>NC_135295.1:5830448-6526588 GCF_051311805.1 Agelaius phoeniceus
ACCTGTGGGCCTTCCTCTAATGCTCGGGTGGCCCAGTGCCTCTGGGCGGGGCTGTTTGTCTCGTCCCCCCTAGGGAATTGATTTAATGCTAGCAGAGCAGTTGCCAGTATGCGCGCTTGGTCTCTCAGGGGAACGGAATTAGTAAAACCCTCTGGTTTTGCCAATACCTCTAACTTGGCTTTCAGAGTTTGATTTGCTCACTCAACAATGGCCTGCCCAGTGCTATTGTATGGGATGCCATGTACTAAAGTGATACCCCATTTTGAAACGAATGCTTGGATCGATTTTGAAACAAAATTCGGGCCATTGTCTGTCTTGATCTGCTTTGGAACACCAAGCCATGCCATGGCCGTTAACCAATGTTGGATGGTTGCTTTGGAATCAGTTTTTTGATGTTGTGTGGTCATGATCACTCCGCTATATGTATCCACAGGCACTGCAAGCCACGCTTGGGGTCTAAGCAGCTGACTTAATGTAAAGTCTGTTTGCCATATTTCTGTAGCTTTGAGGCCTCTGGGGTTGATGCCGCTAGACCACAGTGGTAATTTTTGGCAGTGGGGACATGTGGCGACAACGTGCTTTGCATCAGCGGCCGAAAACCCACATTTTTTCGCGAATGCTTTAGCTCCGATATGAAGAGACTCATGTAGTTGATGGGCATCTCTCAGCATCCACAGTCCTCTTGCGGCAGCATCTGCCTTGTCGTTGCCAATTTGAAAGAATCCCTTAACCGTATTATGGCTGTTAATGTGGATGATAGATATGGTGCCTTTTCGTGAAAAAAGTGCCTCTTTGAGCATCATCGCCACCGCAGACACTGACAGGCCGGGTCCAGACATGGCTAGGCAAAGCTTAGCCACAAATATAGAGTTGGTTACGATGCTGATGTGCTCTTCTGGAAACAGTCCACATGCTAGTACTATGGCGGCTGCTTCGAGTTGCTGGACTGAAAGCGTAGGATCGGTCGTTTTGATGCATTGCCACTGTTCTCCTGACTGCCATACTGCTGCTGCAGTGGAGGTTAGCGAAGATGCGTCCGTGAAAACCGTGGATCCTGCTCGCGGCCGGTCAGTTATTTTTGGCGGGAGATCAATGTTGACAATCACAAGCAGCTGAGTCCAAGGGGATTTTGCTGCATAGCGAATCTCTCCTCCAAATCCAGCAAGGGCTATGGCTAGATGCTCTAATATTGTCGCTGACTGTGTGGAAAGCTGCGTGCAGAAGGGCAGATATATCTTGGCAGGTTCAATGCCCAAATGCCTTAGGGCGAGTTTCCTGCCTTTCATGATAAGGCTGCTAAGGAACGCAACTCCTGGGGAAAAAGCGCAAGATGGTTTTCCCAAGACCACCCATTGTATCGGTTGGGCTTTGTTGGGGGGCCCTTGGGTTAGGGCTCCTACTCCCCCTTTCTTTGTAAAGTGGACATACAGGTCAATCGGCGCACCTGAGTCCCATCTGGTGAGCGTACTCACTGACATTTGATGTTCGATAAAATTGAGCGAAATTATCACTTCTGGTGTCAGAGTTTTTCATTCCCATGGGTTTTTCCCTCTCAGGAGGTAGTTTAGGGGGTCCATGACCTTGGGAGGGATCAGGATGATATTACAGAGCCATTGTAGGGATCCTACCAGCTGCTGCGTGTCATGGAGCGTCTTGATGTCTCGGCAAATTTTTATCTGGGGAGGAGTTATATAGGAGTTCGAGATTCTCACTCCTAAAAAAGTTACGCACAGTCCCTTTTTTATTTTTGCACTTGTGATTTTGAACCCATTTAATTTTCAAGGTCTCCGAGACTGTCGACACTAGCCAGTCTACTTGGCTCGTTGATGGTGCGGCGATCGGGATGTCGTCCATGTATTGAATAATGGTCGCAGTCAGATCGTTCTGCCGAGCTGGTGCTAGTGCTTGGTACACCGTGATTTGGCAAATGGTAGGGGAGTTGACCATTCCCTGAGGCAATACTCTGTACTGGAAGCGCAGGTTGGGCCGCTGGCTGTGCGGGAAGGTGACGGAAAAGGCAAACCGCTCTTTGTCTTCCTCGTGCAGGGAAATGGAAAAGAAGCAGTCTTTAATGTCAAGAACTGCACAGGGCTGTCCTCTTGGTATCATCAAATTCATCAGCAGCAAAGTTTGTACAGGACCCATTGGTTGAATTCTTTTGTTCACCTCTTGCAAGTCGTGCAGGAGGCTGAAGCGCTCACCGGAACGTTTGGGTATTACAAAGATTGGAGTGTTCCACAGGCTTGTGGAGCGTTCTACGTGGTTCCGCTGTAGCTCACAGCTAATTAGCTCAAGAAGGGCAGTCATTCGAGGCTTTGACAAGGGCCACTGCTCCACCCATACTGGGTCCGCTGATTTCCATGTTATTTTGATGGGTAGTGGCGGGTACGCGGCAGTGGCCCTTAGAATAAATTTGTCATCCTGACATCCAACAGGGTTAGGGCATCCCTCCCCAGCAAGGCTGGGCATTCTGACATAGCATATGGGGAAAGGGTGATAGTTCTCCCCAGTCCTCTTTCGGTGCAGAGCGTTATCGCTACCAGTTGGGTTCTTTTTCGGGCCCAAGACAGCCCTCCAACCCCACCCACCATGGGGGCTTCTTCCAGTTTCCACTGTGAAGACCAGTGTATGTTTGGGATGACGGTAACTTCTAAACCCGTATCAACCCAAAAGGGGAGGCAGATAGCAGAGTCATCAGAGTTGTTATGGAGACAGGAAACTGCCCACACTATCAGCCGGTGTCTGCCCACCTTCACAGTGAAGGCCACCCAGGGGTTCCGCTCCCACGCTTTCATGGCCAGGGCCACCTCGCCCCCAGGGAGCCGTTCTTGGTATTCCTGGGGTGTAGATGGGTTTGGCTGAGCTGTTGGTTGAGTTGAGAAATTGGTCATTGGAGGGGGCCATGGGTGCGGGAGCTCTGCGCCCCATTGAGAATTGGCATAACTGGGCCGCTTCATGTCCCAGGTGGGAGGGAGCTGTGTGCGGCCCGGGTGCCCCCCCCGCCTCCTGTTTCCCTGATATTTAGATCTGCACTCTTTGGCAAAATGCCCCTTTTTGCCACATGCCCAGCATGGCCCCCATGGTCTCGTCTGGCATGGGGGAACAGCTGTTGGTGGATACCCTGACTGGGGGCAGTTCATTGCAACGTGACCTGCCTGGCCACACTTAAAGCATGCTATCACACTAGTTATTGCAGTGTGGACAGCTGCCTGGATTGGGGCTAGATGTTTTTCTTTTGCGACATGCCTAATCATGTCCACGATGTTAGACCCGGGTGGTAATGACCATAAAATGTCCTTAGTGGCTGAATTGCATTGTTGGCGCAAACACTCCGCTAACAAAGGGCCCTTCGCTTCTGAGGGTAGGGCTGAGGAATCAAGTGCTACCTGGAGGTGGTCCACAAATTGTGTAAAACTTTGACTCTCACTTTTCTTACAGTAGACCATGGTGATGGTCTAGCAATGACCTTAGAAGCAGGTCATTGCTTCATATCCTAGAGAGGATAGCCTCTCTAGTGACACGGGTAGTTGTCATAACCTCATGGGCCCGAAGGCCCGAAGGCCTGTGCCTGCGGGGTGACCATGGTTGGGTCTGTACCTGTAGAGAGCTTTTTAGATAATTGGTTAGCTGAGAAAGGACATTTCGATGTGATACCGATGGATAAGGATAGGAGAAACAAGCTGGGAACTGAGCAACCAGTGTCCAATCACTGACAAAGGTCACAGTGACCTTCTCTGAAATGGGAAGATGGGGGAGAAAATCGCTTGCCAGAAAATGTAGATATCGCAGGTAGAGAAGTTAGAAGAATGCAAACATAGAAGCAAAATATTTGTTAGAAGATAGAAGTAGGTGTGGTTGATCTAAGTGTGCTTTAACCAATAATGAGCTCAGCTTTTGCAATATGTATAAGCTTCATTAACACCAATATAAATATGTGTGGGTTTTCAATAAACTTTGGGATTTGTCATTCACGCATATGGTGTGTCGCATTTCTCCCACCGTTCACGACAAATGGTGACCCCGGACGTCGGGACTAGCCACGGTCGGAGGCGTGAGCGGAGTCAGGTCCTATCGCAGCTGAGGACGGCAAAAGCATGGCTGAAAAAGGGAAGGTGCGAAGGCCCCGGGTGACCCCAGAGGGGGGCCCGGCTGATACGTGCTGCCGGAGCCTGAAAAGAGCTGCAAGAAGCGTGCTGTTATCGTTCAACACGGATAAAGAAAGGCAAGCAGTATATAATTTATTTCCTAGCTTTTTATAAAAGCGTAAAGTTAAGAGTATAGAGTTGCAGAAAGAGCTTAATGGGTTGTTAGCTCATGGGTATGCTCAAAGACTTTTTCGGACTCCTTGCACGGTGCATAGGTTATCAGAGTGCCGTATATTTGGGGATTAGTTGTGGCAGGCAGTCATAGATGATGATAAAGCCGCGAGAAAGTTGGGAAATTTAGGGCGAGTCGTGCATGCTGAATTCTTGAAATACCAGGCAGAGGAAAGAGCTGCCCAGCAGGCTAGTGCAGCCCGTGAAAGAAACAGGAGTTACAGAGACTGATTTGGCTCCCCGCCGACGCAAGCTCCTGCTCTAAACGGCAGTTCCCCACCCCCATCGGCGCCTGCTCTAAGCAACACGGCCCCGCCGACATCAGTGCCTGTTTTAAGTGGCACCCCCTCGCCGACTTCGGTTCCTGCCCCATACGGCGGTCCCCTGCCGGCACCGGCATCTATGTTAAGCGGCGGCTCCCTGCTGACACGAGTTCCCGCTCCAGACAGCAGCTCCCTGCAGCTATCAGCTCCTGCTTTGGGCAGCAGCCCCCCCCCGCGTGTACTCCAGCCGTGCCGTTTGTGCTGCCTGCCCCAGTGTTAAACCCTACACCTCCTCCGCCGCCTGCTCCGCTCCGCAGCCGCCCCGACCCCCGAGCTGAGGGGGCGGCAGGACGGGCCTCCCACCCCCTGTGGAGCAGTGGGCTCCGGGAGGTCCGCCCGCCCCGCGGCTGCCCGGCACAGCTCTGCTTCCCGGCCACCAGCCGCCGCGCCCAGACACAAGTAGCAGCTGTCACCGCTTTGGCTCAACCGGCCTCCAGCCCGCCACCGCGAGGAGCCTCGGAGTGGACCTGGCAGCAACGGCGGACAGTAACCCTGATAACTATTCACCCAGAAAAGGTTCCAACTGGAGTGAAGGGACCACTTATTATTGATGGATTACCTATGGGAGCTTTGCTTTTAGGATGTTCCTCGGCTACAATGATGAGATTATTTGTTTTATCTGGAATAATTGACGCTGATTATACAGGAGAGATTTCTATTATGCTGTATACTCCTTTTCCACCTATGCAAATCGAACAATGAACTGTTAGATGAACTTCGAACTTTTTTAAAGGGAACTGATCCAGCACAGCCTGTTCGTATAACCCCTGAACAGGTTAAGACACTGCAGCAGATATTAGACTGTGTTACACAAGGCAGTGCTCAGACACGTGATCTTGATCTCCCTGTACAGCTGACAGTTTGGTGTGGACCAAAATTTTTACTGGGTGCACTTACTCAGCATAACAGAAAAACGGGGGAGACATGGGCCTTGGAATGGATATCTCCTCCACTTCAACAACATAAAACCCTTCTTCAGAAGATTGAAAGTTTAGCTGATTTGCTCAAAAAAGGTCGTGATAGGACAATGTGGTTGGATTCAATGCCCAAAAAGATCACTAAAGCCCTTATCGGATGCTATAACTGCTTACACAGATGCAGGAAGAAAATCCAAACAACTGTTACTCATTGTACATATTTATATGTTTAGAAAACTGGACTGGATGTCATGTAACATTTAGAACTATAATTTAACCTGAATGTTAGTTTGCGCAAAAAAAAACTCCCTCCAAACAACAAAAACAACAAAACTCCCACTCAAAACAAATACTAAAATATATAATAGACTTCCAACCATAAAATTAATACTATTATTATTATTATTATTATTATTATTATTATTATTATTATTATTATTATTATTATTATTATTGGGGACAATTCTGATAAATAATTACCAAAAAGAATATATTCATCCCTACTGTTCAAGCATCAATTGACTTTTAAAACATAAAACATAAACACTGATGTTTGAAGCCTAGAAAACATTCATTCTATTGTTTGAATAATGATTTCAGTCTACAGGAAAACTGTTGCTTAGCTTTTCCTGTAACATCGAACAAAGAGTATTTTGTACTTAGTTGCTATCCTTTTTCTTTGTCCAAGTGAGAACACAATATGTCATTTAAAATATTCTCTCATTTAATTTACATTTTAATCTGAAAGAGAATATGGGTTTAAAAATCATACCACAGCATTAACGTCCCTTTGCACTCAGAAACATATTTCTTGTACCTGTTCAATTTAAAGCAAACCCACAATACTCTAAGCACCTGACTCAACTTGTAACTTCTCCATCACTTCTTATATTTTTTTTCCCTCTGAAAATAACCAGTGTGAGCTGTAGCTTGTCTCTCATGTGTTAAGTTCTTCACTGGCTTTGCATAAGAAGATACACAAGCACATGAGTTATTCTACACTGCTTATTTGTCTCAAACATCTGATCTAAAACACGTCATTTGATTTGTATTTCTTAATATTTTATAGGTGAGTTAGTTCTGAGTCATTTTTCTCTGTTTCCTGTGTCTAACCAAGATGATGAAGGACTTTGTTGATACATCAGACTTCACTGAAACAAAGGCTTCACACAGATCAGGCATCTAAACTATTTGTTCATTTCAAAAGTGGTATTTTGGCTACAGTATATTTTTTCCACTTGTGTGGTAGAAATATTCCTCTGGCACAGTCGAACGTGATAGGTCCTATTTTGGGAGGTCAAGATCCCAACCAAGTGTGGGAAGATTGTCTGAAGAACTTAAAGAAGCTGAAGCTGAGGAGAAAGAGACGTTCTTTAGAGCTTGTGACAGACATGATGGCCGAGTGGCCCAAAAGGGTGCCTGGGAAAATCAAGATGGGATGGAAACTTTATGGTGTTGCTTTATTAATTTTTGCTTCTTTTGGGGACAGTGTAGACCATCAGGCATGGGCCCCACCGCAGCCCAAAACTAACATATGGGTCACCCTGGCAAACTTAACCAAACAAGAGACTATTTGCCTGTCACTGTCTTCTCCTGGCAATCCGTTCACAACTTGTTTGGTTGGATTACCAGCAGATCCCTGGCCGTGCCCTTTACATGTACCAACTTGTAAGGTCAGCAATGCTAGGATGAATGTGGATAATTGGGATCAGTGGATTTCCCGCTTTCCTATAGCACCACAGGAGCCCCAAGAGTTAGAGTTGTTAGGGTCAGTGATGGCAGATGCATGCATTCATTTTAACCATAAAAGCCTGCTGTCAGTCAAGAACCACTCTAATGTTATAACTTCCAGCATGACTGTCTACCGAAATGCATCGGCCTGGTGCAATTATACAACAAAGAGAGTGTCAGTCTCATCAAATGACCCTATTCAATTGCCAGCCGGATATTTCCTGATATGTGGAGACCGTGCTTGGGCCGGTATCCCATCAATGCTGCACGGGGGACCATGTACACTTGGACGGCTGTCTCTACTTACACCTAACATGTCCATGATACTGAACATGAGCTGCTGCCATCGTAGAAGTAAATGAATGGCTCATGCCTTTGCAGCTGACTGCCGAGACGATGTAAAGTTTTGGTCCCCAGCGGCCATAGTTGCAGCATCTTTCTTAACTCCAGGGGTATCGGCAGCAGGTGCTCATGCTATTTTAAATAAGTTAGGGTGTTGGCTTGCTAAACAAACAAATGCAACTTCTTTAGCAATTTCCAGTCTTTTGCTTAATGGAGATTCTATTCGCCATGCGACACTTCAAAATAGAGCTGCAATTGATTTTCTCTTACTTGCACAAGGCCATGGCTGTGATGAATTTGAGGGCATGTGTTGCATGAATCTTTCTGATCATGCACAGTCTGTACACTCACAGCTCTCTGAGTTACGGAAGTTAACTGGGAACTTACAGGTAGAATCAGGCCTTAGTATTGATGGATGGCTCAAATCTTTAAACCTAGGATCATGGTTACGCTCTATTGTTAAGGTTAGCATTGTAGTAGCTATTGTAGCTTTGTTGTTAGTATTAGTCTTGCCTTGTTTTTGTATATGCTTGCAGAATATGGTGAGAAAGATGATAACTACCGCATTTAATCAAACCATGCTTGTTCAACAGAAAAACGGGGGAAATGTAGAGAGCTTTTTGGATAATTGGTTAGCTGAGAAAGGACATTTCGATGTGATACCGATGGATAAGGATAGGGGAAACAAGCTGGGAACTGAGCAACCAGTGTCTAATCACTGACAAAGGTCACAATGACCTTCTCTGAAATGGGAAGACGGGGGAGAAAATCGCTTGCCAGAAAATGTAGATATCGCAGGTAGAGAAGTTAGAAGAATGCAAACATAGAAGCAAAATATTTGTTAGAAGATAGAAGTAGGTGTGGTTGATCTAAGTGTGCTTTAACCAATAATGAGCTCAGCTTTTGCAATATGTATAAGCTTCATTAACACCAATATAAATATGTGTGGGTTTTCAATAAACTTTGGGATTTGCTATTCACGCATATGGTGTGTCACATTTCTCCCGCCGTTCACGACATGTACCCATTAACCGCTGTATACTAGAACCGTGCAGTGGGTGGTCTGCCCCAGTCACTAAGGCTAGTTGCTTTGTGCAGTTGTCCTCCCATTCCTATTTGAAAATGATCATCCCTGCCCCATTTAAAATTAATCTGCAAGTTCATTTAATATCAAATGGGAGCACTCATCTCCTCCAAAAACGCTATCGATAAGAGTGGAAACCATAGCTGAATTAATCCCTCTGTCTGCAATTGCTTTAACAATGGCTTGCACATCCTTAGGGTTTACCGGCGAGTAGGTTCTCTGATTTCCGCCGTGCCCCCCCACTCAGACTGGGAAAGCTAGCGTGGCTGATGGGGCCCAATTGGCGCATGCTATTTTTATTTTCCTCCAGTCTGTAAGTGGAGTTCGTCTCTTTTCTAACTTCCCCTTAACCCAAGCAGGAGTGTTGTGATTACTAATCTTACATACTCTCGCTCCCTCCTTGTCGGAGTCGGAATCGGAGTCAGCTACGGACCGCTTGTCTAACCACTCATCCCAGCTCGAGTCTGACTCAGGTCCAGAAGTCGACTGACTGGATACTTACGGACTCCAGAGCCTTTTTTTCAGGCTTTGACCCCGCCCCTTTTTTCTAGCATTGGGCAGCTCCTTCCCTCTAGGCTCGCCCTGCCTCCTGGTGGGGGAGGCTCACCTCTTACAGGAATATGTTTCCAAACGAACGCTCTGAGGGGCTCTGATTCCCCCTCCACATCTCTACCCTCTTTCCTGCTCGCACGTGTCTGTGCTGTCCTGCAAACCTTCTCTATTCCCACCGACCGCGTCCGCGTCCCCCCCGTCTCTCTGGGGTTCGGCACTACCCTGTGGTGCGTAAGGTGGAGGTCCCTCCCAGGCACCCTCAGACTCCAAGTTAATGGCGGCGCTCCTCGCCTCCCCTGACAGCCCGTCCCAAAAAGACCCCACCTGCTCTTATCCCTCAGCCGGTGGGCTTGGGCTCGGGAGCTGTAAAGAGGATCCCCGTGGCTGCAAATCCTTGCACTCGGCAGAACCACAATCGCCCATAGTCTGCGGAGTTGCCCCAACACCCAGCCAGGGCACTGCTAGCAAACAGTCCCACGTGGCTTTCCAAGTTCCCTGCTCTTGCCGAGCCTTTTGCAGAGCCTGTACCACTTTTCCCCATGATTTAAGATTTCTCCCCAAACCTGAGGACATTGTTTCCTTGGCTAGAGCCTTGGTACATTTATCTCATATTTTTGGGTCGAGTATGTTCATCGGCTGGTCAATGACCCCAATTTGTAACAGCCTCGACACTGTGAGGGTAAAGTCTTTTGGATTACAATCAATACCCCATTACTTATGGATCTGAAATACGACCTTCGCGAGAGCTTCCATCCTCCTCGCTGGTCCAGGAGCGTCCTCCCCGCCGAGCAGGCACAGCCACTACGGCTACCATTCACCCGTCCAGGAGATTCCCGTTTCCCGGCTAATTTCCTGGGTTTTGGCACCACTTGTTGCCTCCACTGAGATGTAGTGACCTGGTTCAGGAACGGCACGGCGGCAAACCTCCAGCTGCTCAGGCCACGTGCTCACAGACACTTATATGGTGGATGGCAAAATGGCGTTTATTAACTGTTTACATGGGGTTATATAACCTCGTTTCTGCTTGCATCACAAATGGGGGTCACTGGCCAACAAACAGGGGGCTAAATAACTTTAAGAGCTGAGGGGAGGGCTTCTGTCTGCCTGTACAACGTGATTGCCTGTCCGATTGCCTGTCCCTAACTTCCCACAGGTATCGACATCCTCTGGCATATCCAGAGTGCTGAGGAACACTTAGAAGAGCAGATGCATAAATAGGCGGGGGAAATACACCTGGAGGATCACCCCAGAAAGATTCCAAGGGGCTCTGGGTCTGTTCCCACAGCCCCAGTGACTTTTCCCTCTCTTCATTTCCATTTCCATCATTTTACCCCTCAATTTCACAAGCCCCCTGTGACCCTGGTCACAAGGGTTTTCAGGATGAAGAAGAGACGAGAATGTTGACTCCATGATCAGAAGGCTTGATTTATTATTTTATGATATATGTTACATTAAGACTATACTAAAAAGCAATAGAAAGGAAAGGGTTTCTTCAGAAGCTAGCTAAGCTAAGAATAGAAAAGAATGAAATAACAAAGATCTGTGTCTCAGACAGAGCAAGAGCCAGCTCTGCCATGAGTGGTCAGGAAATCCAAACACCCACAGGAGACCAATCACAGGTCTACCTGTTGAATTCCAAAGCAGCAGATAACCATTGTTTACTTTTGGTTGCTGAAACTGCAGCTTCTCACAAGGAAAAATCCTAAGAAAGGATTTTTCATGAAAGATGTCTGCGACAGTCCCCCAGTTGCTGCCTTGATGATCCTTGGGGGCAACTGAGCAGGGAACGAGTTGGGGGAAGCCCAGGGTGGGGGAAGCAGGGGTGAGGGGTCTGCAGGGAGGGCTGGGGAGGCTGTGGGGGATGGGGGTGCCCAGCTTTTACACCCCCAACACTTTTACTTTCTCTCTCCTGCAGCAGAAGGAAGAGGCCGTTTGACACGTTTGTCACACGGAGGGGGGGTTCTGTCCTGGGGGGGCACATCCAGGGGGCTCCTGTCCTGGGGGGATCCTGTCCCAGGGGGGACACGTGATGGACAAGGGGCTTCTGTCCTGGAGCATGGCAGCTTTGGAGGGGTCCAGACTTCTCCATTCTTGCTCGTCCCCTGTAGAATCTGAGCCAGCAAGAGGAGCTGGGGAATAGAGCCCCAGCCTGGAAGGAGACAGAGACTCCTGCTCCATGAAGCCAGTGCCCATCCAAGGGTGATGCCCAGCCATGGCCCAGCCCCACTGCACAGGGATGGCCATTGCCCAGCCCTGCTCTGCCCAGCCCCAGGTGGCAGCCAGCACCTGAGGGTCTCCCCGGCCCCCTTGGCTTTGATTCTGGCAGCTTTAGAGCTGCTGCAAAGGTGAGAATTCTATGGGGGGGAAGGCCTGCCTGTGGTTTCTGCAGCTCTGAAAGAAGCAGAAACCCTGATGGGAGCTCAAACAGTGGCTCTGAGAAGACCTTTGATGGTTTTCAGAGCAGGACTGGCTGGTAACTGCCCCTGCAGGGGCAGCTGTGAGGGAACCAGTCCAGAAATGCAGCAATTGATCATTTGTTCCTCTTGGTAAGGGACTGAGAGAGCTCCAGAAGAAGAGCAAATCCCGCACCAATCTGCTCAACAAGCTGCCCTGGACCCTCCTCTTGAACAAAGCCTGCAGCCTTGAGGTACCTCATGGAAAGAATATTTGTTCTCAGGCTGTGGCCATCAGATAAGAGGGAAAATGTGGAAATACCGAGCAGGGGCTCTGGCTGCGACCATGGTGGAGCTCTGGGGAGTGACCCGGTCTGGATTCCAGGTGTCCCCAAAGCTGCTCCATCCCTGCATTTCTCACCTGAGTGAAAGGCTGAGGGTTTGCAGGAATTGTGGTGTAAAGCCACCAGAGGTGCTGCTGTGGACCCGAGAAATGCCCAGGGTCAGGTGCTGCCTTCCTTCCATTTGGGAACATGGAGAGTGGTCGCGGGTGTTGTGCAGGGCGTGTGCCTGGCCCCGGGACACTGCTACGCTGCCAGTGGGCACTGGGATCCAACCTGCTGCCTTGGCGGCTTCTGCCCGCTGCCGGTGGTGGTGCTGGGACCGATTGGAGGCCGTGAGTTTGCAAAAGGAGCGATTTGCCCTCCTCCCTCCCGCCCGAGGCCGCCATGGCCCCTGAGGGGATGGAGCTGGAGCGGGGCGCCCCCTGCTGGCCGGGAGTGCTCCCTGCAGCGCCCCCTGCTGGCCGCGGTTATAACTGCCACAAAAACCAACAGCGCTGAGCGGGAGGGAAAGTTCTGGGTTTGTGTTGTTGGTTCTGTTCTGGTTTATAAATTTTCCAGTAAAGAGCTGTTATTGCTTTTCCTACAGTTCTGCCTGGAAGCCCAATATTCTTTAAAATTAAAGAAAATTTTAGGTATGGTCTTCTTTCCATTCCAGGAATGTTCCCACTTTCCTGAGCAGATTTTTCTCATTGAAACAAGTTGTCAGCTCCTGGGTTCCAGCATCGATGGGACAGACGATGCAAGAGGAGACAGGGTCGGGGACTTGGCCACCTCATGCTCTGCCATTTAAAAGCCAGTTGGGCCACCACGGGCCCTCTTCCCAGCTGGCACTTCTGGTCACCCGGCCACTCAGGAGCTGGCTTTGGAAGAGCATCACACTGTCCCCAGTGTGCCATGGCTGACAGATTGATGGACAGGTGGGGTCCTGTCTCACCAAAAGCAAGGCCTGACCCACCCCTGCCACATGGAGCTGTTCCAAAATACCTCCAGACATCAAACTTTTCCTGTCTCTGACACCCCGCCCTGTGCCATGGCCTGATCCTGACTCCCCTGAGAAAGGGGGAGGCTCCAGAACCCCACAGGGCATTTGTGAGATCCTTGTTTGGGGAACACGGCAGAGGAGGGGTTTGGGACAGGGAACAAGAGAATCCAGAGCCTCCTGAAGGCCGCTTTGGCCATCAGAGCAAGGAAGGTCCAGGGCTCTGCCAGGTTCCTCTGGTGAGAGAAATGTGATGGGGGAAAGGTCTGAGGTTTGTTCTTTTTTGGTGGCTTTCCCAGGAAATCGTTCCTTGTGTGACAATTTGGACTCTCAGCCTTGTTACGGTTGCTGTTGGTTTTATTCTCTCTCATTGCAGTTTCAGGAAATTGTTCTTCTCTCAGCCCTTTGGGATCTTTGTGCCCCCACGGGGAGGGATTGGGGCAGTTTTTAGGGGCAGCACAGACACGAGTGGGTGCCCATGGGTGGGGACCCCCAGTGCCCCCAGTTCCCCCCAGTGTCACAGCACATTCCCATAGATGTCACCGGGTTCCCGCAGTCGCCCCTGGGGTCCCCGCAGCTCTGCGTAGGTCACCTGGGGATCCTGGAGTGTGGTGGCACGGGGGGACACTGCGAGAGACACGGGCTGTGGGATCTGGGTGGGGTGACACTGGTGGGTGACGTGTCCCTCTGCGTGTGTCCCCCCCATACTCACCCCCTGCCGTCTTGGTGACCACGACGTGGGTGTACAGCACCTCCCCCTCCTCTGGGGGGGCCGAGGGATCCGGGGGGGCCCTGAGGGAATAAAGGGGATGTGGGGGAGGGAATGGGAGGTCTTCGGGGGTTCGGGTAAAAGGGGAGAGTGTGGTTTGAGCTCCCCACTCACCTTTCCTTGAGCTTCCTGGCAGCTGCAAAAGAAAGAGAGGAGGAGTCACTGTGGGGTCCCAGGGCCCTGACCCCTCTCAGGATTGCTGAACCCCCATGGGATGCCCAAGCATCCCTGAAACCCCCCAGAATCTGTGAACCTCTCCAGTGGCCCCAACCAAGTCAGCCTCAAGCACCCAAACCCAGCTGCGACAAAGACCACCAAACACCCCCAGGGCCCCCGTGAAGAACTCCCAATATCCCTGCAGGACCATCCAGCAACTGCCCAAACCCTACAGGACTCCCAGCCAAAGTCACATTTCTGGGGCCGTGGGTGCCGCCCTATCGCTCCCCAACTATGTGGGCCTCTACAACTCCCTGGGACCCCTGTCCCCGTTGTCACCCACCGACACGGTGCCACCGGTGCCAGGCCACAATGACACCCACGAGCAGGAACAAAAGGGCCCCACTGACCCCTGTAGCCACTGCAAGAAACAGAGGGGGACACGTCAGGGTCACCCATGACCCCAGGGGTCTTGCATCCCCGAGTAACCTTGTATGACCCCACCTGTGACCCTGTGTGTCTCTGTGTCCCACGCTGTCGCCTCCAGGGCCAGCTCAGGGCTGAGTGCCCGGAACACGCGGTGCCCGTCCTGTCCCAGCTGGTTGGTGGCCATGCACTGGTAGGTGCCCGAATGTCCCACATCGATGTCCCTGAGCTCCAGGAGGGGACCCTGGGCTACCTCCTTCCCGTTGTGCAGCCAGGTGAAGGTGACAGGGGCTGAGCCCACCTGCACTGAGCAGTGCAGGGTCACGTTGTCACCTGCACGCACCTGGTGTGATGGGGGACTGGGGATGATGGTGGCATTGGCCACAGGCACTGTGGGGACATAAAGAAGGCTGGCACTGGGTGAGGTGGGATGGGGGTGCTGCAGTTGGGTCACCCCAAGCCAGAGGGTCCCACTGACCCAGGATGGTGACATTCAGGGGGTCACTCTCGGCCACGCTGTACCCATTGCTGACCCGGCACCGGTACTGGCCGCTGTCATTGTCCCCAACGTGGTGCAGCTCCAGGTGGGGGCTGGTGCCCAGCAGTGTCCCTGAGCCCTTCTGGTGCGAGGAGAAGGACAGGGGACCTGTCCCTGCGGCCACCGTGCAGCTCAGCACCAGGCGGTCCCCCAGTGCCACCTGTCCCCTGGGGGGCTGTGCTGACAGGGACACCCCCGAGAGCGGGACCCCTGTGGGAGGGGGTGACAGAAGGAGACAGTGAGGGACCTGGGGGGTAAGGGAGGGGAAGAGGGATCCCAGTGAGGGAGAGGCTGCGAAGAGACTGGGGGGTCTTGAAAGGGACTCCGAGGAAGGATTGGGGGGTCAGGGAAGGGACACGTGGTGAGGGAGGGGGCTGAATCCAGGGAGGGTACAGGGACCCAAGGGAGGGGATGGTGAGAGCTGGGGAATGTGATGGGACTTCAGAGAGGGGGGAGGGAACCTAGGAAGGGGTGAAGGGACCCAGTGAGGGATGGGGTTTCCTGGCACTGATGGAGGTCCCCAGACAGTGATGGGGGACCCAAACAGACCGTGAGGGCTCCCCATGCCCATCCCCGCACTCACTGTGCACCGTTACACGGAGCCGGGCTCTGCTCTTCTGCACGACCCCCCCTCAGAGTGCACCTGGCAGCTGTAATTCCCCGAGTGGGAGACCCCCAGGGCGGGCACCAGCAGCTGCGGGGACCCCTGCAGGCCCCCCACCACCTGCCCGTCCCGGTAGAACACGTGCAGGAGGGGGGCTCGGGGCCTCAGGGGGCTGGGGGTGCTGAGGCAGCTGAGAGTCAGGGGGGATCCCTCGGTGGGCATGGCGGGACCCTCACGCACCAGCACTGAGAAGAGCTCAGGGAAGGAGAGGGGAGGTGAGGACTGTGACTCTGAGTCTGCTGGGAAGGGGCTTTGGAGGTGTCAGGAGATTGGAGTTCCAGCCCTGGGGGTGCTCACCGTGCACTGTCACTGTCACTGCTGCTGACCGTGAATGAAAGGGCTTCACAAAGCCACTGCAGCTGTAGTGACCGCTGTGGTGCAGCTGCAGGGGGGACAGCAACAGCTCGGTTCCCCTGAGGGACCCCCACAGATCCTTCTCCTCCCGGTAAAATCGCACCCTGGTGACCGGGTTGTCCTGCCAGCCCCGGCAGCGCAGGGTCACTGTGTCCCCCTCCAGCAGTGCCCGTGCTGGCACCTGCAGCACCAGCTCATTTGTGGGACAGGAGGGTCCCATCTCACTGAGAGGCTTGAGACAGGTGCAAGGAGAGTCCCCATGGCACTGGGGACATGTGGGTGCACTGGGATGAACTGGGATGTTCCTGTGTGCAGGGCACCACACAAGGGGTGTGAGGCCACCCACAGAGTGGAGCCCACCCAGATCTATCAGCGGCCACCCAGATGATTTAAGATCCCCACTCACCATCTAAGACTCTGACGGGGGGGCTGTGCCCACTGCCAGGTCTGTCACACGTGTAGGTGCCACTCTCAGTGACACTCAGGTGGTCGAGTCCCTGCTGCCCCCAGTGCTGCCCATCCTTGTACCAAGTTGTGGCACCAGCGGTCCCCAAGCCCTGGCAGGTCAGTGTCACCCGGTCCCACAGCACCGCCGGCCTCCAGGGGGGCTCCACCAGGAGCTGGGTGGTCTGGGCACCTGTGGGTGACAGGGGACACCAGCCTGCCATGGCCAGTGTGGGGCTGGGGACAGTGGGGTAGGGCCATGCCATCCCCCGAGGACTCACCAGCAAGGCCGAGGATCTGGGCTGGAAGGGAGAAGGGACAGGGCTGGGTGGGGGTGGTACCATGGGGACAGAGGCACCGGGGGCACAAGGTGTGGGAGATGTCCCCAAACTGTCCCCATGTGGACAGCAGTACATTCCTGTCCCCCTTCCTCTATCCCCACATCCACCCCATGGCTCTGGTGACCTCATGCTCTGGCACTGCTGGCATTGGAGACCTCAGGGGACCCCACAGCCCCCCTGTGCCCCCTCCCCTCCCCATCCCCGGGTTGTCAGGCCCATGCCCGGGGCACTCACCCCACAGGAGCAGCGCCACCTTCCCGGCCATCCCGGTGTCCCCAGCCATGTGCACTGGCTGTCACTCGCTGCTGTGGCCACCGCTCCCCTGGCTGGCGGCTCTTTGGATGAAGGGGAAGGAAGCGAGGTCACGTCCGTCCCCATGTGTAGGTGGCCCTTGGTGGGGGCAGGGTGGCCACAAACTGGGGACAGGCTGGGGACAAGGCTGGGTGGGACAAGGTGGGACATGGAGTTCCAAGGAGGGGGGGGCTCAATGGGTTTGGGGAGTCAGGGATGAGTGTGCAGGAGAATGGGGGGTCCCAGGGATGGGGTCCCTGAACAATGGGGGTCCTGAAGAGGGGGAGTCACCTAGGATTGGGGTGGGGGGCATGGAAATATGGATCCTAGGGCTGGGGAGACTCAGGGATAGGAATCCTAATGGAACGTGAGCTCCAGGGATTTGGAGTCATGGGATGGGGGTTCTTTGGATGTGGATGATGGGTGAATGGGGGAGCTGAGAGGATGAAGGTCCTGGGGGATGGGAGATTTCAGGGCTTGGAATGAACAGGAGAGGGTTCCTTGGGAATGGGTTCCTGGGCCATGGAGATCCTGGGGAATGTCAGTACAGGGATGGGGCTCCCAGGCAAGGTGGGACATAAGGAATGGGGGTGCCATGGTTGGAGTCCAGGGGAACGGAGATGCCAGGGATGGGCAGTGGCTTGATGGACACAGGGATCTCAGCTCCTTCCCTGGGTGCCTCAGATTTTGGTGTGACCCAGGGCCCAGCACTGCCACCCCTGGGGTGCTCATTTCCTGTGCAGGCATCACATGGGGGTCCTGGGTAGCTCTGCCTCTGTGCCCTCCCCTGCCCTTGACTTTTTCCTCTCTTTATTTCTCTTTTTTCCTTATTTTCCTCACTTTTGTGCCAGGTGCCCTCTGCCCCCGTTCCTGGCTCAGCAATCCCGGGGAGCACCTGAGCAGGGAATGGATTGGGGGGAGCCAGGGGGGGAGGAAAAATGGGGAGCAGGGGGTGCAGGGAATGGTGGGGAGGCTGGGGGGGAAGGAGGTGTTGGGCTGTGCCCCCTCAACACTTTCACTTTCCTTTTCCTGGACAAGAAGGAAGAGGCCGTTTGTGCTGAGAGTCAGATGGGAAAGGGGGGGTTCTGTCCTGGGGGGGGACATCCAGAGGCTCCTGTCCTGGGGGCATCCTGTCCCCGGGGGTGACACATCCTGGCATGGGGGCTCCTGTCCCAGGGATGGCAGTTCCGGAAATGTCCCTGCACATTCCTGGCTGGGTGCCTGTCCCAGGGGTGGCACATCCAGAGGCTCTTGTCCTGGGGGGATCCTGTCCCAGGGGCTGACACATCCTGGCATGGGGGCTCCTGTCCCAGGGATGGCAGTTCCAGAAATGTCCCTGCACATTCCTGGCCGGGTGCCTGTCCCAGGGGTGGCACATCCTGGGGACCCCTGTCAATGCAAGGCTGGGGCCCAGCCATGGCCCAGCCCCACTGCACAGGGATGGCCATTGCCCAGCCCTGCTCTGCCCAGCCCCAGGTGGCAGCCAGCACCTGAGGGTCCCCCCTGCCCCCTTGGCTTTGATTCTGGCAGCTTTAGAGTTGCTGCAGAGGTGAGAATTTTGTGGGGGAAAAAGGCCCTGCCTGTGGTTTGCACAGCCCTGCAAGAAGCACAAAACCCCAAGGGGAGCCCAAGCAGTGGCTTTGTGAGGGCCTTTGATGGTTTTCAGAGCAGGGCTGGCTGGAAACTGCCCCTGCAGAGGCGACTGTGAAGGAACGAGTCTGGAAATGCAGCAATTGATCATTTTGTCCCTTGCCCCAAGGGACTGAGAATACCACAAAACAACTGCAAATCCCACACCAATCTGCTCAACAACCTGACCCGCGCCCTCCTTCTAGAACAAAACCTGCAGCCCTTTGGAATCTCATGGAAAGAATGTTTGTGTTCTGGATGTGCACAGCAGAAGAGAGGGAAAAGTGTGGAAATATTGAGCAGGGGCTGCACACAAGGGGCTGGGGAACAGGGGTGTCACAGCAGGAGCAGGGAGTGCCCAGGCAGGGGAATTCAGGGCAGGCTGGAGTGGATTTACCAGGGAATCAGACCCTGAGGCACACAGGGGCATTTCCACAGATTCCTGTGCACTGTCCCAAGCATGGACAGAGCTTCTCCCTTTCCTCCAAGAGAAGTCAATCAAGTTTCAGGGTGGGAACGAGCAAAATGGGAAGAGTTCCTAAATATGGCCCAAGGAAAGGCTTCCTTAGGTGCTGGGTTGCTGCCCAGCAGGCAGGGAACAATCCCATGGAGCTGTTGGACACTCAGGGAGATTTCACCCTCTGTGTTATCCACAAGAAAACGCGACTGTGGGATGCACCAAGGGGCTCCTAAAGCGACCCAAAAAGTCTCATTTCTTTGTGATTTGTTTGTGTTTTTATTGTGAGGGACTTGTTGGGACAGAAAGCGTTATAAGGATTTTACAAACCAGAGCATTTTATACCTTGTCAGATTGATTTTTGCTGAGTTTGTTCTTTATTGGGAAAACAATGGTGTGGGAAAGATTTTTGCTTTTATTCTATGGGTGTGTAATTTTGTCTGAACCAATTTGGTATCAAGTGTTGCCTGGGATGGCTGAGCCAGGAAATGGGGGGACCTGACCCAGGGGTGAGTGGGGCAGGGACACAGAGACTCCCAGGACAGCCCTGGGGTGCTGCAGGTTGGGGGCTGTGCTGGGCTCTGGGTCACCCCAAAATCTGAGGCACCCCATGAAGGAGCTGTGACCCCCGTGCCCACCCAGCCACTGCCCATCCCTGGCACCCCCATTCCCCTGGGAACCCAACCATGGGACCCCCATTGCCTTGGTCTCTCCTCCCTGGGGACCCCCATCCCAGGACTGACATTGCCCAGCACCACCATTGCCTTGATCCCATCCCATGGGCTGCTTCTTCCCCGGAACCCCTATTCCCGAAGGTCCCCTTTTTCCCCCTGAACCCCCAGCCCTGGCACCCACTTGCCATGACCCCAAATCCCTGGGGACCATGTTCCCACAGCACCCCCATCCCTGAATGCCCCCAGGCATGGAGACCCCAATTCCCCTGCACCCCCATTCTGCTGGACACCCATCCTTGGTTCCCTACATCCCCTGAGCCCCCCCAGTCCTGGCAAGACCATCCCCCACCATGTCCCCAGACTGTCCCACCATGTCCCCAGCCTGTGCCCAGCTTGTGGCCACCCTGCCCCCACCAAGGGCCACCTCCATGTTGGGACAAGATGTGACCTCGCTTCCTTGCCCTTCATCCGAAGAGCCGCCAGCCAGGGGAGCGGTGGCCACAGCAGTGAGTGACAGCCAGTTGTCACAAGCCGTCCTCACGGATCGGTTTCGTGATGGTTCGTGATCTCAGAGTGCAAGAAGAACCGACACGGTCGAAGGGGGTTTGCAGTGATAATCAAAACAAATGCACCTTTATTGAAACAACCACAGTGAAAATGCCTTGGGGAGGAAATGGGGGAAAGGGAAAAATAAAAGGGAAAAGAGGGAGGAAAAAGAAAAAGGAATGTAGCTAGCAAACGTAGTACTGCGGAGTCCTTCGGTGTCCAGCCGATGGAGTTCACCAGGTCACGTCCAGGGAGTGCAGTCCATCTGCACTCTAATAATACCCTTTTTTGATGGGGGGAGGGGAATAGATATTGAAACCGAATCAAAGGTAGTCTATTGTATCCTCGGGGAAAAGAATGGTATTTGGAAAGGGTACACACAGTCCATATTCTCTGCAGTGTGTGAGAGCCATTGTCTTCGTGGTCCAATGCTCCCACCTGCAACATCCATCTTGCTTTGGTCAGCTTGCCTCCCCCCGCACACCTCCCTGGTTGGGGGTTTCAGTCCCAGACCTTGGAAAGTATGAGAGGGGGCCTTCTCACATAGGAGTTTCATGTCTCGGTTTTTCTCTGGTGAAGAGGCTTCTTACATTTCAGTTTGTCTGTCACGGTGATTGCAAACGAGCCAGAGGGGTCTTCTTAGGAGGACCAGCCAGAACTCAGGAGAAGTTCAGCCAGGCCAAGAGAAAAATCCCACAGCTATTGTTGCAAAAGGTCAGAATGTCCTTCTTTCTTCTTGTTGAGCTCAGTGTAGCATATAGTAAATACACCTGTGAAAACAAAACTTTAGCAATGCTCTCAGGTCTCGGGGCCTGGCTGGCATATGACTTTCTCCTACAGGGCTAGACAGGGGGGTCTTTTCTTCAGTGGTCTCCCAATGATGATTGTGAGGCAGATGAGGGATATTTCAGACAGACTCGCACACCAGTCCACATGGCTGGCAACACTGGGATGGCTGGGATGGTGATGCTGTTCCTTTGGGGTGAGTGCCCTGGGCATGGGCCTGAAAGCCTGGGGATGAGGAGGGGAGGGAGCAAAGGGGGGCAGCAGGGTCCCCTGAGGTCCCAAGTGCCAGCAGTGCCAGTCCGTGTTACCCACAGTGGACATTGGTTGGACTGGGGATGTAGGGTGACTTTGGGGACAGGAAGAGGGGGCAGGAATTTGGGGATGGGGATGTGGGGACAGGAATGTGGGGACTGGCACCTTTGGGCTCCGGTAGCTGTGGGGATAGGGTGAGGGACAAGGCAACTGGGATGCAGGGACAGAAAGGGACAAGTTCCTGTTCCGAGGGTATCTGTGCCACACAGATGTGGTGCACAGGTGGCTGTGACACAGACATAGCCCCCTGCTTTGCCAAATCTTTTGGGGGCCACCCCCACGCACTTTCTCACAAGAATGGCTGTCCCCATGGGGACACTTTGGGGACAGCCCCCACACACTGTGCCTAATGTGCCTCTGTCCCCGCAGTGCCACCCCCACCCAGCCCTGTCCCTTCTCCCTTCCAGCCCAGACCCTCGGCCTCGCTGGTGAGTCCTCGGGGGATGCCATGGCCCCACCCCGCTGTCCCCAGCCCCACACTGGCCCTGGCAGGCTGGTGTTCCCTGTCACCCGTAGGTGCCCAGACCACCCAGCTCCTGGTGGAGCCCCCTTGGAGACCTGTGATGCTGTGGGACCGGGTGACACTGACCTGCCAGGGCTTGGGGACGGCTGGTGCCACCACCTGGTACAAGGATGGGCAGCCATGGGGGCAGCAGGGACCTGACCATTTCACTTTCACTGAGAGTGGCACCTGTGAGTGTGACAGACCCGGCACCAGGTTCAGCCCCCCTGTGACTGTCTTAAATGGTGATGGAAGTTTGGGTGTCCCCAGCCTGGCACCCACGGGGACCCCAAGGAGTCTGGGTGGGCTCCGCTCCATGGGTCACCTCCTGTGTGACCAGAGCCCATCCCCTGCTCTGGGGACATTCCAGAGCATCCCAGACTGAGGGGATCCCAGTGTTGGCATTGGGAACCCCTGGTGCACTGGGTGTGACCCAGTGGGGAGGTCTTGGTGCCATGGGATGTGACAGGATCCCTCTGTCCCCCAGACGGGCTGGTGCTGCATGTGCCTGCGCAGGCGCTGCTGGAGGGGGACACGGTGACACTGCGCTACTCAGTGCAGGTGGGCTCAGCCCTTCTCACATTCACCTGGCTGCACAACGGGCAGGAGGTGGCCCGGGGTCCCCTCCTGGAGCTCAGGGACATCGATGTGGGACATTCAGGCACCTACCGGTGTGTGGCCACCAACCAGCTGGACCTGCACTGCGTGTTCCAGGCACCCAGCACTGAGCTGGACGTGGCTGTGACACTGCAACAAAGGTGGGGCCACACGGGGTCATCAGGGAGTGCAGGACACCCAGGGTTCAGGGTAACCCTGATGTGTCCCCTTCTGTTACTTGCAGTGGCCACCAGATTTGGTGGGGCCCTTTTGTTCCTGCTCCTGCTTGTGGGTGTCATTGTAGCCTGGTGCCCGTGGCAGCACCTGGGTGGGTGACAATGGGGGGACAGGGGTCCCAGGGAGCTGTAGAGGCCCCCAGAGTTGGAGAGCAATAGGGCAGCACCCATAGCCCCAGAACTGTGACCTTGGCTGGGGGTGCTGATAGGGTTTGGGGAGGTGCTGGAGGGTCCTGTGGGGATGTTGGGGGTTCTTTCAGGGGCCCTGGGGGTATCTGGGGGGGTCTCTCTCCCTGCCGGGCTTTGGATATTGAGGCTGAGTTGGTAGGGGGCACAGGAGAGGTTCATGGATTCTGGGAGCTCCAGAGATTTTTTGGGGTCCTGAGGAAAATTGAGGGTCCTGCAGGGTTTCAACAATCCGGAGAGGGGTCAGGGCCCTGGGGAACGCCCACAGTCACCCCTCCCCTCTTTCTTTTGAAGCTGCCAGGAAGCAGCAAGAAAGGTGAGTGGGGGGCTCAAACCACACTCTCCCCTTTTACCACAACCCCCAGGACCTCCCATTCCCTCCGCACATCCCCTTTATTCCCTCGGGGCCCCCCAGATCCCCAGAGGAGGGGGAGGTGCTGTACACCCACGTCGTGGTCACCAAGAGGGCAGGGGGTCAGTGCAGGGGGGACAAACGCAGAGGGACACGTCACCCACCAGTGTCACCCCACCCAGATCCCACAGCCCGTGTCTCTCGCAGCATCCCCCTGTGCCACCACCCTCCAGCATCCCCAGGTGACCAACGCGGAGCTACGGGGACCCCAGGGGCAAACATGAGAACCCGGTGACATCTATGGGAATGTGCTGTGACACTGGGGGGAACTGGGGGCACTGGGGGTCCCCACCCATGGGCACCCACTCGTGTCTGTGCTGCCACTAAAAACTGCCCCTCCTGCACCCCATTGAGGCACAAAGATGCCAAAGGGCTGAGAGAAGAACAATTTCCTGAAAGAGCAATGAGAGAGAATGAAACCAACAGCAACCGCAACAAGGCTGAGAGTCCAAATGGTCACGCAAAGACCGATTTCCAGGGAAAGCCACAACAAGGAACAAACCTCAGATGTTTCCCTCAGCACGTTTCTCCACCAGAGGAACTGGCAGGGCCCTGGACCTTCCTTGCTCTGGTGGCCAAAGCAGCCTTCAGGAGGCTCTGGATTCTCTTGTTCCCTGTCCCAAACCTCTTCTCTGCCGTGTTCCCCTCACGATGATCTCACAAATGCCCTGTGGGCGTTCTGGAGTCTCCCCTTTTGCCAGGGCAGTCGGGATCAAGCCATGGTACAGGGCGGGTTGTCAGAGACAGGAAAATTTGATGACTGGAGACATTTTGGAACAGCTGTGTTTGGCAGGGGTGGGTCAAGACGTTCATTTAAATGAGAAATCTCTGTCAAGGAAAGAGGGAATTTTCTCGGAATGGAAAGAGACCCATGTCTAAAATTTTTTAAATTTGAAAAATGATGAGGCTTGCAGGCCAAAATGTGGGAAAAGGAATAACAGGTCTTTACCGGGAAATTTATAAAGCAGAACAGAAGAAAGAACAGAAACCCAGAACTTTCCCTCCCGCTCAGCGTGGTTGGTTTTTGTGGCAGTTATAACCGCGGCCCGCAGGGGGCGCTGCAGGGAGCACTCCCGGCCAGCAGGGGGCGCCCTGCTCCAGCTCCATCCCCTCAGGGGCCATGGCGGCCTCAGACGGGAGGGAGGAGGGGAAATCGCTCCTTTTGCAAACTCACAGCCACCAATCGGTCCCAGCACCACCACCGGCAGCGGGCAGAAGCCGCCAAGGCAGCAGGTTGGATCCCAGTGCCCACTGGCAGCGTAGCAGTGTCCCGGGGCAGGCACACGCCCTGCACAACACCCGCGACCGCTCTCCATGATCCCGAATGGAAGGAAGGCAGCACCTGACCCCAGGCAGGTTTCGGGTCCACAACAGCATCTCTGGTGGCTTTACACCACAATTCCTGCAAACCCTCAGCCTCTCACTCAGATGAGGACGGTAGGGATGGAGCAGCTTTGGGGCCACCTGGAATCCAGACAGGGTCACTCCCCACAATGGCCAGAGCTCCTGCTCGATATTTCCACACTTTTCTCTCTTATCTGATGACCACAGCCTGAGGCCAAACATTCTTTCCATGAGGTTTCAGAAGGCCGCAGGTTATTTTAAAAAAGACGGCCCACTTCAGCTTGTTGAGCAGAGTGTTGTTGTCTTTGCAGTAGTTCTGGGGCTCCCTCAGTCCCTTGCCAAGAGGGACAAAATGATCAATTGCTGCATTTCTGGACTGGTTCCCTCTCAGCTGCCCCTGCAGGGGAAGTT
Source organism: Agelaius phoeniceus (assembly GCF_051311805.1). NCBI lineage: Eukaryota > Metazoa > Chordata > Aves > Passeriformes > Icteridae > Agelaius > Agelaius phoeniceus. The sequence goes on from NC_135295.1 coordinate 5,855,505, forward strand.
TTCCAGCCAGCCCTGCTCTGAAAACCATCAAAAGCCCTCTCAGAGCCACTGCTTGGGCTCCCTTTGGGCTTTGTGCTTCTTGCAGCGCTGAGCAAACCACAGCCAGGCCTTCTCCCTCATAGAATTCTCCCCTCTGCAGCAGCTCTAAAGCTGCCAGAATCAAAGCCAAGGGGGCAGGGGGGACCCTCAGCCGCTGGCTGCCACCTGGGGCTGGGCAGAGCAGGGCTGGGCAATGGCCATCCCTGTGCAGTGGGGCTGGGCCATGGCTGGGCCCCGGCTGGGCCCCAGTATTAAATGGACACCCCAACAACATCAGCCACTCCACAATACACATCACTGTCCCAACACTAACAACATCACAATATTTAATCAACAATATCACCAATAATGTAATATCAATTCATATAATATCCAGCAAAAGTCAACTTCCATTAACTTGTTTCTCACAATACATACCAGTAAAGAGCTCTTATTCCTGTTCTCACATCTTTGCCTAAAAGCCTCGTAATTTCAATGTTACAATAGTTCAGAGTGATGGGGGTTGTATTTTCCATTCCAATGGAGGTTCCCACCTTGTTCAGCTTCCTTGACAGAGCAGAACAAAGAAACACCATTTCTGCCCGTTTAACCAAAGAGCTGCATTTTTGTCCCAGGAGCAGGGAACCAGGTCCTGTACCCCTTTGGACCTGGGATGGGCACCAGCAGGCCACCTTAATGGGAGCACTGGGAGGGGGATTGCAGAGCCACTAAGCACACTGGGGTTAAGAGGAACAAATCTCAATTTGATTTATGTCTTAACATATGCTACACATGACTGAATAATTACTCTGTGGTTGTCCATGTGCTGGGAACCCTGTCCCTGGCGAGGCTTCACACAACAGAGAATCAGGGGAGAGAAAGCTTCAGTGATCGGGCTGTGAGTGACCCACACTGGCTGGTGGGACAGATGCCCGGGAAAAATGTCTGGGAAAAATTCCCAGGAAATCCGGCTGTGGGAAGAGCCTTTGCAAACCAAAGCAGCAAACTGTGACACAACAGGAGCGTTTTGCTTTGGGTTTCTTGGAGGGATCAGGGGCTTGCTCAGAGGGTCAGCTTGGCCCTCCTCCCCTGTGGGATTCACATTCTCATAACCTCGGAGAAGCACTGAGAGAAGCAAAAAATGATCAAAAAAATTCTTACCTCATTTACTGCTCCTGTGTTTTTCACAAGTGGAATGCATTGTGGAAGATTGTGTACCTGAAGGGAATTAGTAACTGGATTCTGGTGTGAGTGTTTTGATTCACTGACCAATTGAATCCAGGTGTGTGTGTGTGGGGACTGTTGGGTGACAGTCATGAGATTGTGTGCATTAGAGTGCAGTTGAGTGCTTGGCAGATTCAGTTTAGATGTAATGTAATATGGCATAGAATAATAGAGTATAATAAAGTAATTAATTAGCCTTCTGAAAAGATGGAGTCAGGTGCATCATTCCTCCCAGCTGTCAGGCAAAAATATCACCCATACTCCCTCCCGCCTTCACCTTTTCCTCCTGGTGGTCCTTCTTCCCCGTCCACACCCGTTCTTCCCTGCTTCACTGCTTCCCCGAGGCAGCTCATTCCTGCTCCTCCTGGACGTTCCTTCATTGCTTCCCCGATGGAGCGGATGCTGCCTGCGCCCACCCGCCCCCTCTGCCGCGTTTCCCACGCTGCCCACAGCCCCGAGCCTGCTGCACCTGCCCACGGCAGCCCCAGCCTGCGGCAGCCAGCCCAGAGCCACCAGTGCCCAGCACCAGCCCGCAGCCAGCCCACAGCAGCCCCTGCAGCCATCGCTCGCAATGCCAGAGACACGCAGGTGCCGTCCTTGGAAATCACGCCCAGCCACTCACAAAAGCCATGTGGGCTCGCCCTGGCTTGCAGCACACACACTCCATCTGCCGAGCTGATGCCCACAGAGCGCCCGGGCTTCTTGCGGTAACGCTGTCCCTGTCTTCTGTTTCTCTCTCTGTCCTTTTTCCTTTCTACTCCCTTCTCTCCCCCTTTGGTAAGAACCCTTACCCTCCTTTATCAATAAACAGTTCTCAGATATAATATTGCCATGTTTGTGCTTCATTTTTATCTGAGAAACCTTCCAGCAAGAATCCTCCCTGACTCCCCCTTTTACAGTGGGATGGGACAGGGGGAGTGGGAGGGGGAATGGGGAAGCCCTGGGTGTACTGCAAGCACTGTGGGGAGAGAATGGGGCAGTCCCTGAGGGTACTTGGGCACTTGGATGGGGCTGGGGAGCCCCTGCAGGTACGAGCAAAGGGATGGGGGAGCCCTTGGGGGTAGTGGGAGAGGAAATGGGGAGCACAGGGTGCCCTGTGTAGCCTCCCCCTGACCCATGACCACCTCCCTTGGAAGGATGGGCAGCCACAGGAGCCATGGAGGGAGCACCCCCAGTGTCACCCAGTGCCTCCCGCTTCCCAGAGCATCACAACTTTTGGTGTAGATTGTCATAGATGTCGCTGGGCTCCCAGGGTTGCCTTTGCAGCTCCATGTACGTCACCCGAGGATCCTCCAGCGGGGGTGCCAGGGGGTCTTGGGGGGCCGTGTAGGAATAAGGGGATGTGTGGAAGGGGATGGGAGGTGCTGGGGGTTTGGGTAAAAGGTGTATCATGGCTGGAGCCTGCACCCACCTTTCCTGGTGCTTCCTGGCATCTGCAAAGGAAAACTGGAGGGGTGAATTTGGAGGCCCAGGGGCCCCCATCCACCCTTGGGAATGCTGAATTACCACCAGACACACAATCCTCCCCAGGCCCCCCAGTATCCCTGATGCCCCCCCAGTATCCCTGATGGGCCCCCACTTGTACCAACAGCCTGAGCCCCCAGAACCCCAAGCCTGGCAGAGAGGGGAACCCCTGGTAGAACCCCCAACATCCCTGCAGGACGCTCCAACAGCTCCCCAGGGCTCTGAGCCATGGACACTGGGGCCTCAGCCTCTCCCAAGTCAGGGTCTGTGGGTGCCACCCTATGGCCCCCCTTCTGTTGGGCCCTTCCCACCTCTCTCCATGACCCCCGTCACCCCCATTGTCACCCACCCACACGGTGCCACCAGTTCCAGGCCACAATGACACCCACGAGCAGGAGCAGGAACAAAAGGGCCCCACCGACCCCTGCGGCCACTGCAAGAAACAGAGGGGGACCCATGAGGGTCACCCATCACTCCAGGGGTCCTGCACTCCCTGGTGACCCCGTGTGACCCCACCTGTATCCCTGTGTCGTGATCGGCGGAGGAATTGCAGCACACAATATGCGTGGATGACAAATCCCAAAGTTTATTGAAAACTCACACATATTTATATTGGTGTTAATGAAGCTTATACATATTGCAAAAGCTGAGCTCATTGTTGGTTAAAGCACACTTAGATCAACCACACCTACTTCTATGCTCTAATGATTATTTTGTTTCTATGTTTGCATTCTTCTAGCTTCTCTACCTAGGATATCTACATTTTCTGGCAAGCGATTTTCTCCCCCGTCTTCCCGTTTCAGAGAAGGTCACTATGACCTTTGTCAGTGATTAGACACTGGTTACACAATCCCCAGCTTGTTTCCCCTATCCTTATCCATCGGTATCACATCGAAATGTCCTTTCTCAGCTAACCAATTATCCAAAAAGCTCTCTACATTTCCCCCGTTTTTCTGTTGAACAAGCATGGTTTGATTAAATGCGGTAGTTATCATCTTTCGCACCATATTCTGCAAGCATATACAAAAACAAGGCAAGACTAATACTAACAACAAAGCTACAATAGCTACTACAATGCTAACCTTAACAATAGAACGTAACCATGATCCTAAGTTTAAAGATTTGAGCCATCCATCAATACCAAGGCCTGATTCTACCTGTAAATTCCCAGTTAACCTTCGTAACTCAGAGAGCTGTGAGTGTACAGACTGTGCATGATCAGAAAGATTCATGCAACACATGCCCTCAAATTCATCACAGCCATGGCCTTGTGCAAGTAAGAGAAAATCAATTGCAGCTCTATTTTGAAGTGTCGCATGGCGAATAGAATCTACATCAAGCAAAAGACTAGAAATCGCTAAAGAAGTTGCATTTGTTTGTTTAGCAAGCCAACACCCTAACCTATTAAAATAGCATGAGCACTATAGCATAGCCCCTGGGGATAAGAAAGATGCCGCGATTATGGCCACTGGGGACCAAAATTTTACATCATCCCGGCAGTCAGCTGCAAATGCATGAGCCATTCATTTGCTTCTACGATGGCGGCGCCTCATGTTTAGTATCATGACATGTTAGGTGTAAGTAGAGACAGCCGTCCAAGTGTACATGGTCCCCCGTGCAGCATTGATAGGATACCGGCCCAAGCACGGTCCCCACATATCAGGAAATATCCTGCTGGCAATTGAATAGGGTCATTTGATGAGACTGACACTCTCTTTGTTGTATAATTGCACCAGGCCGATGCATTTCGGTAGACAGCCATGCTGGAAGTTACAACATTAGAATGGTTCTTGACTGACAGCAGGCTTTTATGGTTAAAATGAATGCACGCATCTGCCATCACTGACCCCTAACAACTCTAACTCTTGGGGTTCCTGTGGTGCTATAGGAAAGTGGGAAATCCACTGATCCCAATTATCCACACTCGTCCTAGTGTTGCTGACCTTACAAGTTGGTACATGTAAAGGGCACGGCCAGGGATCTGCTGGTAATCCAACCAAACAAGTTGTGAAAGGATTGCCAGGAGAAGATAATGACAGGCAAATAGTCTCCTGTTTAGTTAGGTTTGCCAGGGTGACCCATAAGTTAGTCTTTGGCTGAGGTGGGGCCCATGCCTGATGGTCTACACAGTCCCCAAAAGAAGCAGAAATTAATAAAGCAACAGCATAAAGTTTCCATCCCATCTTGATTTTTCCAGGCACCCTTTTGGACCACTCGGCCATCATATCTGTCACAAACCCTTAAGAATATCTCTTCTTTCTCAGCTTCAGCTTCTTTAGGTTCCTCAGACAATCCTCCCACACTTGGTTGGGATCCTGACCTCCCAAAATAGGACCTATCACATTCGACTGTGACAGAGGAATATTTCTACCACACTTAGTCTGCAAAATACAGGACCGAGATATCCCCAAAACACGTTTGACTAAATGTTGTATTTCCCACCTAAACCATGCAAGGATTTTCTGTTCTGGGGACTCATACAATTGTAACCCTTGGCGGCCAGGTAGTCCTGTGAACAATTTAGGATCTCTCTGCCAAGAGTTAAGCCGCCAATAGAAACCACACCTTTCACACCACAACTCAGGTAATCGAGTTTGGTGTACCCACTTAGTTTCCTGACAACCTCCACAGAAAAGCAGTACCCATGCAGTACAACGTCTATCTTGACACTTAATACAAGCTAAACCCCTAGGCCCTTCAGATTCAAAATCAGAAAGCATCGAATACAAGCTTAATATGTTATCAAGAGATTTGCACCGATCAACTGCTCGATCGATGGCAGCATCACACTGTCCTTTCAGCTTGAGAAGTATCGGTCGAAGGATGATCAGCAGCTTCGTCTCCACCCGCTGACGATCCTCTTCACTCAGCTGATCGAGGTGTTCCATCAAACACAGCTGCTCGGGTCCATTTAGCAGGTACCCACAGAGATCCTGTAGGGGTAGAAACACAAAGATATCCGCGGCCCCAATATAACACCTTAGCAGGACCTTGCCATTGTCCTGTTTTGGGATCCCTGTATCTCACCCATACATCTTTCTTTACACCATCTGTTTCATGTACATAGTGACGAATCACAGCAGGAACCTTATTTTCCCCAAAAACACACAGGTGGTTCAAAACAAACAAACACTTTAACAATCTCTCTTGTGGCTCTCTGGTATCCATATATTTACTCAGATATCTTTTCAAGGTACCATTTGCTCTCTCTAAAATCACTTGCCCTGTAGGAGAATTGGGGAGGCCTGTTATGTGTTCTATCCCCCACATCTGCAAAAATTGCTTTATTCTTTTGCTACAGTAAGCAGGCCCATTATCTGTTTTGATGCACTGTGGCACTCCCATTACTGCAAAACAACTGCTGAGATGTCTCTCTACCTTGCCCTGCCTTCTCACCAGTCTGTGCTGTGGCCCATATAAAATGACTGTAAGTGTCTATGGTAACATGTACATACTTCAACCTCCCAAACTCTGCCACATGTGTGACATCCATCTGCCAGGTCTCATTTGTGCTCAGCCCTCTTGGGTTAACTCCCAGACCTAAACCAAAGCCTCCATTGTGATGACTACATATAGGACAGGCTTTGACTATTGCCCGTGCCTCCTCCATAGGTATTTGAAATTTTCTATGAAGGCCTTTTGCATTCTGGTGGAACATGCAATGTGCCTCTCTGGCCATAGTCTGCCTGGGAATTGGAGTTGCTTGTGTGATTGAGACTAATTTATCTGCTCGCATGTTACCTTCCCCCAGACCAATATCCCATTTGTGACTTCTGATATGGATAACACAAAAAGAATGCTTTCTTAGCTTAATTGTTCTCTGCAGCTGCATAAACAGCTCATGTAACCTCCTGTTTTGAACCTCTTTTATAGAGGCATCCTCTATTCGCTCACACACTCCTGCAACATACAAAGAATCTGTTACAATGTTGAGAGGTCCAGAGAAATGCATCATGGCCCATACAACAGCCAATAGCTCCATCGTTTGCAAAGTGTCCAACTCAGTAGCTCGGAGTATATGATGATGCCATTGTCCCTTTTCTCACCAGGTCACTGCTGCAGTTTTGGATTTTCTTCCTGCATCTGTGTAAACAGTTATAGCATCCGATAAGGGCTTTAGTGATCTTTTTGGGCATTGAATCCAACCCCATTGTCCTATCACGACCCTTTTTGAGCAAATCAGCTAAAATTTCAATTTTCTGAAGAAGGGTTTTATGTTGTTGAAGTGGAGGAGATACCCATTCCAAGGCCCATATCTCCCCCGTTTTTCTGTTATGCTGAGTAAGTGCACCCAGTAAAAATTTTGGTCCACACCAAACTGTCAGCTGTATAGGGAGATCAAGATCACGTCTCCGAACACTGCCTTGTGTAACACAGTCCGATATCTGCTGCAGTGTCTCGTGGACAAAGAGCAATAGTAAAGAAACAGTCCTTCAGATCAATAATCAAAAGTGGCCAGTCCCTCAGCAGCACAGCCAGATTAGGTAATCCTGGTTGCAAGGGTCTCATAGGTAATCCATCAATAAGGGTGGTCCCTTTACTCCAGTTGGAACCTTTTCTGGGTGAATAGTCATCAGGGTTACTGTGGCTACGGTGCCAGGTCCACTCCGAGGCTCCCGGTGGTGGCGGGCTGGAGGCAGGTTGAGCTGAAGTGGTGACAGCTGCTACCTGTGTCCGGGCGCAGGGAGCTGGTGGCCGGGAAGCAGAACCGCGCCGGGCAGCCGCGGGGCGGGCGGACGCCCCGGAGCCCGCTGCCCCACGGGGGGTGGGAGGCCCGTCCTGCCGCCCCCCCCCTCGGCTCGGGGTGGCCGCGGAGCAGATCCGGAGCGGGAGGCAGCCACACTGCAGCTGCTAAGCCGCCCAGGGCCGGGGCTGGCACGAGCCCCCCCAGCGGGATGGCTGCGGGCCGCGCTGCGGCGGGGAGGCTGAAGGCACGGACGGCACGGCTGGAGTACGCGCGGGGGGGGGGGGGGGCGCTGCCTGAAGCAGAAGCTGATAGCTGCAGGGAGCTGCTGTTTAGAGCAGGAGCTAGCGTCGGCGGGGAGCCAAACCAGTCTCTGTAACTCCTGTTTCTTTCACGGGCTGCACTAGCCTGCTGGGCAGCTCTTTCCTCTGCCTGGTATTTCAAGAATTCAGCATGCACGACTCGCCCTAAATTTCCCAACTTTCTCGCGGCTTTATCATCATCTATGACTGCCTGCCACAACTAATCCCCAAATATACGGCACTCTGAAAACCTATGCACTGCGCGAGGATTCCGAAAAAGTCCTTGTGCATACCCATGAGCTAACAACCCATTAAGCTCTTTCTGCAAATCTATACCCTTAACCTTACGCTTTTATAAAAAGCTAGGAAATAAATCATATGCTGCTTGCCTTTCTTTATCCGTGTTAAAGATAACAGCGCGCTTCTTGCAGCCCTTGCAGGCTTCCGGCAGCACGTATCGGCCGGGGTCTCTGACGAGGTCCCCAGGGCATGGCACCTTCCCTCTTTCAGCGGTGCTTTTGCTGTCCTCAGCTGTGATAGGACCTGAACTTCTTACGCCGCTCGACCGTGGCTACCGTTGAATCATGTCCGGGGTTCACCATTTGTCGTGATTGGCGGAGGAATTGCAGCACACAATATGCGTGGATGACAAATCCCAAAGTTTATTGAAAACTCACACATATTTATATTGGTGTTAATGAAGCTTATACATATTGCAAAAGCTGAGCTCATTGTTGGTTAAAGCACACTTAGATCAACCACACCTACTTCTATGCTCTAATGATTATTTTGTTTCTATGTTTGCATTCTTCTAGCTTCTCTACCTAGGATATCTACATTTTCTGGCAAGCGATTTTCTCCCCCGTCTTCCCGTTTCAGAGAAGGTCACTATGACCTTTGTCAGTGATTAGACACTGGTTACACAATCCCCAGCTTGTTTCCCCTATCCTTATCCATCGGTATCACATCGAAATGTCCTTTCTCAGCTAACCAATTATCCAAAAAGCTAACCAATTATCCAAAAGCTCTCTACATCCCTGTGTGTCCCTGTGTCCTGCAGTGTCACCTCCAGGACACCGGGTGTAATGGTGTCATTGGCCACGGGCACTGCGAGGACAGAGACAGGGCTGAGGACACAGAGAGGGGCTGACAGCTGGGAATGGGATAAAAGGGATGGGGGTATGGTTGTGGTGGGGGATGTCAGGGATAGGGTCACACCACAGAGGGGTGAGGCGACACAGTGCAGATGGGGGGGGACGAAACAAAGGTGTCTGGGGAACATGGAGGTGCCCAGGCAGGGGACCTCAGGAGGCTGGGAGGGCTCCCCGTGCCCATCCCCACACTCACTGTGTACTGTGACACGGAGCCGGGCTCTGCTCTTCCGCACGGCCCCACCCTGGGAGTGCACCTCACAGACATAATTCCCCGAGTGGGAGACCCCCACGGCGGGCACCAGCAGCTGCAGGGACCCCTGCGGGCCCCCCACCACCTTCCTGTCCCGGTAGAACACGTGCAGGAGGGGGGCTTGGGGCCGCAGTGGGCTGGGGGTGCTGAGGCAGCTGAGAGTCAGAGGGGACCCCAGGGTGGGCTCGGGGGGACCCTCCAGCACCGGCACCGAGAAGAGCTCTGGGAAGGAGAGGGGAGGTGAGGCCTGTGACTCTGAGTGCACTGGGCTGTGCTTTTGGGGGTGTCAGGAGATTGGAGTTCCAGCCCTGGGGGTGCTCACCCTGCACTGTCACTGTCACTGGTGCTGAGAGCGCCCATGGTGACACTTTGGACTCCACCCAGCCCCTGCAGCGGTAGTGGCCACTGTGGTGCAGCTGCAGGCAGGACAGGGACAGCTCGGCCCCATTGAGGGACCTCCCCACCTCCTTCTCTCCATGGTGGAATCACACCTCAGTGACTGGGTTGTTCTGCCAACGCCGGCAGCGCAGTGTCACCGTGTCCCCCTCCAGCAGCTCCTACGCTGACACCTGCCACTCTAACTGGGCTGCACGACAAGGGGGTCCTGTCACACTGGTGGTCCTGTTTTCATGAGCATCCCCCATTGGGTCATCCCCAGCACACCAGAGATCCCCACTTCCAACATGGGGCTCCCCCCACACTGGGATGCTCTGGGATGCTCACCATGCACTGTCACTGTCACAGGTGCTGACTCCTCCAACAATCAGGACCTCACCCAGCCCCTGCAGCTGTAGCAACCTCTGTGGTGCAGCTGCAGAGGAGACAGGGACAGCTCAGTCCCATTGCGGAGCCCCTCCAGTTTCTTCCCCTTGTGGGAGAAGGACATGGATTTGACATTGAGGTTCCGCCAGCCCCAGCAGCACAGTGTCACCATGTCCCCCTCCAGCAGTGCCTGTATTGACACCTGCAGCACCAGCCACACAGGGGGACAGAGGAGTCCTGTCACACCTGATGGCACCGGAACCCCCCCATAGAGTCACACCCAGTGCACCAGGGGTCCCCATATCCAGCATGGGGATCCTCCCAGCCTAGGATGCTCTGGGATGTCCCCAGAGCAGGGGACAGGCTGTGATCACACAGGAGGTGACCCATGGAGGAGAGCCCACCCAGAGCCCTTGGGGTCCCCACGGGTGCCAGCCTGGGGACACCCAAAGCCCCCTCACCATCTGAGATTCTCACAGGGGGGCTGAGCCCAGTGTCAGGTCTGTCACACATGTTGGTGCCACTCACAATGACAGTGAAGTGGTCAGGTCCCTGCTGCCCCCAGGGCTTACTGTCCTTGTACCAGGTGGTGGCACCAGTGGTCCCCAAGCCCTGGCAGGTCAGTGTCACCCGGTCCCACAGCACTGCCGGCCTCCAGGGGGGCTCCACCAGGAGCTGTGGGGTCTGGGCACCTGCAGGTGACAGGGGACACCAGCCTGCCAGGGCAAGTGAGGGGCTGGGGACAGTGGGGTGGGGCCATGGCATCCCCCGAGGACTCACCAGTGAGGCCGAGGGTCTGGGCTGGAAGGGAGAAGGGACAGGGCTGGGTGGGGGTGGCACTACAGGGACAGAGGCACACAGGGTACAGGGCATGGGGGCTATCCCCAAATTGTCCTCATGGGGACAGCAGTTCTTGTGGGAAAGTGTGTCTGGGTGGTCCCCAAAAGTTTTTTCGCTGCAGGGGGACATGTCTGTGTCACAGCCATCTGTGCACCACATCCCTGTGGCACAGACACCTTGGGAACAGGGACATTGAGGCCACCCTGGGCTGAGGCAGAACATGGGGACACTGTGGACTCTCCGGGCACAAGGACACCACGGACACAGCCCATGCTGGCCCAGGTCATCCCCACCAGCTCATGATCCCATCCCCATGATCCCATCCCCATGGCCACATCCTCACCGTTCTTGTTCCGTCTGCCCCTGCATCCCAGGTCCCTTTTCCTTATCCCCAGAGCTACCTGAGCCCAAAGGTGCCAGTCCCCACATTCCTGTCCCCACATCCCCATCCCCAAATTCCTGCACCCCTATTCCTGTCTCCAAAGCCACCCTACATCCCCAGTCCCACCAAGGTCCACTGTGGGTACCATGGACTGTCACTGCTGGCATTGGGGACCTCAGGGGACCCCACAGCCCCCCTGTGCCCCCTCCCCTCCCCATCCCCAGGGTGTCAGGCCCGTGCCCGGGGCACAGGAACAGCACCACCTTCCCGGCCATCCTGGTGTCCCCAGCCATGTGCACTGGCTGTCACTCGCTGCTGTGGCCACCGCTCCCCTGGCTGGTGGCTCTTTGGATAAAGGGGAAGGAAGCCAGGTCACGTCCGTCCCCATGTGTAGGTGGCCTTTGGCAGGGGCAGGGTGGCCAAAAGCAGGGGACAGGCTGTGGGCAGGGTGGGGACATGCTGGGGACAAAGCTGGGTGAGGCAAGATGCAATATGGGGTTCCCAGTAGTGCGGGGCTCAGAGGGTTTGTGGTGACAGGGATGGGTGTCCTGGAGAATGGAGGGTCCCAGGGATGGGGTCCGTGGGAATGAGGGTGCTGCAGAGGTGGAATCACCAGGGATGGGGGTGCCTTGGGAATGGGGTTCCCAGGGCTGGGGGACACAGGGACAGGAGTCCCAGGGGAACGTGTGCTCCAGGGTCATGGGATGGGGATGCTGGGGGAATGGGGGTTCCCATGGGAATGGGTGTCCTGGGACAATCAAGGTCATGGGGCAAGGAGGATTTCAGAGGATAGAATGAACAGGAGAGGATTCCTTGGCAATGGAGTCCTGGGCCCTGGACATCCTGGGGAATGTCAGTACTGGGATAGGGGTCCCAGGCACGGCGGGACCTAAAGAATGGGACTCCCATGGTATTATTTCCAGGGAAATAAGATTGCCAGGGAAGAGCAGTGGCTAGGTGGACCTGTGGTCGCAGCTCCTTCCCTGGATGCCTCAGATTTTGGGGTGAACCATGACCTAACACAGCCCCAACAAGGTGCCAGCAGCCTGGGCGTCACCGCAGAGAGATTCCAAGGGGCTCTGGGTCTGTGGAGCTGCTGCAGAGGTGAGAATTCTGTGGGTGGAAAAAGGCCTGGCTGTGGTTTGCTCAGCCCTGCAAGAAGCACAAACCCCACAGAGAGCCCAAGTAGTGGTTCTGCAAGAGCTTTTCATGGTTTTCAGATCAGGGCTGGCTGGAAACTGCCCTTGCAGTGGCAGCTGTGAGGGACCCAGTCCAGAAATGCAGCAATTGATCATTTTGTCCTGTAGAGCAAGATTCTGAGAGAGCCCCAAAAACTCTGCAAATCCCACAACAATCTGCTCAACAACCTGCCCAAGTCCATCCTTCTACCTATGGCAAGGCTGCAGCCCATTGTAACATCCCAGGAAGAATATTTGGGTGCTGGTTTGGCTGCCAGATAAGAGGTAAATGTGTGGAAATATTGAGCAGGGGGTCGGCCCCGCGGCCATGTTGGGGCCGTGGGGAGTGACCCTGTGTGGATTCCAGGTGGCCCCAAAGCTGCTCCATCCCTGCCCTCCTCACCCGTGTGAAAGGCTGGGGGTTTGCAGGAATTGTGGTGTAAAGCCACCAGAGGTGCTGCTGTGGACCCGAGACCTGCCTGGGGTCAAGCGCTGCCTTCCTCCCATTCGGGATCATTGGGAGAGGTCACGGGTGCTACACAGGGCGTGTGCCTGGCCCTGGGACACTGCTGCACTGCCAGTGGGCACTGGGATCCAACCTGCTGCCTTGGCGGCTTCTGCCCGCTGCCGGCGGTGGTGCCGGGACCGATTGGTGGCCGTGAGTTTGCAAAAGGAGCGATTTGCCCTCCTCCCTCCCGCCCGAGGCCGCCACGGCCCCTGAGGGGATGGAGCTGGAGCGGGGCGCCCCCTGCTGGCCGGGAGTGCTCCCTGAAGCGCCCCCTGCTGGCCGCGGTTATAACTGCCACAGAAACCAACAGCGCTGAGCAGGACGGAAAGCTCTGGGTTTGTGTTGTTTCTTCTGTCCTGCTTTATTAATTTCTCAGTAAAGAGCTGTTTTTCATTTCCTAAACTTTTGCCTGGAAGCCTCATCATTTCTGTAACTAAAAAATGTTTTAGAGATGGGTCTTCTTTCAATTCCAGAAACATTCCCAATTTCCTGGGTAGATATTTCTCATTTAAATGAGTTGCCAACTCTTGGGTTCCAGCCTGGATGGGACAGACTACCCAAGAGGAGACACGGTCAGGGACTTGGCTACCTTATGCTCTGCCTTTTAAGCCAGTAGGCCCACCAAGGGTCCGCTCCCCAGCTGGCACTCCTGGTCACCCGGCCACTCAGGAGCTGGCTTTGGCAGTGTCACACTGTCCCATATGTGCCACGGCTGACAGACTGATGGACAGACGGGGCCCTGTCTCACCAAAAGCAAGGCCTGACCCACCCCTGCCACACACAGCTGTTCCAAAATGTCTCCAGACATCAAACTTTTCCTGTCTCTGACACCCCGCCCTGTGCCACGGCCTGATCAAGAGACTGCCCTGAGAATGGGGGAGGCTCTGGAACCTCCACAGGGCCTTTGTGACATCCTCGTGTGGGGAACACGGCAGAAGAGTGGTTTGGTACAGGGGAGAGGAGAATCCAGAGCCTCCTGAAGGCTGCTTTGGCCATCAGAGCAAGGAAGGTCCAGGGACCTTCCAGGTTCCTCTGGTGGAGGAAACGTGCTGGGGGAAATGTCTGGGGTTTGTTCCTTTTCGGTGGCTTTCCAAGGAAATCGTTCCTTTTTTCACCATTTGAACTCTGAACCTTGTTGTTGTTGCTGTTGGTTTTATTCTCTCTCGTTGCTGTTGCAGGAAATTGTTCTTCTTTCAGCCCTTTGGGATCCTTGTGCCCCCACGGGGAGGGATTGGGGCAGTTTTTAGTGGCAGCACAGACACGAGAGGGTGCCCATGGGTGGGAACCCCCAGTGCCCCCAGTTCCCCCCAGTGTCACAGCACATTCCCGTAGATGTCACCGGGTTCCCGCGGTCGCCCCTGGGGTCCCCACAGCTCCGCGTTGGTCACCTGGGGATCCTGGAGGGTGGTGGCACGGGGGGACGCTGCGAGAGACATGGGCTGTGGGATCTGGGTGGGGTGACACTGGTGGGTGACGTGTCCCTCTGCGTGTGTCCCCCCCGTACTCACCCCCTGCCCTCTTGGTGACGACGACGTGGGTGTACAGCACCTCCCCCTCCTCTGGGGGGGCCGGGGGATCCGGGGGGGCCCTGAGGGAATAAAGGGGATGTGGGGGAAGGAATGGGAGGTCTTTGGGGGTTGGCGTTAAAAGGGGAGAGTGTGGTTTGAGCCTCCCACTCACCTTTCCTGGTGCTTCCTGGCAGCTGCAAACGAAAGAGGGAAGGGGTGATTGAGGAGTCCACAGGGCCTTGAACCCTCTGAGGAATCCTGTACCCCCAGGGCACCCTCAATCCCCCTCAGGACCCCCAAGCATCCATCAAGCCCCCGAGGATCCATGAACCTCCCCTTTGGCCCCAAATAAATCACCCTCAAGAACCCAAAGCCCAGCAGGGACAGAGACCCCCGAACACCCCCAGGGCCCCTGAAGGAACCCCCAGCATCCCTGCAGGACTCTCCAGCACCTCCCCAAACCCCACAGGACCCTGAACCAAAGTCACAATTGTGGGTATGTGGGTCGTCACCTATGGTTCCCCAATTCTGTGGGCCTCTACAGCTCCTTAGGACCCCCCATCCACCCACTGTCACCCACCCACACAGTGCCACCAGTGCCAGGTCAGAATGACAGCCATGAGGAGGACCAGGAAGGAAAGGGCCCCACCAACCCCTGCAGCCACTGCAAGAAACAGAGGGGGACACATCAGGGTTACCCATCCCCCAGGGGTCCTGTACTCCCTGGTGACCCCACCTGTGTGACCCCACCTTTGACCCAGGGTGAGCCAGGTGTCACCTCCAAGGCCAGCTCAGGGCTGAGTGCCTGGAACACACGGTGCCCATCCTGTCCCAGCTGGTTGGTGGCCACGCACTGGTAGGTGCCTGACTGTCCCACTTCAATGTCACTGAGCTCCAGTAGGAGACCCTGGGCCACCTCCTGCCCATTGTGCAGCCAGGTGAAGGTGACAGGGGATGAGCCCACCTGCACTGAGCAGTGCAGGGTCACGTTGTCACCTGCATGCACCTTGTGTGCCAAGGAACCGGGGATGATGGTGGCATTGGCCACGGGCACTGGTGGGACAAAGACAGGGCTGGCACCTGGCAGGGTGGGATGGGAGTGCTCTGGGTGGGCTCATCCCCAGCCCGAGGGTCCCGCTCACCCAGGATGGTGACATTCAAGGGGTCACTCTCGGCCACGCTGTCCCCATCGCTGACCCGGCACCGGTACTGGCCGCTGTCATTGTCCCCAACATGGCACAGCTCCAGGTGGGGGTCGGTGCCCAGCGGTGCCCCTGAGCCCTCCCGGTGCCAGGAGAAGGACAGGGCACCTGTTCCCATGGTCACTGAGCAGTTCAGCACCAGGCTGTCCCCGCGTGCCACCTGTGCCCCAGGGGGCTGAACTGACAGGGACACCCCCGAGGGAGGGACCCCTGCAGGAGAGGGGGACACCAGGGGACGGTGAGGGACCCAGGGGTTTCAGGGAGGGGCAGGGGAACTCCAGTGATTGAAAGTGGGCGCAGAGATGGGGGGGGGCGGGGTGGTTCTTCAAAAGGAACCCTGAGGGATGCCAGGGGGGTCAGGGAGGGAACACCTGGAGAGGGATGTGGGCAACACCATGGCAGGTACGGGGACCCAGGGAGGGGATGGTGTGATCTGGGGAATGTGTGGAGAACTCAGAGAAGGGTGATGGGACCCAGGGAGGTGTGAGGGGACCCAATGTGGGATGGAGGGAAACACGAGCCAGGAATGGAGGGACCTGGGGAGGGACCGGGGCAGCAATGGCAGGACACGGAAACGGTGCCAGGGAAGGATGGGGGTACCCATGTAGGGGCTGGGGGGGTCCCAGGGAGGGACCCAAGAAAGGATGGTGGGAGCGTGGGAGGGATCTGGGAAAGGTCGGGTACCCAAGAGAAGGCATCAGGGAGGGCTGGGCGATGCGAGGCAGTGTGGGGGCTCACGGAGGCTGTGGGGGCTCCCCGTGCCCATCCCCACACTCACTGCGCACCGTGACGCGGAGCCGGGTGCTGCTCTTCCGCACAGCCCCACCCTGGGAGTGCACCTCACAGCCATAATTCCCCGAGTGGGAGACCCCCACGGCGGGCACCAGCAGCTGCGGGGACCCCTGTGGGCCCCCCACCACCTGCCCGTCCCGGTAGAACACGTGCAGGAGGGGGGCTTGGGCCCGCAGGGGGCTGGGGGTGCTGAGGCAGCTGAGAGTCAGAGGGGACCCCTCGGTGGGTGTGGGGGGACCCTCCAGCACCGGCACCGAGAAGAGCTCTGGGAAGGAGAGGGGAGGTGAGGACTGTGACTCTGAATCTGCTGGGAAGTGGCTTTGGGGTTGTCAGGAGATTGGAGTTCCAGCCCTGGGGGTGCTCACCCTGCACTGTCACTGTCACTGGTGCTGACCATGACATAGAGGACCCCACCAAGCCTGCACAGCTGTAGCGGCCGCTGTGGTGCAGCTGCAGAGGGGACAGGGACAGCTCGGTTCCCCTGAGGGACCCCCTGAGATCCTTCTCATCCCGGTAAAATCGCACCCTGCTGAGATGGTTTTCCTGCCGGCCCCGGCAGCGCAGTGTCACTGTGTCCCCCTCCAGCAATGCCCGTGCTGGCACCTGCAGCACCACCCAGTCTGTGGGACAGGAAGGTCACATTTTACTGATGAGACCATTCTGAGGTGGGTGCCCATAGCACTGGGGACATTCTGGGTGCTCTGGAGTGCACTGGGCTGCACTGGGATGTCCCTGTGTGCAGCGCAAAGGCTCTCGCCACATGAGGGGTGTGAGGCCTCCCATGGAGTGGAACCCACCCTGACCACTCAGGGGCCACCCTGATCATTAAAGATCCACCCTCACCATCTAAGACTGTCACAGGGGGGCTGCGCCAGGTGCCGGGTCTGTCACATGTGTAGGTTCCACTCTCGGTGACATTGAGGTGTTCAGGTCCCTCCTGCCCCCAGCGCTGCCCATCCTTGTACCAGGTGGTGGCCCTGGCGGTCCCCAAGCCCTGGCAGGTCAGTGTCACCCGGTCCCACGGCACCGCCGGCCTCCAGGGGGGCTCCACCAGGAGCTGGGTGGTCTGGGCACCTGTGGGTGACAGGGGACACCAGCCTGCCATGGCCAGTGTGGGGCTGGGGACAGTGGGGTGGGGCCATGACATCCCTTGAGGACTCACCAGCGAGGCTGAGGGTCTGGGCTGGAAGGGAGAAGGGACAGGGCTGGGTGGGGGTGGCACTGCAGGGAAGGAGGCACCAGGGTACAGGGTGTGGTGGCTGTCCCCAAAAACTGTCCCAATGGGGGCAGCATTTCTTGTGGGAAAGTGTGTGGGTGGTCTCAAAAATATTTGGAGAGGTAGGGGGACATGTCTGTGTCACAGCCACCTGTGCACCACATCCCTGTGACACAAACACCTTGGGAACAGGGACACTGAGGCCACCCTGGGCTGAGGCAGAACATGGGGACACTGTGGATACCCCGGGCACGAGGACACCACAGACACAACCCATGCTGGCCCAGGTCACCCCCACCAGCTCATGATCCCATCCCCATGATCCTATCCCCATGGCCACATCCTCATGGTTCTTGTCGCTTTCTGTCCCTGCATCCCAGTTCCCTTGTCCTTATCCCCAGAGTTACATGAGCCCAAGGTGCCAGTCCTCACATTCCTGTCCCCACATCCCCATCCCCAAATTCCTGCGCCCCTATTCCTGTCTCCAAAGCCACCCTACATCCCCAGTCACACCAAGGTCCACTGTGGGTAACATGGACTAGCACTGCTGGCATTGGGGACCTCAGGGGACCCCACAGCCCCCCTGTGCCCCCTCCCCTCCCCATCCCCGGGGTCTCAGGCCCATGCCCGGGGCACTCACCCCACAGGAGCAGCGCCACCTTCCCAGCCATCCTGGTGTCCCCAGCCATGTGCACTGGCTGTCACTCGCTGCTGTGGCCACCGCTCCCCTGGCTGGCGGCTCTTGGGATGAAGGGGAAGGAAGCGAGGTCACGTCCGTCCGCATGCGTAGGTGACCCTTGGTGGGGGCAGGGTGGCCACAAGCTGGGCACAGGCTGCGGGCAGGGTTGGGACAGCCTGGGGACATGGTGGGGGATGCTGTTGCCAGGAGTGGGGAGCTCAGAGGATGTGGGGAACCAAGGATGGGTGTCCAGGAGAATGGGGGTCCACTGCAATTGGGGTTTCCATGCCTGGGGGGATTCAGGGATGGGGGTGCTCTGGGAACATGGTCCCCAGGGATTTGGGGCCATGGCAAGTGGGTGCCAGAGCTGGGGGTTCAGGGGGAAAAAGGGGACCCTCGGAAATAGGGGTTCTGGGGGAAGAAGCAGCCCATGGGATGGGATCAAGGCACTGGTGGTACTGGGCAATGTCAATCCTGGGATGGGGGTCCCCAGGGAGGAGAGACCAAGGCAATGGGGGTCCCATGGTTGGGTCCCCAGGGGAATGGGAGTGCCAGGGATGGGCAGTGGCTGGGTGGGCACGGGGGTCACAGCTCCTTCATGGGGTGCCTCAGATTTTGGGGTGACTCAGAGCCCAGCACAGCCCCCACCCTGGGACACCCCATGGCTCTCCTGGGAGGTTCTGTGTCTCTGCCCCACACAGCCCTGGGCTTTTTCCTGTCTCCCCGCATTTCCTGGTTGAACCATCCCAGGGAACAGCTGGGAGAATCCCAGGAAGGGAAAAAAGGGGTTGGGGGGTGCAGGCAGTGGTTTCAGGGCTGTGGGGGATGGGGCTCCCTGTCTGTGACCCCCCAACTCTTTCTCTTTCCTGCAGCGGTTTGTGCTGAGGCAAGGACATGAATTCTGTCCAGGGGGCACATCCAGAGGGGTCCAGCCTTTAGGGAAAAGGGCAGCTCTGCTGTGCTGACACCCAGGTCTTGTCCCAGCCTCTTGTCCCTGGGAGCTCCTCCTCGTTCTGGGGGTGCCACATCCTTGGGGATTCCTTTCCCAGACGTGGCACATCCTGGGGTCCTCTGTCCTGGGTGGGCCTTCAGCATTCCCGCTGTCCCCAGTGGGGCCCTGTGACCTCTGGGGTGCCCAAACTTAAGGAGGCATCTTTTATGACCTTGCCCTGATGATGGTAAATCCCAGGATCAAGTTGGTTGAATTCCCCAATGCCCAATTGCTATGGACTGTTTTGGGGTCATATTTTGGTCTCAGATTTTGAGATGACTCAGAGCCCAGCACAGACCCCACCCTGGGGCACCCCAGGCTTGTCCTGGGAGGCTCTGGGTCCCTGCTCCACAAATCCCTGGGCTTTTTCCTGTCACCCAAATTTCCTGTCTTAGCAATCTCAGGAAACACTTGATGCCCAATTGACTGTCACAAAATTATACAGCCATAGAAAAAAGGCATAAATCTTTTCCTATACCATTATTTTCCCAATAAAAAACAAACTCCTGAAAAATCAAACTGACAAGGAATAAAATGCTGTGGTTTATAGAATCCTTTTAATCATTGCTTTCCCAACAAGAGGAAATCAAAACACAATAAAAACAGAAATAAGTGGATATAAAAACCACAAGAAAACCACAAACAAATCACAGTGAAATGAGACTTTTTGGTTCCCTTTAGCAGCCCCCTGCTGCATCCCACAGCAGCGTTTGCTTGTGGATAACACAGAGGGTGGAATCTCCCTGAGTGTCCAACAGCTCCATGGGATTGTTCCCTGCCTGCTGGGCAGCAACCCAGCCTCTAAAGGAACCTTTTCTTGGCCCATATTAAGGAACTCTCCCCATTTTGCTCGTTCCCACCCTGAAACTTGATTGACTTCCCATGGAGGATGGGGAGAAGCTCTGTCCATGCTTGGGACAGTGCACAGGAATCAGTGGAAGTACCCCTGTGTGCCTCAGGGTCTGATTCCCTGGTAAATCCACTCCAGCCTGCCCTGAATTCCTCTGCCTGGGCATTCCGTGCTCCTGCTGTGACACCCCTGTTCCCCAGCCCCTCGTGTGCAGCCCCTGCTCAATATTTCCACACTTTTCCCTCTCTTCTGGTGTGCACATCCAGAAGACAAACATTCTTTCCAGAAGTTCCAAGGGGCAGGAGGTTTTGTTCAAGAAGGAGGGTGCAGGTCAGGTTGTTGAGAAAATCGGTGTGGGATTTGCAGCAGTTCTGGGGCTCTCTCAGTCCCTTGTTGAGAGTGACAAAATGATCAATTCCTGCATTTCCGGACTGGTTCCCTCACAGCTGCCCCTGTAGGGGGGGTTTCCAGCCAGCCCTGCTCTGAAAACCATCAAAGGCCCTCCCAGAGCCACTGCCTGGGCTCCCTTTGGGTTTGTGCTTCTTGCAGCGCTGAGAAAACCACAGGCAGGGCCTTTTTCCACCCACAGAATTCTCACCTCTGCAGCAGCTCTAAAGCTGCCAGAATCAAAGCTAAGGGGGCAGGGGGGACCCTCAGGTGCTGGCTGCCACCTGGGGCTGGGCAGAGCAGGGCTGGGCAATGGCCATCCCTGTGCAGTGGGGCTGGGCCATGGCTGGGCCCCAGCCTTGCATTGACAGGGGTCCCCAGGATGTGCCACCCCTGGGACAGGCACCCGGCCAGGAATGTGCAGGGACATTTCCGGAACTGCCACCCCTGGGACAGGACCCCCCATGCCAGGATGTGTCACCCCCTGGGACAGGATCCCCCCAGGACAAGAGCCTCTGGATGTGCCACCCCAGGAAAGAACCCCCCCTTTCCCATCTGACTCTCAGCACAAACGGCCTCTTCCTTCTTGTCCAGGAAAAAGAAAGTGAAAGTGTTGAGGAAGCACAGCCCAACACCTCCATCCCCCCCAGCCTCCCCACCATTCCCTGCACCTCCTTCTCCCCATTTCCCCCTCCCCTGGGTCCCCCCAACCCATTCACTGCTCAGGTGCTTCCCAGGATTGCTGAGCCAGGAACCGGGGCTGAGGGGACATGGCAAAAAGTAAGGAGAATAAGCAAAAAAGAGAAATAAAGAGAGGAAAAAGTCAGGGGCAGGGGAGGACCCAGAGGCTGAGCTACCCAGGACCCCCATGCAATGTCTGACCAGGAAATGAGCACCCCAGGGGTGATTTTGCAGGGCCCTGGGTCACTCCAAAATCTGAGGCATCCAGGCAAGGAGCTGTGACCCCCAGGACCCCCTCAGCCTCCGCCCATCCCTGGCACCCCCATTCCCCTGTGACCCCAACCTTGGGACCCAATTTCCTTCTGTCCCCCCTTCCCTGAGACCCCCATCCCTGGACTGCACTTCCCCAGGATCACCAACCCCAAGGAACCATATCCCAGTAATTCCAGTCCCTGGGACACCCCTTCCCTTGGGGACCTTGATTTCCCCTGTGCCCCCATTCTCACAGGGACCCCCTTTCCCCTGGAACCCCCATGCCATGGCCCCCATCCCATGATCACAAATCCCTGGAGGCCACGTTGTTCTGGGACCCTCATTCCCAAGTCTGAGTCCACCCAACCCTTGGGACGCCCATTTCCCTGGGACCCCATCCCTGGGCACCCCATTCCCCTGGACACCCATCCCTGACTCCCTACACAGCCTTAGACCCCAGATTATGGAAAAACATGTCCCCACCTTGTCCCACCATCCCCCCCATGTCCCACAGCGTCCCCACCCTGCCCCCAGGACAGGAACAGGGGAACTGGGATGTCGGGAAAGGAACAGGGGGATAGAGATGTGGGAACAAGGATGTGGCAGAAAGAGCCTTGGGGCTTGGGTAGCTGTGGGGACAGGGACAGGGGAACAGGGATGCAGGGACTGGGACAAGGGCCACGATGCATGGGGATGGGCCGGGAGAACAGGTGCCATTGGAATGGGATGATGGGCACAGGGCCATGGATTATGGCTGTGGGGACAGGTTCTGTAGGGCTGGTGGAGGTGACGTGTGCAAACATGGGGTGTCCACATTGTCCACATGACCCCCACCCAGCCCTGTCCCTTCTCCCTTCCAGCCCAGACCCTCGGCCTCGCTGGTGAGTCCTCAGGGGATGCCATGGCCCCACCCCACTGTCCCCAGCCCCACACTGGCCCTGGCAGGCTGGTGTCCCCTGTCACCCACAGGTGCCCAGACCACCCAGCTCCTGGTGGAGCCCCCCTGGAGGCTGGCGGTGCTGTGGGACCGGGTGACACTGACCTGCCAGGGCTTGGGGACCGCCGGTGCCACCACCTGGTACAAGGATGGGCAGCACTGCAGGCAGGAGGGACCTGAACACCTCACTATCACCGAGAGTGGCACCTACACATGTGACAGACCTGGCATCAGTCTCAGTGCCCCTGTGACTGTCTCAGACATTGAGAGGGGTTTGGGTGTCCCCAGCCTGGCACCCAGGGGACCCCGAGGGCTCTCAGTGGGCTCCACTCCATGGGTCACCTCCTGGTGTAACCGGAGCCTGTGCCCTGCTATGGGGACATCCCAGAGTATCCTAGTGTCGGGGAAACCATGTGGGAATTGGGGACCCCTGGTGCACTGGCTGTAACCCAGATGAGGTCCTGGTGCCATCGGGTGTAACAGGACCCCTCTGTCCCCCAGGCTCGCTGGTGCTGCAGGTGCCGGCACAGGCGCTGCTGGAGGGGGACACGGTGACACTGCGCTGCCAGGGCTGGTGGAACTGCATGGTCACCTCGGTGTCCTTCTACCGCAAGGAGAAGCGTCCGGGGGGGCTCCATGATGGCACCGAGCTGTCCCTGTCCCCTCTGCAGCTCCACCACAGCGGTCGCTACAGCTGCAGGGGCTGGGTGAAATCCTGGTGGTCAGGGAGCTCATGAAATTCAGCACTGGTGACATTGACAGGGCACGGTGAGCACCCCACAGCTGCCACCCTGACACCCCCACAGCCCCCCCCCAGGGATTCAGGCTTACAAATTCCCCTCCCTTCTCCTTCCCAGAGCCTGGGCGGGCTCCATGATGGCACGGGGAAGGGCATGGGGAGCCCCCACAGCCTCCTCAGCTCTCCCAGGCCTTCAGGGGATGCCCAGTCCTTCCAGACACCTGCCCTGTGGCCCCAACCTTTCCCGGATCCTACCCTTGCTCCCCTGCTCCCTTCTCATGTCCCTCTCAGCATCCCCCACCCCTAGAGGGCTACCCCCATCCTACCCCTACACATTTTATGTGTCCTGCCATCCCTGCCCTGGGTCCCACGCCAGGTCCCCCCATTCCTGGCTTGTGTCTCCCCATCCCTCTCTGAGTCCCCTCACCCCTCACAGCATCCCCCCCACCCCTCTCTGAGATCACCACACATTCCCCAGGTCACATCATTCCCTCCCTGAGTCCCCATACCCAGCCTGGTGTCATCCACCCCCTCTCCAGGTGTCCCTTGGGGTTCCTTTCCAAGCCCCACCAATCTCTGCGCCCCCTCTCCCTCACTGGGGTCTCCCTGCCCTTCCCCTCCCACCCCCCCGGGTCCCTCACTGTCCCTTGCTATCCTCCCCTCCCGCAGGGGTCCTGCCCTCCGGGGTGTCCCTGTCAGTGCAGCCCCCCGGGGGGCAGGTGGCACTCAGGGACCACCTGGTTCTGAGCTGCATGGTGGCCACGGGGACAGGTCCCCTTTCCTTCTCCTGGCACTGAGAGGGCTCGGGGGCACCGCTGGGCACCGGCTGCTGCCTGGAGCTGTGTCACACTGGGGACAGTAACAGCGGCCAGTACCGGTGCCGGGTCAGCAATGGGGACAGTGTGGCCGAGAGTGACCCCATGAATGTCACTGTCCTGGATGAGCAGGACCCTCTGGCTGGGGATGAGCCCACCCATGGCACTCCCATCCCACTTCACCAGGTGCCAGCGCCGTCTTTGTCGCCACAGTGCCCGTGGCCAATGCCACCATCACCCCCGGTCCCCTGGCACACCAGGTGCATGCAGGTGACCCCATGACCCTGCACTGCTCAGTGCAGGTGGGCTCAGCCCCTGTCACCTTCACCTGGCTGCAGAACAGGCTGGAGGTGCCCCAGGGTCCCCTCCTGCAGCTCAGTGACATTGAAGTGGGACATTTGGGCACCTACCAGTGCATGGCCACCAACCAGCTGGGACAGGACGGGCACCGCGTGTTCCGGGCACTCAGCCCTGAGCTGGCCCTGGAGGCAACACCACGGGGACACTGCAACAAAGGTGGGGTCCCACAGGGTCACCAGGGAGTGCAGGACCCCTGGGGTCATGGGTGACCCTGATGTGTCCCCCTCTGTTTCTTGCAGTGGCCACAGGGGTCAGTGGGGCCCTTTTGTTCCTGCTCCTGCTCATGGGTGTCATTGTGACCTAGCACTGGTGGCACCGTGTGGGTGGGTGACAATGGGGGCACAGGCATCCCAGGGAGCTGTAGAGGCACCCAGTGTTGGACAATGATTGGGCAGCACCCACAGCCTCAAAACTGTGGCATTGTCTGGGGGTCCTTTAGGGTTTGGGGAGGTGCTGGAGGGTCCTGCAGGGATGCTGGGGGTTCTCTCAGAGGCCCTTGGGGCAGTTAGGAGGTCTCTGTCCCTGCTGGGCTTTGGGTTCTTTTGGCTGAGTTGGCTGGGGACACTGAGGAGGTTCCCGAATTCTGGGAGGCTTCAGGGATGCTTGAGGGTTCTGTTGTAAATTGAGCGTCCCGTGGGGGTCAGGAATCCTGGGAGGGGTCATGGCCCTGCGATCCCACACTCACATCTCCCCTCTTTCCTCTGCAGCTTCCAGGAAGCACCAGGAAAGGTTGGTGAAGGGCTCCCGACTTCAGTCCCGTTTTACCCCCAACCCCAAGATCTCCCATTCCCTCCCCCACATCCCCTTTGTTTCCTCAGGGCCCCCCCGGATCCCCCCGCCCCCCCAGAGGAGGGGGAGGTGCTATACACCCACGTCGTGGTCACCAAGAGGGCAGGGGGTGAGTACGGGGGGGACACACACAGAGGGACACGTCACCCACCAGTGTCACCCCACCCAGATCCCACAGCCCGTGTCTCTCACAGCGTTCCCCCGTGCCACCACTCTCCAGCATCCCCAGGTGACCTACGCGGAGCTGCGGGGACCTCAGGGGCGACTGCGGGAACCAGGTGACATCTACGAGAATGTGCTGTGACACTGGGGGGAACTGGGGGCACTGGGGGTCCCCACGCACGGGCACCCACTCGTGTCTGTGTTGCCACTAAAAACTGTCCTAATCCCTCCCCATGGGTTTACAAAGATCCCAAAAGAGCTGAGAGAAGAACAATTTCCTGAAACAGCAATGAGAGAGAATAAAACCAACAGAAACAGCAACAAGGTTCAGTGTCCAAGTTGTCACAGAAGGAACAATTTCCAGGGAAAGCCCCCAATAAGGAACAAAGCCCAGACATTTCCCCCAGCACATTTCCTCCACCACAGGAAACTTGCAGGGCCCTGGGTCTTCCTTGCTCTGATGGCCAAAGCAGCCTTCAGGAGGCTCTGGATTCTCCTCTCCCCTGTACCAAACCACTCTTCTGCCGTGTTCCCCACACGAGGATGTCACAAAGGCCCTGTGGAGGTTCCAGAGCCTCCCCCATTCTCAGGGCAGTCTCTTGATCAGGCCATGGCACAGGGCGGGGTGTCAGAGACAGGAAAAGTTTGATGTCTGGAGACATTTTGGAACACCTGTGTGTGGCAGGGGTGGGCCAGGCCTTGCTTTTGGTGAGACAAGGCCCCGTCTGGCCCTCAGTCTGTCAGCCATGGCACACTGGGGACAGTGTGACGCTCTGCCAAATCCAGCTCCTGAGTTGCTGGGTGACCAGGAGTGCCAGCTATGGAGAGGGACCTTGGTGGCCCAACTGGCTTAAAAGGCAGAGCATGAGGCGGCCAATTCTCTGACCGTGTCTCCTCTTGGGTTGTCTTTCCCATCCAAGCTGGAACCCAGGAGTTGGCAACCTGTTTAAATGAGAAATATCTGCCAAGTTAAATGGGAGCGTTCCTGGAATGGAAAGAAGACCCCTGTCTAAAATTTTTTGAATTTTAAAACTGATAGGGCTTCCAGGCAAAAGTGTAGGAAAAGGAATACCAGCTCTTTACTGGGAAATTTATAAACCAGAAAAGAACCAACAACACAAACCCAGAACTTTCCCTCCCGCTCAGCCCTGTTGGTTTTTGTGGCAGTTATAACCGCGACCAGCAGGGGGCGCTGCAGGGAGCACTCCCGGCCAGCAGGGGGCGCCCCGCTCCAGCTCCATCCCCTCAGGGGCCATGGCGGCCTCGGGCGGGAGGCAGGAGGGCAAATCGCTCCTTTTGCAAACTCACGGCCACCAATCGGTCCCGGCACCACCACCGGCAGTGGGCAGAAGCCGCCAAGGCAGCAGGTTGGATCCCAGTGCCCACTGGCAGCGTAGCAGTGTCCCGGGGCCAGGCACACGCCCTGCACAATACCCGTTACCGCTCTCCATGATCCCGAATGGAAGGAAGGCAGCGCCTGACCCCAGGCAGGTGTCGTGTCCACAGCAGCCCCTCTGGTGGCTTTACACCACAATTCCTGCAAACCCTCAGCCTTTCACTCAGGTGAGGAGGGCAGGGATGGAGCAGCTTTGGGGACACCTGGAATCCAGACCGGGTCACTCCCCACAGCCCCACCATGGCTGCAGGCAGAGCCCCTGCTCAGTATTCCCACAGCTTTCCCTCTTATCTGGTGGACACATTCCAAACCCAAACCCATTCTTTCCAGGAGGTTCCAGAAGGCTGCAGGTTTTGTTCAAGAAGGATGGTCTGGGTCAAGTTGTTGAGCAGAATGTTGTGGGTTGTGCAGTAGTTTTGTGGTTCTCTCAGTCCCTTACAAAGAGGAACAAATGAACAATTGCTGCATTTCCAGACTGGTTCCCTCACAGGTGCCCGCCCCTGCAGGGGCACTTTCCAGCCCGCCATGCTCTGAAAACCATCAAAGGCCTTTGCAGAGCCACTGCTTGGGCTCCCTTTGGGCTTTGTGCTTCTTGCAGGCCTGAGCAAACCACAGCCAGGCCTTTTTCTACCCACAGAATTCTCACCTCTGCAGCAGCTCCACAGACCCAGAGCCTCTCGGAATCTGTCTTGGGTGACCCTCAGGCTGCCGGCACCTTGTGGGGGCTGTGCTGGGCTCTGGGTGACCCAAAATCTGAGGATCCCAGGGAAGGAGCTGAGACCTATTGGCCCATCCAGCAATTGCCCATCCCTGGGGACCTCCATTCCCCTGGAGGGATGGAATCAATCCCCTAGAAATCAAATCATGGGTACCCCATTTCTTATGTCTCCCCCTCTCTGGAACCCGTATCCCGGTACTCACATTCCCCAGGATCTCCATGGCCCAAGACCCCCCATTCCCAAGGAAACCTCTCCTGTTCATTCCATCCCCTGAAATCCTCCTTCCCCTGGCACCTTGATTCTCTCTGGAACCCCCACTCACATGGGATCCCCCATTCCCCCAGCATCCCCATCGCATGACCCCAAATCCCTGAAGCCCACATTCCTCTTGCACTCCCATCCCTGAGTCCCCTCAGCCCTGGGGACCCCCATTCCCAGTGACTCCCCCTCCTCAGCACCCCCATTCCCAGGGACCCCATCCCTGAGACCTCCCATTCCCCTGGACACCCATCCCCACATCCCCAAACCCCCTGAGCCCCCCACACTCCTGGGAGCCCCATGTCCCACTGTGTCCCACCCAAACTTGTCCCCAGCCTGTCCCCACCCTGCCCACAGCCTCTCCCCAGTTTGTGGCCACCCTGCCCCCACCAAGGGCCACCTATACATGGGAATGAGACCTGACCTCGCTTCCTTCCCCTTTGGCCAAAGAGCCAATACCCAGGGGACAGCCACCCCCGGCAGCGAGTGACAGCCAGTGCACATGGCTGGGGACACCAGGATGGCCGGGAAGGTGGCGCTGCTCCTGTGGGGTGAGTGCCCCGGGCACGGGCCTGACACCCCAGGGATGGGGAGGGCAGGGGGCACCGGGGGGCTGCGGGGTCCCCTGATGTCCCCAATGCCAGCAGGGTATGGAGGCAGTGTGACCAGAGCTGTGGGGTAGCTTTGAGACAGAAACAAGAGACAGGAATGTGGGGACAGGGACAGGGGGATGAAGATGTGGGGATAAGGATGTGGCAGAAGGAACCTTGGGGCTGGGGCAGCTGTGGGGACAGGGACACAGGGATGCAGGGACAGGGACAAGGGGACAAGTACCATGTGTTTGAGCCATGGGGACAGGTGCCACTGGAATGGGACCATGGACACAGGGCCGTGGGGATGTGTCTATGGGGCTGGCAGGGGTGACCTGTGCCAGCACAGGGTCCCCATGCCTGAGCAGGGGTTGGCTGCTGTTTCCCTGTCCTTGTGACCTCTGTGCCACACCAGTGCCCCCACTGAGACTGTTTGGGAACAGCCCCTAAACCCCATGTCCTCATGCTGCTGTCCCCACAGTGCCACCCCCACCCAGCCCTGTCCCTTCTCCCTTCCAGCCCAGACCCTCGGCCTCGCTGGTGAGTCCTCAGGGGATGTCATGGCCCCACCCCACTGTCCCCAGCCCCACACTGGCCCTGGCAGGCTGGTGTCCCCTGTCACCCACAGGTGCCCAGACCACCCAGCTCCTGGTGGAGCCCCCTTGGAGTCCTGTGATGCTGTGGGACCGGGTGACACTGACCTGCCAGGGCTCGGGGACCCCCGGTGCCACCACCTGGTACAAGGACGGGCAGCGCTGGGGGCAGGAGCAACGTGACAACTTAAGTGTCACTGAGAGTGGCACCTATGAGTGTGGCAGACCTGGCACCGGGCTCAGCCCCCCCGTAACAGTCTTAAATGGTGAGGGGGTTTGGGTGTCCCCAGCCTGGCACCTGCAGGGACCTCGAGAGCTCTGGGTGGGCTCTGCTCCATGGGTCACCTGCTGTGTGACCTGAGCCTGTGCCCTGCTCTGGGGACATCCCAGAGCATCCCAGAGTGGGGAAAACCATGTGGGAAATGAGGACCCTTGGTGTGCTGGGTGTCACCGAATGGGGAGTCTTGGTGCCATCGGGTGTGACTGGACCCCTCTGTCCCCCGGACTGGCTGGTGCTGCAGGTGCCTGCGTTGCTGCTGCTGGAGGGGGACACGGTGACACTGCGCTGCCGGGGCTCTTGGAACAGCACGGTCACCTTGGTGTCCTTCTACCACGAGGGGAGGAAACTGAAGGGGCTCCATGATAGGACCGAGTTTTCCCTGTCCACCCTGCAACTGCACCACAGTGGCCTCTACCACTGCGCGGGCCGGGTGGTGTCACTGTGGAGCATGTCGAACAGGGCGACAGTGACAGTGCACAGTGAGTGCAGGGATGGGGACAGGGAAGCCCGACATCCTCTGAGGGTTTCCTCACCACTGCCTGAATCCTTCATCCCTCCCTTTACTCCTCCCTGGGTCACCCTAAATTTCCCAAGTCCCTCTTGGTTTCCCCCATTACTGCCCAGTTCCCTCTGCAGATCCCTCATCCCTCTCTTTGTCCTCCCCAGCCCTCCCTGGATTCCCCACCCCTTCCAAGGTCCCTTCTCTACCCTCTGGTCTCCCTGCATTCCCTGGGTCCTCCCGCCCATCTCTAAACCCAAAATCATTCCCTGAGGCTCCTTAGTCTCTCGTCTGGTTCCCCATCCCTGCCTGGGTTTCTCTCCTTTTCTACGGGGTCTTGCCATTGTCCCCAGGTCCCAACGTCCCTCCCAGGGTCCCCTTCTGCTCACTGGGATCCTCTCTGATCCCCTCCAATCCCCTTCTTTCCCCTCCTGTGTCCCCCACCCCCCCTGGGTCCCCAAACCCTCCTGTGTCCCCCCCATAGTGGTTCTGCTCTCGGGGGTGTCCCTGTCAGCAAACCCCCCCTGGGGGACGTGTGGCGCTTGTGGACAGCCTGGTGCCCTGTCCTTCTCCTGGCACCGAGAGGGCTCGGGGGCACCGCTGGGCACCGGCCCCTGCCTGAAGCTGAGCCAGGCTGGGGACAATGACAGCGGCCAGTACTGGTGCCGGGTCAGCGACGGGGACAGCGTGGCCGAGAGTGACCCCCTGAATGTCACTGTTCTGGGTGAGTGGGACCCTCGGGCTGGGAGTGACCACCCCATGGCACCCCCATCCCACCTCGCCCGGTGCCAGTCCCGTCTGTGTCCCCACAGTGCCCGTGGCCAATGCCACCATCACCCCTGGTCCCCTGTCACACCAGGTGCATGCAGGTGACAACGTGACCCTGCACTGCTCAGTGCAGGTGGGCTCAGTCCCTGTCACCTTCACCTGGCTGCACAATGGGCAGGAGGTGGCCCAGGGTCCCCTCCTGGAGCTCGGGGCCATCGATGTGGGACATTCGGGCACCTACCAGTGCATGGCCTCCAACCAGCTGGGACAGGACGGGCACCGCGTGTTCCGGGCACTCAGCCCAGAGCTGGCCCTGGAGGTGACACCTGGCACACCCTGGGTCACAGGTAGAGTCACACGGGGTCACCGGGGTGTTCAGGACCTCCAGGGTTCCAGGTGACCCCAATGTGTCCCCTCTGTCCCCAGCAGTGGCTGTGAATGTCAGCAGGACCCTCCTGTTCCTGCTCCTGCTCCTGGCTGTCATCGGGGGCTGTCACTGCTGGCACCGCCGGGGTGGGTGACAATGGGGGGTCACGAGGTCCTACAGGAACTGGGGGGAAGCCCCACACACTGGGGGGGGCACTTTGGGCATCACCCAAAGCTCCTGACCTGGAGGAAGCTGAGCCCCCAGTGACCTTTGCTTGGGGTGCTCACAGGTTTGGGGACATTTTGGAGGGTCCTGGGCTGTCCCAGGAAGGGCCTTGAGGAATATTGGGGTGACTCTGGGATCTCCTGGGGGCTTTTAGGGAGGTGTTGGAGAGTTGTGCAGGGATGTTGAGAGCTCTCCAGGGATCCTGGAGCTGTTTGGAGGCTTCCCTGCATTCCATTCTTGGGGTTTTTGGGGGCCTGAGGGGTGCTCAGGGGCTGTGTGAAGAATCAGGGTCCCAAGGCAGTTCAGGGGTCCTGGGGAGGGGGTTGGAGTACCTGGGTGGCTCAGGTGTTCTGGGGCTCCTCAGGGGTGGTTTGGGGTGCAGGGGCCTGGAAGTCCAGTAGAAATCAGTGTCTGGTGGGGGCTCAGGGGTCCAGTGGGCATTAAAGGCCCCAGGTGGGGTTGGGGCCCAGGGCACCCCATGATCACCCCGTCCTCTTTTTCTTGCAGCTCTCAGGAAATCCCAGGACAGATGAGTGGAAAGCTCCAGCCATGGCTCTCCTTGACCCCCTCCCCAGACACCCCTCAGACCCCCCCTTATCCCCACAGGGCCCCCCCAGAACCCCCTTATCCCCTGGAGGAGGGGGAGGGGCTGGACACCGAGGGGGCAGGGGGTGAGTATGGGGGATGGGTGGGGACACGGACATGTCACCCATGGGTGTCACCCCCAGCCAGGTGTCCCTTACTATCCCCCCCCAAGGACCCCCAGGTGACCCAAGCAGAGCTGCCAGGACCACACGGGCAACTGCAGGACAACAGTGACATCCATGGGAACGTGCTGTGACACTGGGGGACACTGGGAGTCCCCATCCCATGGCTCCTGTTGTGGCCCATCCTGCCTGGGGTGATGATCACGAGTTGGGGGGGCTGCACAGGGCCCCCAGTGCTCTCCTTTCCCTATCCCAGTGCATCCAGTACACCCATGGCCCCCCAGGTTCCTCCCTGTGCCAGGGGGCACAGGAGCCATTTCCTTCTTATTTGGTCCAAAATGCAGCTTTTTGGTTAAAATGGCAGAGATGGTGTTTGTTCAGCGTTGTCGGGCTTTGGGAATGGGATTCTCCAGTTCTGGGCTGCCACTGAAACCCAGGGGCTGATGCCCTTCACCCTCCCAGTGGAGGCACAAAGATCCCAAAGTGCTGAGAGAAGAAAAATTTGCTGAATCACCAATGAGAGAACAAAACCAACAGAAACAGCAACAAGGTTCAGAGTCCAAACAGTCAGACAAGGAACGATTTCCAGGGAAAGCCCCCAATAAGGAACAAACCCCAGACACTGTCCCCAGCAGGTTTCCTCCTCCAGAGGAACCTGGCAGGGCCTCAACCTTCCTTGCTCTGATGGCCAACACAGCCTTTACGAGGCTCTGGATCCTCTTCTCCCCTGTCCCAAACCCATCCTCTGCCCTGTTCCCCACACGAGGATGTCACCAAGGCCCCGTGGGGGTTGTGGAGCCTCCCCCTTTTCCAGGGCAGTCGGGATCAGGCCATGGCACAGGGTGGGATGTCAGAGACAGGAAAAGTTTGATGTCTGGAGATATTTTGGAGCACCTCCATGTGGCAGGGGTGGGCCAGGCCTTGCTTATGGTGAGACAGGGCCCCGTCTGTCCATCAGTCTGTCAGCCGTGGCACATTGGGGACAGTGTGATGCTCTGCCAAATCCAGCTCCTGAGTGGCCAGGTGACCAGGAGTGCCAGCTGGGGACATGGCCCTTGGTGGCCCAACTGGCTCAAAGTCAGAGCATAAGGTGACCGTGTCCTTGATCCTGTCTCCTTTTGGGGTGTCTGTCCCCAACCGAGGAGTTGGCATCTAGTTTAAATGAGAAATATCTGCCAAGGAAAGTGGGAACCTTCCTGGAATGGAAAGAAGACACGTGTGTAATCTTTTCTTTAATTTCAAAAATGATGGGGCTTCCAGGCAAAAGTGTTGGAAAAGGAATAATAGCTCTGTAGTAGGAAATTTATAAAGCAGAACAGAACAAACAACACAAATGCAGAACTTTCCCTCCCACTCAGCGCTGTTGGTTTTTGTGGCAGTTATAACCGCGGCCAGCAGGGGGCGCTGCAGGGAGCACTCCCGGCCAGCAGGGGGCGCCCCGCTCCAGCTCCATCCCCTCAGAGGCCATGGCGGCCTCGGGCAGGAGGGAGGAGGGGAAATCGCTCCTTTTGCAAACTCACGGCCACCAAGCGGTCCCGGCACCACCACCGGCAGCGGGCAGAAGCCGCCAAGGCAGCAGGTTGGATCCCAGTGCCCACTGGCAGCGTAGCAGTGTCCCGGGGCCAGGCACACGCCCTGCACAGCACCCGCGACCGCTCTCCATGATCCTGAATGGAAGGAAGGCAGAGCCTGACCCTGGGCAGGTCTCGTGTCCACAGCAGCACCTCTGGTAGTTTTACACCACAATTCCTGCAAATCTTCAGCCTTTCACTCAGGTGAGGAGGGCAGGGATGGAGCAGCTTTGGGGCCACCTGGAATCCAGACCGGGTCACTCCCCACAGCCCCACCATGGCTGTGGGTTAGAGCCCCTGCTCAGTATTCCCGCACATTTCCCTGTTGTCTTGGAGCCGAATCAGAACCCAATTATTCTTCCTAGGCCATTCCAAAGGGCTGCAGGTTTGAGACAGGAAGGACGTGGGTCCAGGTCAGGTTTTTGAGCAGATTGGTGTCTTTGCAGGGTTTCTGGGGCTCTCTCAGATCCTTGCTGCAAGGGACCTAATGATCAATTGGTGCATTTCCAGACTGCTTGCCTCTTAGCTGCCCCTGCACGGGGCAGTTTCCAGCCAGCCCTGCTCTGAAAACCATCAAAGGTCCTCCCAGAGCCACTGCTTGGGCTCCCATTGGGTTCTGTTCTTCTTGCAGGGCTGAGCAAACCACAGGCAGGGCCTTTTTCCACCCACGGAATTCTCACCTCTGCATCAGCTCTAAAGCTGCCAGAATCAAAGCCAAGGGGGCAGGGGGGACCCTCAGGTGCTGGCTGTCACCTGGGGCTGGGCAGAGCAGGGCTGGGCAATGGCCATCCCTGTGCAGTGGGGCTGGACCATGGCTGGGCCCCAGCCTTGCATTGACAGGGGTCCCCAGGATGTGCCACCCCTGGGACAGGCACCCGGCCAGGAATGTGCAGGGACATTTCCGGAACTGCCATACCCAGGACAGGACCCCCCATGCTAGGCTGTGTCACCCCCTGGGACAGGATCCTCTCATGAGAGGACCCCCCTGGATTTGCTGCTCAGGACAGAACCCTCCACCCCCATCTGACTCTCAGCACAAACGGCCTCTTCATTCTTCTGCAGGAGAGAGAAAGTGTTGGGGGGCACAGCTCAACACTCCCATCCCCCACAGCCTCCCCACCCTTCCCTGCACCCCCCACTTCCCTGTTTCCCCCCTCCTCTGAGTCATCCCAACTCATTCCCTGCTCAGGTGCTCTCCAGGATTGCTGAGCTGGGAACGGGGCATGATGGGACCTGGCAGAAAAGTGAGGAAAATAAGAAAAAAGATAAATAAAGACTCAAAAAAGTCAAGGGCACAGCAGCAGAGCTACCCAGGACCCCTATGCCCAGGAAACCAGCACCCCAGGGGAGCAGCACTAGGCCCTGATTCACCCCAAAATCTGAGGCACCCAGGGAAGGAGCTGTGACCCACCAGCCCACCCAAGCAACTGTCCATCCCTGGCACCCCCTTCCCCTGGCACCCCAACCATATGATCCCCACTCCTTCCATCCCAACTTCCCTGGGCCATCATCCCAGGGCTGGCAGTCCCCAGGATCTTAATTCCCAAGGAACCCCAGCTTGGTAATTCTGGCCTCTGGGATCCCCCTTCCCCTGGGGGCCTTGGTTCCACCAGGAATCTCATTTCCATGGCATGCCAATCCCTCAGCCCCATCCCATGATCACAAATCCCTGGAGGCCACGTTGTCCTGGGACCCTCACCCCAACCATGAGTCCACCAAATCCTTGGGTCCCCCACTCCCCACAGACGCCATCCCTGGGCCTCCCATTACCCTGGACACCCATCCCTGGCCCCCTGTACTGCCTCAGCCTCAAAATTCTGGCAACACCATGTCCCCACCATGTCCCACCATCACAAACATGTGCCACCATCACCCCCATATCCCATCAGGTCCCCACCCTGCCCCCATCCTGTCCCCACCCTCCTCCCACCAAGGCCCAACTACACGTGGGGACAGACGTGACCTTGCTCCTTTCCCTTCATCCAAAGAGCCACCAGCCAGGGGAGCAGTGGCCACAGCAGCGAGTGACAGCCAGTGCACATGGCTGGGGTGTCAAAATCCATCCTTACGAACAAGTTTCGAGATGGTTCGTGGATTGATCTCAGAGTGGAAAAAAAAAACTGACAGGGCACAGGGGATTTGCAGTAATAATCAAAACAAATGCACCTTTATTGAATGACCATAGCAAAATGTGATAAAGAGATTAAGGGAGAGAAAAAGAGAAAGAGAGAGAAAAAAGAGAGAGAAAGAGGGGGAATATAGCTACCAAACGTAGAGACGAAGGCCTTTGGTGCAGTCCAGCTGAGGATCTGCCTGTTACATCGGGGAGATCTCAGAGGTGCAGTTCATCTGGACTCCAATTCTACTCTCTTTCAATGGGGGAAGGGGGAATGGCATTTGCAAAGGATACACACAGTTCATGTTCTCAGCAGTAGGCGAGAGCCATTGTGTTCATGGTCCAATGCTCACACCTGCAACATCCATCTTGCTTTGGTCAGCTTGCCTCCCCCTGCACATCTCCGCCGGGTTGGGGGTTTCAGTCCCAGGCCTTGGAAGGAGGAGAGGGGGCCTTCTCACAAAGGGGTTTCATGTCTCGGTCTTTGATGGAAAGGCTTCTTACATCTCAGTCTGTCTGTCACAGTGGTTGCAAATGAGTGAGAAGGGTCTTCTACAGGGGACCACCCAGAACTCAGGAAAAGTCCAGCCAGGCCAAGAGGTGGGACAGCTTCCAAGGCTATTGTTGCAAAAAGGGCACGGTGCCCCCTTCTTCTTCTCATTGGGCTCAGTGTAGCATACAGCAAACAACACATGTGAAAACAAAAACATAGCAATGCTCTCAGGTCTCAGGGCCTTGTTGGCATGTGACTTTCTCCTTCAGAGCCAGAGATTTTAGGCAGGAGGGGTCTTCTCTTCAGTGGTTCCCCAATGACGATCGTGAGGCAGATGAGGGAAAATTCGGACTGACTCTCACAGGACTCCCAAAACTCCTCACCATTTAAGACTGTCCCAGGGGGGCTGAGCCCAGTACTGGGTCTGTCACACATGTAGGTGTCACTCTCAGTGACCTTGAAGGAGTCACATCCCTCCTGCCTCTAGTGCTGCCCATCCTTGTACCAGGTGGTGGCACCGGCAGTCCCCGAGCCCTGGCAGGTCAGTGTCACCCGGTCCCACAGCACTGCCGGCCTCCAGGGGGGCTCCACCAGGAGCTGGGTGGTCTGGGCACCTGTGGGTGACAGGGGACACCAGCCTGCCAGGGCCAGTGCGGGGCTGGGGACAGCGGGGTGGGGCCATGGCATCCCCTGAGGACTCACCAGCGAAGCCGAGGGTCTGGGCTGGAAGGGAGAAGGGACAGGGCTGGGTGGGGGTGGCACTGTGGCGACAGAGGCACGATGGCACTGGGGGTGGGGGCTTTCCCTGAAAAAGGGAGTG
The DNA here is from genome assembly GCF_051311805.1 of Agelaius phoeniceus. Taxonomy (NCBI): domain Eukaryota; kingdom Metazoa; phylum Chordata; class Aves; order Passeriformes; family Icteridae; genus Agelaius; species Agelaius phoeniceus. The sequence goes on from NC_135295.1 coordinate 5,892,033, forward strand.
GGGGCATTGGTGTCGCACAGATGTCTCAAGGACAGGGACACAGCAGCAGCCAACCCCTGCTTAGGCATGGGGACCCTGTGCTACCACAGGTCACCCCTGCCAGACCCACAGCAACATCCCCATGGCCCTGTGCCCATCATCCCATTTTGGTGGCACCTGTCCCTATGGCCCAAACACATGGTGCTTGTCCCCTTGTCCCTGTCCCTGCAGCCCTGTGTCCCTGTCCCCACAGCTGCCCCAGCCCCAAGGTTCCTTCTGCCACATCCTTGTCCCAACATCTCCCTCCCATGCTCCTGTGGGACCCATCCCAGTTCCCCTGTTCCTGTCCCCCTTTTCCTGTCCCCACGGCCATCCCACAGCTCTGGTCACACTGGGCTCCATGCCCTGGTGGCCCTGGGGATCTCAAGGAACTGTGCAGCCCCCCTGTGCCCCCCCAACCACTCATCTCTCCCTCACCAGGGCCCATCCCCAGGGCGTCAGACACCTGCCCAGGGCACTCACCCCACAGGAGCAGCGCCACCTTCCCGGCCATCCTGGTGTCCCCAGCCATGTGCACTGGCTGTCACTCACTGCCAGGGGTGGCTGTCCCCTGGCTGGTGGCTCTTTGGCCAAAGGGGAAGGAAGCGAGGGCAGGTCTCATCCTCATGCATAGGTGGCACCTGGTGGTGGCACCTGGTGGTGGCAGGGTGGCCACAAGCTGGGGACAGGCTGTGGGCAGGGTGGGGACAGGCTGGGGACAAGGCTGGGTGGGACAAGGTGAGACATGGGGTTCCCAGGAGTGTGGGGGCTCAGGGGGTTTGGGAATGGGGAATGGGTGTCCAGAATAATGGGGTTCCCAGGGATGGGGTCCCTGGGAATGGGGGTGCTGAGGAGGGAGAGTCACTGGCAATGGGGGTGCCATGGGAATGGGGGTGCCCAGGGCTGGGGGGACTTAGGGATGGGAGTCCCAGGGGAATGTGGGCTCCAGGGATTTGGGGTCAGGGGATGGGGATGCTGGGGGAAAGGGGGGGTCCTATGGGAGTGGGGGTCCTGGTAGAATCAAGGTCCTGGAGGAAGGAGGATTGCAGGAGATGAAATGAACAGGAGAGGGTTCCTTGGGAATGGGGTCCTAGGCCATGGAGATCCTGAGGAATGTCAGTATTAGGATGGGGGTCCCAGGGAGGGGGGGACACAAGGAAAGAGGGTCCCATGGTTGGTTCCCATGGGAATGGAGGTCCCAGGAATGGGCAATTGCTGGGTGGGCCTGTGCGTCTCAGTGCCTTCCCTGGGTGCCTTAGATTTCAGGGTGACCCAAGCCCAGCCATGGCCCCACAAGGTGCCAGCAGCCTGGGCGTCGCCCCAGACAGATTCTGAGGGGCTCTGAGTCTATGGAGGTGCCGCAGAGGTGAGAATTCTGTGGGGGAAAAAGGCCTGCCTGTGGTTTGCTCAGCCCTGCAAGAAGCACAAAGCCCAAAGGGAGCCCAAGCAGTGGCTCTGACAGGGTCTTTAATGGTTTTCAGAGCAGGGCTGGCTGGAAACCCCCCTGCAAGGGCAGCTCTGGAGGAAGCAGTCCGGAAATGCAGCAATTGATCATTTTGTCCCTAGCATCAAGGGTCTGAGATAGCTCCCTAACTTCTGCAAACACAATAATGTTTTGCACAACAACCTGACTGGGTCCTTCCTCCTTCCTGTCTCAAACCTGAAGCCCTTTGGAATGTCCTGGGAAGAATATTTGGGTTCTTGCTCGGGTGCCTGACAAGAGGGAAAAGTGAGGGAATACAGAGCAGTGGCTCTGCCCCACCGCCATGGTGGGGCTGTGGAGAGTGACCCTGTCTGGATTCCAGGTGTCCCCAAAGCTGCTCCATCCCTGCCCTCCTCACCTGCACAGGGCACAAGGGAATAGACAGGGCTCTGCCCCGCCCCTGCCCCGCCCCTTCCAGGGTCCCCCTCCACTTCCCGGAGCTGTGGGGGCCTTACCCTGGCAGCGCTCGGTCCCGACACATTGCGACAGTGGCTTCGGACACGCTGCCACAGTCGGTTCGGACACCCCGGGACCGTCCCGGCACTCGCAGCGCGATGGCAGCTGGGCCCCTTCCCGGTGCTCCGGGACCACCATTGCGGTCCCTCCTTTCCGCAGACCCCACCGCAGGGTCTCTGCTCCCCCCTGTCCCGGGGTCTCCCCTCCGCCGTTTCGCTCCCTCCACGCTCGGGGCTCCCCAGGGGGGTCCCGGTCCCTCCATCCCAGCCCCTCCCACCCGCTGCCCCCCGGCCCCTCCGGCCGCGCCCCCCGACAGCCCCGGGGCCGGCACTGGCAGAGGCTGCCGAGCTCCTGCAGGATGAGACGTTCCTGGGGCAGCGCCGGCTGAGCGGGGCCCGGCTCCCTCACGCCGTCCTTGCCCGCAGCACTCGGGCTCCAGCAGCCCCGGGCTGCTCCTTCGGGATGTGCCGACCGCTCCCGGAGCGCTGCCCTTTGTCGGGAACGAGCCCGAGAGTGCCCAAATCATCCCCAAGGCCTGGGCTGGGACCTCCTGTGAGGCTGTGCCCGAGCCCTGAGGGGTTTGGGAGCCCGATGAGTGTCACTGCTCCCTCCCAAAATCTGGGGGGAGCAGGAATGGCAAGCGGTGCCCTGTGGCCCTCGTCTGAGCACCCTGCAGAATTCCCGGCACTCCTGCTCCTCTCCATGGCCAGGTGCTGTTCCAGTGGCCCACTTGCCCTAGCTGCTGCTGCCTCAGCTGCAGGATCCCAAAATCCTCAGGAGAGGCAACAGAACCCTGTGTTTGTGCACAGGGATGTTTTAGGAGCATGGCTGAACTTTGGGAACTCCAGAACTAATTGCAACACCTCCTAAAGGGTCTGCTGGTCCCTGAGCAGAACAGGGACATTGGACCAACCAGATCCAGTTTCTCCCCATTTTTCCCTCCCAAGGCACTGCTCCTGGCCAGGGCTGTCCCTGTGCTCCAGTGGCAGCTGCAGAGCCCTTGGAGCTGTGGCTCTGCTCTCCATCTGCTCTTCCTTTCCCTGCAGATGGGACCAGCAGTGGCCCAGGAAGAGCAGGAACTCCAAATGTGCTCTGGAGCCCCCTGAGGAGCCCGGGCAGAGCCAGGACTGAACATCAGCTTTCCGCAACATTCCAGAGCAATTCAACATTTGCAGATTGGCTGTGACAGGGCTGAAAGAGGAAAAGGGAGAGAAAGGCTGAGGATTTGCAGGAATTGTGGTGTAAAACCACCAGAGGTGCTGCTGTGGACACGACACCTGCCTGGGGTCAGGTGCTGCTTTCCTTCCATTTGAGATCATGGAGAGCGGTAACGGGTGTTGTGCAGGGCGTGTGCCTGGCCCCGGGACACTGCTACGCTGCCAGTGGGCACTGGGATCCAACCTGCTGCCTTGGCGGCTTCTGCCCGCTGCCGGCGGTGGTGCCGGGACCGATTGGTGGCCGTGAGTTTGCAAAAGGAGCGATTTGCCCTCCTCCCTCCCGCCCGAGGCCGCCATGGCCCCTGAGGGGATGGAGCTGGAGCGGGGCGCCCCCTGCTGGCCGGGAGTGCTCCCTGCAGCGCCCCCTGCTGGCCGCGGTTATAACTGCCACAAAAACTAACACTGCTGAGTGGGCGGGAAAGTTCTGGGTTTGTGTTGTTTGTTCTGTTCTGCTTTATAAATTTCCTAGGAAACAGCTGTTATTCCTTTTCCTACCTTTTGGTCTGAAAGCCAAATCATTTTGAAATGAAAAAACAGTTTTAGATGTGGGTCTTCTTTCCATTCCAGGAATGTTTCCATTTTCCTTGGCAGAGATTTCTTATTTAAACGAGTTGCCAAATACTGAGTTCCAGCCTGGATGGGACAAACACTCTCAAGAGGAGACACAGTCAGGGACTTGGTCAACTCATGCTCTGCCTTTTAAGCCAGTTAGGCCACCAAGGACCCTCTCCCCAGCTGGCACTTCTGGTCACCCGGCCACTCAGGAGCTGCATTTGGCAGAGCATCCCACTGTCCCCAGTGTGCCATGGCTGACAGACGAAGGGATAGACGGGGCCCTGTCTCACCAAAAGCAAGGCCTGACCCACCCCTGCCACACGCAGGTGTTCCAAAATGTCTCCAGACATCAAACTTTTCCTGCCTCTGACACCCCACCCTGTGCCATGGCCTGATCCCAACTGCCCTGGAAAAGGGGGGGGCTCCCGAATCCCCACAGGGCCTTTGTGACATCCTCGTGTAGGGAACATGGCAGAGGAAGATTTAGGACAGGGAACAAGAGAATCCAGAGCCTCCTGAAGGCCGCTTTGGCCACCAGAGCAAGGAAGGTCCAGAGCCCTGCCAGGTTCCTCTGGTGGAGGAAACGTGCTGGGGGGAACTGTCTGGGGTTTGTTCCTTATTGGGGGCTTTCCCTGGAAATTGTTCCTTGCGTGACCATTTGGACTCTCAACCTTGTTGCGGTTGCTGTTGGTTTTATTCTCTCTCATTGCTGTTTCAGCAAATTGTTCTTCTCTCAGCCCTTTGGCATCTTTGTGCCCCCACAGGGAGCAAGAGGGGCAGTTTTTAGTGGCAGCACAGACACTAGTGGGTGCCCATGGGTGGGGACCCCCAGTGCCCCCAGTTCCCCCCAGTGTCACAGCACATTCCCGTAGATGTCACCGGGTTCCCGCGGTTGCCCCTGGGGTCCCCGCAGCTCCGCGTTGGTCACCTGGGGATGCTGGACGGTGGTGGCACGGGGGAACGCTGCGAGAGACACGGGCTGTGGGATCTGGGTGGGGTGACACTGGTGGGTGACGTGTCCCTCTGCGTGTGTGTCCCCCCCGTACTCACCCTCTGCCCTCTTGGTGACCACGACGTGGGTGTACAGCACCTCCCCCTCCTCTGGGGGGGCCGGGGGATCCGGGGGGGCCCTGAGGCAATAAAGGGGATGTGGGGGGAGGGGGGGGAATGGGAGGTCTTGGAGGTTGGGGTTGCTTTGAGCCTCCCACTCACCTTTCCTGCTGCTTCCTGGCAGCTTCATAGGAAGGAGGGGATGGGTGACTGTGGGGTCCCAGGGCCCTGAATATTATAAAAATTCCTGAACTCCCATGGTACCCCCAAGAATCCCCGAAGCCCCCCAGAAATCATGAACCTCTCCCAACCCTCTGACCATGTCAGCCTCAAGAACCCAAAGCCTGCCAGGGACAGAAAACCCCATCACCCCCAGGGCCCCTGAAAGAAACCCCAACATCCATACAGGACCTTCCAGCACCTCACCATACTCCACAGGACCCCCAGACAAGGTCACAATTTTGGGGCTGGGGTGCTTCCCTATTGCTCCCCAACTCTGGGGGCCTCAGGAGCTCCCTGGGACCCCCATCCACCCACTGTCACCCACCCACACGGTGCCACCAGTGCCAGGCCACAATGACACCCACGAGCAGAGAAGGAACAAAAGGGCCCCACCGACCCCTGCGGCCACTGCAAGAAACAGAGGGGGACACATCACGGTCACCCATCACCCCAGGGGTCCTGCAACCTAGAGTGACCCCGTGTAAACCCACCTATGTCCCTGTGTATCTCTTTGTCCCGAGGTGTCACCTCCAGGGCCAGCTCTGGGCTGAGTGCCCGCAACACACAGTGCCTGTCCTGTCCCAGCTGGTTGGTGGCCATGCACTGGTAGGTGCCCGAATGTCCCACATTGATGTCCCTGAGCTCCAGGAGGGGACCCTGGGCCACCTCCTGCCCATTGTGCAGCCAGGTGAAGGTGACAGGGGCTGAGACCACCTGCACTGAGCAGTGCAGGGTCACGTTGTCACCTGCATGCACCTGGTGTGAGAGGGGACTGGGAGTGATGGTGGCATTGGCCACGGGCACTGTGGGGACAGAGACAGGGCTGAGGACACAGGGAGGGGCTGGCAGCCGGTGTGGGGGGATAGGGACAGGGGGGATGGGTGTGGTGGGGGATTTTGGGTATGGAGTCACACCACAGAGGGGAGAGGGCACAAGAGGAGTGATGGAAGAAGCCAAGAAAGGTGTCAGGGGGACATGGAGGTACCCAACCAGAAGACACAAGCAGGCCGTGGGGGCTCCCCATGCCCATCGCCACACTCACTGTGCACCGTGACACGGAGCCGGGCGCTGCTCTTCCACACGGCCCCTCCTCAGAGTGCACCTGGCAGCTGTAATTCCCCGAGTGGGAGACCCCCACGGCGGGCACCAGCAGCTGCGGGGACCCCTGCGGGCCCCCCACCACCTGCCTGTCCCTGTAGAACACGTGCAGGAGGGGGGCTCGGGGCTGCAGGGGGCTGGGGGTGTGGAGGCAGCTGAGAGTCCGGGGGGACCCCAGGGTGGGCTTGGGGGGACCCTCCAGCACAGGCAGCAGAGGGGAGGGGGTATTGTGAGCCTGAGTCCCTGGGGAGGGGCTGTGGAGATGTCAGGGTGGCAGCTGTCGGGTGCTCACCGTGCACTGTCACTGTCACTAGTGCTGACTCCTTCCACCCCCAGGGTTTCACCCAGGCTTTGCAGCAAGAGCTGCCCCTGTGGTTCAGATGCAGAGGGGACAGGGACAGCTCGGTCCAATTGGGGACCACCTGCAGCTCTTTCTCCTCATGGTAGAAGGACACCGAGTTGACCGTTCTGTTCCGCCAGCCCCAGCAGCGCAGTGTCACCGTGTCCCCCTCCTGCAGTGCCCATGCTGGCACCTGCAGTCTGGGGGACAGAGGGGTCCTGTCAGATCTCAGGCATCTGGAGGGTCCCCATGTCACAAGGATCCCCCCACTGGGTGACACCCAGCGCACCAGGTGTCCCCAGCACCCACATGGTTTTCCGCACACTGGATGCTCTGGGATGTCCTCAGAGCAGGGGATGGGCTCTGGTAACACAGGAGGTGACCCATGGTGCGGAGCCCACCCAGAGGCCTCGGGGCCTAGAGGGTGCCAGGCTGGGGACACCCAAACCCCCCTCACCATCTGAGATGTTCACAGGCAGGTTGAACACACTGTCAGGTCTGCCACAGGTGCAGGTGCCACTCAGGGTTACAGTGAGGAGGTCGAGTCCCTTCTGCCCCCAGTGCTTCCCGTCCTTGTACCAGGTGGTGGCACCTGGGGTCCCCGAGCCCTGGAAGGTCAGTATCACCCGGTCCCACAGCACCGCCGGCCTCCAGGGGGCTCCACCAGGAGCTGGGTGGTCTGGGCACCTGTGGGTGACAGGGGACACCAGCCTGCCAGGGCCAGTGCGGGGCTAGGGACAGTGGGGTGGGGCCATGGCATCCCCTGAGGACTCACCAGTGAGACCGAGGGTCTGGGCTTGAAGGGAGAAGGGACAGGGCTGTGTGGGGGTGGCACTGTAGGGACAGCAGCATGAGGGCACAGGGTGTGGTGTCTGTCCCCAAAAGGTCTCAGTGGGGGCACTGGGGTGGCAAATATGTCTCGAGGACAGGGACACAGCAGCCCAGCACAGTCCCCACCCTGGGGCACCCCATGGCTGTCCTGGGAGTCTCTGTGTCCCTTCCCCACTCACCCCTGGGTCAGGTGCCCCATTTCCTGGCTCAGCCATCCCAGGCAACACTTGATACCCAATTGGTTCAGACAAAATTATACATCCATAGAATAAAACCAAAAATCTTCTCCACACCTTTTTTTTTTTCCCAATAAAGTACAAACTCAGCAAAAATCAATCTGGCAAGGTATATAATACTCTGGTTTGTAGAATCCATTGCTTTCTCAACAAGAACCTCACAATAAAACACAAATCACAATGAAATGAGACTTTTTGGTTCCCTTTAGGAGCCCCTTGGTGCATCCCACAGCAGCGTTTGCTTGTGGATAACAGAGAGTGTGGAATCTCCCTGAGTGTCCAACAGTTCCATGGGATTGCTCCCTGCCTGCTGGGCAGCAACCCAGCCCCTAAAGAAACCTTTTCTTGGACCATATTTAGGAACTCTTCCCATTTTTCTCATTCCCACTCTGAAACTTGATTGACTTCCCATGGAGGAAGGGGAGAAGCTCTGTCCGTGCTTGGGACAGTGCACAGGAATCTGTGGAAATGCCCCTGTGTTCCTCAGGGTCTGATTCTCTGGTAAATCCACTCCAGCCTGCCCTGAATTCCCCTGCCTGGGCACTCCCTGCTCCTGCTGTGACACCCCTGTTCCCCAGCCCCTCGTGTGCAGCCCCTGCTCAATATTTCCACACTTTTCCCTATTATTTGGTGGCCAGAGCCGAAACCCAAATATTCATTCCATGATGTTCCAGAAGTCTGCAGATTTTCTTCAAGAAGGAGCGTTCCAGTCAGGTTGTTGAGCAGATTGTTGTTGTCTTTACAGTAGTTTTGTGGTTTTCTCAGTCCCTTGGGACAAGGGACAAAATGATCAATTGCTGCATTTCCGGACTCTTTCCCTCACAGTCGCCTCTGCAGTGGGGGTTTCCAGCCAGCCCTGCTCTGAAAACCATCAAAGGCCCTCCCAGAGCCACTGCTTGGGCTCCGTTTGGGCTTTGTGCTTCTTGCAGGGCTGAGCAAACCACAGGCAGGGCCTTTTTCCACCCACAGAATTCTCACCTCTGCAGCAGCTCTAAAGCTGCCAGAATCAAAGCCAAGGGGGCAGGGGGGACCCTCAGGTGCTGGCTGCCACCTGGGGCTGGGCAGAGCAGGGCTGGGCAATGGCCATCCCTGTGCAGTGGGGCTGGGCCATGGCTGGGCCCCAGCCTTGCATTGACAGGGGTCCCCAGGATGTGCCACCCCTGGGACAGGCACCCGGCCAGGAATGTGCAGGGACATTTCTGGAACTGCCACACCTTGGGCAGGACCTCCCATGCCAGGATGTGTCACCCCCTGGGACAGGATCCCCCCAGGACAGGAGCCTCTGGATGTGCCACCCCAGGAAAGAACCCCCCCTTTCCCATCTGACTCTCAGCACAAACGGCCTCTTCCTTCTTGCCCAGGAAAAGGAAAGTGAAAGTGTTGAGGGGGCACAGTCCAACACCTCCATCCCCCACAGCCTCCCCACCCTTCCCTGCATCCCCTGCTCCCCATTTTCCCCCTCCCCTGGCTGCCCCCAACCCATTCCCTGCTCAGGTGCTCCCCGGGATTGCTGAGCCAGGAACGGGGGCAGAGGGCACCTGGCACAAAAGTGAGGGAAATAAGGAAAAAAAAGCAATAAAAACACAAAAAAGTCAAGGGCAGGGGAGGGCACAGAGGCAGAGCTACCCAGGACCCCCATGTGATGCCTGCCCAGGAAACAAGAATCCCAGGGGGGCTTTGCTTGCTCTGGGTCACCCCAAATCTGAGGCACACAGGGAAGGAGCTGAGACTCCTGAGCCCATCCAGCAACTGCTCATCCCTGGCACCCTCATTCCTCCTGGAATCTAAACATGGGATCCCCATTCCTTATGTCCCCTCATCCCTGGGACCCCCATCCCAGTACTGACATTCCCCAGGATCTCCATGGCCCAGCACCCCTTTCCCAAGGAACCCTCTCCTGTTCATTCCATCCCCTGAAACCCTCCTTCCCTCAGGACCTGACCTGCCAGGGATCGGGGACCGCCGGCGCCACCACGTGGTACAAGGATGGGCAGCGCTGGGGGCAGCCGGGAAGTGACCGCCTGAGTGTCACTGAGAGTGGCACCTACACGTGTGTCAGACCTGGAACCGGGCACAGCCCCCCTGTTAGGGTCTTAGATGGTGAGAGTGGATCTTTAATGATCAGGGTGGCCCCTGAGAGGTCAGGGTGGGCTCCACTCCATGGGTGGCCTCACACCCCTCGTGTGGCGAGAGCCTGTGCCCTGCACACAGGGACATGCCAGTGCAGCCCAGTGCACTCCAGAGCACCCAGATGTCCCTGGTTATATGGGCACCCACCTCAGTATGGCCTCATCAGTGAGATGTGACCTTTCTGTCCCACAGACCCACTGGTGCTGCAGGTGCCAGCGCGGGCACTGCTGGAGGGGGACACAGTGACACTGCGCTGCCGGGGCCGGCAGGAAAACCATCTCAGCAGGGTGCGATTTTACCGGGATGAGAAGGATCTCGGGGGGTCCCTCAGGGGAACCGAGCTGTCCCTGTCCCCCCTGCAGCTGCACCACAGCGGCCGCTACTGAAGTGAGGGCTTGGTGGGGTCCTCTATGTCATGGTCAGCAGCAGTGACAGTGACAGTGCAGGGTGAGAAACTCCACGGCTGGAACTCCAATCTCCTGACACCCCCAAAAGCACAGCCCAGTGGATTCAGAGCCACCACCCAGGGGACAGCCACCCCTGGCAGCGAGTGACAGCCAGTGCACATGGCTGGGGACACCAGGATGGCCGGGAAGGTGGCGCTGCTCCTGTGGGGTGAGTGCCCCAGGCATGGGCCTGACACCCCAGGGATAGGGAGGGGAGGGGGCACAGGGGGGCTGCAGGGTCCCCAGAGGTCCCCAAGGCCATCAGAACCAGCGCACGAGGTGACTGGGGTCGTGGGGTGGCTTTGGGGACAGGGGAAGGGGGACAGGAATGTGGGGACAATAACGGGGGGTCAGGGATTTGGGGAGGCAACATGGGGCAGGTGGGGGTGACCTGTGCCAGCAGGGGGTGGCTGTGACATCCCCAGTTCAGGGGTGCCCACAGTGTCCCCATGTCCTGCCTGAGCAAGGGGTGGCCGCAGTGTCCCTGTCCCCGAGGGGTCCATGTCACAAAAGGACACTTTGAGCACATCCCCCACACCCCCTATCCCTGTGCCTCTGTCCCCATGGTTCCACCCCCACCCAGCCCTGTCCTTTCTCCCTTCCAGCCCAGACCCTCGGCCTCGCTGGTGAGTCCTCGGGGGATGCCATGGCCCCACCCCACTGTCCCCAGCCCCACACTGGCCCTGGCAGCCTGGTGTCCCCTGTCACCCGCAGGTGCCCAGACCACCCATCTCCTCGTGGAGCCCCCTTGGAGACCTGTGATGCTGTGGGACCGGGTGACACTGACCTGCCAGGGCTTGGGGACCGCTGGTGCCACCACCTGGTACAAGGACGGGCAGCTCTGTGGGCAGCAGGGACCTGACCATTTCACTTTCACTGAGAGTGGCACCTGTGAGACTGACAGACCCGGCACCAGGTTCAGCCCCCCTGTGACTGTCTTAAATGGTGATGGAAGTTTGGGTGTCCCCAGCCTGGCACCCACGGGGACCCCAAGGGCTCTGGGTGGGCTCCGCTCCATGGGTCACCTCCTGTGTGACCAGAGCCCATCCCCTGCTCTGGGGACATTCCAGAGCATCCCAGACCGGGGGGATCCCAGTGTTGGCATTGGGAACCCCTGGTGCACTGGGTGTGACCCAGTGGGGAGGTCTTGGTGCCATGGGATGTGACAGGATCCCTCTGTCCCCCAGACGGGCTGGTGCTCCAGGTGCCTACGCAGGCGCTGCTGGAGGGGGACACGGTGACACTGCGCTTCTCGGTGCAGGTGGGCTCAGCCCTTCTCACATTCACCTGGCTGCACAATGGCCAGGAGGTGGCCCGGGGTCCCCTCCTGGAGCTTGGAGACATGACCGGTGTGTGGCCACCAACCAGCTGGACCTGCACTGCGTGTTCCAGGCACCCAGCACTGAGCTGGACGTGGCTGTGACACTGCAACAAAGGTGGGGCCACACGGGGTCATCAGGGAGTGCAGGACACCCAGGGTTCAGGGTAACCCTGATGTGTCCCCTTCTGTTACTTGCAGTGGCCACAAGGGTCGGTGGGGCCCTTTTGTTCCTGCTCCTGCTGGTGGGTGTCATTGTAGCCTGGCGCCCGTGGCACCACCTGGGTGGGTGACAATGGGGGAACAGGGGTCCCAGGGAGCTGTAGAGACCCCCAGAGTTGGAGAGCAATAGGGCAGCAGCCATAGCCCCAGAACTGTGGCCTTGGCTGGGGGTGCTGATGGGGTTTGGGGAGGTGCTGGAGGGTCCTGTGGGGATGTTGGGGGTTCTTTCAGGGGCCCTGGGGGTATCTGGGGGGGTCTCTCTCCCTGCCGGGCTTTGGATATTGAGGCTGAGTTGGTAGGGGGCACTGGGGAGGTTCATGGATTCTGGGAGCTCCAGAGATGTTTTGGGGTCCTGAGGAAAATTGAGGGTCCTGTGGGGGTTTCAACAATCCGGAGAGGGGTCAGGGCCCCGGGGAACGCCCACAGTCACCCCTCCCCTCTTTGCTTTGAAGCTGCCAGGAAGCAGCAAGAAAGGTGAGTGGGGGGCTCAAACCACACTCTCCCCTTTTACACAACCCCCAAGACCTCCCATTCCCTCCCCCACATCCCCTTTATTCCCTTGGGGCCCCCCGGATCCCCCAGCCCCCCCAAGGGGAGGGGGAGGTGCTGTACACCCACATCGTGGTCACCAAGAGGGCAGGGGGTCAGTGCAGGGGGGACAGACGCAGAGGGACACGTCACCCACCAGTGTCACCCCACCCAGCTCCCACAGCCCGTGTCTCTTGCAGCATCCCACTGTGCCACCACCCTCCAGCATCCCCAGGTGACCAACGCGGAGCTACGGGGACCCCAGGGGCAAACATGAGAACCCGGTGACATCTATGGGAATGTGCTGTGACACTGGGGGGAACTGGGGGCACTTGGGGGTCCCCACCCATGGGCACCCACTCATGTCTGTGCTGCCACTAAAAACTGCCCCTCCTGCACCCCATTGAGGCACAAAGATGCCAAAGGGCTGAGAGAAGAACAATTTCCTGAAAGAGCAATGAGAGAGAATGAAACCAACAGCAACCGCAACAAGGCTGAGAGTCCAAATGGTCACGCAAAGACCGATTTCCAGGGAAAGCCACAACAAGGAACAAACCTCAGATGTTTCCCTCAGCACGTTTCTCCACCAGAGGAACTGGCAGGGCCCTGGACCTTCCTTGCTCTGGTGGCCAAAGCGGCATTCAGGAGGCTCTGGATTCTCTTGTTCCCTGTCCCAAACCTCTTCTCTGCCGTGTTCCCCTCACGATGATCTCACAAAGGCCCTGTGGGCGTTCTGGAGTCTCCCCTATTGCCAGGGTAGTCGGGATCAAGCCATGGTACAGGGCGGGTTGTCAAAGACAGGAAAATTTGATGACTGGAGACATTTTGGAACAGCTGTGTGTGGCAGGGGTGGGTCAAGACATTCATTTAAATGAGAAATCTCTGTCAAGGAAAGTGGGAATTTTCTCGGAATGGAAAGAAGACCCATGTCTAAAATTTTTTAAATTTGAAAAATGATGAGGCTTGCAGGCCAAAATGTGGGAAAAGGAATAACAGCTCTTTACCGGGAAATTTATAAAGCAGAACAGAACCAACAACAGAACCCCAGAACTTTCCCTCCCGCGCAGCGCTGTTGGTTTTTGTGGCAGTTATAACCGCGGCCAGCAGGGGGCGCTGCAGGGAGCACTCCCGGCCAGCAGGGGGCGCCCCGCTCCAGCTCCATCCCCTCAGGGGCCGTGGCGGCCTCGGGCGGGAGGCAGGAGGGGAAATCTCTCCTTTTGCAAACTCACAGCCACCAATCGGTCCTGGCACCACCACCGGCAGCGGGCAGAAGCCGCCAAGGCAGCAGGTTGGATCCCAGTGCCCACTGGCAGCGTAGCAGTGTCCCGGGGCCAGGCACACGCCCTGCACAACACCCGTGACCGCTCTCCATGATCCCGAATGGAAGGAAGGCAGAGCCTGACCCCAGGCAGGTCTTGGGTCCACAACAGCATCTTTGGTGGCTTTACACCACAATTCCTGCAAACCCTCAGCCTTTCACTCAGATGAGGACGGTAGGGATGGAGCAGCTTTGGGGCCACCTGGAATCCAGACAGGGTCACTCCCCACAATGGCCAGAGCTCCTGCTCGATATTTCCACACTTTTCTCTCTTATCTGATGACCACAGCCTGAGGCCAAACATTCTTTCCATCAGGTTTCAGAAGTCCGCAGGTTATTTTAAAAAAGACAGCCCACTTCAGCTTGTTGAGCAGAGTGTTGTTGTCTTTGCAGTAGTTCTGGGGCTCCCTCAGTCCCTTGCCAAGAGGGACAAAATGATCAATTGCTGCATTTCCAGACTGGTTCCCTCTCAGCTGCCCCTGCAGGGGCAGTTTCCAGCCAGCCCTGCTCTGAAAACCATCAAAAGCCCTCGCAGAGCCACTGCTTGGGCTCCCTTTGGGCTTCGTGCTTCTTGCAGGGCTGAGCAAACCACAGCCAGGCCTTCTCCCTCATAGAATTCTCACCTCTGCCTCAGCTCTAAAGCTGCCAGAATCAAAGCCAAGGGGGCAGGGGGGACCCTCAGGTGCCGGCTGCCACCTGGGGCTGGGCAGAGCAGGGCTGGGCAATGGCCATCCCTGTGCAGTGGGGCTGGGCCATGGCTGGGCCATGGCTGTCCCCGAGTCTTAAATGGACACCCCAACAACATCAGCCACTCCACAATACACATCACTGTCCCAACACTAACAACATCACAATATTTAATCAACAATATCACCAATAATGTAATATCAATTCATATAATATCCAGCAAAAGTCAACTTCCATTAACTTGTTTCTCACAATACATAGCAGTAAAGAGCTCTTATTCCTGTTCCCACATCTTTGCCTAAAAGCCTCGTAATTTCAATGTTACAATAATTCAGAGTGAGGGGGGTTGTATTTTCCATTCCAATGGAGGTTCCCACCTTGTTCAGCTTCCTTGACAGAGCAGAACAAAGAAACACCATTTCTGCCCGTTTAACCAAAGAGCTGCATTTTTGTCCCAGGAGCAGGGAACCAGGTCCTGTACCCCTTTGGACCTGGGATGGGCACCAGCAGGCCACCTTAGTGGGAGCACTGGGAGGGGGATTGCAGAGCCACTAAGCACACTGGGGTTAAAAGGAACAAATCTCAATTTGATTTATGTCTTAACATATGCTACACATGACTGAATAATTACTCTGTGGTTGTCCATGTGCTGGGAACCCTGTCCCTGGCGAGGCTTCACACAACAGAGAATCAGGGGAGAGATAGCTTCAGTGATCGGGCTGTGAGTGACCCCCACTGGCTGGTGGGACAGATGCCCGGGAAAAATGTCTGGGAAAAAATGCCCAGGAAATCGGGCTGTGGGAGGAGCCTTTGCAAATCAAAGCAGCAAACTGTGACACAAAAGGAGCGTTTTGCTTTGGGTTTCTTGGAGGGATTAGGGGCTTGCTCGGAGGATCAGCTTGGCCCTCCTCCCCTGTGGGATTCACATTCTCATAACCTCGGAGAAGCAGTGAGAGAAGCAAAAAATGATCCAAAAAATTCTTACCTCATTTACTGCTCCTGTGTTTTTCACAAGTGGAATGCATTGTGGAAGATTGTGTACCTGAAGGGAATTAGTAACTGGATTCTGGTGTGAGTGTTTTGATTCACTGACCAATTGAATCCAGGTGTGTGTGTGTGGGGACTGTTGGCTGACAGTCATGAGATTGTGTGCAGTGGAGTGTAGTTGAGTGCTTGGCAGATTCAGTTTAGATGTGATGTAATATGATATAGAATAATAGAGTATAATAAAGTAATTAATTAGCCTTCTGAAAAGATGGAGTCAGATGCATCATTCCTCCCAGTTGTCAGGCAAAAATATCACCGATACTCCCCCCCTCACCTTTTCCTCCCGGTGGTCCTTCTTCCCCGTCCACACCCGTTCTTCCCTGCTTCACTGCTTCCCCGAGGCAGCTCATTCCTGCTCCTCCTGGACGTTCCTTCATTGCTTCCCCAATGGAGCGGATGCTGCCTGCGCCCATCCGCCGCCTCTGCCGCGTTTCCCACGCTGCCCACAGCCCCGAGCCTGCTGCACCTGCCCACGGCAGCCCCAGCCCGCGGCAGCCAGCCCAGAGCCACCAGTGCCCAGCACCAGCCCGCAGCCAGCCCGCAGCAGCCCCTGCAGCCATCGCTCGCAATGCCAGAGACACGCAGGTGCCGTCCTTGGAAATCACGCCCAGCCACTCACAAAAGCCATGTGGGCTTGCCCTGGCTTGCAGCACACACACTCCATCTGCCGAGCTGATGCCCACAGAGTGCCCGGGCTTCTTGCGGTAACGCAGTCCCTGTCTTCTGTTTCTCTCTCTGTCCTTTTTCCTTTCTACTCCCTTCTCTCCCCCTTTGGTAAGAACCCTTACCCTCCTTTATCAATAAACAGTTCTCAGATATAATATTGCCATGTTTGTGCTTCATTTTCATCCGAGAAACCTTTCAAAAAGAATCCTCCCTGACTCCCCCTTTTACAGTGGGATGAAACAGGAGTAGTGGGAGGGGGAATGGGGAAGCCCTGGGTGTACTGCAAGCACTGTGGGGAGAGAATGGGGCAGTCCCTGAGGGTACTTGGGCACTTGGATGGGGCTGGGGAGCCCCTGCAGGTATGAGCAAAGGGATGGGGGAGCCCTTGGGGGTAGTGGGAGAGGAAATGGGGAGCACAGGGTGCCCTGTGTAGCCTCCCCCTGACCCATGACCACCTCCCTTGGAAGGATGGGCAACCACAGGAGCCATGGAGGGAGTACCCCCAGTGTCACCCAGTGCCTCCCGCTTCCCAGAGCATCACAACTTTTGGTGTAGATTGTCATAGATGTCGCTGGGCTCCCACGGTTGCCTTTGCAGCTCAATGTACGTCGCCTGAGGATCCTCCAGCGGGGATGCCAGGGGGTCTTGGGGGGCCCTGTGGGAATAAGGGGATGTGTGGAAGGGGATGGGAGGTGCTGGAGGTTTGGGTAAAAGGTGTATCATGGCTGGAGCCTGCACCCACCTTTCCTGGTGCTTCCTGGCATCTGCGAAGGAAAACTGGAGGGGGACTTTGGAGGCCCAGGGGCCCCCATCCACCCTTGGGAATGCTGAACCACCACCAGACACACAATCCTCCCCAGGCCCCCCAGTATCCCTGATTCCCCCCCTGTATCCCTGAACCTCCCCACTTGCACCAACAGCCTCAGCCCCCAGAACCCCGAGCCTGGCAGAGAGTGGAACCCTTGATAGAACCCCCAACATCCCTGCAGGACCCTCCAACAGCTCCCTGGGATCTGAGCCATGGACACTGAGGGCTCAGCCCCTCCCAAGTCAGGGGGTGTGGGTGCCACCCTATGGCCCCCCTTCTGTGGGGCCCTTCCCACCTCTCTCCATGACCCCCGTCACCCCCATTGTCACCCACCCACACAGTGCCACCAGTTCCAGGCCACAATGACACCCACGAGCAGGAGCAGGTAGAAAAGGGCCCCACTGACCCCTGCAGCCACTGCAAGAAACAGAGGGGGACCCATGAGGGTCACCCATCACCCCAGGGGTCCTGCACTCCCTGGTGACCCCGTGTGACCCCACCTGTATCCCTGTGTCGTGATTGGCGGAGGAATTGCAGCACACAATATGCGTGGATGACAAATCCCAAAGTTTATTGAAAACTCACACATATTTATATTGGTGTTAATGAAGCTTATACATATTGCAAAAGCTGAGCTCGTTATTGGTTAAAGCACACTTAGATCAACCTCACCTACATCTATGCTCTAATGATTATTTTGTTTCTATGTTTGCATTCTTCTAGCTTCTCTACCTAGGATATCTACATTTTCTGGCAAGCGATTTTCTCCCCCGTCTTCCCGTTTCAGAGAAGGTCACTATGACCTTTGTCAGTGATTAGACACTGGTTACACAATCCCCAGCTTGTTTCCCCTATCCTTATCCATCGGTATCACATCGAAATGTCCTTTCTCAGCTAACCAATTATCCAAAAAGCTCTCTACATTTCCCCCGTTTTTCTGTTGAACAAGCATGGTTTGATTAAATGCGGTAGTTATCATCTTTCGCACCATATTCTGCAAGCATATACAAAAACAAGGCAAGACTAATACTAACAACAAAGCTACAATAGCTACTACAATGCTAATCTTAACAACAGAATGTAACCATGATCCGAAGTTTAAAGATTTGAGCCATCCATCAATACCAAGGCCTGATTCTACCTGTAAGTTCCCAGTTAACCTTCGTAACTCAGAGAGCTGTGAGTGTACAGACTGTGCATGATCAGAAAGATTCATGCAACACATGCCCTCAAATTCATCACAGCCATGGCCTTGTGCAAGTAAGAGAAAATCAATTGCAGCTCTATTTTGAAGTGTCGCATGGCGAATAGAATCTACATCAAGCAAAAGACTAGAAATCACTAAAGAAGTTGAATTTGTTTGTTTAGCAAGCCAACACCCTAACCTATTTAAAATAGCATGAGCACAATAGCATAGCCCCTGGGGATAAGAAAGATGCCGCAATTATGGCCGCTGGGGACCAAAATTTTACATCGTCCCGGCAGTCAGCTGCAAATGCATGAGCCATTCATTTGCTTCTACGATGGCGGCGCCTCATGTTTATTATCATGGACATGTTAGGTGTAAGTAGAGACAGCCGTCCAAGTGTACATGGTCCCCCGTGCAGCATTGATGGGATACCGGCCCAAGCATGGTCTCCACATATCAGGAAATATCCTGCTGGCAATTGAATAGGGTCATTTGATGAGACTGACACTCTCTTTGTTGTATAATTGCACCAGGCCGATGCATTTCGGTAGACAGCCATGCTGGAAGTTACAACATTAGAATGGTTCTTGACTGACAGCAGGCTTTTATGGTTAAAATGAATGCACACATCTGCCATCACTGACCCCTAACAACTCTAACTCTTGGGGTTCCTGTGGTGCTATAGGAAAGTGGGAAATCCACTGATCCCAATTATCCACACTCGTCCTAGTGTTGCTGACCTTACAAGTTGGTACATGTAAAGGGCACGGCCAGGGATCTGCTGGTAATCCAACCAAACAAGTTGTGAAAGGATTGCCAGGAGAAGATAATGACAGGCAAATAGTCTCCTGTTTAGTTAGGTTTGCCAGGGTGACCCATATGTTAGTCTTTGGCTGAGGTGGGGCCCATGCCTGATGGTCTACACGGTCCCCAAAAGAAGCAGAAATTAATAAAGCAACAGCATAAAGTTTCCATCCCATCTTGATTTTTCCAGGCACCCTTTTGGACCACTCGGCCATCATATCTGTCACAAACCCTTAAGAATATCTCTTCTTTCTCAGCTTCAGCTTCTTTAGGTTCCTCAGACAATCCTCCCACACTTGGTTGGGATCCTGACCTCCCAAAATAGGACTTATCACATTCGACTGTGACAGAGGAATATTTCTACCACACTTAGTCTGCAAAATACAGGACCGAGATATCCCCAAAACACGTTTGACTGAATGTTGTATTTCCCACCTAAACCATGCAAGAATTTTCTGTTCTGGGGACTCATACAATTGTAACCCTTGGCGGCCAGGTAGTCCTGTGAACAATTTAAGATCTCTCTGCCAAGAGTTAAGCCGCCAATAGAAACCACACCTTTCACACCACAACTCAGGTAATCGAGTTTGGTGTACCCACTTAGTTTCCTGACAACCTCCACAGAAAAGCAGTACCCATGCAGTACAACGTCTATCTTGACACTTAATACAAGCTAAACCCCTAGGCCCTTCAGATTCAAAATCAGAAAGCATCGAATACAAGCTTAATATGTTATCAAGAGATTTGCACCGATCAACTGCTCGATCGATGGCAGCATCACACTGTCCTTTCAGCTTGAGAAGTATCGGTCGAAGGATGATCAGCAGCTTCGTCTCCACCCGCTGACGATCCTCTTCACTCAGCTGATCGAGGTGTTCCATCAAACACAGCTGCTCGGGTCCATTTAGCAGGTACCCACAGAGATCCTGTAGGGGTAGAAACACAAAGATATCCGCGGCCCCAATATAACACCTTAGCAGGACCTTGCCATTGTCCTGTTTTGGGATCCCTGTATCTCACCCATACATCTTTCTTTACACCATCTGTTTCATGTACATAGTGACGAATCACAGCAGGAACCTTATTTTCCCCAAAAACACACAGGTGGTTCAAAACAAACAAACACTTTAACAATCTCTCTTGTGGCTCTCTGGTATCCATATATTTACTCAGATATCTTTTCAAGGTACCATTTGCTCTCTCTAAAATCACTTGCCCTGTAGGAGAATTGGGGAGGCCTGTTATGTGTTCTATCCCCCACATCTGCAAAAATTGCTTTATTCTTTTGCTACAGTAAGCAGGCCCATTATCTGTTTTGATGCACTGTGGCACTCCCATTACTGCAAAACAACTACTGAGATGTCTCTCTACCTGCCCTGCTTTTTCACCAGTCTGTGCTGTGGCCCATATAAAATGACTGTAAGTGTCTATGGTAACATGTACATACTTCAACCTCCCAAACTCTGCCACATGTGTGACATCCATCTGCCAGGTCTCATTTGTGCTCAGCCCTCTTGGGTTAACTCCCAGACCTAAACCACAGCCTCCATTATGATGACTACATATAGGACAGGCTTTGACTATTGCCCGTGCCTCCTCCATAGGTATTTGAAATTTTCTATGAAGGCCTTTTGCATTCTGGTGGAACATGGAGTGTGCCTCCCTGGCTATGGTTTGTTTGGGAATCGGAGTTGCTTGTGTGATTGAGACTAATTTATCTGCTCGCATGTTACCTTCCCCCAGACCAATATCCCATTTGTGACTTCTGATATGGATAACACAAAAAGAATGCTTTCTTAGCTTAATTGTTCTCTGCAGTTGCATAAACAGCTCATATAACCTCCTGTTCTGAACCTCTTTTATAGAGGCATCCTCTATTCGCTCACACACGCCTGCAACATACAAAGAATCTGTTACAATGTTGAGAGGTTCAGAGAAATGCATCATGGCCCATACAACAGCCAATAGCTCCATCGTTTGCAAAGTGTCCAACTCAGTAGCTCGGAGTATATGATGATGCCATTGTCCCTTTTCTTGCCAGGTCACTGCTGCAGTTTTGGATTTTCTTCCTGCATCTGTGTAAACAGTTATAGCATCCGATAAGGGCTTTAGTGATCTATTTGGGCATTGAATCCAACCCCATTGTCCTATCACGACCCTTTTTGAGCAAATCAGCGAAAATTTCAATCTTCTGAAGGAGGGTTTTATGTTGTTGAAGTGGAGGAGATACCCATTCCAAGGCCCATATCTCCCCCGTTTTTCTGTTATGCTGAGTAAGTGCACCCAGTAAAAATTTTGGTCCACACCAAACTGTCAGCTGTATAGGGAGATCAAGATCACGTCTCCGAACACTGCCTTGTGTAACACAGTCCAATATCTGCTGCAGTGTCTCGTGGACGAAGAGCAATAGTAAAGAAACAGTCCTTCAAATCAATAACCAAAAGTGGCCAGTCCCTCGGCAGCACAGCCGGATTAGGTAATCCTGGTTGCAAGGGTCTCATAGGTAATCCATCAATAAGGGTGGTCCCTTTACTCCAGTTGGAACCTTTTCTGGGTGAATAGTCATCAGGGTTACTGTGGCTACGGTGCCAGGTCCACTCCGAGGCTCCTGGTGGTGGCGGGCTGGAGGCAGGTTGAGCTGAAGTGGTGACAGCTGCTACCTGTGTCCGGGCGCAGGGAGCTGGTGGCCGGGAAGCAGAACCGCACCGGGCAGCCGCGGGGCGGGCGGACGCCCCGGAGCCTGCTGCCCCACGGGGGGTGGGAGGCCCGTCCTGCCGCCCCCCGCCTCGGCTCGGGGTCGGGGTGGCCGCGGAGCAGATCCGGAGCGGGAGGCAGCCGCGCTGCAGCTGCTAAGCCGCCCAGGGCCGGGGCCGGCACGAGCCCCCCCGGCGGGGTGGCCGCGGGCCGCGCTGCGGCGGGGAGGCTGAAGGCGCGGACGGCACGGCTGGAGTACGCGCGGCGGGGGGGGCGCTGCCTGAAGCAGGAGCTGATAGCTGCAGGGAGCTGCTGTTTAGAGCAGGAGCTAGCGTCGGTGGGGAGCCAAACCAGTCTCCGTAACTCCTGTTTCTTTCACGGGCTGCACTAGCCTGCTGGGCAGCTCTTTCCTCTGCCTGGTATTTCAAGAATTCAGCATGCACGACTCGCCCTAAATTTCCCAACTTTCTCGCGGCTTTATCATCATCTATGACTGCCTGCCACAACTAATCCCCAAATATACGGCACTCTGATAACCTATGCACTGCGCGAGGATTCCGAAAAAGTCCTTGTGCATACCCATGAGCTAACAACCCATTAAGCTCTTTCTGCAAATCTATACCCTTAACCTTATGCTTTTATAAAAAGCTAGGAAATAAATCATATGCTGCTTGCCTTTCTTTATCCGTGTTAAAGATAACAGCGCGCTTCTTGCAGCCCTTGCAGGCTTCCGGCAGCACGTATCGGCCGGGGTCTCTGACGAGGTCCCCAGGGCACGGCACCTTCCCTCTTTCAGCGGTGCTTTTGCCGTCCTCAGCTGCGATAGGACCTGAACTTCTTACACCGCTCGACCGTGGCTACCGTTGAATCACGTCCGGGGTTCACCATTTGTCGTGATCGGCGGAGGAATTGCAGCACACAATATGCGTGGATGACAAATCCCAAAGTTTATTGAAAACTCACACATATTTATATTGGTGTTAATGAAGCTTATACATATTGCAAAAGCTGAGCTCATTATTGGTTAAAGCACACTTAGATCAACCACACCTACTTCTATGCTCTAATGATTATTTTGTTTCTATGTTTGCATTCTTCTAGCTTCTCTACCTAGGATATCTACATTTTCTGGCAAGCGATTTTCTCCCCCGTCTTCCCGTTTCAGAGAAGGTCACTATGACCTTTGTCAGTGATTAGACACTGGTTACACAATCCCCAGCTTGTTTCCCCTATCCTTATCCATCGGTATCACATCGAAATGTCCTTTCTCAGCTAACCAATTATCCAAAAAGCTAACCAATTATCCAAAAAGCTCTCTACATCCCTGTGTGTCCCTGTGTCCTGCAGTGTCACCTCCAGGACACCGGGTGTAATGGTGTCATTGGCCACGGGCACTGCGAGGACAGAGACAGGGCTGAGGACAGAGAGGGGCTGACAGCTGGGAATGGGATAAAAGGGACGGGGGTATGGTTGTGGTGGGGGATGTCAGGGATAGGGTCACACCACAGAGGGGTGAGGCGACACAGTGCAGATGGGGGGGGACGAAACAAAGGTGTCTGGGGAACATGGAGGTGCCCAGGCAGGGGACCTCAGGAGGCTGGGAGGGCTCCCCGTGCCCATCCCCACACTCACTGTGCACTGTGACACGGAGCCGGGCTCTGCTCTTCCGCACGGCCCCACCCTGGGAGTGCACCTCACAGACATAATTCCCCGAGTGGGAGACCCCCACGGCGGGCACCAGCAGCTGCGGGGACCCCTGCGGGCCCCCCACCACCTTCCTGTCCCGGTAGAACACATGCAGGAGGGGGGCTTGGGGCCGCAGTGGGCTGGGGGTGCTGAGGCAGCTGAGAGTCAGAGGGGACCCCAGGGTGGGCTCGGGGGGAGCCTCCAGCACCGGCACCGAGAAGAGCTCTGGGAAGGAGAGGGGAGGTGAGGACTGTGACTCTGAGTGCACTGGGCTGTGCTTTTGGGGGTGTCAGGAGATTGGAGTTCCAGCCCTGGGGGTGCTCACCCTGCACTGTCACTGTCACTGGTGCTGAGAGCGCCCATGGTGACACTTTGGACTCCACCCAGCCCCTGCAGCTGTAGTCCCACTGTGGTGCAGCTGCAGGCAGGACAGGGACAGCTCGGCCCCATTGAGGGACCTCCCCACCTCCTTCTCTCCATGGTAGAATCACACCTCAGTGACTGGGTTGTTCTGCCAACGCTGGCAGCGCAGTGTCACCATGTCCCCCTCCAGCAGCTCCCACGCTGACACCTGCCACTCTAACTGGGCTGTGCGACACGGGGGTCCTGTCACACCGGCGGTCCTGTTTGCATGAGCATTCCCCATTGGGTCATCCCCAGCACACCAGAGATCCCCACTTCCAACACGGGGCTCCCCCCACACTGGGATGCTCTGGGATGCTCACCATGCACTGTCACTGTCACAGGTGCTGACTCCTCCAACAATCAGGACCTCACCCAGCCCCTGCAGCTGTAGCAACCTCTGTGGTGCAGCTGCAGAGGAGACAGGGACAGCTCAGTCCCATTGCAGAGCCCCTCCAGTTTCTTCCCCTTGTGGGAGAAGGACATGGATTTCACATTGAGGTTCCGCCAGCCCCAGCAGCACAGTGTGACCATGTCCCCCTCCAGCAGTGCCTGTACTGACACCTGCAGCACCAGCCACACTGGGGGACAGAGGAGTCCTGTCACACCTGATGGCACCAGAACCCCCCCATAGGGTCACACCCAGTGCACCAGGGGTCCCCATATCCAG
Source organism: Agelaius phoeniceus (assembly GCF_051311805.1). Lineage (NCBI taxonomy): Eukaryota > Metazoa > Chordata > Aves > Passeriformes > Icteridae > Agelaius > Agelaius phoeniceus. The sequence continues at coordinate 5,916,154 of NC_135295.1, forward strand.
CATGGGGATCCTCCCAGCCTAGGATGCTCTGGGATGTCCCCAGAGCAGGGGACAGGCTGTGATCACACAGGAGGTGACCCATGGAGGAGAGCCCACCCAGAGCCCTTGGGGTCCCCTCAGGTGCCAGCCTGGGGACACCCAAAGCCCCCTCACCATCTGAGATTCTCACTGGGGGGCTGAGCCCAGTGTCGGGTCTGTCACATATGTTGGTGCCACTCACGATGACAGTGAAGTGGTCAGGTCCCTTCTGCCCCAGGGCTTACTGTCCTTGTACCAGGTGGTGGCACCAGTGGTCCCCGAGCCCTGGCAGGTCAGTGTCACCCGGTCCCACAGCACTGCCGGCCTCCAGGGGGGCTCCACCAGGAGCTGTGGGGTCTGGGCACCTGTGGGTGACAGGGGACACCAGCCTGCCAGGGCCAGTGTGGGGCTGGGGACAGCGGGGTGGGGCCATGGAATCCCCTGAGGACTCACCAGCGAGGCCGAGGGTCTGGGCTGGAAGGGAGAAGGGACAGGGCTGGGTGGAGGTGGCACTACAGGGACAGAGGCACACAAGGTACAGGGCATGGGGGCTATCCCCAAATTGTCCTCATGGGGACAGCATTTCTTGTGGGAAAGTGTGTCTGGGTGGTCCCCAAAAGATTTGGAGAGGCAGGGGGACATGTCTGTGTCACAGCCATCTGTGCACCATATCCCTGTGGCACAGACACCTCGGGAAAAGGGACACCGAGGCCCCCCTGCGCTGAGGCAGAACATGGGGACACTGTGGACTCTCCAGGCACAAGGACACCACAGACACAGCCCATGCTGGCCCAGGTCACCCCCACCAGCTCATGATCCCATCCCCATGAGCCCATCCCCATGGCCACATCCTCACCGTTCTTGTTCCCTTCTGTCCCTGCATCCCAGTTCCCTTGTCCTTATCCCCAGAGTTACATGAGCCCAAAGGTGCCAGTCCCCACATTCCTGTGCCCACATCCCCATCCCCAAATTCCTGCCCCCCTATTCCTGTCCCCAAAGCCACCCTACATCCCCAGTCCCACCAAGGTCCACTGTGGGTAACATGGACTGGCACTGCTGGCATTGGGGACCTCAGGGGACCCCACAGCCCCCCTGTGCCCCCTCCCCATCCCCATCCCCAGGGTGTCAGGCCCGTGCCCGGGGCACTCACCCCACAGGAGCAGCGCCACCTTCCCGGCCATCCCGGTGTCCCCAGCCATGTGCACTGGCTGTCACTCGCTGCTGTGGCCACCGCTCCCCTGGCTGGTGGCTCTTTGGATGAAGGGGAAGGAAGCCAGGTCACGTCCGTCCCCATGTGTAGGTGGCCCTTGGCGGGGGCAGGGTGGCCACAAGCAGGGGACAGGCTGTGGGCAGGGTGGGGACAGGATGGGGACAAAGCTGGGTGAGGCAAGATGCAATATGGGGTTCCCAGTAGTGCGGGGCTCAGAGGGTTTGTGGTGACAGGGATGGGTGTCCTGGAGAATGGGGGGTCCCAGGGATGGGGTCTGTGGGAATGAGGGTGCTGCAGAGGTGGAATCAACAGGGATGGGGGTGCCTTGGGAATGGGGATGCCCAGGGCTGGGGGACTCAGGGACGGGAGTCCCAGGGGAACGTGGGCTCCAGGGTCATGGGATGGGGATGCTGGGGCAATGGGGTTCCCATGGGAATGGGTGTCCTGGGACAATCAAGGTCGTGGGGGAAGGAGGATTTCAGAGGATAGAATGAACAGGAGAGGATTCCTTGGCAATGGAGTCCTGGGCCCTGGACATCCTGGGGAATGTCAGTACTGGGATAGGGGTCCCAGGCACAGCGGGACCTAAAGAATGGGACTCCCATGGTATTATTTCATGGGAAATGAGATTGCCAGGGAAGAGCAGTGGCTAGGTGGACCTGTGGTCGCAGCTCCTTCCCTGGATGCCTCAGATTTTGGGGTGAACCATGACCTAACACAGCCCCAACAAGGTGCCAGCAGCCTGGGCGTCACCGCAGAGAGATTCCAAGGGGCTCTGGGTCTGTGGAGCTGCTGTAGAGGTGAGAATTCTGTGGGTGGAAAAAGGCCTGCCTGTGGTTTGCTCAGCCCTTCAAGAAGCACAAACCCCACAGAGAGCCCAAGTAGTGGTTCTGCAAGAGCTTTTCATGGTTTTCAGATCAGGGCTGGCTGGAAACTGCCCTTGCAGGGGCAGCTGTGAGGGACCCAGTCCAGAAATGCAGCAATTGATCATTTTGTCCCGTACAGCAAGATTCTGAGAGAGCCCCAAAAACTCTGCAAATCCCACAACAACCTGCTCAACAACCTGCCCGGGTCCATCCTCCTACCTATGGCAAGGTTGCAGTCCATTGTAACATCCCAGGAAGAATATTTGGGTTGTGGTTTGGCTGCCAGATAAGAGGTAAATGTGTGGAAATATTGAGCAGGGGGTCGGCCCTGCGGCCATGTTGGGGCTGTGGGGAGTGACCCTGTGTGGATTCCAGGTGGCCCCAAAGCTGCTCCATCCCTGCCCTCCTCACCCGTGTGAAAGGCTGGGGGTTTGCAGGAATTGTGGAGTAAAGCCACCAGAGGTGCTGCTGCGGACCCGAGACCTGCCTGGGGTCAGGCGCTGCCTTCCTTCCATTCGGGATCATGGAGAGAGGTCACGGGTGCTACACAGGGCGTGTGCCTGGCCCCGGGACACTGCTACGCTGCCAGTGGGCACTGGGATCCAACCTGCTGCCTTGGCGGCTTCTGCCCGCTGCCGGTGGTGGTGCCGGGACCGATTGGTGGCCGTGAGTTTGCAGAAGGAGCGATTTGCCCTCCTCCCTCCCGCCCGAGGCCGCCACGGCCCCTGAGGGGATGGAGCTGGAGCAGGGCGCCCCCTGCTGGCCGGGAGTGCTCCCTGCAGCGCCCCCTGCTGGCCGCGGTTATAACTGCCACAAAAACCAACAGCGCTGAGCGGGAGGGAAAGTTCTGGGGTTCTGTTGTTTCTTCTGTCCTGCTTTATTAATTTCTCAGTAAAGAGCTGTTATTCATTTCCTACACTTTTGCCTGGAAGCCTCATCATTTTTGAAACTAAAAAATGTTTGAGAGATGGGTCTTCTTTCCATTCCAGAAACATTTCCTGGGTAGATATTTCTCATTTAAATGAGTTGCCAACTCTTGGGTTCCAGCGTGGATGAGACAGACAACCCAAGAGGAGACACGGTCAGGGACTTGGCTACCTTATGCTCTGCCCTTTTAGCCAGTAGGCCCACCAAGGGTCCGCTCCCCAGCTGGCACTCCTGGTCACCCGGCCACTCAGGATCTGGCTTTGGCAGTGTCACACTGTCCCCAGTGTGCTGTGGCTGACAGACTGATGGACAGACGGGGCCCTGTCTCACCAAAAGCAAGGCCTGACCCACCCCTGCCACACACAGGTGTTCCAAAATGTCTCCAGACATCAAACTTTTCCTGTTCTGACACCCGCCCTGTGCCATGGCCTGATCGAGAGACTGCCCTGAGAATGGGGGAGGCTCTGGAACCTCCACAGGGCCTTTGTGACATCCTCGTTTGGGGAACACGGCAGAAGAGTGGTTTGGTACAGGGGAGAGGAGAATCCAGAGCCTCCTGAAGGCTGCTTTGGCCATCACAGCAAGGAAGGTCCAGGGAACTTCCAGGTTCCTCTGGTGGAGGAAACATGCTGGGGGAAATGTCTGGGGTTTGTTCCTTTTCGGTGGCTTTCCAAGGAAATCGTTCCTTTTTTCACCATTTAGCCTCTGAACCTTGTTGTTGTTGCTGTTGGTTTTATTCTCTCTCATTGCTGTTTCAGGAAATTGTTCTTCTTTCAGCCCTTTGGGATCTTTGTGCCCCCACGGGGAGGGATTGGGGCAGTTTTTAGTGTCAGCACAGACACGAGTGGGTGCCCATGGGTGGGGACCCCCAGTGCCCCCAGTTCCCCCCAGTGTCACAGCACATTCCCGTAGATGTCACCGGGTTCCCGCGGTCGCCCCTGGAGTCCCTGCAGCTCTGCGTAGGTCACCTGGGGATGCTGGAGGGTGGTGGCACGGGGAGACACTGCGAGAGACACGGGCTATGGGATCTGGGTGGGGTGACACTGGTGGGTGACGTGTCCCTCTGCGTGTGTCCCCCCCGTACTCACCCCCTGCCCTCTTGGTGACCACGATGTGGGTGTACAGCACCTCCCCCTGCTCTGGGGGGGCCGGGGGATCCGGGGGGGCCCTGAGGGAATAAAGGGGATGTGGGGGAGGGAATGGGAGGTCTTTGGGGGTTGGCATAAAAAGGGGAGAGTGTGGTTTGAGCCTCCCACTCACCTTTCCTGGTGCTTCCTGGCAGCTGCAAACGAAAGAGGGAAGGGGTGATTGAGGAGTCCCCAGGGCCTAAACCCTCTGAGGAATCCTGTACCCCCAGGGCACCCTCAATCCCCCTCAGGACCCCCAAGCATCCCTGAAGCCCCCGAGGAGCCATGAACCTCCCCTTTGGCCCAAAACAAATCACCCTCAAGAACCCAAAGCCCAGCAGGGACAGAGACCCCCGAACACCCCCAGGGCCCCTGAAGGAACCCCCAGCATCCCTGCAGGACTCTCCAGCACCTCCCCAAACCCCACAGGACCCTGAACCAAAGTCACAATTGTGGGTATGTGGGTCGTCACCTATGGTTCCCCAATTCTGTGGGCCACTACATCCACCTGGGACTCCCCATCCACCCACTGTCACCCACCCACACGGTGCCACCAGTGCCAGGTCACAATGACAGCCATGAGGAGGACCAGGAAGGAAAGGGCCCCACCAACCCCTGCAGCCACTGCAAGAAACAGAGACGGACACATCCCCCAGGGGTCCTGTACTCCCTGGTGACCCCACCTGTGTGACCCCACCTGTGACCCAGGGTGAGCCAGGTGTCACCTCCAGGGCCAGCTCAGGGCTGAGTGCCCGGAACACGCGGTGCCCGTCCTGTCCCAGCTGGTTGGTGGCCACGCACTGGTAGGTGCCCGAATGTCCCACTTCAACGTCACTGAGCTCCAGTAGGAGACCCTGGGCCACCTCCTGCCCATTGTGCAGCCAGGTGAAGGTGACAGGGGCTGAGCCCACCTGCACTGAGCAGTGCAGGGTGACGTTGTCACCTGCATACCCCTGGTGTGCCAGGGGACCAGGGGTGATGGTGGCATTGGCCATGGGCACTGGTGGGACAAAGACAGGGCTGGCACCTTGCAGGGTGGGATGGGAGTGCTCTGGGTGGGCTCAGCCCCAGCCCGAGGGTCCCGCTCAACCAGGACGGTGACATTCATGGGGTCACTCTCGGCCACGCTGTCCCCATCGCTGACCCGGCACCGGTACTGGCCGCTGTCATTGTCCCCAACACGGCACAGCTCCAGGCGGGGGCTGGTGCCAGGCAGTGCCCCCGAGCCCTCCCGGTGCCAGGAGAAGGACAGGGCACCTGTTCCCATGGTCACTGAGCAGTTCAGCACCAGGCTGTCCCCGAGTGCCACCTGTGCCCCAGGGGGCTGCGCTGACAGGGACACCCCCGAGGGAGGGACCCCTGCAGGAGAGGGGGACATCAGGGGATGGTGAGGGACCCAGGGGCTTCAGGGAGGGGAAGGGGAACTCCAGTGATGGAAAGTGGGCGCAGCGATGGGGGGGGCGGGGTGGTTCTTCAAAAGGAACCCTGAGGGATGCTGGGGGGGTCAGGGAGGGAACACCTGGAGAGGGATGTGGGCAACACCATGGCAGGTACGGGGACCCAGGGAGGGGATGGTGTGATCTGAGGAATGTGTGGAGAACTCAGAGAAGGGTGATGGAACCCAGGCAGGTGTGAGGGGATCCAATGTGGGATGGAGGGAAACACGAGCCAGGAATGGGGGGACCTGGGGAGGGACCCGGGGCAGCAATGGCAGGACACGGAAACAGTGCCAGGGAAGGATGGGGGTACCCATGTAGGGGCTGGGGGTGTCCCAGGGAGGGACCCAAGAAAGGATGGTGGGAGCCAGGGAGGGATCTGGGAAAGGTTGGGTAGCCCAGAGCAGGCATCAGGGAGGGCTGGGCGATGCCAGGCAGTGTGGGGGCCCACGGAGGCTGTGGGGGCTCCCCGTGCCCATCCCCACACTCACTGCGCACCGTGACGCTGAGCCAGGCGCTGCTCTTCTGCACGGCCCCACCCTGGGAGTGCACCTCACAGCCATAATTCCCCGAGTGGGAGATCCCCACGGCGGGCACCAGCAGCTGCGGGGACCCCTGTGGGCCCCCCACCACCTGCCCGTCCCGGTAGAACACGTGCAGGAGGGGGGCTCGGGGCCGCAGGGGGCTGGGGGTGCTGAGGCAGCTGAGAGTCAGAGGGGACCCCTCGGTGGGTGTGGGGGGACCCTCCAGCACCGGCACGGAGAAGAGCTCTGGGAAGGAGAGGGGAGGTGAGGACTGTGGCTCTGAATCCACTGGGAAGTGGCTTTGAGGTTGTCAAGATATTGGAGTTCCAGCCACAGGGGTGCTCACCCTGCACTCTCACTGTCACTGCTGCTGACCATGACATAGAGGACCCCACGAAGCCTGCACAGCTGTAGCGGCCGCTGTGGTGCAGCTGCAGGGGGGGCAGGGACATCTCGGTTCCCCTGAGGGACCCCCCGAGATCCTTCTCATCCCGGTAAAATCGCACCCTGCTGAGATGGTTTTCCTGCCGGCCCCGGCAGCGCAGTGTCACTGTGTCCCCCTCCAGCAGTGCCCGTGCTGGCACCTGCAGCACCAGTGGGTCTGTGGGACAAGAAGGTCACATCTCTCTGATGAGGCCATTCTGAGGTGGCCTCACCTCACTGATGAGGTCCCTGCCCATAGCACCAGGGACATCTGGGTGCTCTGGAGTGCACTGGGCTGCACTGGGATGTCCCTGTGTTCAGGGCACAGGTTCTCGCCACATGAGGGGTGTAAGGCCACCCATGGAGTGGAGCCCACCCTGACCTCTCAGGGGCCACCCTGATCATTAAAGATCCCCCCTCACCATCTAAGACTGTCACCGGGGGGCTGTGCCGGGTGCCGGGTCTTTCACACGTGTAGGTGCCACTCCTGGTGACAGTGAGGTGTTCAGGTCCCTGCTGCCCCCAGCGCTGCCCATCCTTGTACCAGGTGGTGGCACCGGGGGTCCCCGAGCCCTGGCAGGTCAGGGTCACCCGGTCCCACAGCACCGCCGGCCTCCAGGGGGGCTCCACCAGGAGCTGGGTGGTCTGGGCACCTGTGGGTGACAGGGGACACCAGCCTGCCAGGGCCAGCGAGGGGCTGGGGACAGCGGGGTGGGGCCACGACATCCCTTGAGGACTCACCAGCGAGGCTGAGGGTCTGGGCTGCAAGGAAGAAGGGACAGGGCTGGGTGGGGGTGGCACTGCAGGGAAGGAGGCACCATAGTACAGGGTGTGGTGGCTGTCCCAAAAACTGTCCCTGTGGGGACAGCATTTTTTGTGGGAAAGTGTGTGTGGGTGGTCTCAAAAATATTTGGAGAGGTAGGGGGACATGTCTGTGTCACAGCCACCCGTGCACCACATCCCTGTGGTACAAACACCTTGGGAACAGGGACACTGAGGCCACCCTGGGCTGAGGCAGAACATGGGGACACTGTGGATACCCCGGGCACGAGGACACCACGGACACAGCCCATGCTGGCCCAGGTCACCCCCACCAGCTCATGATCCCATCCCCATGATCCCATCCCCATGGCCACATCCTCATGGTTCTTGTCGCTTTCTGTCCCTGCATCCCAGTTCCCTTGTCCTTATCCCCAGAGTTACATGAGCCCAAGGTGCCAGTCCTCACATTCCTGTCCCCACATCCCCGTCCCCAAATTCCTGCGCCCCTATTCCTGTCTCCAAAGCCACCCTACATCCCCAGTCCCACCAAGGTCCGCTGTGGTTAACATGGACTAGCACTGCTGGCATTGGGGACCTCAGGGGACCCCACAGCTCCCCTGTGCTCCCTCCCCTCCCCATCCCCAGGGTGTCAGGCTCGTACCCAGGGCACTCACCCCACAGGAGCAGCACCACCTTCCCAGCCATCCCGGTGTCCCCAGCCATGTGCACTGGCTGTCACTCGCTGCTGTGGCCACCGCTCCCCTGGCTGGCGGCTCTTGGGATGAAGGGGAAGGAAGCGAGGTCACGTCCGTCCCCATGCGTAGGTGGCCCTTGGCGGGGGCAGGGTGGCCACAAGCTGGGCACAGGCTGTGGGCAGGGTGGGGACAGGATGGGGACATGGTGGGGGACAGGCTGTTGCCAGGAGTTGGGGGCTCAGAGGATGTGGGGAACCAAGGATGGGTGTCCAGCAGAATTGGGGTCCACTGCAATTGGGGTTTCCATGCCTGGGGGGATTCAGGGATGGGGGTGCTCTGGGAACATGGTCCCCAGGGATTTGGGGTCATGGCAAGTGGGTGCCAGGGCTGGAGGTTCAGGGGGAAAAAGGGGACCCTCAGGAATAGGGGCTCTGGGGGAAGAAGCAGCCCATGGGATGGGATCAAGGCACTGGTGGTACTGGGCAATGTCAGTCCTGGCATGGGGGTCCCCAGGGAGGAGAGACCAAGGCAATGGGGGTCCCATGGTTGGGTTCCCAGGGGAATGGGGGTGCCAGGGATGGGCAGTGGCTGGGTGGGCACGGGGGTCACAGCTCCTTCATGGGGTGCCTCAGATTTTGGGGTGACTCAGAGCCCAGCACAGTCCCCACCCTGGGGCACCCCATGGCTCTCCTGGGAGGTTCTGTGTCCCTGCCCCACTCACCCCTGGGCTTTTTCCTGTCTCCCCGCATTTCCTGGCTGAACCATCCCAGGGAACAGCTGGGAGAATCCCAGGAAGGGAAAAAAGGGGTTGGGGGGTGCAGGCAGTTGTTTCAGGGCTGTGGGGGATGGGGCTCCCTGTCTGTGACCCCCCAACTCTTTCTCTTTCCTGCAGCGGTTTTGTGCTGAGGCAAGGACATGAATTCTGTCCAGGGGGCACATCCAGAGGGGTCCAGCCTTTAGGGAAAAGGGCAGCTCTGCTGTGCTGACACCCAGGTCTTGTCCCAGCCTCTTGTCCCTGGGAGCTCCTCCTCGTTCTGGGGGTGCCACATCCTTGGGGATTCCTTTCCCAGAGGTGGCACATCCTGGGGTCCTCTGTCCTGGCTGGGCCTTGAGCATTCCCGCTGTCCCAGTGGGTTCCTGTGACCTCTGGGGTGCCCAAACTTAAGGAGGCATCTTTTATGACCTTGCCCTGATGATGGTAAATCCCAGGATCAAGCTGATTGAATTCCCTGATGCCCAATTGCTATGGACAATTTTGGGGTCATATTTTGGTCTCAGATTTTGAGATGACTCAGAGCCCAGCACAGACCCCACCCTGGGGCACCCCAGGCTTCTCCTGGGAGGCTCTGGGTCTCTGCCCCACAAATCCCTGGGCTTTTTCCTGTCACCCAAATTTCCTGTCTTAGCAATCTCAGGAAACACTTGATGCCCAATTGACTGTCACAAAATTATACAGCCATAGAAAAAAGGCATAAATCTTTTCCTATACCATTATTTTCCCGATAAAAAACAAACTCCTCAAAAATCAAACTGATAAGGTATAAAATGCTCTGGTTTATAGAATCCTTTTAATCATTGCTTTCCCAACAAGAGGAAATCAAAACACAATAAAAACAGAAATAAGTGGATATAAAAACCACAAGAAAACCACAAACAAACCACAGTGAAATGAGACTTTTTGGTTCCCTTTAGCAGCCCCCTGCTGCATCCCACAGCAGCGTTTGCTTGTGGATAACACAGAGGGTGGAATCTCCCTGAGTGTCCAACAGCTCCATGGGATTGTTCCCTGCCTACTGGGCAGCAACCCAGCCTCTAAAGAAACCTTTTCTTGGGCCATATTAAGGAACTCTTCCCATTTTGCTCGTTCCCACCCTGAAACTTGATTGACTTCCCTTGGAGGAAGAGGAGAAGCTCTGTCCATGCTTGGGACAGTGCACAGGAATCTGTGGAAATGCCCCTGTGTGCCTCAGGGTCTGATTCTCTGGTAAATCCACTCCAGCCTGCCCTGAATTCCCCTGCCTGGGCACTCCCTGCTCCTGCTGTGACACCCCTGTTCCCCAGCCCCTCGTGTGCAGCCCCTGCTCAATATTTCCACACTTTTCCCTCTCTTCTGGTGTGCACACCCAGAACCCAAACATTCTTTCCAGAAGATCCAAAGGGCAGGAGGTTTTGTTCAAGAAGGAGGGTGCAGGTCAGGTTTTTGAGAAAATCGGTGTGGGATTTGCAGTAGTTCTGGGGCTCTCTCAGTCCCTTGCTGAGAGTGACAAAATGATCAATTGCTGCATTTCCGGACTGGTTCCCTCACAGCTGCCCCTGCAGGGGCAGTTTCCAGCCAGCCCTGCTCTGAAAACCATCAAAGGTCCTCCCAGAGCCACTGCTTAGGCTCCCATTGGGTTTTGCGCTTCTTGCAGGGCTGACAAAACCATAGGCAGGGCCTTTTTCCACCCACAGAATTCTCACCTCTGCAGCAGCTCTAAAGCTGCCAGAATCAAAGCCAAGGGGGCAGGGGGGACCCTCAGGTGCTGGCTGCCACCTGGGGCTGGGCAGAGCAGGGCTGGGCAATGGCCATCCCTGTGCAGTGGGGCTGGGCCATGGCTGGGCCCACCCTTGCATTGACAGGGGTCCCCAGGATGTGCCACCCCTGGGACAGGCACCCGGCCAGGAATGTGCAGGGACATTTCTGGAACTGCCACACCTGGGACAGGACCCCCCATGCCAGGATGTGTCACCCCTGGGACAGGATCCCCCCAGGACAGGAGCCTCTGGATGTGCCACCCCAGGACAGAACCCCCCCTTTCCCATCTGACTCTCAGCACAAACGGCCTCTTCCTTCTTGTCCAGGAAAAAGGAAGTGAAAGTGTTGAGGGGGTACAGCCCAACACCTCCATCCCCCACTCTTCCCTGCACCTCCTTCTCCCCATTTCCCCTTCCCCTGGGTCCCCCCAACCCATTCACTGCTCAGGTGCTTCCCAGGATTGCTGAGCTAGGAACCGGGGCTGAGGGGACATGGCAAAAAGTATGGAGAATAAGGAAAAAAGAGAAATAAAGAGAGAAAGAAGTCAGGGGCAGGGGAGGACACAGAGGCTGAGCTACCCAGGACCCCCATGCAATGCCTGGCCAGGAAATGAGCATCCCAGGGGTGATTTTGCAGGGCCCTGGGTAACCCCAAAATCTGAGGCATCCAGGCAAGGAGCTGTGACCCCCAGGCCCCCCCAGCCACCGCCCATCCCTGGCACCCCCCTTCCCCTGGGACCCCAACCTTGGGACCCAATTTCCTTCTGTCTTCCCTTCCCTGAGACCCCCATCCCTGGACTGCAATTCCCCAGGATCGCCAACTCCAAGGAACCCCATCCCAGTAATTCCAGTCCCTGGGACACCCCTTCCCTTGGGGACCTTGATTTCCCCTGTGCCCCCATTCTCACAGGGACCCCCTTTCCCCTGGCACCCACATGCCATGGCCCCCAACCCATGATCACAAATCCCTGGAGGCCACGTTGTTCTGGAACCCTCATTCCCAAGTCTGAGTCCACCCAACACTTGGGACGCTCATTTCCCTGGGACCCCATCCTTGGGCACCCCATTCCCCTGAACACCCATCCCTGGCTCCCTACACAGCCTTAGACCCCTGATTCTGGCAACACCATGTCCCCACCATGTCCCACCATCCCCCCCATGTCCCACAGCGTCCCCACCCTGCCCACACCAAGGGCCACCTACACATGGGGACGGACGTGACCTCGCTTCCTTCCCCTTCATCCCAAGAGCCGCCAGCCAGGGGAGCGGTGGCCACAGCAGCGAGTGACAGCCAGTGCACATGGCTGGGGACACCGGGATGGCTGGGATGGTGGCGCTGCTCCTGTGGGGTGAGTGCCCCAGGCAGGGACCTGACACCCCGGGGATGGGGAGGGGAGGAGGCACAGGGGGGCTGTGGGGTCCCCTGAGGTCCCCAATGGCAGCAGAGCCTGAGCAGGGCATGGAGCCCAGTGTGACCAGAGTTGTGGGGTGGCTTTAGGGACAGGAACAGGGGAACTGGGATGTGGGGACAGGAACATGGGGGTAGAGACGTGGAAACAAGGATGTGGCAGAAGGAACCTTGGGGCTTGGGTAGCTGTGCGGACAGGGACAGGGGAACAGGGATGCAGGGACAGGGACAAGGGCCATGTTGCATGGGGATTGACCGGGAGAACAGGTGCCATTGGAATGGGATGATGGGCACAGGGCCATGGATTTATGGCTGTGGGGACAGGTGCTCTAGGGCTGGTGAAGCTGACGTGTGCAAACATGGGGTGTCCACAGTGCCCACATGACCCCCACCCAGCCCTGTCCCTTCTCCCTTCCAGCCCAGACCCTCGGCCTCGCTGGTGAGTCCTTGGGGGATGCCATGGCCCCACCCCACTGTCCCAAGCCACACGCTGGCCCTAGCAGGCTGGTGTCCCCTGTCACCCACAGGTGCCCAGACCACCCAGCTCCTGGTGGAACCCCCTGGAGGCCGGCGGTGCTGTGGGACCGGGTGACACTGACCTGCCAGGGCTCGGGGACTGCCGGTGCCACCACCTGGTACAAGGACAGGCAGCACTGGGGGCAGGAGGGACCTGAGCACCTCACTGTCACTGAGAGTGGCACCTACACATGTGACAGACCATGCATCAGTCTCGGTCCCCCTGTGAGTGTCTCAGACAGTGAGGGGGTTTTGGGTGTCCCCAGCCTGGCACCCAGGGGACCCCCAGGGCTCTCAGTGGGCTCCACTCCATGGTTCACCTCCTGCTGTAACCAGAGCCTGTCCCCTGCTATGGGGACAAACCAGAGTATCCTAGTGTCGGGGAAACCATGTGGGAATTGGGGACCCCTGGTGCACTGGGTGTAACCCAGATGGGGTCCTGGTGCCATTGGGTGTGACAGGACCCCTCTGTACCCCAGGCCCGCTGGTGCTGCAGGTGTCTGCACAGGCGCTGCTGGAGGGGACACGGTGACACTGAGCTGCCAGGGCTGGTGGAACTGCACGGTCACCTTGGTGTCCTTCTACCGTGAGGAGAAGGATCCGGGGGGGCTCCGTGATGGCACCGAGCTGTCCCTGTCCCCTCTGCAGCTGCACCTCAGCAGTCACTACAGCTGCAGGGGCTGGGTGAAATCCTGGTGGTCAGGGAGCTCATGAAATTCAGCACCGGTGACAGAGACAGGGCACAGTGAGCACCCCACAGCTGCCACCCTGACACCCCCACAGCCCCTCGCCAGGGATTCAGGCTCACAAATTCCCCTCCCCTCTCCTTCCCAGAGCCTGGGCGGGCTCCATGATGGCAAGGGGAAGGGCATGGGGAGCCCCCACAGCCTCCTCAGCTCTCCAGGGCTTTCAGGGGATGCCCAGTCCTTCCAGAAACCTGCCCTGTGATCCCAACCTTTCCCGGATCCTACCCTTGCTCCCCTGCTCCCTTCTCATGTCCCTCTCAGGGTCCCCCACCCCTAGAGGGCTACCCCCATCCTACCCCTACACATTTTATGTGTCCTGCCATCCCTCCCCGGGGTCCCTCCCCAGGTCCCCCCATTCCTGGCTTGTGTCTTCCCATCCCTCTCTGAGTCCCCTCACCCCTCCCAGCATCCCTCCCACCCCTCTTAGAGGTCCCCACACATTCCACCCCTCTCTGAGTTCACCACACATTCCCCAGGTCACATCATTCCCTCCCTGAGTCCCCATAACCACGCTGGTGTCATCCGCCCCCCTCTCCAGGGGTCCCTTGGGATTCCTTTCCAAGCCCCACCAATCTCTGCGCCCCCTCTCCCTCACTGGGGTCTCCCTGCCCCTCCCCTACCCCTCCCCCCGGGTCCCTCACTGTCCCTTGCTATCCTCCCCTCCCGCAGGGGTCCTGCCCTCCGGGGTGTCCCTGTCAGTGCAGCCCCCCAGGGGACAGGTGGCACTCAGGGACCACCTGGTGCTGAGCTGCATGGTGGCCACGGGCACAGGTCCCCTGTCCTTCTCCTGGCACTGAGAGGGCTCGGGGGCACCGCTGGGCACCGGCCCCTGCCTGGAGCTGTGTCACACTGGGGACAAAGACAGCGGCCAGTACCGGTGCCGGGTCAGTGATGGGGACAGCATGGCCAAGAGTGACCCCATGAATGTCACCGTCCTGGGTGAGCGGGACCCTCAGGCTGGGGATGAGCCCACCCATGGCACTCCCATCCCACTTCACCAGGTGCCAGCCCTGTCTGTGTCCCCACAGTGCCCGTGGCCAATGCCACCATCACCCCCGGTCCCCTGGCACACCAGGTGCGTGCAGGTGACCCCATGACCCTGCACTGCTCAGTGCAGGTGGGCTCAGCCCCTGTCACCTTCACCTGGCTGCAGAACAGGCTGGAGGTGGCCCAGGGTCCCCTCCTGGAGCTTGGAGACATCAGTGTGGGACATTGGGGCACCTACCAGTGTGTGGCCACCAACCAGCTGGGACAGGACGGGCACCGCGTGTTCCGGGCACTCAGCCCTGAGCTGGCCCTGGAGGTGACACCAGGGGACACTGCAACAAAGGTGGGGTCCCACAGGGTCACCAGGGAGTGCAGGACCCCTGGGGTCATGGGTGACCCTGATGTGTCCCCCTCTGTTTCTTGCAGTGGCCGCAGGGGTCAGTGGGGCCCTTTTGTTCCTGCTCCTGCTCGTGGGTGTCATTGTGGCCTGGCACCGGTGGCACTGTGTGGGTGGGTGACAATGGGGGTACAGGTGTCCCAGGGAGCTGTAGAGGCCTCCAGTGTTGGACAATGATTGGGCAGCACCCACAGCCCCAAAATTGTGGCATTGTCTGGGGGTCCTTTAGGGTTTGGGGAGGTGCTGGAGGGTCCTGCAGGGATGCTGGGGGTTCTCTCAGAGGCCCTTGGGGAAGTTAGGAGGTCTCTGTCCCTGCTGGCCTTTGGGTTCTTGAGGCTGAGTTGGCTGGGGACACTGGGGAGGTTCCTGAATTCTGGGAGGCTTCAGGGATGCTTGAGGGTTCTGTTGTAAATTGAGCGTCCCAAGGGGGGTCAGGAATCCTGGGAGGGTTCACGGCCCTGCGATCCCACAGTCACAACTCCCCTCTTTCCTCTGCAGCTGCCAGGAAGCACCAGGAAAGGTTGGTGAAGGGCTCCCAACATGAGTCCCATTTTACCCCCGCCCCAGAGCTCTCCATACCCTCCCCCACATCCCCTTTATTCCCTCAGGGCCCCCCCGGATCCCCCGGCCCCACCAGAGCAGGGGGAGGTGCTGTACACCCACGTCGTGGTCACCAAGAGGGCAGGGGGTGAGTACAGGGGGGACACACGCAGAGGGACACGTCACCCACCAGTGTCACCCCACCCAGATCCCACAGCCCGTGTCTCTCGCAGCGTCCCCCCGTGCCACCACCCTCCAGCATCCCCAGGTGACCAACGCGGAGCTGCGGGGACCCCAGGGTCGACCGCAGGAACCCGGTGACATCTACGGGAATGTGCTGTGACACTGGGGAGAACTGGGGGCACTTGGGGGTCCCCACCCATGGGCACCCACTCGTGTCTGTGCTGCCACTAAAAACTGCCCCTCCTGCACCCCATTGAGGCACAAAGATCCCAAAGGGCTGAGAGAAGAATAATTTCCTGAAACAGCAATGAGAGAGAATGAAACCAACAGCAACAGCAACAAGATTCAGTGTCCAAGTGGTCACACAAGGAACAATTTCCAGGGAAAGCCCCCAAAATGGAACAAAGCCCTGACATTTCCCCCAGCACATTTCCTCCACCACAGGAGTCTTGCAGGGGCCTGGACCTTTCCTTTCTCTGATGGCGAAAGTGGCCTTCAGGGGGCTCTGGATTCTCTTCTCCCCTATCCCAAACACCTCCTCTGCCCTGTTCCCCACACGAGGATGTCACAAAGGGCCTGTGGGGGTTCTGGACCCTCCCCCTTTTCCAGAGCAGTCGGGATCAGGCCATGGCACAGGGTGGGGTGTCAGAGACAGGAAAAGTTTGATGTCTGGAGACATTTTGGAACACCTGTGTGTGGCAGGGGTGGGTCAGGCCTTGCTTTTGGTGAGACAGGGCCCCGTCTGTCCATCAGTCTGTCAGCCGTGGCGCATTGGGGACAGTGTGATGCTCTGCCAAAGCCAGCTCCTGAGTTGCCAGGTGACCAGAAGTGCCAGCTGGGGAGAGGGCCCTTGGTTGCCCAACTGGCTTAAAAGGCAGAGCATGAGGTAGCCAAGTCCCTGACTGTGTCTCCTCTTGGGTTGTCTTTCCCATCCAGGCTGGAACCCCGGAGTGGGCCACTCATTTAAATGAGAAATATCTACCCAGGATACTGAGAAATTAATAAAGCAGGACAGAAGAAACAACACAAACCCAGAACTTTCCCTCCCGCTCAGCGCTGTTGGTTTTTGTGGCAGTTATAACCGCGGCCAGCAGGGGGCGCTGCAGGGAGCACTCCCGGCCAGCAGGGGGCGCCCCGCTCCAGCTCCATCCCCTCAGGGGCCATGGCGGCCTCGGCCACGAGGGAGGAGGGGAAATCGCTCCTTCTGCAAACTCACGGCCACCAATCGGTCCCGGCACCACCACTGGCAGCGGGCAGAAGCTGCCAAGGCAGCAGGTTGGATCCCAGTGCCCACTGGCAGCGTAGCAGTGTCCCGGGGCCAGGCACATGCCCTGTGCAACACCCGCGACCGCTCTCCATGATCCCGAATGGAAGGAAGGCAGCGCCTGACCCCAGGCAGGTGTCGTGTCCACAGCAGCACCTCTCGTGGCTTTGTGCCACAATTCCTGCAAACCCTCAGCCTTTCACACAGGTGAGGAGGGCGGGGATGGAGCAGCTTTGGGGCCACCTGGAATCCACACAGGGTCACTCCCCACAGCCCCACCAGGGCCGCGGGCTGAGCCCCTGCTCGGTATTCCCACAGCTTTCCCTCTTATCTGGTGGACACATTCCAAACCCAAACCCATTCTTTCCAGGAGGTTCCAGAATGCCGCAGGTTTTGTTCAAGAAGGATGGTCCGGGTCAGGTTGTTGAGCAGAATGTTGTGGGTTGTGCAGTAGTTTTGTGGTTCTCTCTGTCCCTTACAAAGAGGAACAAATGAACAATTGCTGCATTTCCGGACTGGTTCCCTCACAGGTGCCCGCCCCTGCAGGGGCACTTTCCAGCCAGCCCTGCTCTGAAAACCATCAAAGGCCCTCGCAGAGCCACTGCTTGGGCTCCCTTTGGGCTTTGTGCTTCTTGCAGGGCTGAGCAAACCACAGCCAGGCCTTTTTCTACCAACAGAATTCTCACCTCTGCAGCAGCTCCACAGACCCAGAGCCTCTCGGAATCTGTTTTGGGTGACCCCCAGTCTGCCGGCACTTTGTGGGGGCTGTGCTGGGCTCTGGGTGACCCAAAATCTAAGGATCCCAGGGAAGGAGCGGAGACCTATGGGCCCATCCAGCAATAGCCTATCCCTGGGACCTCCATTCCCCTGGAAATCAAATCATGGGTACCCCATTTCTTATTTCCCCCCCTCTCTGGAACCCGTATCCCAGTACTCACATTCCCCAGGATCTCCATGGCCCAAGACCCCTCATTCTCAAGCAACCCTCTCCTGTTTATTCCATCCCCTGAAATCCTCCTTCCCCTGGCACCTTGATTCTTCCAGGAACCCCCATTCCCACGGGATCCCCCATTCCCCCAGTATCCCCATCCCATGACCCCAAATCCCTGGAGCCCACATTCCTCTGGCACTCCCATCCCTGAGTCCCCTCAGCCCTGGGGACCCCCATTCCCAGTGACTCCCCCTCCTCAGCACCCCCATTCCCAGGGACCCCATCCCTGAGACACCCCCCATTCCCCTGGACACCCATCCCCACATCCCCAAACCCCCTGAGCCCCCCACACTCCTGGGAGCCCCATGTCCCACTGTGTCCCACCCAGCCTTATCCCCATCCTGTCCCCACCCTGCCCACAGCCTGTCCCCAGCTTGTGGCCACCCTGCCCACACCAGGTGCCACCTATACATGGGGATGAAACCTGACCTCGCTTCCTTCCCCTCTGGCCAAAGAGCCACCAGCCAGGGGACAGCCACCCTCGGCAGCGAGTGACAGCCAGTGCACACGGCTGGGAACACCGGGATGGCCAGGAAGGTGGCACTGCTCCTGTGGGGTGAGTGCCCCGGGCACGGGCCTGACGCCCCAGGGATGGGGAGGGGAGGGGGCACAGGGGGGCTGCGGGGTACCCTGATGTCCCCAATGCCAGCAGGGTATGGAGGCAGTGTGACCAGAGCTGTGGGGTACCTTTGGGGACAGAAACAGGAGACAGGAATGTGGGGATAGGGACAGGGGGAAGAAGACGCGGGGACAAGGATGTGGCAGAAGGAACCTTGGGGCTGGGGCAGCTGTGGGGACAGGGACACAGACATGCAGGGACAGGGACAAGGAGACAAGAACCAGGTATTTGGGCCATGGGGACAGGTGCCACCAGAATGGGACCATGGGCACAGGGTCTTGGGTATGTGTCTGTGGGGCTGGCAGGGGTGACCTGTGCTAGGACAGGGTCCCCATGCCTGTGCATGGGTTGGCTGCTGTGTCCCTGTCCTCGAGACCTCTGTGCCACACCAGTGCCCCCACTGAGACTTTTTGGGATCAGCCCCTAAACCCTATGCCCTTGTGCTGCTTTCCCCGCAGTGCCACCCCCACCCAGCCCTGTCCCTTCTCCCTTCCAGCCCAGACCCTCGGCCTCGCTGGTGAGTCCTCGGGGGATGCCATGGCCCCACCCCGCTGTCCCCAGCCCCACACTGGCCCTGGCAGGCTGGTGTCCCCTGTCACCCACAGGTGCCCAGACCACCCAGCTCCTGGTGGAGCCCCCTGGAGGCCGGCGGTGCTGTGGGACCGGGTGACCCTGACCTGCCAGGGCTCGGGGACCGCTAGTGCCACCACCTGGTACAAGGACGGGCATCGCCTGGGACAGGAGCAATGTGACAACTTCAGTGTCACTGAGAGTGGCACCTATGAGTGTGGCAGACCTGGCACCGGGCTCAGCCCCCCCGTAACAGTCTTAAATGGTGAGGGGCGTCTGGGTGTCCCCAGCCTGGCACCTGCAGGGACCTCGAGGGCTCTGGGTGGTCTCCGCTCCATGGGTCACCTGCTGTGTGACCTGAGCCTGTGCCCTGCTCTGGGGAAATCCCAGAGCACCCCAGAGTGGCGAAAACCATGTGGGAAATGAGGACCCCTGGTGTGCTGGGTGTCTCCGAATGGGGAGTCCTGGTGCCATCGGGTGTAACAGGACCCCTCTGTCCCTCGGACTGGCTGGTGCTGCAGGTGCCGGCGTGGCTGCTGCTGGAGGGGGACACGGTGACACTGCACTGCCGGGGCTGGTGGAACAGCACGGTCACCTCGGTCTCCTTCTACCACGAGGGGAGGAAACTGGAGGGGCTCCATGATAGGACTGATTTGTCCCGTCCCCCCTGCGGCTGCACCACACTGGCCTCTACCACTGCGCGGGCCGGGTGGTGTCACTGTGGAGCATGTCGAACAGGGTGACAGTGACAGTGCACAGTGAGTGCAAGGATGGGGACAGGGAAGCCCGACATCCTCTGAGGGTTTCCCCACCACTGCCTGAATCCTTCATCCCTCCCTTTACTCCTCCCTGGGTCACCCCAAATTTCCCAAGTCCCTCTTGGTTTCCCCCATGACTGCCCAGTTCCCACTGCACATCCCTCATCCCTCTCTTTGTCCTCCCCAGCCCTCCCTGGATTCCCCACCCCTTCCAAGGTCCCTGCTCCACCCACTGGTCTCTGTGCCTTCCCTGGGTCCTCCCGCCCATCTCTAAACCCCAAATCATTCCCTAAGGCTCCTCAGTCTCTTGTCTCGTTCCCCATCCCTGCCTGGGTCTCTCCCTTTCCACGGGGTCTCGCCATTGTCCCCAGGTCCCAACGTGCCTCCCAGGGTCCCCTTCTGCTCACTGGGATCCTCTCTGCTCCCCTCCAATCCCCTTCTTTCCCCTCCTGTGTCCCCCACCTCCCCTTAGTCCCCAAACCCTCCTGTGTCCCCCCATTGTGGTTCCTCTCTTGGGGGTGTCCCTGTCAGCACAGCCCCCGGGGGACAGGTGACACTTGGGGACAGCCTGGTGCTGAGCTGCATGGTGGCTGTGGGGACAGGTCCCCTGTCCTTCTCCTGGCACCGGAAGGTCTCAGGGGCACTGCTGGGCACCGGTCCCCACCTGGAGCTGAGCCACACTGGGGACAATGACAGCGGCCAATACCGGTGCCGGGTCAGTGACGGGGACAGCGTGGCCGAGAGTGACCCCATGAATGTCACCGTCCTGGGTGAGCGGGACCCTCGGTCTGGGAGTGACCCCCCCATGGCACCCCCATCCCACCTCGCCCAGTGCCAGCCCTGTCTGTGTCCCCACAGTGCCTGTGGCCAATGCCACCATCATCCCTGGTCCCCTGGCACACCAGGGGTATGCAGGTGACAACGTGACCCTGCACTGCTCAGTGCAGGTGGGCTCAGCCCCTGTCACCTTCACCTGGCTGCAGAACAGGCAGGAGGTGGCCCGGGGTCCCCTGATGGAGCTTGGAGTCATCAATGTGGGACATTCTGGCACCTTCCAGTGCATGGCCACCAACCAGCTGGGACAGGACGGGCACCGCGTGTTCCGGGCACTCAGCCCAGAGCTGGCCCTGGAGGTGACACCTGGCTCACCCTGGGTCACAGGTGGGGTCACACAGGGTCACCGGGGTGTTCAGGACCTCCAGGGTTCCAGGTGACCCCAATGTGTCCCCTCTGTCCCCAGCAGTGGCTGTGAATGTCGGCAGGAACCTCCTGTTGCTGCTCCTGCTCCTGGCTGTCATCGGGGGCTGTCACTGCTGGCACCGCCGGGGTGGGTGACAATAGGGGGGCCCGAGGTCCTACAGGAACTGGGGAGAAGCCCCACACACTTGGGGGGCACTTGGGGCATCACCCAAAGCTCCTGACCTGGAGGAAGCTGAGCCCCCAGTGACCTTTGCTTGGCGTGCTCACAGGTTTGGGGACATTATGGAGGGTCCTGGGCTGTCCCAGGAAGGGCCTTGAGGAATATTGGGGTGACTCTGGGATCTCCTGGGGGCTTTTAGGGAGGTGTTGGAGAGTTGTGCAGGGATGTTGAGAGCTCTCCAGGGATCCTGGAGCTGTTTGGATGGGTGGGGACACAGACATGTCACCCATGGGTGTCACCCCCAGCCAGGTGTCCCTTACTGTCCCTCCCAAGGACCCCCAGGTGACCCAGGCAGAGCTGCCAGGACCACATGGGCGACTGCAGGACACCAGTGACATCCATGGGAACGTGCTGTGACACTGGCGGACACTGGGAGTCCCCATCCCATGGCTCCCATTGTGGCCCTGCCTGGGGTGATGATCACGAGTCAGGGGGGCAGCACAGGGCACCCAGTGCTCCCCTTTCCCCTCCCAGTTCCCCCAGTACACCCATGGCCCCCCAGGCTCCTCCCAGTTCCAGGGGGCACAGGAGCCATTTCCTTCTTATTTGGTCCAAAATGCAGCTTTTTGGTTAAACTGGCAGAGATGGTGTTTGTTCAGCTTTGTTGGGCTTTGGGAATGGGATTCTCCAGTTCTGGGCTGCCACTGAAACCCAGGGGCTGATGCCCCTCACCCTCCCAGTGGAGGCACAAAGATCCCAAAGGGCTGAGAGAAGAACAATTTCCTGAATCAGCAACAAGAGAACAAAACCAACAGCAACAGCAACAAGGTTCAGCCTCCAAACAGTCAGACAAGGAACGATTTCCAGGGAAAGCCCCCAATAAGGAACAAAGCCCAGACACTGTCCTCAGCACGTTTCCTCCACCAGAGGAACCTGGCAGTGCCTCAACCTTCCTTGCTCTGATGGCCAACACAGCCTTTAGGAGGCTCTGGATCCTCTTCTCCCCTGTCCCAAACCCATCCCAAACCCACCCAAGCCCAGTTCCACACACGAGGATGTCAGAAAGGCCTTGTGGGGGTTCTGGAGCCTTCCCCTTTTCCAGGGCAGTCGGGATCAGGCCATGGCACAGGGCGGGGTGTCAGAGACAGGAAAAGTTTGATGTCTGGAGACATTTTGGAACACCTCCATCTGGCTGGGGTGGGTCAGGCCTTGCTTTTGGTGAGACAGGGCCCCATCTGTCCCTCAGTCCATCAGCCATGGCACATTGGGGACAGTGTGATGCTCTGCCAAAGTCAGCTCCTGAGTGGCCAGGTGACCAGGAGTGCTAGCTGGGGAGATGGCCCTTGGTGGCCCAACTGGCTCAAAAGGCAGAGCATAAGGTGACCAAGTCCTTGATCCTGTCTTCTTTTGGGGTGTCTGTCCCCAACCGAGGAGTTGGCATCTCGTTTAAATGAGAAATATCTGCCAAGGAAAGTGGGAACCTTCCTGGAATGGAAAAAAGACACGTGTGTAATATTTTCTTTAATTTCAAAAATGATGGGGCTTCCAGGCAAAAGTGTTGGAAAAGGAATAATAGCTCTGTAGTAGGAGCGATTTCCCCTCTTCCCTCCTGCCCGAGGCCGCCATGGCCCCTGAGGGGATGGAGCTGGAGCAGGGCGCCCCCTGCTGGCCGGGAGTGCTCCCTGCAGCGCCCCCTGCTGGCCGCGGTTATAACTGCCACAAAAACCAACAGTGCTGAGTGGGTAGGAAAGTTCTGGGTTT
Organism: Agelaius phoeniceus; assembly: GCF_051311805.1. Taxonomy (NCBI): domain Eukaryota; kingdom Metazoa; phylum Chordata; class Aves; order Passeriformes; family Icteridae; genus Agelaius; species Agelaius phoeniceus. The sequence continues at coordinate 5,938,756 of NC_135295.1, forward strand.
GTGTTGTTGGTTCTGTTCTGCTTTATAAATTTCCTAGGAAACAGCTGTTATTCCTTTTCCTACCTTTTGGTCTGAAAGCCAAATCATTTTGAAATGAAAAAAGAGTTTTAGATGTGGGTCTTCTTTCCATTCCAGGAATGTTCCCACTTTCCTTGGTAGAGGTTTCTCATTTAAATGAGTTGCCAACCCCTGGGTTCCAGCCTGGATGGGACAGACACTCTCAAGAGGAGACACCGTCAGGGACTTGGTCACCTCATGCTCTGCCTTTTAAGCCAGTTGGGCCACCAAGGACCCTCTCCCCAGCTGGCACTCCTGGTCACCCGGCCACTCAGGAGCTGGCTTTGGCAGAGCATCCCACTGTCCCCAGTGTGCCATGGCTGACAGACTGATGGACAGATGGGGCCCTGTCTCACCAAAAGCAAGGCCTGACCCACCCGGGCCACATGGAGGTGTTCCAAAATGTCTCCAGACATCAAACTTTTCCTGTCTCTGACACCCCCCCTGTGCCATGGCCTGATGCCAACTGCCCTGGAAAAGGGGAAGGCTCCAGAACCCCCACAAGGCCTTTGTGACATCCTGGTATAGGGAATAGGGAAGAGGAGGGCTTTGGGACAGGAAACAAGAGAATCCAGAGCCTCCTGGAGGCCGCTTTGGCCACCAGAGCAAGCAAGGTCCAGGGCCCTGCCAGTTCCTCTGGTGGAGAAATGTGCTGAGGGAAACATCTGGGATTTGTTCCTCGTTGTGGCTTTCCCTGGAAATTGTTCCTTCTGCGATCCTTTGGACTCTGCACTTTGTTGCGGTTGCTGTTGGTTTCATTCTCTCTCATTGCTGTTACAGCAAATTATTCTTCTCTCAGCCCTTTGGCATCTTTGTGCCTCGATGGGGTGCAGGAGGGGCAGTTTTTAGTGGCAGCACAGACATGAGTGGGTGCCTATGGGTGGGGACCCCCAGTGCCCCCAGTTCCCCCCAGTGTCACAGCACATTCCCGTAGATGTCACCGGGTTCCCGCGGTCGCCCCTGGGGTCCCCGCAGCTCCGCGTTGGTCACCTGGGGATGCTGGAGGGTGGTGGCACAGTGAGACGCTGCGAGAGACATGGGCTGTGGGATCTGGGTGGGGTGACACTGGTGGGTGACATGTCCCTCTGCATGTGTCCCCCCCGTACTCATCCCCTGCCCTCTTGGTGACCACGACGTGGGTGTACAGCACCTCCCCCTCCTCTGGGGGGGCCGGGGGATCCAGGGGGGCCCTGAGGGAATAAAGGGGATGTGGGGGGAGGGGGGGTGAATGGGAGGTCTTGGGGGTTGGGGAAAAAGGAGAGCGGTTGGTTTGAGCCTCCCACTCACCTTTCCTGCTGCTTCCTGGCAGCTTCAAAGGAAGGAGGGGATGGGTGACGGTGGGGTCCCAGGACCCTGAATATTATCAGGATTCCTTAACTCCCAAGGTACCCCCAAGAATCCCCGAAGCCCCCCAGAAATTATTAACCTCTCCCAACCCCCTGACCAAGTCAGCCTCAAGAACCCAAAGCCTGCCAGGGACAGAAAAACCCATCACCCCCAGGGCCCCTGAAAGAAACCCCAACATCCATGCAGGACCTTCCAGCACCTCACCATACTCCACAGGACCCCCAAACAAGGTCACAATTTTGGGGCTGTGGGTGCTTCCCTATTGCTTCCCAACTCTGGGGGCCTCTACAGCTCCCTGGGACCCCCATCCACCCACTGTCACCCACCCACACAGTGCCACCAGTGCCAGGCCACAATGACACCCACGAGCAGGAGCTGGAACAAAAGGGGCCCACCGACCCCTGCGGCCACTGCAAGAAACAGAGGGGGACCCATCAGGGTCACCCATGACCCCAGGGGTCCTGCACCCTACAGTGACCCCTTGTAAACCCACATATGTCCCTGTGTGTCTCTTTGTCCCGCGGTGTCACCTCCAGGGCCAGCTCAGGACTGAGTGCCCGAAACACGCGGTGCCCGTCCTGTCCCAGCTGGTTGCTGGCCATGCACTGGTAGGTGCCCCAATGTCCCACATTGATGTCCCTGAGCTCCAGGAGGGGACCCTGTTGTGCAGCCAGGTGAAGGGGACAGGGGCTGAGCCCACCTGCACTGAGCAGTGCAGGGTCACGTTGTCACCTGCATGCACCTGGCGTGACAGGGGACTGGGAGTGATGGTGGCATTGGCCACGGGCACTGCTGGGACAGAGACAGGGCTGAGGCCACAGGGAGGGGCTGGCAGCCAGTGTGGGGGGATAGGGATGGGGGGGATGGGTGTGGTGGGGGATTTTGGGTATGGGGTCACACCACAGAGGGGCGAGGGGACAAGGGGAGTGATGGAAGGACCCAAGAAAGGTGTCAGGGGGACATGGAGGTACCCAACCAGAAGACACAAGCAGGTCGTGGGGGCTCCCCATGCCCATCCCCACACTCACTGCGCACTGTGACCTGGAGCCAGGTGCTGAGCCAGGTGCTGCTATTCCACACGGCCCCACCCTTGGAGTGCACCTGGCAGCTGTAATTCCCCGAGTGCGAGACCCCCATGGCGGGCACCAGCAGCTGCGGGGACCCCTGCGGGCCCCCCACCACCTGCCTGTCCCGGTAGAACACGTGCAGGAGGGGGGCTCGGGGCCTCCGGGGGCTGGGGGTGCTGAGGCAGCTGAGAGTCAGGGGGACCCCAGGGTGGGCTTGGGGGGACCCTCCAGCACAGGCACCAGAGGGGAGGGGGATTTGTGAGCCTGAGTCCCTGGGGAGGGGCTGTGGAGTTGTCAGGGTGGCAGCTGTCGGGTGCTCACTGTGCACTGTCACTGTCACTGGTGCTGACTCCTTCCACCCCCAGGGTTTCACCCAGGCTTTGCAGCAATAGCTGCCACTGTGGTTCAGCTGCAGAGGGGACAGGGACAGCTCGGTCCAGTTGAGGACCACCTGCAGCTCTTTCTCCTCATGGTAGAAGGACACCGAGTTGACCGTTCTGTTCCGCCAGCCCCAGCAGCGCAGTGTCACCGTGTCCCCCTCCTGCAGTGCCCATGCTGGCACCTGCAGTCTGGGGGACAGAGGGGTCCTGTCAGATCTCAGGCATCTGGAGGGTCCCCATGTCACAAGGATCCCCCCACTGGGTGACACCCAGCGCACCAGGTGTCCCCAGCACCCACATGGTTTTCCGCACACTGGATGCTCTGGGATGTCCTCAGAGCAGGGGATGGGCTCTGGTAACACAGGAGGTGACCCACGGTGCGGAGCCCACCCAGAGGCCTCGGGGTCTAGAGGGTGCCAGGCTGGGGACACCCAAACCCCCCTCACCATCTGAGATGTTCACAGGCAGGTTGAACACACTGTCAGGTCTGCCACAGGTGCAGCTGCCACCCAGGGTTACAGTGAGGAGGTCGAGTCCCTCCTGCCCCCAGTGCTTCCTGTCCTTGTACCAGGTGGTGGCACCGGTGGTCCCCGAGCCCTGGCAGGTCAGAGTCACCCGGTCCCACAGCACCGCCGGCCTCCAGGGGGCTCCACCAGGAGCTGGGTGGTCTGGGCACCTGTGGGTGACAGGGGACACCAGCCTGCCAGGGCCAGTGCGGGGCTGGGGACAGCGGGGTGGGGCCATGGCATCCCCTGAGGACTCACCAGTGAGACAGAGGGTTTGGGCTTGAAGGGAGAAGGGACAGGGCTGGGTGGGGGTGGCACTGTAGGGACAGCAGCATGAGGGCAGAGGGTGTGGTGTCTGTCCCCAAAAGGTCTCAGTGGGGGCACTGGGGTGGCAAATATGTCTCGAGGACAGGGACACAGCAGCCCAGCACAGTCCCCACCCTGGGGCACCCCATGGCTGTCCTGGGAGTCTCTGTGTCCCTTCCCCACTCACCCCTGGGTCAGGTGCCCCATTTCCTGGCTCAGCCATCCCAGGCAACACTTGATACCCAATTGGTTCAGACAAAATTACACATCCATAGAATAAAACCAAAAATCTTCTCCACACCTTTTTTTTTCCCAATAAAGTACAAACTCAGCAAAAATCAATCTGGCAAGGTATATAATACTCTGGTTTATAGAATCCATTGCTTTCTCAACAAGAACCTCACAATAAAACACAAATCACAATGAAATGAGACTTTTTGGTTCCCTTTAGGAGCCCCTTGGTGCATCCCACAGCAGCGTTTGCTTGTGGATAACAGAGAGTGTGGAATCTCCCTGAGTGTCCAACAGCTCCATAGGATTGTTCCCTGCCTGCTGGGCAGCAACCCAGCCCCTAAGGAAGCCTTTTCTTGGACCATATTAAGGAACTCTCCCCGTTTTTCTCATTCCCACCCTGAAACTTGATTGACTTCCCATGGAGGAAGGGGAGAAGCTCTGTCCATGCTTGGGACAGTGCACAGGAATCTGTGGAAATGCCCCTGTGTGCCTCAGGGTCTGATTCTCTGGTAAATCCACTCCAGCCTGCCCTGAATTCCCCTGCCTGGGCACTCCCTGCTCCTGCTGTGACACCCCTGTTCCCCAGCCCCTCGTGTGCAGCCCCTGCTCAATATTTCCACACTTTTCCCTCTTATTTGGTGGCCAGAGCCCAAACCCAAATATTCATTCCATGATGTTCCAGAAGTCTGCAGATTTTCTTCAAGAAGGAGTGTTCCAGTCAGGTTGTTGAGCAGATTGTTGTTGTCTTTACAGTAGTTTTGTGGTTTTCTCAGTCCCTTGGGGCAAGGGACAAAATGATCAATTGCTGCATTTCCGGACTGGTTCCCTCACACTAGCCTCTGCAGTGGGGGTTTCCAGCCAGCCCTGCTCTGAAAACCATGAGACGCCCTCCCAGAGCCACTGCTTTGGCTCCCTTTGGGGTTTGTGCTTCTTGCAGGGCTGAGCAAACCACAGGCAGGGCCTTTTTCCACCCACAGAATTTTCACCTCTGCAGCAGCTCTAAAGCTGCCAGAATCAAAGCCAAGGGGGCAGGGGGGACCCTCAGGTGCTGGCTGCCACCTGGGGCTGGGCAGAGCAGGGCTGGGCAACGGCCATCCCTGTGCAGTGGGGCTGGGCCATGGCTGGGCCCCAGCCTTGCATTGACAGGGGTCCCCAGGATGTGCCACCCCTGGGACAGGCACCCGGCCAGGAATGTGCAGGGACATTTCCGGAACTGCCATCCCTGGGACAGGAGCCCCCATCCCAGGATGTGTCACCCCTGGGACAGGATCCCCCCTGGACAGGAGCCTCTGGATGTGTCCCCCCAGGACAGAACCCCCCCCTTTTCCCATCTGACTCTCAGCACAAACGGCCTCTTCCTTCTTGTCCAGGAAAAAGAAAATGAAAGTGTTGAGGGGGCACAGTCCAACACCTCCATCCCCCACAGCCTCCCCACCCTTCCCTGCATCCCCTGCTCCCCATTTTCCCCCTCCCCTGGCTCCCCCCAACCCATTCCCTGCTCAGGTGCTCCCCGGGATTGCTGAGCCAGGAACGGGGGCAGAGGGCACCTGGCACAAAAGTGAGGAAAATAAGGAAAAAAAAGCAATAAAAACACAAAAAAGTCAAAGACATTGGAGGGCACAGAGGCCAAGCTACCCAGGACCCCCATGTGATGCCTGCCCAGGAAACAAGCATCCCAGGGGGGCTTTGCTTGCTCTGGGTCACACCAAATCTGAGGCAGACAGGGAAGGAGCTGAGACTCCTGAGCCCATCCAGCAACTGCTCATCCCTGGCACCCTCATTCCTCCTGGAATCTAAACATGGGATTCCCATTCCTTATGTCCCCTCATCCCTGGGACCCCCATCCCAGTACTGACATTCTGAGGGATCTCCATGGCCCAGCACCCCTTTCCCAAGGAACCCTCTCCTGTTCATTCCATCCCCTGAAACCCTCCTTCCCTCAGGACCTGACCTGCCAGGGATCGGGGACCGCCGGTGCCACCACCTGGTACAAGGATGGGCAGCGCTGGGGGCAGCAGGGAAGTGACCGCCTCAGTGTCACCGAGAGTGGCACCTACACGTGTGTCAGACCCGGAACCGGGCACAGCCCCCCCATTAGGGTCTTAGATGGTGAGAGTGGATCTTTAATGATCAGGGTGGCCCCTGAGAGGTCAGGGTGGGCTCCACTCCATGGGTGTCCTCACACCCCTCGTGTGGCGAGAGCCTGTGCCCTGCACACAGAGACATGCCAGTGCAGCCCAGTGCACTCCAGAGCACCCAGATGTCCCTGGTGCTATGGGCACCCACCTCAGAATGGTCTCATCAGTGAGATGTGACCTTCCTGTCCCACAGACCCACTGGTGCTGCAGGTGCCAGCGCGGGCACTGCTGGAGGGGGACACAGTGACACTGCGCTGCCGGGGCCAGCAGGAAAACCATCTCAGCAGGGTGCGATTTTACCGGGATGAGAAGGATCTCGGGGGGTCCCTCAGGGGAACCGAGCTGTCCCTGTCCCCCCTGCAGCTGCACCACAGCGGCCGCTACCGATGTGAGGGCTTGGTGGGGTCCTGGCAGCCACGGTCAGCAGCAGTGACAGTGACAGTGCAGGGTGAGCACCACCACGGCCGGAACTCCAATCTCCTGACACCCCCAAAAGCACAGCCCAGTAGATTCAGAGCCACCACCCAGGGGACAGCCATCCCTGGCAGGGACGTGACCGCCTCATTGTCACCAGGAGTGGCACCTACACATGTGACAGACCTGGCACCGGGCACAGCCCTACGGTGACAGTCTTACATGATGAGGGGGGTTTGGTTGTCCCCAGCCTGGCTCCTATGGGGACCCCAAGGGCTCTGGGTGGGCTCTGCTCCATGGGTCACCTCCTGGTGTGACCAGAGCCCGTCCCCTCCTCTGGGGACATCCCAGACCATCCCTGTGCAAGGAGACTTCTCTCTCACATTGGGTGGCTCCTTGTGCCTCCTGGTGCCATCATGACCCTCCTGATGGCCCTGGTGTGACAGGACCCCTCTGTCCCCCAGACTGGCTGGTGCTCAGGTGCCAGCACGGGCGCTGCTGGAGGGGGACACGGTGACACTGCGCTGCCGGAGCTGGCAGAACAAACCACTCACAGATGTGTACTTCTACCACGATGGGAAGAAACTGCAGGGGCTCCATGATGGGAGTGAGTTGTCCCTGTCCCCTCTGCGGCTGCACCACAGTGGCCGCTACCACTGCACGGGCCGGGTGGTGTCACAGTGGAGAGAGTCAGAGCAGGTGACAGTGACAGTGCACAGTGAGTGCAGGGATGGGGACAGGGAAGCCCAACAACCTCTGAGGGTTTCCTCAGCACTGCCTGAATCCTTCATCCCTCCCTTTACTCCTCTCTGGGTCACCCCAAATTTCCCAAGTCCCTCTTGGTTTCCCCCATGACTGCCCAGTTCCCCCTGCACATCCCTCATCCCTCTCTTTGTCCTCCCCAGCCCTCCCTGGATTCCCCACCCCTTCCAAGGGCCCTGCTCTACCCTCTGGTCTCTGTGCCTTCCCTGGGTCCTCCCGCCCATCTCTAAACCCCAAATCATTCTCTGAGGCTCCTCAGTCTCTCGTCTGGTTCCCCATCCCTGCCTGGGTCTCTCCCCCTTTCCATGGGGTCTTGCCATTGTCCCCAGGTCCCAACGTGCCTCCTAGGGTCCCCTGCTGCTCACTGGGATCCTCTCTGCTCCCCTCCAATCACCTTCTTTCCCCTCCTGTGTCCCCCACCTCCCCTGGGTCCCCAAACCCTCCTGTGTCCCCCCATAGGGGTCCCGCTCTTGGGGGTGTCCCTGTCAGCACAGCCCCCCAGGGGACAGGTGGCACTTGGGGACAGCCTGGTGCTGAGCTGCACGGTGGCCGTGGGGACAGGTCCCCTGTCCTTCTCCTGGCACGAGCAGGGCTCATGGGCACCTCTGGGCTCCCGCCCCCTGCCTGGAGCTGCACCACATTGGGGACAATGACAGCGGCCAGTACCGGTGCCACGTCAGCGACGGGGACAGCGTGGCCGAGAGTGACCCCCTGAATGTCACTGTCCTGGCTGAGCAGGACCCTTGGGATGGAGGTGACCCCACCCATGGCACTCCCATCCCACCTTTCTTTGTGCCAGCCCTGTCTTTGTCCCCACAGTGCCCATGGCCAATGCCACCATCACCCCCGGTCCCCTGTCACACCAGGTGCATGCAGGTGACAACGTGACCCTGCACTGCTCAGTGCAGGTGGGCTCAGCCCCTGTCACCTTCACCTGGCTGCACAACGGGCAGGAGGTGGCCCAGGGTCCCCTCCTGGAGATTGGGGATGTCAATGTGGGACATTCGGGCACCTACCAGTGTGTGGCCACCAACCAGCTGGGACAGGACGGGCACCGCGTGTTCCGGGCACTCAGCCCAGAGCTGGCCCTGGAGGTGACACCCTGGGTCTCAGGGCGGGTCCCACAGGGTCACCAGGGAGTGCAGGACCCCTGGGGTTCCAGGTGACCCTAATGTGTCCCCTCTGTCCCCAGCAGTGGCTGTGAATGTCGGCAGGAACCTCCTGTTCCTGCTCCTGCTCCTGGCTGTCATCGGGGGCTGTCACTGGTGGCACCACCGGGGTGGGTGACGATGGGGGGGGATGGGGGTCCTGGAGTGAGGGGAAGCCCCAGTGTGGGGGCAGAGATTGGCAGCACCCAGGGCCCCTGAGCTGGGGGACACTGAGCCTGCAGTGACCTCGGCTGGGGATCCTGGGGGATGTGGGAGCAATTTGGAGGGTCTTGGTTGGGCTTCAGGGTCATTGCTGGGTGGGCTTTGTGGCACATTGGGGTGGCACTGGGAACTCCTGAAGGATTTGGGGAGCTCCTGGATGTCTGTGCAGGGATGTTGGGGGATCTTTCTGGCGTCCTGGGGGAGATCCACTGTGCCCCTCCCTGCCAGGCTTGGGGTTCTGGGGGCTCAGAGGGTTGCGGACACCGGGGGTGTTGGGCGCACTGCAGTGGTGCAGAAGTTCCAGAGGGTTCAGGGGTGCTCAGAGTGTCTGGGGAGAATCAGGGATCTGGTGGGAATCAGGGCTGCAGTGGGGATTTGGGGGTCCCGTGGGTGGTTGGAGCTGCAAGGTCCCAGGAAGGTTCAGGGGTCCCGGTGTCCCCTCCGTCACCCCCTCTCCTTTCCCTTGCAGAACCCAGGAAGCTCCAGGACAGGTGAGTCGGGGCTTGGGCTGGGACTCCCCTTTTCCCTTCCCCAGACTACTGAGATCCCCCCTTATCCCCACAGGACCCCCCGTGGAGGAGGGGGCTGTGCTCAACACCCACATCATGGGCACCGAGTGGGCAGAGGGAGAATTCGGGGGGGACAAGGACACGTCACCCACGGGTGTCACCCCCCCCCTCACCCAGGTCCCAACAACCGGAGTCACTCTCACAGCCCCCACGGGTGTCCCCCAGCCCTGCCCCACCTCGGGATCCACAAGTGGCCAACGTGGAGCTGTCGGGACCCCATGAGGGACAGTGGGACCCCCGTGATGACGAGAGCGTGCTGTGACACTGGGCGAACTGGGGGCACTGGGGGCACTCGGGTCCCTGCCTCAGGGCACTCCCCGTGTGTTCCCCCCCCAGATCCTGTGCTCCCATACTCAGGGGTTGCCCACAAGTGGGGGCTCCCATGTGGGGCTGCCCAGAGCTCCTCATTCCAGTGCTCTCAGTACCCCCAGGGGCTCCCCATTCCCTCCCCCAGTGCCAGGGGGCACAGGATCCTTGTCCCTCTTATTGGACCCAAAATGCAGCTTTTTGATTAAACTGGGAGAAATGGTTTTTGTTTGTTCAGCTCTGCCTGACGAGCTCGGGATTGAGGAGGGTCCCAGTCAGGTTGTTGAGCAGATCCTTGTGGGATTTTCAGGATTTTTGGGGCTCCCTCAGTCCGTTGGGGACAGGAACAAAATGATCAATTGCTGCATTTCCGAACTGGTTCCCTCACCCCTGCCCTGGAGCGGGGAAGGAGCTGCCGCTCCCTGTTTGTCCCCTCTCGGGGTGACACAGACCAAGGGCTCGGGCACCTGTGGCGGTGCTGCCCCGTTACCTCGGGCACCGATCCGGCAGCTTCCGAGCCCCTCGGGCCCACCCCAGCTCAGCCCATCCCCGCCCGGTGCCCAAAGCCCGCACCTGGCGCTCCCCGAGCGGCGTCTGAGCCCCGGAGCTGCTGCGGAGCCCCGGCCGGGGGCACCGGGAGGGCGGAGGGGACCGGGGACCCCGGGGAGGAGCCCCCGGCGCTGCGGGAGCGGAGTCCCGGCCTCGGGTCACTGTCGCCGGTCGCGGCTACCATCGGACTGAGAGAGCCGGGACTGTCCCGGGCTGCGGGGACCGACGGTGTCGGTGTGTCCCGAGGGGGGATTTTGGGGTCTCACCCCGTCCTTTCCGGGACCCCTTGATCCTCCACCCCCCGCGCCTCCGGGGCTGTTGGGGACGTTGGGGACAGCGCCGCTCGCGCCGGGGGCCGTTGGGGACATCTCGCGACAGCCGCTGCCGCTGCCTACGGCCGGGCCTGGCGACAATCGCGACATCTGCATCCCCCAATGGCGACACGCGACAGCCGCCCCTGCCTGGGATCCGCCTCCCTCCATGCCGGGGACACCCCGGGGTCCCGGGTCCCCCAAAACCCTCCTGGGGACACCTCGGGCCCCCCTGACCCCCCCGGTCCCTCCCGGGCTCGGCGGAGGCTCCGCAGAAGCTTCGGGGCTCGGAGCCCACCCGGGAAGTGCCGGGTGCGGGGTCGGGCACCGAGGGGGCACCGGGAGGGGAACCGGGCAGGGCTGGGGAGGGGGGATCTGGGCACCGGAAGGATTTTGGGAGGATCTGGGGAGATTTTAGGGTGATTTGGGGGATATGGAGGGCATTTTGAGGTGCTTTGGGATTATTTTGGGGGCCATTTGGGGGATTAGGAGGGGTTTTGGGGTGATTTTAAGGGATTTTGGGGGTGATTCAGAGGTGATTTTTGGGAAGTCAGGTGAGATTTGGGGTGATTTTTGGGCAGATTTTGGAGAGTTTGGGGTGATTTGGGGGATTTAGGGGATATTTGGATATTTTGTGCAGAATTTGGAGGATGATGGGGTGATTTGGAGGATTTTGGGGCAATTTGGGTTGTAGGGATTTTGAGGAGTTTGGGGTTGGTTTTGGGTTGATTTTGGTGGATTTTCAGGGGATTTTTATGGTATTTTGGGGGCAATTTTTATGGGAGTTTTTTGTGGGATTTTGGAGAATTTGGGGGGGATTTTGGAGTCTCACCCCATCCTTTCCCGCAGCCCAAGGGCCGCTCCAGCCCCATCGTGCTGCTCCACGATGTCACAAATGTCACCGCTGCCCCCAGAGCACTGCCCTCGCTCTGGGACAAACCCAAAAGCATCCGAGTCATCATCAGGGACCTGATCCAGGAGCTCATGTGAGGCTCCCAAAATCCAACATTTTTCCCCCAACATCTGCTATTTCCCCCCTCCCCCGCCAAAATCTGGGATCTTTTGCCCCAAAATTCATGACTCTTTCACTGAAAATTCAGGATTTTTTCACTGAAAATTTAGGAATTTTTTGCCCAAAATTCAGGATTTTTTCATTGAAAAGTCAGGGTTTTTTTTCCTCCAAAATTCAGGATATTAAAAAAAAAACCCGGATTTTTTGGCTGAAAATCTGGTGTTTTTTCCCCCCCAAAATCTGGGATATTTTTCCCCTGTCACTGATCTTGGCCCATGTCCCCCAGAATTCCCAGGGATTGACCCCTGGCCTCGCTCATCATCGGCACCGATGAATTTCAGCGGATCCAGGAGGAGGCTCAGCCTCCGTGGCAGCTCGCGGATCGGCTGTGGATCCTCAAATCCCACCAGAACATGGCTTTTGAGGGCATCTCCTGATTCCCTGAGCCCCAATTTCCCAATCCTAAATTTCCTGATCCCCCTTTCCTTATCCCAAATTTCCCAATCCCAAATTTCCCAATCCCACTTTTCCTGATCTTGATTTTCCCAATCCCGCTATTCCTCGTCCCGAATTTCCTGAGCCCAATTTTCCCTATCCCAAATTTCCCAATCTCGATCTTCCCAATCATAAATTTTCTGATCCCGCTTTTCGCTTTTCCTGATCCTGCTTTTCCTGACCCCATTTTCCCTGATCCCACTTTTCTGATCCCAACTTTCTCCCAATCCTGATTTTCCCAATCCCACTTTTCCTGATCCTGCTTTTCCTGACCCCATTTTCCCTGATCCCACTTTTCTGATCCCAACTTTCTCCCAATCCCTATTTTCCCAATCCCACTTTTCCTGATCCTGATTTTCTGGATCCCGTTGTCCCTGATCCTGATTTTACTGATCCACGGAATGCCCCGGGATGTCCCTGGGAATGTTGCCAAGAATGGTCATGGGAATGTCCCCAGGAATGCCTCGGGATGTTCCAGGGATGTCCCCAAAATGTCTGCGGGCTGTCCCGGGGACATCCCTGGGAATGACTCCCAGGAAGACGCCGGGAATGCCCTGGGCTGTCCCTGCGATGTCCCCGGGCTGTATTAACATTGTTTGTGATTCTCTTTATGGTACAGGAATCATTGAGAGAATTCAGCACTCATTCCTGAAGGAAGTCTCTAACAAAGTTCTTTTTCTGTTATTACCCTCTCTGTACAACTTTTCACTTCCCAGGTCTCAGCAATACAACCTTCTGCACTTTGGATCACACACCCCTCTGCCTGGACCTGCACTGGAAGGTGATGTGAAGGCGGATGGCCTCGCCATGACAGTCACTACACCACAAAAGTTAGGGCAGGCCAAACTTTCTCATGATTTCTACCATCAAAATGCCCGAGCACTGGGAAAACAATTCCATCTGACTTTGCCACAAGCACGGGATGTAGCGAATCCTTGCTCACAGTGTCAGCAGACTCTTTCTTTGCCACAAATGTTAGGTACAAACTCACAAGGGTTGAAACCTAATGACATCTGGCAAACAGATGTAACACACTTTTCAAGCTTTGGGACTTCTAAATATGTCCATGTTCCTCCTGAGACCTTTTCTGGATTCATAGAAGCGACAGTACACAAGGGTGAGAAATTCATGGGAATTTGATGGGAATTTCCCATGCCATGGGAATTTGATAGAAATTTGGGAAGGGAACTGAAGGATTCTAAATGCCTGGAATGCTTTCATTCCTTGGGAATATTGGAGGGGAGCTGCAGGACTCAAAATTCCCAACGTCCAGAATGCCAGTATTCCATGGGAGTTCCATGGGGAATTTGGGAAAGGGAGCTGAATCATTTGAAATTCCTGATGTCCAGAATGCAATTATTCCATAGTTTTGGTGGGAATCTGGGAGGAGAACTGGAGCATTCTAAATTCCCAACACTCAGAATACCCTTATTCCTCGGGAATTTGGGAGGGGAACTGAAGGATTCCAAATTCTGTATGCCCCAAATGCCATTATTTCATGGGAATTTGGGAAGGGAGCCGCAGGATTCAAAATTCCCAATGCCCAGAAGGTAATTATTCCATAGTTTGGGGGGAATTTTGGATGGGAACTGGAGGATTTGAAATTCCCAATGCCTGGAATGCAGTTATTTCATGGGAATTTGGGAAGGGAACTGGACGATTCTCAATTTCTGATGCTCAGAATGCAATTATTTCATAGGAATTTGGGAAGGGAACTGAAGGATTCAAACTTCCTGATGCCCAGAATGCCGTTTTTCCATGGGAATTTGGGAGGGGAGCTGGAGGATTTGGGATTCCTGGTGCCCGGAATGCAGTCATCCCATTCTCCAGTTTTGGTGGGAATATGACATTGGAGCTGGAGGATTCAAACTTCCTGACACCCAGAATGCTGTTATTCCATGGGAATTTGGGAGAGGAATGGGAGGATTTGAAATTCCTGACACCCAGAATGCTGCTATTCCATGGGAATTTGGTGGGAATTTGGGAGAGGAGCTGGAGGATTTGAAATTCCCAACACTTTGAATGCCATTATTCCGTGAGCATTTGGGAGAGGAGCTGGAACATTCAAAAATTCCTATGCCCGGAATGCCATTATTCCATAGTTTTGGGGGAAATTTTGGAGGCGAACTGGAGGATTTGATGCCTGGAATGCCATTATTCCATGGGAATTTGGAGGGAGAGCTGTAGGATTCAAATTCCTCATGGCCGGAAAGCCATTATCTAATGGGAATTGGGGAGAGCAGTTGGAGCATTCAAAATTCCCAATGCCTGGAATGCCGTTATTCCATTAGAAATTGGAAGGTAAATGGGGGGATTGAGAATTCCTGACGTCTGTGCCTCTCATGTGCCTTTGCAGCTGCCAAAAGTGCAGTTTTGATCTGTGCTAATCATGCTCGTGCCAAACATTGGCACCAGTGCTTGTGCATTTTGATGGGAAAAAAGCATGACTCAGTTTTGCTTGTTCAAAATGTTTGGCAAAGTGTTTGCAAAAACCATTGTCAGTTTGTCGGCTCTCGCATTTCCTTCTGCCTGCCATGAATCCTGGAAGTGAGGAATGAACCCTGATATGAGAGACAAAATATTGGTTAGTTCTGAGTGTCAAAATTGTAGAAAGACATGAAAGCCAACAATATCATTTGTAACATCCTTTAAAACTGATCCTTCTATTCTTTTAACAATACTAGCAATATAAGATAAATCTGTAATTAAATTCAAAAGTTCTGAAAAGAGCTGAAATGCTCTAAACTACTGCAGCCAGTTCAGCAATCTGAGGAGAGCCCTCTATTGTTTGAACATCTGACTTTCATGTTTGTGTTGTTTGATTTTGCCATACTATTACTGATTTGTGTGTTTTCCCTGCTCCATCAGTGAGGAGAGTTATAGCACTTAAAGGCTCCTCACTTAGCATGGGTTTTTCTCTAAAACTTAATTTAGCTTGCAACAATTTGTGGCCTGGGTAATGAATAGAACAAACACCTGAATAATTTAGCGATGCAATTTGCAAGTCTGAATTTTGCAAAGCCCAATCAACCCTTTTCACAGCTAAATAAATAAATACAAAATCTTGGCTTGCCATCGTTAGCAATCTCGTTCTGGCTCTAATTATTATTTCAGCTGTCATCTCCATGGTTGTAAAAATTGTTTTTGGAGACCTATAAGGAAGAAAAACCCACTGTGTGATTAACAAAGGATCTTTCTCAGAGGTGTTCCATTGAAAAATGAGACCATAAAGTTGCATTTTTTCTCCTAACACTACAAGAAATGCAGTGTCTACGGAATTTATTTCTAGCTTTACAAGAAAAGAGTAAGATGTTGGAGTCAACCAAACTAAGGCATAGGGTCAGCTGGACTTCATACCAAACAAACCAAGCCTGATCTTCAAGGTCTGGGAAACATTCATCTAAATCAGGGCAAGCCTCAGATCTCCTCCCAAGAGCCTTTGGAGTAGTTATGCTCATTAGTCCAAGTTCCACTCCCCTATTGGTTACATGTGTTCCATATAGAGTATGGTTTCTAGAATGTTCCACCCCCAAGACTATATATTGTTACCTCTTCCCTGTTTGTGGCCCTTGGAGCTTCTCCCTATGTTGTGTTCTGTTCCTAAGCATAGTTCCCATTTTTATTTCTCATTAAAAGTAATTTCCTTGTTGGGCACTCCATTGTTCCCTCTCCTTCTCTCCTATTTTGCACCATGTTCACCCTGAAGTCAGGGGACCCAAAGGTTTGTCACAGCCACCCTCACTGCGACAGGCAGTGCCCGGAGCGCTGTCAGGCAGTGCCGGGATCCCGGCTGTGGTTCTGGTCCCCACAAGTGAGGAATGGCAGCCCCAGGCTCAGACCCAGGCAGAAAGCCAACCAAGGGAGAGCAGAGGGAGGGCACCCTTCCAGTCTCTCTTGGGCATGGCCGCAAAACAGCCCCTGCTTCTTCTTCCTCCACCTGTGTTTGGGCTGTGCAGGTGGCAGAGCCAGCCAGGTTGTGCTCTGTGTTCCAAAGCCTGTTGGGAGCGGGCATGAAAAGCGCTGTGTGCACAGCACAGAGTCCTGGAAGGTGCTGGCAAGAGCATCCTGCAGGAGCAGGGCTCTGGTCCCTGGCCAGGAACAGCCTGGTTTTGGTGCTGTGAGCGCAGGCAGGAGCTGAGGCAGGTGAAGAGGCAGCGGGCAGCTTGTGTTTTTAGAGGACCTGGGGCTCCACGTCTAAACCTGCACCTGGAAACTCACTTGGGGGAATAGGAGCTAGAGCTGGAGTGCCTGTCCTGAAAGGACCTGAAGTCATTCAGCCTTGCCAGCTTTTCTTAAGGGTGTGTTGGTGTTCCCTAGGAAAGCTGCACATTTGGGGAAACGCCTTTGGAGGAAAGGGGCTTGCTTCTCAAGGAAAGAGCTTCCCAGGGAGCTCCCAGTGAGGCAAGTGTGAGTGTCCCCCTCTGGCTCTCTTCTGTGCTCCTTTCAGTCCGTGAGGCCTGTTGAACTTGGCAGAGGGGCAGGGAAAAGGCAGTGAAGTGTAGGTTTGGCATCTGCCTGGACCTGTGGAAACCAACCCAAGCACCTGCAGCAGGGTGTATTACACCCTTTGGACAAAGGTGTGAGCAGGAGCATCTCTGTCCAGCCATGAGCCCCAAAGCCCTCTGTGAGAGCTGTGAATTAAAAGGCCTTTACACACAGACTTTTCACATCTTTCCTGTCTGCTGTGTTTCAACTCTTGGCAATATGCATTTGCCTCCTGCTTGGTGGGAGCTGCTGTGACCCAGGGCAAGCACAGAGCGCGGATGTATGGGCCAGGGAGCGCGGAGAGTCTTGGCTGATCTTGGTGTGTCCCTGGCCTAGGAAAAGGCCTCCCAAGGTGTCCTGCTCATTGGCTCACCCTGTGCATCTTGGAGAGAACAAGGCAGGGATTTCTGGCAGCTGGGCATCAGCCAGCCTTAAAATGGGGGTGTGTGGTGGAGTGAGCCCAGCTGAGACAGGCTGAGAGAAGTCCAGTGCTCCTTGCTCCTCTCTGCTGAGCCGGGAGAGTTTGTCTGCTTTCGGCATGGCCCTGGCTGTGTGTCAGGGCTGCTGCGTGGACACGAGACAGCCGGTCCTGTCCCGCTGGGTGCCAGCGGTGCCTGGCAGCAGCCCTGCATCCACATCAGGATGCTGGCCAAGAGAGGCCCTGGAAGCTGAGGCAGCTGATTTGAAGCTTTTGCGGATACGCACAGGGGATGGCCAGAAGCGTTCCCTCAGGATACAGCAGTGCTGAGGGGTCTCCCCAGAGCTGCCTGATGCCACCCACTTCTTGTGGCAGCAGTGTCTTTCCTGTGGGATGTTCTAGCTCCCCCAAGAGTGAAGAAGGAGCGGGAGAAAGAGCTTGCCAGGCTGCTCTGGATCCTTTCCCAGCAGGCCTGCCAGAGTGGAGAAGTGCGAGCTGAGCGCAGATGTGCCCATGGAAGAGCCGTGCACAGGAAGGCTGGCTGGGAAGGATGACCCAGGAACCATAGGCCTGGCAGGCTGGCTTTGCTCCAAGCCAGGGAAGGCCTTGGAGCAGATCCTCCTGAGTGCCATCCCACGGCAGGTGCAGGGAAGCAGGGGCCCTGCTGGAGGCTGGGAAAGCTCTGCGGAGGGACGGGCAGAGCTGGGGGTCCTGGCGGGCTGTTGAGGGCTTCTCTGGGGGTGTTTGGGGGCTGGGTGTTGAGGAAGGAGTTTTCTGGAAGGTGAGAGGTCTGGGCTGGAATTTGAGTCCCTTTGAAGGCAGCATCTGTGCTTTGGCACAGCTTTGGTTCTGGAGGGCAGAAAAAATCTCTGTGACTATTTCTTTTCCTGGTCCTGTTTCTCCTGCAGGGAACAAGAGGGGAGAGCTGTACTTTCTTGGCCACTTAGATATCTGTACTGGGGGAGGATTAGCCCTTTTGCCATCTACTCATTTGCTTGGGTTACTCTTGTAACGCTGAGTGGTCTTTCATTTCTTGAGAGCTTTTATTCCTTTAAGAGAATGAGGAGATAATAATCCCTTCTTGGAAAGCACTTGCCAATCAAAGAACGGCCTTCTTTTTGGCTCTGTGTAGTGTTATGTTTGGTCAAGTGACTTGCAGTGGATGATGTTAAGGCAAAGGAGTTGCTGCTTTGAGAAGGGAAGAAACTTCCAAAGCATTCCCATTCTCGTGGCTATTAATTGGAGAAGTTTGCAACTTTTGGAAGTACTTGAGTTGCTGATGTTTGGAGCAGTTGCAAGAGATCCTGTGGGGCTGCCTGAGACACCTGGGTGCAGGGATTGCTTCCAGCCTGGGCCACTTTGGCCGGGCTGGGGGCGGCCCCAGGGCAGGCGGCAGTGTGTGCAAGGGCCCTGGCTGGCACGCTGCAGCAGGGTCAGCGTTGCATGGAATTGAAGCCGGTGACCAAGGGCCCTATGTGACACGTGGGAAATAGAAGCTTGCCCGGGTGCTCGGAACAAGCGACGGGACAGAAGGGGACAGAGCGGTGCCATGAGGAGCCCCTGCACAGCGTGCTCCTTCTCGTCTCAGCCAGAGCTTTTCTGCAGCGTTATTCCTCCAGCTGAGCTCGAGGCCAGCCTGCGGGACTCTGTGACTCGGAGCTTTCCCGAGGCGTCTGCCATTCCTGTGGCCAGCGCCATCAAGTCCAGACGGTGGGATTTGGTCACCTGAATGGCTTAGGAGGAGACTCCTGTCATTGTGGCAGGAGCCCTCAAGAGCAGAGTGCAGGACTTGCTGTCCTGCAGCCTTCCTGAGGCTTGTCTGTCACAGGTGCCTTGAAGGCACAAGTGCAGTTGTTGACTTGGCGATATCCTGAGGCATCTCTCTTGAAGGCGCCCTCAAGAACAGACTCTGGCATGGCAGCCAGATTGCCCAGCTTGTTGAAAGTGTTCGGGGGGGAAAAAAGGAGAATCCCTGGAGCCGCCCCAGCACAAGAGCCTGAAGACCCGGAGCAGATCCAGACGCTGCAGGATGGTGAGTAGCAGAGCTGGGCCACAGGGCTGATGGCTACAGCCAGCGTGGCCCCATGCCATCCCATCCCATGCCCTGGGGACATGCCCATGGACAGGATGGACAAGGGGCAGAGCAGACAGCCCGCAGTGGCCGTGCTCCATCACCTGGGTCATGCCGAGGCTCTCCCTGCCTGGGGAGCGCAGGGCTGGGCTGTGTTCTCCGGCCTCTCCCGCAGCCCCTCAGCTCTGGCTGCGCTCGCTCTTTGCCAGGTGCAGCCCTGGAGAAGACACAAGAGCAGGAAGCCGGCCGTGGCCGCTTGCGCAAAACCCTGAAGGTACCTGCAGCCACCCCCAGCTGGGCTGGGCCTGCTGTCCCTGCTGAGCCCAGCAGCACGCTTGGAGCATGCCACGGAGCATGCCTGGCTTCCCTGCCCTTTATTCTCCTGCAGATGTTTGGGAAATTGCTGCGCATTCGACGACGTAGAAAGGTGGGCCCCACAGCAGCTGAGGGCACAGCCCAGCCTGCCTCGGGGCTGACCGAGCTCCAGGCAGAGCCTGATGTCAGCCCAGATTGGGCTGAGCGCTCAGAAGACTCTGAGGCTGCAATGAACGAGGACAGGGCAAAGGCAGACAAGGCAGCAAGTGAGGATGTGGCCGTGACAAACAGCAACACCGCCGAGACCGAGGATATCTCAAATACTGGCAGCAGGCCCACTCTCACTGGGATTCATGCTCCCACTAAGGATCTTGTGGTGGACAGTGCTGCTCCTTCTCAGGAGCAGGTAAGCAGCCTGGGGCCGGGCCTGGAGGCCTGCCAGGACGGTGTGTCCCCTCAAGCCATGGTCCCTGGGCCCCTCAGCCTTTGAGGCCAGCAGAGTGTGGCGGGAAGGGAAGCACTTCTTGGGGGAAGCTGGGCAAGTTGCTCCTTTGGACAGCACTCCAAATCTCCCCCATGCCTCCTCCAGGTGCCGGCCATGGTAAGAAACATCCACCAGACTCTACTGTCCCATGGCACTATGGATGCCACGCTGCACAGCCACATTGTGAGGCTGGCTGAAGAGCACCCTGCCGACGTGGTGCTGACCCTCCTGCGCTGTGCCCCAACATGTGACAGGTGCGGGGCCCACGTGCCTGGAGAGCTCAGGGCTCAGCAGCCTTTAGGGCCCGTGGCCCTGTGCAGCCTGTGCTATGGGGTCTGCTGGACAGGCAGAGAGGTCCAGGAGCCTCAGGCCCCTCTGTTTCCCGAGCCTGCTGCCAATGCTCCCCCCTGCCCCCCAAGGCACTGGGGCTCTTTCACCTGCACTCGCACAGCTGCACAGGGCACAGTACTGTGACTGAGATGCCCCTGACACAGAGATCTGATCCCAGAGAGCTGCTGCGAGGATATGGAGAAGCATTGGCTCGTCAGGAGTAACAATGGAGAAAGTGCTGCCAACACTGCTCCGTGTAATGGAGGATTGGCCACTGCACAGCGTATGCACCTCTGATGGGGACGACAGGGACGTTTTTGCCCTGGCTGTGAGTTTCTGGGCCCATGCTCAGGGCCGCCAGGTGGCCTCTGCAGTAGCTCTCAGTGCTCTCAGTGCTGGAGTCACTGGGCTGAAAGCTGGGCTAGGGGCAGGCTCAGGGGGCACCAGGCCCGCTGCTCCTCCTGCATCTGCCCTTGGGCCCTGCCCCATGGACACCTTGGCA
The DNA here is from genome assembly GCF_051311805.1 of Agelaius phoeniceus. Lineage (NCBI taxonomy): Eukaryota > Metazoa > Chordata > Aves > Passeriformes > Icteridae > Agelaius > Agelaius phoeniceus. The sequence goes on from NC_135295.1 coordinate 5,959,184, forward strand.
CTGAGCGCTGTCTCTGGCTGCTTCTTTTGCAGGCAGCTCTGGTGACTGTGCAGGTGCTCGGGTTGCTCAAGGCCATGATCCCTTATTCTGAGCAACTGTTTCTGGCACTGCTCTTCCATATTGTCATCACTACGCAGCAGCCGCCAGCAGAGGAAGTTGATAGCTTCTGGAGAGCGTGCCAGGAGGAGCAGCGCCTTCCCATCATGCTTAACAGGTGCCAGTCCTCCTGTCCTTGCCATGCCCTTGTGGCCAGCGCCAGCGCTCCTAGTGTGACCTGGGCTTTGCTCTGCACACAGGTTTGCAGTGAAGGCCATGAAGGTTCTGCTCTGCCGACTGCGGTGTGAGCACGTGGTGATGTCTATGGAGCGCAAGTGTGCCTGGGAGATGCTGCTGTGTGCTGACAGTCAGCACTATGCCATGGCTCTGCTGGCCAGGTGAGACCCCCTTGTCCCCGCTGTCCCCGGCATTTGTGCCCTGTGCTCCAGGCAGTCCCTGTGGTCATGGGCCACAGAGGCTCGTCACTGAGGGACGGCCAAGGAGGCTGAAAAAGGCTGGGATAGGAGAGTGCCCAGAAGGGGCCACCTCCCAGAGCAGCCACATCCCCTGCAGCGATGCTGGGGAAAGACCAAGCCTCTGTGAGTCAGTTCTGGGAGAGGCTTGTCCCCCACCTCAGGCTCTCGGTGCCTTTTTTCCCCCTGCCAGGGAGATGCATTATGACTTGAGCCCACTGTGTTCCCATGTGGCATATGGCCTTCTCCTGCTGCTCAGAAGTGAAAAGCCAAGCTGGGATCTGCCCTTGCTGGCATTCTGTAGAGAGCTTTTTGGATAATTGGTTAGCTGAGAAAGGACATTCTGATGTGATACTGATGGATAAGGGTAAGAGAAACAAGCTGAGAACTGAGCAACCGGTGCCCAATTACTGACGAAGGTCACAGTGACCTTCTCTAAAACGGGAAGACGGGGGAGAAAATTGCTTGCCAGAAAATGTAGCTATCCCAAGGTAGAGAAATTAGAAGAATGTACACATAGAAGCAAAATAATTGTTAAGAGATAGAAGTAGGTGTGTTTGATCTAAGTGTGCTTTAACCAATAATGAGCTCGGCTTTTGCAATATGTATAAGCTTCATTAACACTAATATAAATATGTGTAGAGTTTCAATAAACTTCGAAATTTGCTATTCATCGCATATGGTGTGTTGCATCTCTCCCGCCGCTACGACAGCATTCCTTGTGGAGGTGAGCCTGGTGGCCAGCAGTGCCTGGCTGAGCTGCCTCGCAGCTCTCTGGCCTCTCAGAGCCACAGCTGCCTGGGCCAGTGCCCACGCCCTGTGCTGCTGCCTGGGCCTGGCCCTGTGTGGTTCTGGGCTCCTGCTGGATGGCTCCCCTGTCACTGCCCCGTGCCTTTCAGGTCCTCAAGTGCCTGCACTTGAGGAAATGTGCTGGCACTGTTGTGAAGATGATGTCAAGTTGCCTGCAGATGGAGTGCAGGGAGCGGCGGCGCCTGGCGCTCAGAGGCCTGGTGGTGCTCAGCAGGGAGCCCTGGATGGTGAGAAGGGGGCTGCGGCTGAAGCTGCACTGTGGAAAGCAGCCCCTTGGGCGTGCAGGGCTTCAGGAGCTGAGGCAGCTGCTCCCAGCTCTCCTGCCTCAGCTGCCCCAGTGCTTTGGCTCAGGCCTTTGGCCTGTGGGCCCTGCAGCAGCAGCAGCAGCAGCAGCAGCAGCAGGGTGGGCTTGCAGTGCCAGGGTGGTGTTGGCGGTGCAGCCGGATGTGGCTTTGCAGCGCAGCCTTGTGTTCCACCCAGGCCAGGAGAATGTGCAGCCTCTCTGCGAGCCTTCTGGAGCTGCTGGGTGAGGCCGATGGAAAGGTGGTCAGCATGTCCATGCATGTGTTGACAAATGTGCTCCAGGCAGACATGCTGGTATCCAGCAGCACTGCCCCCAAGCTGGCTGAGGCACTGCTGCTGCTCTTTGACCACGTAAGGCTCTGTGTCCCCAGCTGCGGGCACTGGCTGCTGCCCAGAAACTTTGGCCAGGTGAGCGTGGAGAATTTGGTGTAAAGGCCTGATCCTCTTGCATTCCTCCAGGACAACAGCTATGTGCAAGTGCTCTCCCTTGAGCTCTTCTTCAGGGTGATGGAGTCGGTAGTGGAGGAGGGAAAAAAGCCCCTTGCGAAGATTTTGAGCCAAAGCCTCCTTCCACTCTTTTTCCAGTGCCATGATGAGAAGCAGTGTGTGGCAAAGGTGAGGTTTAGTGTGATGCTGGTGGATCTTGGGGAGGGGGCTGGGCTGCCTCCTGCCCTGGCACCTCCAGGAGTGCAGCCTGGTGCAGGCCTTGGCACAGGGATGTGGGTCCTGTGCCTTGGCCCGTGGGGCCATCTGTGGGTGTCTGGTGCCCTGCAGGCCTCTCGGGAAACGCTGCTTGGTGTGGCCAAGTTCCTGAAGAGGAGGAAGCTGAAGCAGCTGGTGAAGAAGAGGCAGCTTTCAAAGTTCAGCGAGGTGCTGGTAAGGAGGGCCTGGAAGGCCCAGGCTGAGGCTGGAGAAGGCCCCTGAGGGCGGTGCTCAGGGTGCGGGGCCGGGCAGCTGTGCCCCTGGCCGCTGCTGCAGGCAGAGGCCGCGCGGGCTCTTCTCCAGGCTCCCGTGGGCCCGAGGCGGGTGCCCATGGAGCCCCGGCCCGGCGGGGCTGCGGGGCGGCACGGCGGCTCCCCGGGCAGCAGCCGTCCCTCTGCCCCCTCCCCTCGGGAGCCCTTGGCCAGCGGCTGCTGTGGCCGCGCCTCAGGGCGGTGCGGGCAGGGGAGGCCGGGGCTGGGCGCCCGGCCCAGGGGCTGAGTCCGCGCCAACGCTTCCCTCCTGCCAAACGTGCTCTGGAGCCCCCGGACAAGCTCTGGCAGAGTCAGCACAGAGCACCAGCTTTCCTCAACATCGCAGGGAAATTCAACATTCCCAGAGCTGCTGTACGAGGGCTGGAAAAGGAAAGAGGAGTGAAAGGATGAGGGTTGGCAGGAATTGTGGCACAAAGCCACCAGAGATGCTCCTGTGGACCCAAGACCTGCCTGAGCTCGGGCGCTGCCTTCCTCCCATTCGGGATCATGGAGAGCGGTCGCGGGTGTTGTGCAGGGCATGTGCCTGGCCCCGGGAAACTGCTACACTGCCAGTGGGCACCGGGATCCAACCTGCTGCCTTGGCGGCTTCTGCCCGCTGCCGGTGGTGGTGCCGGGACCGATTGGTGGCCGTGAGTTTGCAAAAGGAGCGATTTCCCCTCCTCCCTCCCGCCCGAGGCCGCCATGGCCCCTGAGGGGATGGAGCTGGAGCGGGGCGCCCCCTGCTGGCCGGGAGTGCTCCCTGCAGCGCCCCCTGCTGGCCGCGGTTATAACTGCCACAAAAACCAACAGCGCTGAGCGGGAGGGAAAGTTCTGGGGTTCTGGGTTTGTGTTGTTGGTTCTGTTCTGCTTTATAAATTTCCTAGTAAAGAGCCCTATTACTTTTCTTACACTTTTGCCTGGAAGCCTTATCATTTTTGAAATTAAAACAAATTTTAGACATGTGTCTTCTTTCGATTCCAGGAATGTTCCTACTTTCCATGGCAGATATTTCTCTTTTAAATGAGTTGCCAACTCCTGGGTTCCAGCGTGGATGAGACAGACAACCCAAGAGCAGACACGGTCAGGGAGTGTGCCACCTCATGCTCTGCCTTTTGAGCCATTAGGGCCACCAAGGGCCCTCTCCCCAGCTGGCACTTCTGGTCATGTGGACACTCAGGAGCTGGCTTTGGCAGAGTGTCACACTGTCCCCAATGTGCCAAGGCTGACAGACTGATGGACAGACGGGGCCCTGTCTCACCAAAAGCAAGGCCTGACCCACCCCTGCCACACACAGGTGTTCCAAAATGTCTCCAGACATCAAACTTTTCCTGTCTCTGACACCTCACCCTGTGCCATGGCCTGATCCTGACTGCCCTGGGACAGGGAGAGGCTCTGGAACCCCCCCAGGGCCTTTGTGACATCATGGTGTGGGGAACACAGCAGAGGAGGGGTTTGGGACAGAGAATCCAGAGCCACCTGAAGGCCACTTCAGAACAAGGAAGGTCCAGGGCCCTGCCAGGTTCCCCTAGTGGAGAAAATGTGCTGGGGCAATCATCTGGGATTTGCCTCTATTTTGGGGGCTTTCCCAGGAAATCATTCGTTTTCTGATCCTTTGGACTCTGAACCTTGTTGCTGTTTCTGTTGGTTTAATTCTCTCTCATTGCTGTTTCAGCAAATTATTCTTCTCTCAGCCCTTTGGGATGTTTGTTCCCCCACGGGGAGCAGGAGGGGCAGTTTTTAGTGGCAGCACAGACACGAGTGGTTGCCCATGGGTGGGGACCCCCAGTGCCCCCAGTTCCCCCCAGTGTCACAGCACATTCCCGTAGATGTCACCGGGTTCCCGCAGTCGCCCCTGGGGTCCCCGCAGCTCCGCGTTGGTCACCTGGGGATCCTGGAGGGTGGTGGCACGGGGGGACACTGCGAGAGACACGGGCTGTGGGATCTGGGTGGGGTGACACTGGTGGGTGACGTGTCCCTCTACGTGTGTCCCCCCTGTACTCACCCCCTGCCCACTTGGTGACCACGACGTGGGTGTACAGCACCTCCCCCTCCTCTGGGGGGGCCGGGGGATCCGGGGGGACCCTAAGGGAATAAAGGGGATGTGGGGGAGGAAATGGGAGGTCTTGGGGCGTTCGGGTAAAAGGGGAGAGTGTGGTTTGAGCCCCGCACTCACCTTTCCTGCTGCTTCCTGGCAGCTGCAAAAGAAAGAGAGGAGGAGTCACTGTGGGGGTCACAGGGCCCTGACCCCTGTCAGGATTGCTGAACCCCCATGGGATGCCCAAGCGTCCCTGAAACCCCCCAGAATCTGTGAACCTCTCCAGTGGTCCCAACCAAGTCAGCCTCAAACACCCAAACCCAGCTGGGACAAAGACCACCCAAATACCCCCAGGGCCCCTGAAAGAACCCTCAACATCCCTGCAGGACCATCCAGACACTGCCCAAACCCTACAGGACTCCCAGCCAAAGTCACATTTCTGGGGCTGTGGGTGCCGCCCTATCGCTCCCCAACTCTGGGGGCCTCTACAGCTCCCTGGGACCCCCGTCCCCCATTGTCACCCACCCAGGCGGTGCCACCTGTGCCAGGCAACAATGACACCCACGAGAAGGAGCAGGAACAAAAGAGCCCCACTGACCCCTGCAGCCACTGCAAGAAACAGAGGGGGACACATCAGGGTCACCCATCACCCCCGGGGTCTTGCATCCCTGAGTAACCCTGTGTGACTCCACCTGTGACCCTGTGTTTCTCTGTGTCCTACGCTGTCGCCTCCAGGGCCAGCTCAGGGCTGAGTGCCTGGAACACGTGGTGCCCGTCCTGTCCCAGCTGATTGGTGGCCATGCACTGGTAGGTGCCCGAATGTCCCACATCGATGTCCCTGAGCTCCAGGAGGGGACCCTGAGCCACCTCCTTCCCGTTGTGCAGCCAGATGAAGGTGACAGGGGCTGAGCCCACCTGCACTGAGCAGCGCAGGGTCACATTGTCACCTTCACGCACCTGGTGTGATGGGGGACTGGGGATGATGGTGGCATTAGCCACAGGCACTGTGGGGACATAAAGAAGGCTGGCACTGGGTGAGGTGGGATGGGGGTGCTGCAGTTGGGTCACCCCCAGCCCGAGGGTCCCGCTCACCCAGGACAGTGACATTCAGGGGGTCACTCTCGGCCACGCTGTCCCCATTGCTGACCCGGCACCGGTACTGGCCGCTGTCATTGTCCCCAACGTGGTGCAGCTCCAGGTGGGGACCGGTGCCCAGCAGTGCCCCCAAGCCCTTCCGGTGCCAGGAGAAGGACAGGGGACCTGACCCTGCGGCCACCGTGCAGCTCAGCACCAGGCTGTCCCCGAGTGCCACCTGTCCCCTGGGGGGCTGTGCTGACAGGGACACCCCCGAGAGCGGGACCCCTGTGGGAGGGGGTGACAGAAGGGGACAGTGAGGGACCTGGGGGGTAAGGGAGGGGAAGAGGGATCCCAGTGAGGGAAAGGCTGTGAAGAGACTGGGGGGTCTTGAAAGGGACTCCAAGGAAGGATGGGGGGTCAGGGAAGGGACACGTGGTGAGGGAGGGGGCTGAATCCAGGGAGGGTACAGGGACCCAAGGGAGGGGATGGTGAGACCTGGGGAATGTGACGGGACTTCAGAGAGGGGGGAGGGGACCTCGGGAGGGGTGAAGGGACCCAGTGAGGGATGGGGTCTCCTGGCACTGATGGAGGTCCCCAGACAGTAATGGGGGACCCGAGCAGACCATGAGGGCTCCCCGTGCCCATCCCCGCACTCACTGTGCACCGTGACATGGAGCCGGGCTCTGCTATTCTGCACGACCCCCCTTGGAGTGCACCTGGCAGCTGTAATTCCCCGAGTGGGAGACCCCCAGGGCAGGCACCAGCAGCTGCAGGGACCCCTGCAGGCCCCCCACCACCTGCCCGTCCCGGTAGAACACGTGCAGGAGGGGGCTCGGGGCCTCAGGGGGCTGGGGGCGCTGAGGCAGCTGAGAGTCAGGGGGGACCCCTGGGTGGGCTTGGGGCGACCCTCCAGCACCAGCACCGAGAAGAGCTCAGGGAAGGAGAGGGGAGGTGAGGACTGTGACTCTGAGTCTGCTGGGAAGGGGTTTGGAGGTGTCAGGAGATCAGAATTCCAACTGTGGGGGTGCTCACCGTGCACTGTCACTGTCACTGGTGCTGACCGTGAATGAAAGGGCTTCACAAAACCACTGCAGCTGTAGTGATCGCTGTGGTGCAGCTGCAGAGGGGACAGGGACAGCTCAGTTCCCCTGAGGGACCCCCACAGATCCTTCTCCTCCCGGTAAAATCGCACCCTGGTGTCCGGGTTGTCCTGCCGGCCCCGGCAGCACAGTGTCACTGTGTCCCCCTCCAGCAGTGCCCGTGCTGGCACCTGCAGCACCAGCTCATTTGTGGGACAGGAGGGTCCCATCTCACTGAGAGGCTTGAGACAGGTGCAAGGAGGGTCCCCATGGCACTGGGGACATGTGGGTGCACTGGGATGAACTGGGATGTTCCTGTGTGCAGGGCACCACACAAGGGGTGTGAGGCCACCCACAGACTGGAGCTCACCCAGATCTATCAGCGGCCACCCAGATGATTTAAGATACCCACTCGCCATCTAAGACTCTAACGGGGGGGCTGTGCCCACTGCCAGGTCTGTCACACGTGTAGGTGCCACTCTCAGTGACACTCAGGTGGTCGAGTCCCTGCTGCCCCCAGCACTGCCCGTCCTTGTACCAAGTTGTGGCTGCGGCGGTCCCCAAGCCCTGGCAGGTCAGGGTCACCCGGTCCCAATGCACCGCCGGCCTCCAGGGGGCTCCACCAGGAGCTGGGTGGTCTGGGCACCTGTGGGTGACAGGGGACACCAGCCTGCCAGGGCCAGTGTGGGGCTGGGGACAGTGGGGTGGGGCCATGGCATCCCCCAAGGACTCACCAGCGAGGCCGAGGGTCTGGGCTGGAAGGGAGAAGGGACAGGGCTGGGTGGGGGTGGCACCATGGGGACAGAGGCACCGGGGGCACAGGGTGTGGGAGATGTCCCCAAACTGTCCCCATAGGGGACAGCAGTACATTCCTGTCCCCCTTCCTCTATCCCCACAGCCACCCCATGGCTCTGGTGACCTCATGCTCTGGCTCTGCTTGCATTGGAGACCTCCGGGGACCCTGCAGCCCCCCTGTGCCCCCTCCCCTCACCATCCCCGGGGTGTCAGGCCCGTGCCCAGGGCACTCACCCCACAGGAGCAGCGCCACCTTCCCGGCCATCCCGGTGTCCCCAGCCATGTGCACTGGCTGTCACTCGCTGCCGTGGCCACCGCTCCCCTGGCTGGCGGCTCTTTGGATGAAGGGGAAGGAAGCGAGGTCACGTCCATCCCCATGTGTAGGTGGCCCTTGGTGGGGGCTGGGTGGCCACAAACTGGGGACAGGCTGGGGACAAGGCTGAGTGGGACAAGGTGGGACATGGAGTTCCCAGGAGGGGGGGCCTCAATGGGTTTGGGGAGCCAGGGATGGGTGTCCAGCAGAATGGGGGGGTCCCAGGGATGGGGTCCCTGAACAATGGGGGTCCTGAAGAGGTGGAGTCACCTAGGATTGGGGTGGGGGGCATGGAAATCCCTCTCCCCCAGGGCTGGGGAGACTCAGGGATAGGAATCCTAATGGAACGTGGGCTCCAGGGATTTGGAGTCATGGGATGGGGATTCTTTGGATGTGGATGATGGGAGAATGGGGGAGCTGAGAGGATGAAGGTCCTGGGGGATGGGAGATTTCAGGGCTTGGAATGAACAGGACAGGGTTCCTGGGCCATGGAGATCCTGGGGAATGTCAGTACAGGGATGGGGCTCCCAGGCAAGGTGGGACATACGGAATGGGGGTGCCATGGTTGGGTTCCCAGGGGAACGGAGGTGCCAGGGATGGGCAGTTGCTTGATGGACACAGGGATCTCAGCTCCTTCCCTGGGTGCCTCAGATTTTGGTGTGACCCAGGGCCCAGCACTGCCACCCCTGGGGTGCTCATTTCCTGTGCAGGCATCACATGGGGGTCCTGGGTAGCTCTGCCTCTGTGCCCTCCCCTGCCCGTGACTTTTTCCTCTCTTTATTTCTCTTTTTTCCTTATTTTCCTCACTTTTGTGCCAGGTGCCCTCTGCCCCCGTTCCTGGCTCAGCAATCCCGGGGAGCACCTGAGCAAGGAATGGATTGGGGGGAGCCAGGGGAGGAGAAAAATGGGGAGCAGGGGGTGCAGGGAAGGGTGGGGAGGCTGTGGGGGATGGAGGTGTTGGACTGTGCCCCCTCAACACTTTCACCTCCTTTTTCCTGGACAAGAAGGAAGAGGCCGTTTGTGCTGAGAGTCAGATGGGAAAGGGGCAGGTTCTGTCCTGGGGTGGCACATCCAGAGGCTCCTGTCCTGGGGGGATCCTGTCCCAGGGGGTGACACATCCTGGCATGGGGGCTCCTGTCCCAGGGTGTGGCAGTTCCAGAAATGTCCCTGCACATTCCTGGCCGGGTGCCTGTCCCAGGGGTGGCACATCCTGGGGACCCCTGTCAATGCAAGGCTGGGGCCCAGCCATGGCCCAGCCCCACTGCACAGGGATGGCCGTTGCCCAGCCCTGCTCTGCCCAGCCCCAGGTGGCAGCCAGCACCTGAGGGTCCCCCCTGCCCCCTTGGCTTTGATTCTGGCAGCTTTAGAGCTGCTGCAGAGGGGAGAATTCTGTGGGGGAAAAAGGCCCTGTCTGTGGTTTGTTCAGCCCTGCAAGAAGCACAAACCCAAAGGGAGCTCAAGCAGTGGCTCTGTGAGGGCCTTTAATGGTTTTCAGAGCAGGGCTGGCTGGAAACTGCCCCTGCAGGGGCAGCTGTGAGGGAACCAGTCCGGAAATGCAGCAACTGATTATTTGTTCCTGTCCCCAAGGGACTGAGAATACCACAAAACAACTGCAAATCCCACACCAATCTGCTCAAGAAGCTGACCTGGACCCTCCTTCTTGAACAAAACCTCCTGCCCTTTGGATCTTCTGGAAAGAATGTTTGTGTTCTGGATGTGCACACCAGAAGAGAGGGAAAAGTGTCAAAATATTGAGCAGGGGCTGCACACAAGGTGCTGGGGAACAGGGGTGTCACAGCAGGAGCAGGGAGTGCCCAGGCAGGGGAATTCAGGGCAGGCTGGAGTGGATTTACCAGGGAATCAGACCCTGAGGAACACAGGGGCATTTCCACAGCTTCTTGTGCACTGTCCCAAGCATGGACAGAGCTTCTCCCCTTCCTCCATGGGAAATCAATCAATTTTCAGGGTGGGAACGAGCAAAATGGGGAGAGTTCCTTAATATGGTCCAAGAAAAGGTTTCCTTAGGGGCTGGGTTGCTGCCCAGTAGGCAGGGAACAATCCCATGGAGCTGGTGGACACTCAGGGAGATTCCACCCTCTGTGTTATCCACAAGCAAACCCTGCTGTGGGATGCACCAAGGGGCTCCTAAAGGGAGCCAAAAAGTCTCATTTCTTTGTGATTTGTTTGTGTTTTTATTGTGAGGGACTTGTTGGGACAGAAAGCGTTATAAGGATTCTACAAACCAGAGCATTTTATACCTTGCCAGATTGATTTTTGCTGAGTTTGTTCTTTATTAGGAAAATAACGGTGTGGGAAAGATTTTTGCTTTTATCCTATGGATGTGTAATTTTGTCTGAACCAATTGGGCATCAAGTGTTGCCTGGGATGGCTGAGCCAGGAAATGGGGGGACCTGACCCTGGGGTGAGTGTGGCAGGGACACAGAGACTCCCAGGACAGCCATGGGGTGCCCCAGGGTGGGGGCTGTGCTGGGCTCTGGGTCACCCCAAAATCTGAGGCACCCCAGGATGGAGCTGTGACACCCATGGCCACCCAGCCACTGCCCATCCCTGGCACCCCCATTCCCCTGGGAACCCAACCATGGGAACCCCATTGTCTTGGTCTCTCCTCCCTGGGGACCCCCATCCCAGGACTGACATTGCCCAGCCCCACCATTGCCTTGATCCCATCCCATGGGCTGCTTCTTCCCCGGAACCCCTATTCCCGAGGGTCCCCTTTTTCCCCCTGCACCCCCAGCCCTGGCACCCACTTGCCATGACCCCAAATCCCTGGGGACCATGTTCCCACAGCACCCCCATCCCTGAATGCCCCCAGGCATGGAAACCCCAACTCCACTGGACCCCCATTCTGCTGGACACCCATCCTTGGTTCCCCACATCCCCTGAGCCCCCCAGTCCTGGCAAGACCATCCCCCACCATGTCCCCAGGCTGTCCCACCATGTCCCCAGCCTGTGCCCATCTTGTGGCCACCCTGCCCCCACCAAGGGCCACCTCCATGTTGGGACAAGATGTGACCTCGCTTCCTTGCCCTTCATCCGAAGAGCCGCCAGCCAAGGGAGCGGTGGCCACAGCAGCGAGTGACAGCCAGTTGTCACAAGCCGTCCTCACGGATGTGTTTCGTGATGGTTTGTGATCTCAGAGTGCAAGAAGAACCAACACGGTCGAAGGGGGTTTGCAGTGATAATCAAAACAAATCACCATTATTGAAATAACCACAGTTAAAATGCCTTGGGGAGGAATTGGGGGAAAGGGAAAAATAAAAGGGAAAAGAGGGAGGAAAAAGAAAAAGGTATGTAGCTACCAAACGTAGTACTGCGGTGTCCTTTGGTGTCCAGCCGATGGAGTTCACCAGGTCACGTCCAGGGAAATCTCAGGGGTGCAGCCCATCTGCACTCTAATAATACCCTTTTTTGATGGGGGGAGGGGAATAGATCTTGAAACCAAATCAAAGATAGTCTATTGTATGCTCGGGGAAAAGAATGGTATTTGGAAAGGGTACACACAGTCCATATTCTCTGTAGTGGGCGAGAGCCATTGTCTTCATGGTCCAATGCTCCCACCTGCAACATCCATCTTGCTTTGGTCACCTTGCCTCCCCCTGCACACCTCCCTGGTTGGGGGTTTCAGTCCCAGACCTTGGAAAGTATGAGAGGGGGCCTTCTCACATAGGGGTCTCATGTCTGGGTTTTTCTCTGCTGAAGAGGCTTCTTACATCTCAGTTTGTCTGTCACGGTGATTGCAAACGAGCCAGAGGGGTCTTCTTAGGAGGACCAGCCAGAACTCAGGAGAAGTTCAGCCAGGCCAAGAGAAAAATCCCACAGCTATTGTTGCAAAAGGTCAGAATGTCCTTCTTTCTTCTTGTTGAGCTCAGTGTAGCATATAGTAAATACACCTGTGAAAACAAAACTTTGACAATGCTCTCAGGTCTCATGGCCTGGCTGGCATATGACTTTCTCCTACAGGGCTAGACAGGGGGGTCTTTTCTTCAGTGTTCCCCTAATGATGATCATGTGGCAGATGAGGGATATTTCAGACAGACTCTCACACCAGTCCACATAGCTGGCAACACTGGGATGGCTGGGATGGTGATGCTGTTCCTTTGGGGTGAGTGCCCTGGGCATGGGCCTGAAAGCCTGGGGATGAGGAGGGGAGGGAGCAAAGGGGGGCTGCAGGGTCCCCTGAGGTCCCAAGTGCCAGCAGTGCCAGTCCGTGTTAGCCACAGTGGACATTGGTTGGACTGGGGATGTAGGGTGACTTTGGGGACAAGAACAGGGGGCCAGAATTTGGGGATGGGGATGTGGGGACAGGAATGTGGGGACTGGCACCTTTGGGCTCCGGTAGCTGTGGGGATAGGGTGGGGGACAAGGGAACTGGGATGCAGGGACAGAAGGGGACACGTTCCTGTTCCCAAGGTATCTGTGCCACACAGATGTGGTGCACAGGTGGCTGTGACACAGAAATCTCCCCCTGCTTTGCCAAATCTTTTGGTGGCCACCCCCACACACTTTCTCACAAGAACGGCTGTCCCCATGGGGACACTTTGGGGACAGCCCCCACACCCCGTGACCCATGAGCCTCTGTCCCTGCAATGCCACCCCCACCCAGCCCTGTCCCTTCTCCCTTCCAGCCCAGACCCTCGGCCTCGCTGGTGAGTCCTCAGGGGATGACATGACCCCACCCCACTGTCCCCAGCCCCACACTGGCCCTGGCAGCCTGGTGTCCCCTGTCACCCACAGGTGCCCAGACCACCCAGCTCCTCGTGGAGCCGCCTTGGAGACCTGTGATGCTGTGGGACCGGGTGACACTGACCTGCCAGGGTTTGGAGACCGCTGGTGCCACGACCTGGTACAAGGACAGGAAGCGATGGGGGCATCAGGGACCTGACCATTTCACTTTCACTGAGAGTGGCACCCGTTAGTGTGACAGACCTGGCACCAGGTTCAGCCCCCCTGTGACTGTCTTATATGGTTAGGGAGGTTTGGGTGTCCCCAGCCTGGCACCCACGGGGACCCCAAGGGCTCTGGGTGGGCTCCGCTCCATGGGTCACCTCCTGTGTGACCAGAGCCCATCCCCTGCTCTGGGGACATCCCAGAGCATCCCAGACCGGGGGGATCCCAGTGTTGGCATTGGGAACTCCTGGTGCACTGGGTGTGACCCAGTGGGGAGGTCTTGGTGCCATGGGATGTGACAGGATCCCTCTGTCCCCCAGACGGGCTGGTGCTGCATGTGCCTGCGCAGGCGCTGCTGGAGGGGGACACGGTGACCCTGCGCTGCTCGGTGCAGGTGGGCTCAGCCCCTCTCACCTTCACCTGGTTGCACAACGGGCAGGAGGTGGCCCGGGGTCCCCTCCTGGAGCTTGGAGACATCAATGTGGGACATTTAGGCACCTACCGGTGTGTGGTCACCAACCAGCTGGACCTGCACTGCGTGTTCCAGGCACCCAGCACTGAGCTGGTCGTGGCTGTGACACTGCAACAAAGGTGGGGCCACACGGGGTCATCAGGGAGTGCAGGACACCCAGGGTTCAGGGTAACCCTGATGTGTCCCCTTCTGTTACTTGCAGTGGCCACAAGGGTCGGTGGGGCCCTTTTGTTCCTAGTCCTGCTCATGGGTGTCATTGTAGCCTGGCGCCCGTGGCACCACCTGGGTGGGTGACAATGGGGGGACAGGGGTCCCAGGGAGCTGTAGAGACCCCCAAAGTTGGGGAGCAATAGGGCAGCACGCACAGCCCCATATTTGTGACCTTTGCTGGGGGTGCTGATGGGGTTTGGGGAGGTGCTGGAGGGTCCTGTGGGGATGTTGGGGGTTCTTTCAGGGGCCCTGGGGGTAATTGGGGGGGTCTATGTCCCTGCTGGGCTTTGGATATTGAGGCTGAGTTGGTAGGGGGCACTGGGGAGGTTCATGGATTCTGGGAGCTCCAGAGATGTTTGGGGGTCCTGAGGAAAATTGAGGGTCCTGTGGGGGTTCAGCAATCCTGAGAGGGGTCAGAGCCCTGGGAACCCCCACAGTCACCCCTCCCCTCTTTGCTTTGAAGCTGCCAGGAAGCAGCAAGAACGGTGAGTGGGGGTCTCAAACCACACTCTCCCCTTTTACCACAACCCCCAAAGACCTCCCATTCCCTCCCCCACATCCCTTTTATTGTCTCAGGGCCCCCCCGGATCACCCGGCCCCACCAGAGCAGGGGGAGGTGCTGTACACCCACGTCGTGGTCACCAAGAGGGCAGGGGGTGAGTACGGGGGGGACACACGCAGAGGGACACGTCACCCACCAGTGTCACCCCACCCAGATCCCACAGCCTGTGTCTCTCGCAGCATCCCACTGTGCCACCACCCTCCAGCATCCCCAGGTGACCAACGCGGAGCTACGGGGACCCCAGGGGCAAACATGAGAACCCGGTGACATCTATGGGAATGTGCTGTGACACTGGGGGGAACTGGGGGCACTGGGGGTCCCCACCCATGGGCACCCTCTCGTGTCTGTGCTGCCACTAAAAGCTGCCCCTCCTGCTCCCCGTGGAGGCACAAAGATGCCAAAGAGCTGAGAGAAGAACAATTTGCTGAAACAGCAACGAGAGAGAATGAAACCAACAGCAACCGCAACAAGGCTGAGAGTCCAAATGGTCACGCAAGGACCGATTTCCAGGGAAAGCCACAACGAGGAACAAACCCCAGATGTTTCCCTCAGCATGTTTCTCCACCAGAGGAACTGGTAGGGCCCTGGACCTTGCTTGCTCTGGTGGCCAAAGCGGCCTTCAGGAGGCTCTGGATTCTCTTGTTCCCGGTCCCTAACCTCTCCTCTGCTGTGTTCCCCTCACGATGATCTCACAAAGGCCCAAGGGGCGTTCTGGAGTCTCCCCTATTGCCAGGGTAGTCGGGATCAAGCCATGGTACAGGGCGGATTGTCAGAGACAGGAAAATTTGATGACTGGAGACATTTTGGAACAGCTGTGTTTGGCAGGGGTGGGTCAAGGCTTTCATTTAAATGAGAAATCTCTGTCAAGGAAAGAGGGAATTTTCTCGGAATGGAAAGAAGACCCATGTCTAAAATTTTTTAAATTTGAAAAATGATGAGGCTTGCAGGCCAAAATGTGGGAAAAGGAATAATAGCTCTTTACCGGGAAATTTATAAAGCAGAACAGAAGAAAACAACACAAGCCCAGAACTTTCCCTCCCGCTCAGCGCTGTTGGTTTTTGTGGCAGTTATAACTGCGGCCAGCAGGGGGCGCTGCAGGGAGCACTCCCGGCCAGCAGGGGGCGCCCCGCTCCAGCTCCATCCCCTCAGTGGCCGTGGCAGCCTCGGGCGGGAGGGAGGAGGGGAAATCGCTCCTTTTGCAAACTCACGGCCACCAATCGGTCCCGGCACCACCACCGGCAGCGGGCAGAAGCCGCCAAGGCAGCAGGTTGGATCCCAGTGCCCACTGGCAGCGTAGCAGTGTCCCGGGGCAGGCACACGCCCTGTGAAACACCCGCGACTGCTCTCCATGATCCCGAATGGAAGGAAGGCAGAGCCTGACCCCAGGCAGGTCTCGGGTCCACAGCAGCACCTCTGGTGGCTTAACACCACAATTCCTGCAAACCCTCAGCCTTTCACACAGGTGAGGAGGGCAGGGATGGAGCAGCTTTGGGGACACCTGGAATCCAGACAGGGTCACTCCCCACAATGGCCAGAGTTCCTGCTCGATATTTCCACACTTTTCTCTCTCTTCTGATGACCACAGCCTGAGGCCAAACATTCGTTCCATCAGGTTTCAGAAGGCCGCAGGTTTTGTTCAAAATGAAGGCCCACTTCAGCTTGTTAAGCAGAGAGTTGTTGTCTTTGCAGTAGTTCTGGGGCTCCCTCAGTCCCTTGCCAAGAGGGACAAAATGATCAATTGCTGCATTTCTGGACTGGTTCCTTCTCAGCTACCCCTGCAGGGGCAGTTTCCAGCCAGCCCTGCTCTGAAAACCATCAAAGGCCCTCACAGAGCCACTGCTTGGGCTCCCATTGGGTTTTGTGCTTCTTGCAGCGCTGAGCAAACCACAGGCAGGGCCTTTTTCCACCACAGAATTCTCACCTCTGCAGCAGCTCTAAAGCTGCCAGAATCAAAGCCAAGGGGGCAGGGGGGACCCTCAGGTGCTGGCTGCCACCTGGGGCTGGGCAGAGCAGGGCTGGGCAATGGCCATCCCTGTGCAGTGGGGCTGGACCATGGCTGGGCCCCAGCCTTGCATTGACAGGGGTCCCCAGGATGTGCCACCCCTGGGACAGGCACCCAGCCAGGAATGTGCAGGGACATTTCTGGAACTGCCATACCCAGGACAGGACCCCCCATGCCAGGATGTGTCACCCCCTGGGACAGGATCCTCTCATGAGAGGACCCCCCCTAGATTTGCTGCTCAGGACAGAACCTCCCCCCCATGATACTCAGCACAAACGGCCTCTTCCTTCTTCTGCAGGAGAGAGAAAGTGTTGGGGGGCACAGCTCGACACTCCCATCCCCCACAGCCTCCCCACCCTTCCCTGCACCCCCCACTTCCCTGTTTCCCCCCTCCTCTGAGTCATCCCAACTCATTCCCTGCTCAGGTGCTCTCCAGGATTGCTGAGCTGGGAACGGGGCATGATGGGACCTGGCAGAAAAGTGAGGAAAATAAGAAAAAAGATAATTATAGACTCAAAAAAGTCAAAGGCACAGAAGCAGAGCTACCCAGGACCCCTATGCCCAGGAAATCAGCACCCCAGGGGAGCAGCACTAGGCCCTGATTCACCCCAAAATCTGAGGCACCCAGGGAAGGAGCTGTGACCCACCAGCCCACCCAAGCAACTGTCCATCCCTGGCACCCCCTTCCCCTGGCCCCCCAACCATATGATCCCCACTCCTTCCATCCCAACTTCCCTGGGCCACCATCCCAGGGCTGGCAGTCCCCAGGATCTTAATTCCCAAGGAACCCCAGCTTGGTAATTCTGGCCTCTGGGATCCCCCTTCCCCTGGGGGCCTTGGTTCCACCAGGAATCTCATTCCCATGGCATGCCAATCCCTCGGCCCCATCCCATGATCACAAATCCCTGGAGGCCACGTTGTCCTGGGACCCTCACCCCAAGCTTGAGTCCACCAAATCCTTGGGTCCCCCACTCCCCTGAGACGCCATCCCTGGGCCTCCCATTACCCTGAACACCCATCCCTGGCCCCCTGTACTGCCTCAGCCTCAAAATTCTGGCAACACCATGTCCCCACCATGTCCCACCATCACAAACATGTACCACTATCACCCCCATGTCCCATCAGGTCCCCACCCTGCCCCCATCCTGTACCCACCCTCCTCCCACCAAGGCCCAACTACACATGGGGACAGACGTGACCTCTCTCCTTTCCCTTCATCCAAAGAGCCACCAGCCAGGGGAGCGGTGGCCACAGCAGCGAGTGACAGCCAGTGCACATGGCTGGGGTGTCACGATCCGTCCTTACGAACAAGTTTCGAGATGGTTCGTGGATTGATCTCAGAGTGGAAAAAAAAAACTGACAGGGCACAGGGGATTTGCAGTAATAATCAAAACAAATGCACCTTTATTGAATGACCATAGCAAAATGCGATAGAGAGATTAAGGGAGAGAAAAAGAGAAAGAGAGAGAAAAAAGAGAGAGAAAGAGGGGGAATATAGCTACCAAACATAGAGACGAAGGCCTTTGGTGCAGTCCAGCTGAGGATCTGCCTGTTTCATCGGGGAGATCTCAGAGGTGCAGTTCATCTGGACTCCAATTCTACTCTCTTTCAATCGGGGAAGGGGGAATGGTATTTGCAAAGGGTACACACAGTCCATGTTCTCAGCAGTGGGCGAGAGCCATTGTGTTCATGGTCCAATGCTCACACCTGCAACATCCATCTTGCTTTGGTCAGCTTGCCTCCCCCCGCACATCTCTGCCGGGTTGGGGGTTTCAGTCCCAGGCCTTGGAAGGAGGAGAGGGGGCCTCCTCACAAAGGGGTTTCATGTCTCGGTCTTTGATGGAAAGGCTTCTTACATCTCAGTCTGTCTGTCACAGTGGTTGCAAATGAGTGAGAAGGGTCTTCTGCAGGGGACCACCCAGAACTCAGGAAAAGTCCAGCCAGGCCGAGAGGTGGGACAGCTTCCAAGGCTATTGTTGCAAAAAGGGCACGGTGCCCCCTTCTTCTTCTCATTGGGCTCAGTGTAGCATACAGCAAACAACACCTGTGAAAACAAAAACTTAGCAATGCTCTCAGGTCTCAGTGGCTTGTTGGCATGTGACTTTCTCCTTCAGAGCCAGAGATTTTAGACAGGGGGGGTCTTCTCTTCAGTGGTTCCCCAATGATGACCGTGAGGCAGATGAGGGAAAATTCGGACTGACTCTCACAGGACTCCCAAAACTCCTCACCATTTAAGACTGTCCCAGGGGGGCTGAGCCCAGTTCTGGGTCTGTCACACATGTAGGTGCTGCTCTCAGTGACTTTGAAGGGGTCGCATCCCTCCTGCCTCTAGTGCCTCCCATCCTGGTAGCAGGTGGTGGCACCAGCGGTCCCCAAGCCCTGGCAGGTCAGGGTCAGCCGGTCCCACAGCACCGCCGGCCTCCAGGGGGGCTCCACCAGGAGCTGGGTGGTCTGGGCACCTGTGGGTGACAGGGGACACCAGCCTGCCAGGGCCAGCGTGGGGCTGGGGACAGCAGGGTGGGGCCATGGCATCCCCCGAGGACTCACCAGCAAGGCTGAGGGTCTGGGCTGGAAGGGAGAAGGGACAGGGCTGGGTGGGGGTGGCATCATGGGGACAGAGGCACGATGGCACTGGGGGTGGGGGCTGTCCCCAGAAGGTCTCTGTGGGGGCACTGGTGTGGCACAGAGGTCTCGAAGACAGGGACACAGCAGCCAACCCTTGCTCAGGCATGGGGACCCTGTGCTGGCACAGATTACCCCTGCCAGACCCACAGACACATCCCCACAGCCCTGTTCCCATGATCCCATTTTGGTGGCACCTGTCCCCATGGCCCAAACACATGGTGCTTGTCCCCTTGTCCCTGTCCCTGCATGTCTGTGTCCCTGTCCCCACAGCTGCCCCAGCCCCAAGGTTCCTTCTGCCACATCATTGTCACAACATCTCCATCCCATGCTCCTGTGCACTCATCCCAGTTCCCCTGTTCCTGTCCCCCTTTTCCTGTCTCCACGGCCATCCCACAGCTCTGGTCACACTGGGCTCCATGCCCTGGTGGCCCTGGGGTTCTCAAGGAACTGTGCAGCCCCCCTGTGCCCCCTACCCACTCATCTCTCCCTCACCAGAGCCCATCCCCAGGGCGTCAGACGCCTGCCCAGGGCACTCACCCCACAGGAGCAGCGCCACCTTCCCGGCCATCCCGGTGTCCCCAGCCATGTGCACTGGCTGTCACTCGCTGCTGGGGGTGGCTGTCCCCTGGCTGGTGGCTCTTTGGCCAGAGGGGAAGGAAGCGAGGCCAGGTCTCATCCCCATGTGTAGGTGGCACCTGGTGGGTGCAGGGTGGCCACAAGCTGGGGACAGGCTGTGGGCAGGGTGGGGACAGGATGGGGACAAGGCTGGGTGGGACAAGGTGGGACATGGGGCTCCCAGGAGTGGGGGGCTCAGGGGGTTTGGGAATGGGGAATGGGTGTCCTGGGGAATGGGGGGTCCCAGGGATGGGGTCCCTGGGAATGGGGGTGCTGAGGAGGAAGAGTCACTGGGAATGGGGGTGCCATGGGAATGGGGGTGCCCAGAGCTGGGGGGACTCAGGGATGGGAGTCCCAGGGGAACGTGGGCTCCAGAGATTTGGGGTCATGGGATGGGGATGCTGGGGGAATGGGGGATCCCATGGGAATGGGGGTCCTGGTAGAATCAAGGTCCTGGAGGAAGGAGGATTGCAGGAGATGAAATGAACAGGAGAGGGTTCCTTGGGATGAGAGGGTCCTGGGCCATGGACATCTTGGGGAATGTCAGTATTAGGATGGGGGTCCCAGGGAGGGGGGGACACAATGAAAGGGGGGTCCCATGGTTGGTTCCCATGGGAATGGAGGTCCCAGGGATGGGCAATTGCTGGGTGGGCCTGTGGGTCAAAGCGCCTTCCCTGGGTGCCTCAGATTTTGGGGTGACCCAAGCCCAGCACAGGCCCCACAAGGTGCCGGTGGCCTGGGCGTCAGCCCAGAGAGATTCTGAGGGGCTCTGAGTCTATGGAGGTGCCGCAGAGGTGAGAATTCTGTGGGGGAAAAAGGCCTGGCTGTGGTTTGCTCAGCCCTGCAAGAAGCACAAAGCCCAATGGGAGCCCAAGCAGTGGCTCTGTGAGGGCCTTTGATGGTTTTCAGAGCAGGGCTGGCTGGAAACCCCCCTGCAAGGGCAGCTCTGGAGGAAGCAGTCCGGAAATGCAGCAATTGATCACTTTGTCCCTAGCAGCAAGGGTCTGAGATAGCTCCCTAACTTCTGCAAACACAATAATGTTTTGCACAACAACCTGACTGGGTCCCTCCTCCTTCCTGTCTCAAACCTGCAGCCCTTTGGAATGTCCTGGGAAGAATATTTGGGTTCTTGCTTGGCTGCCAGACAAGAGGGAAAAGTGAGGGAATAGAGAGCAGTGGCTCTGCCTGCGGCCGTGCTGGGGCTGTGGGGAATGACCCTGTCTGGATTTCAGGTGTTCCCAGAGCTGCTCCATCCCTGCCCTCCTCACCTGCACAGGGCACAGGGAATAGACAGGGCTCTGCCCTGCCCCTGCCCCGCCCCTTCCAGGGTCCCCCTCCACTTCCCGGAGCTGTGGGGGCCTTACCCTGGCAACGCTCGGTCCCGACACATCACGACAGTGGCTTCGGACACGCTGCCACAGTCGGTTCGGACACCCCGTGACCGTCCCGGCACTCGCAGCGCGATGGCAGCTGGGCCCCTTCCCGGTGCTCCGGGACCACCATTGCGGTCCCTCCTTTCCGTAGACCCCACCGCAGGGTCTCTGCTCCCCCCTGTCCCGGGGTCTCCCCTCCGCCGTTTCGCTCCCTCCACGCTCGGGGCTCCCCAGTGGGGTCCCGGTCCCTCCATCCCGGCCCCTCTCACCCGCTGCCCCCCGGTCCCTCCGGCCGCGCCCCCCGACAGCCCCGGGGCCGGCACCGGCAGAGGCTGCCGAGCTCCTGCAGGATGAGACGTCCCTGGGGCAGCACCGGCTGAGCAGGGCCCGGCTCCCTCACTCCGTCCTTGCCCGCAGCACTCGGGCTCCAGCAGCCCCGGGCTGCTCCTTCGGGATGTGCCGACCGCTCCCGGAGCGCTGCCCTTTGTCGGGAACGAGCCTGAGAGCGCCCAAATCATCCCCAAGGCCTGGGCTGGGACCTCCTGTGAGGCTGTGCCCGAGCCCTGAGGGGTTTGGGAGCCTGATGGGTGTCACTGCTCCCTCCCAAAATCTGGGGGGATCAGGAATGGCAAGCGGTGCCCTGTGGCCCTCGTCTGAGCACCCTGCAGAATTCCCGGCACTCCTGCTCCTCACCATGGCCAGGTGCTGTTCCAGTGGCCCACTTGCTCCAGCTGCTGCTGCCTCAGCTGCAGGATCCCAAAATCCCCAGGAGAGGCACCAGAACCCTGTGTTTGTGCACAGGGATGTTTTAGGAGCATGGCTGAACTTTAGGAACTCCAGAACTAATTATAACACCTCCTTAAGGGTCTGCTGGTCCCTGAGCAGAACAGGGGCATTAGGCCAACTAGATCCAATTACTCCCCATTTTTCCCTCCCAAGGCACTGCTCCCGGCCAAGGCTGTCCCTGTGCTCCAGCGGCAGCTGCAGAGCCCTTGGAATTGTGGCTCTGCTCTCCATCTGCTCTTCCTTTCCCTGCAGATGCTGTGTGGGGACCAGCAGTGGCCCAGGAAGAGGAGGAAGTCCAAATGTGCTCTGGAGCCCCCAGAGGAGCCCAGGCAGAGCCAGGACTGAACATCAGCTTTCCTCAACATTCCAGAGCAATTCAACATTTCCAGATTGGCTGTGACAGGGCTGAAAGAGGAAAAGGGAGAGAAAGGCAGAGGATTTGCAGGAATTGTGGTGTAAAACCACCAGAGGTGCTGCTGTGGACCCAAAACGTGTCAAGGGTCAGGTGCTGCTTTCCTTCCATTTGGGATCATAGAGTGGTTGCAGGTGTTGTGCAGGGTGTGTGCCTGGCCCCGGGACACTGCTACGCTGCCAGTGGGCACTGGGATCCAACCTGCTGCCTTGGCGGCTTCTGCCCGCTGCCGGTGGTGGTGCCGGGACCGATTGGTGGCCGTGAGTTTGCAAAAGGAGCGATTTGCCCTCCTCCCTCCCGCCCGAGGCCGCCATGGCCCCTGAGGGGATGGAGCTGGAGCGGGGCGCCCCCTGCTGGCCGGGAGTGCTCCCTGCAGGGCCCCCTGCTGGCCGCGGTTATAACTGCCACAAAAACCAACAGCGCTGAGCGGGAGGGAAAGTTCTGGGTTTGTGTTCTTTGTTCTCTTCTGCTTTATAAATTTCCTACTACAGAGCTATTATTCCTTTTCCTACCTTTTGGTCTGAAAGCCAAATCATTTTGAAATAAAAAAAGAGTTTTAGATGTGGGTCTTCTTTCCATTCCAGGAATGTTCCCACTTTCCTTGGCAGATATTTCTCATTTAAACGAGTTGCCGAATCCTGAGTTCCAGCCTGGATGGGGCAGACACTCTCAAGAGGATACACAGTCAGGGACTTGGTCACCTCATGCTCTGCCTTTTAAGCCAGTTGGGCCACCAAGGGCCCTCTCCCCAGCTGGCACTCCTGGTCACCCGGCCACTCAGGAGCTGGTTTTGGCAGAGTGTCACACTGTCCCCAGTGTGCCACAGCTGACAGACTGATGGACAGACGGGGCCCTGTCTCACCAAAAGCAAGGCCTGACCCACCCCTGCCACATGGAGGTATTCCAAAATGTCTCCAGACATCAAACTTTTCCTGTCTCTGACACCCCGCCCTGTGCCATGGCCGGATCGAAAGACTGTCCTTGGAATGGGGGAGGCTCTGGAACCCCCACAGGGCCTTTGTGACATCCTCATGTGGGGAATATGGCAGAAGAGTTGTTTGGTACAGGGGACAGGAGAATCCAGAGCCTCCTGAAGGCTGCTTTGGCCACCAGAGCAAGGAAGGTCCAGGGACCTTCCAGGTTCCACTGGTGGAGGAAACGTGCTGGGGGAAATGTCTGGGGTTTGTTTCTTTTTGGTGGCTTTCCAAGGAAATTTTTCCTTTTTTCACCATTTAGACTCTGAACCTTGTTGTTGTTGCTGTTGGTTTTATTCTCTCTCATTGCTGTTTCAGCAAATTGTTCTTCTCTCAGCCCTTTGGCATCTTTGTGCCCCCACGGGGAGGGATTGGGGCAGTTTTTAGAGTCAGCACAGACACGAGTGGGTGCCCATGGGTGGGGACCCCCAGTGCCCCCAGTTCCCCCCAGTGTCACAGCACATTCCCGTAGATGTCACCGGGTTCCTGGGGTCGCCCCTGGGGTCCCCGCAGCTCCGCGTAGGTCACCTGGGGATCCTGGAGGGTGGTGGCACGGGGGGACGCTGCGAGAGACACGGGCTGTGGGATCTGGGTGGGGTGACACTGGTGGGTGACGTGTCCCTCTGTGTGTGTCCCCCTGTACTCACCCCCTGCCCTCTTGGTGACCACGACGTGGGTGTACAGCACCTCCCCCTCCTCTGGGGGGGCCGGGGGATCCGGGGGGCGTCTGAGGGAATAAAGGGGATGTGGGGGAGGGACTGGGAGGTCTTTGGGTGTTGGGGTAAAAGGGGAGAGTGTGGTTTGAGCCTCCCACTCACCTTTCCTGGTGCTTCCTGGCAGCTGCAAACGAAAGAGGGAAGGGGTGATTGAGGAGTCCCCAGGGCCTAAACCCT
Organism: Agelaius phoeniceus; assembly: GCF_051311805.1. Taxonomy (NCBI): domain Eukaryota; kingdom Metazoa; phylum Chordata; class Aves; order Passeriformes; family Icteridae; genus Agelaius; species Agelaius phoeniceus. Next base: position 5,982,890 of record NC_135295.1, read on the forward strand.
CTGAGGAATCCTGTACCCCCAGGGCACCCTCAATCCCCCTCAGTACCCCCAAGCATCCCTGAAGCCCCCGAGGATTCATGAACCTCCCCTTTGGCCCCAAACAAATCACACTCAAGAACCCAAAGCCCAGCAGGGACAGAGACCCCCGAACACCTACAGGGCCCCTGAAGGAACCCCCAGCATCCCTGCAGGACTCTCCAGCACCTCCCCAAACCCCACAGGACCCTGAACCAAAGTCACAGTTGTGGGTATGTGGGTCGTCACCTATGGTTCCCCAATTCTGTGGGCCTCTACAGCTCCCTGGGACCCCCCATCCACCCACTGTCACCCACCCACACGGTGCCACCAGTGCCAGGTCAGAATGACAGCCATGAGGAGGACCAGGAAGGAAAGGGCCCCACCAACCCCTGCAGCCACTGCAAGAAACAGAGGGGGACACATCAGGGTAACCCATCCCCCAGGGGTCCTGCACCCCCTGGTGACCCCACCTGTGTGACCCCACCTGTGACCCAGGGTGAGCCAGGTGTCACCTCCAGGGCCAGCTCTGGGCTGAGTGCCTGGAACACGCGGTGCCCGTCCTGTCCCAGCTGGTTGGTGGCCACGCACTGGTAGGTGCCTGAATGTCCCACATCGATGTCACCGAGCTCCAGGAGGGGACCCTGGGCCACCTCCTGCCCATTGTGCAGCCAGGTGAAGGTGACAGGGACTGAGCCCACCTGCACTGAGCAGCTCAGGGTCACATTGTCACCTGCATGCACCTGGTGTGCCAGGGGACCGGGGGTGATGGTGGCATTGGCCACGGGCACTGTCGGGACACAGACAGGGCTGGCACCTGGCAAGGTGGGATGGGAGTGCTCTGGGTGGGGTCATCCCCAGCCCGAGGGTCCCGCTCACCCAGGACGGTGACATTCAGGGGGTCACTCTCGGCCACACTGTCCCCGTCACTGACCCGGCACCGGTACTGGCCGCTGTCATTGTCCCCAATGTGGTGCAGCTCCAGGTGGGGGCCGGTGCCCAGTAGTGCCCCCGAGCCCTCTCGGTGCCAGGAGAAGGACAGGGCACCTGTTCCCATGGTCACTGAGCAGTTCAGCACCAGGCTGTCCCCGAGTGCCACCTGTCCCCCGGGGGGGTGCGCTGACAGGGACACCCCCGAGGGAGGGACCCCTGCAGGAGAGGGGGACACCAGGGGACGGTGAGGGACCCAGGGGGTTCAGGGAGGGGCAGGAGAACTCCAGTGATGGAAAGCGGGCACAGAGATGGGGGGGCGGGTGCTTCTTCAAAAGGAACCCTGAGGGATGCTGGGGGGGTGGGGGAGGGAACACCTGGAGAGGGAGGTGGGCAACACCATGGCAGGTACCGGGACCCAGGGAGGAGATGGTGTGATCTGGGGAATGTGTGGAGAACTCAGAGAGGGGTGATGGGACCCAGGGAGGGGTGAGGGGACCCAATGTGGGATGGAGGGAAACACGAGCCAGGAATGGGGGGACCTGGGGAGGGACCCGGGGCAGCAATGGCAGGACATGGAAACGGTGCCAGGGAAGGATGGGCGTACCCATGTAGGGGCTGGGGGGGTCCCAGGGAGGGACTCAAGAAAGGATGATGGGAGCCAGAGAGGGATCCGGGAAAGTTTGGGTACCCCAGAGCAGGCATCACGGAGGGCTGGGCGTTGCCAGGCAGTGTGGGGGACCCAAGGAGGCTGTGGGGGCTCCCCGTGCCCATCCCCACACTCACTGCGCACTGTGACGCGGAGCCGGGCGCTGCTCTTCCGCACGGCCCCACCCTGGGAGTGCACCTCACAGCCATAATTCCCCGAGTGGGAGACCCCCACGGTGGGCACCAGCAGCTGTGGGGACCCCTGTGGGCCCCCCACCACCTGCCCATCCCGGTAGAACACGTGCAGGAGGGGGGCTTGGGGCCGCAGGGGGCTGGGGTTGCTGAGGCAGCTGAGAGTCAGAGGGGACCCCTCGGTGGGTGTGGGGGGACCCTCCAGCACCGGCACGGAGAAGAGCTCTGGGAAGGAGAGGGGAGGTGAGGACTGTGGCTCTGAATCCACTGGGAAGTGGCTTTGGGGTTGTCAAGATACTGGAGTTCCAGCCCTGGGGGTGCTCACCCTGCACTGTCACTGTCACTGGTGCTGACCATGACATAGAGGACCCCACCAAGCCCTCACAGCTGTAGCGGCTGCTGTGGTGCAGCTGCAGGGGGGGCAGGGACATCTCAGTTCCCCTGAGGGACCCCCCGAGATCCTTCTCATCCCGGTAAAATCGCACCCTGCTGAGATGGTTTTCCTGCCGGCCCCGGCAGCGCAGTGTCACTGTGTCCCCCTCCAGCAGTGCCAGCGCTGGCACCTGCAGCACCAGTGGGTCTGTGGGACAGGAAGGTCACATTTTACTGATGAGACCATTCTGAGGTGGGTGCCCATAGCACCAGGGACATCTGGGTGCTCTGGAGTGCACTGGGCTGCACTGGGATGTCCCTGTGTGCAGGGCACAGGCTCTCGCCACATGAGGGGTGTGAGGCCACCCATGGAGTGGAGCCCACCCTGACCTCTCAGGGGCCACCCTGATCATTAAAATCCACCCTCACCATCTAAGACTGTCACGGAGGGGCTGCGCCTGGTGCCGGGTCTGCCACATGTGTAGGTGCCACTCCTGGTGACACTGAGGCGGTCACGTCCCTGCTGCCCCCAGCGCTGCCCGTCCTTGTACCAGGTGGTGGCACCGGTGGTCCCCGAGCCCTGGCAGGTCAGTGTCACCCGGTCCCACAGCACCGCCGGCCTCCAGGGGGGCTCCACCAGGAGCTGGGTGGTCTGGGCACCTGTGGGTGACAGGGGACACCAGCCTGCCAGGGCCAGTGTAGGGCTGGGGACAGTGGGGTGGGGCCATGGCATCCCCTGAGGACTCACCAGCGAGGCCGAGGGTCTGGGCTGGAAGGAAGAAGGGACAGGGCTGATGGGGGTGGCACTGCAGGGAAGGAAGCACCAGGGTACAGGGTGTGGTGGCTGTCCCCAAAAACTATCCCCATGGGCACAGCATTTCTTGTGGGAAAGTGTGTCTGGGTGGTCTCAAAAAGATTTGGAGAGGCAGGGGGACATGTCTGTGTCACAGCCACCTGTGCACCAAATCCCTGTGGCACAGACACCTTGGGAACAGGGACACTGAGGCCACCCTGGGCTGAGGCAGAACATGGGGACACTGTGGATACCCCTGGCACGAGGACACCACAGACACAGCCCATGCTGGCCAAGGTCACCCCCACCAGCTCATGATCCCATCCCCATGAGCCCATCCCCATGGCCACATCCTCATGGTTCTTGTCGCTTTCTGTCCCTGCATCCCAGTTCCCTTGTCCTTATCCCCAGAGTTACATGAGCCAAAGGTGCCAGTCCCCACATTTCTGTCCCCACATCCCCATCCCCAAATTCCTGCCCCCCTATCCTGTCCCCAAAGCCACCCTACATCCCCAGTCACACCAAGGTCCACTGTGGTTAACATGGACTGGCTCTGCTGGCATTGGGGACCTCAGGGGTCCCCACAGCCCCCCTGTGCCCCCTCCCCTCCCCATCCCCAGGGTGTCAGGCCCGTGCCCGGGGCACTCACCCCACAGGAGCAGCGCCACCTTCCCGGCCATCCCGGTGTCCCCAGCCATGTGCACTGGCTGTCACTCGCTGCTGTGGCCACCGCTCCCCTGGCTGGCGGCTCTTGGGATGAAGGGGAAGGAAGCGAGGTCACGTCCGTCCCCATGCGTAGGTGGCCCTTGGTGGGGGCAGGGTGGCCACAAGCAGGGGACAGGCTGTGGGCAGGGTGGGGACAGCCTGGGGACATGGTGGGGGATGCTGTTGTCAGGAGTGGGGGGCTCAGAGGAGGTGGGGAACCCAGGATGGGTGTCCAGCAGAATTGGGGTCCACTGCAATTGGGGTTTCCATGCCTGGGGGCATTCAGGGATGGGGGTGCTGTGGGAACATGGTCCCCAGGGATTTGGGGTCATAGCATGTGGGTGCCAGGGCTGGGGGTACAGAGGGAAAAAGGGGTCGCTCGGGAATAGGGGTTCTGGGGAAGAAGCAGCCCATGGGATGGGATCAAGGCAATGGTGGTGCTGGGCAATGTCAGTCCTGGCATGGGGGTCCCCAGGGAGGAGAGACCAAGGCAATGGGGGTCCCATGGTTGGGTTCCCAGGGGAATGGGGGTGCCAGGGATGGGCAGTGGCTGGGTGGGCACAGGGGTCACAGCTCCTTCATGGGGTGCCTCAGATTTTGGGGTGACTCAGAGCCCAGCACAGTCCCCACCCTGGGGCACCCCATGGCTCTTCTGGGAGGTTCTGTGTCTCTGCCCCACTCACCCCTGGGCTTTTTCCTGTCTCCCCACATTTCCTGGCTGAACCATGCCAGGGAACAGCTGGGAGAATCCCAGGAAGGGAAAAAAGGGGTTGGGGGGTGCAGGCAGTGGTTTCAGGGCTGTGGGGGATGGGGCTCCCTGTCTGTGACCCCCCAACTCTTTCTCTTTCCTGCAGCGGTTTGTGCTGAGGCAAGGACATGAATTCTGTCAGGGGGGCACATCCAGAGGGGTCCAGCCTTTAGGGAAAAGGGCAGCTCTGCTGTGCTGACACCCGGGTCTTGTCCCAGCCTCTTGTCCCTGGGAGCTCCTCCTCGTTCTGGGGGTGCCACATCCTTGGGGATTCCTTTCCCAGAGGTGGCACATCCTGGGGTCCTCTGTCCTGGGTGGGCCTTGAGCATTCCTGCTGTCCCCAGTGGGGCCCTGTGACCTCTGGGGTGCCCAAACTTAAGGAGGCATCTTTTATGACCTTGCCCTGATGATGGTAAATCCCAGGATCAAGCTGGTTGAATTCCCTGATGCCCAATTGCTTTGGACAATTTTGGGGTCATATTTTGGTCTCAGATTTTGAGATGACTCAGAGCCCAGCACAGAGCCCACCCTGGGGCACCCCAGGCTTGTCCTGGGAGGCTCTGGGTCTCTGCTCCACAAATCCCTGGGCTTTTTCCTGTCACCCAAATTTCCTGTCTTAGCAATCTCAGGAAACACTTGATGCCAAATTGACTGTCACAAAACTATACAGCCATAGAAAAAAGGCATAAATCTTTTCCTATACCATTATTTTCCCAATAAAAAACAAACTCCTCAAAAATCAAACTGACAAGGTATAAAATGCTCTGGTTTATAGAATCCTTTTAATCATTGCTTTCCCAACAAGAGGGAATCAAAACACAATAAAAACACAAATAAGTGGAAATAAAAACCACAATAAAACCACAAACAAATCACAGTGAAATGAGACTTTTTGGTTCCCTTTAGCAGCCCCCTGCTGCATCCCACAGCAGCGTTTGCTTGTGGATAACACAGAGGGTGGAATCTCCCTGAGTGTCCAACAGCTCCATGGGATTGTTCCCTGCCTGCTGGGCAGCAACCCAGCCCCTAAGGAAGCCTTTTCTTGGCCCATATTTAGGAACTCTCCCCATTTTGCTCGTTCCCACCCTGAAACATGTTTGACTTCCCATGGAGGAAGGGGAGAAGCTCTGTCCATCCTTGGGACAGTGCACAGGAATCTGTGGAAATGCCCCTGTGTGCCTCAGGGTCTGATTCCCTGGTAAATCCACTCCAGCCTGCCCTGAATTCCCCTGCCTGGGCACTCCCTGCTCCTGCTGTGACACCCCTGTTCCCCAGCCCCCCGTGTGCAGCCCCTGCTCAATATTTCCACACTTTTCCCTCTCTTCTGGTGTGCACATTCAGAAGACAAACATTCTTTCCAGAAGTTCCAAGGGGCTGCAGGTTTTGTTCAAGAAGGAGGGTGCAGGTCAGGTTTTTGAGAAAATCGGTGTGGGATTTGCAGCAGTTCTGGGGCTCTCTCAGTCCCTTGTTGAGAGTGACAAAATGATCAATTCCTGCATTTCCAGACTGGTTCCCCCACAGCTGCCCCTGTAGGGGGGGTTTCCAGCCAGCCCTGCTCTGAAAACCATCAAAGGCCCTCACAGAGCCACTGCTTGGGCTCCCTTTGGGTTCTGTGCTTCTTGCAGGGCTGAGCAAACCACAGGCAGGGCCTTTTCACCCACAGAATTCTCACCTCTGCAGCAGCTCTAAAGCTGCCAGAATCAAAGCCAAGGGGGCAGGGGAGACCCTCAGGTGCTGGCTGCCACCTGGGGCTGGGCAGAGCAGGGCTGGGCAATGGCCATCCCTGTGCAGTGGGGCTGGGCCATGGCTGGGCCCCAGCCTTGCATTGACAGGGGTCCCCAGGATGTGCCACCCCTGGGACAGGCACCCGGCCAGGAATGTGCAGGGACATTTCCGGAACTGCCACACCTTGGGCAGGGCCTCCCATGCTAGGATGTGTCACCCCCTGGGACAGGATCCCCCCAGGACAGGAGCCTCTGGATGTCCCCCCCCAGGACAAAACCCCCCCTTTCCCATCTGACTCTCAGCACAAACGGCCTCTTCCTTCTTGTCCAGGAAAAGGAAAGTGAAAGTGTTGAAGGGGCACAGCCCAACACCTCCATCCCCCCCAGCCTGCCTACCCTTCCCTGCACCTCCTTCTCCCCATTTCCCCATCCCCTGGGTCCCCCCAACCCATTCACTGCTCAGGTGCTTCCCGGGATTGCTGAGCCAGGAACCGGGGGTGAGGGGACATGGCAAAAAGTAAGGAGAATAAGGAAAAAAGAGAAATAAAGAGAGAAAGAAGTCAGGGGCAGGGGAGGACCCAGAGGCAGAGCTACCCAGGACCCCCATGCAATGTCTGACCAGGAAATGAGCACCCCAGGGGTGATTTTGCAGGGCCCTGGGTCACTCCAAAATCTGAAGCATCCAGGGAAGGAGCTGTGACCCCCAGGACCCCCCAGCCACCGCCCATCCCTGGCACCCCCATTCCCCTGGGACCCCAACCTTGGGACCCAATTTCCTTCTGTCCCCCCCTTCCCTGAGACCCCCATCCCTGGACTGCACTTCCCCAGGATTGCCAACCCCAAGGAACCCCATCCCAGTAATTCCAGTCCCTGGGACACCCCTTCCCTTGGGGACCCTGATTTCCCCATTCTCACAGGGACCCCCTTTCCCCTGGCACCCCCAAGCCATGGCCCCCATCCCATGATCACAAATCCCTGGAGGCCACGTTGTTCTGGGACCCTTATTCCCAAGTCTGAGTCCACCCAACCCTTGGGACCCCCGTTTCCCTGGGACCCCATCCCTGGGCACCCCATTCCCCTGGACACCCATCCCTGACTCCCTACACAGCCTTAGACGCCAGATGATGGCAACACCATGTCCCCACCATTTCCCACCATCCCCCCCATGTCCCACAGCGTGCCCCCACCAAGGCCACCTATGCATGGGGACGGACGTGACTTCGCTTCCTTCCCCTTCATCCAAAGAGCCGCCAGCCAGGGGAGCAGTGGCCACAGCAGTGAGTGACAGCCAGGGCACATGGCTGGGGACACCGGGATGGCCGGGAAGGTGGCGCTGCTCCTGTGGGGTGAGTGCCCCGGGCAAAGGCCTGACACCCCGGGGATGGGGACGGGAGGGGGCACAGGGGGGCTGCGGGGTCCCCTGAGGTCCCCAAGGCCAGCAGAGCCAGAGCAGGGCATAGAGCCCAGTGTGACCAGAGTTGTGGGATGTCTTTGGGGACAGCAACAGGGGAACTGGGATGTGGGGACAGGAACAGGTGGATAGAGATGTGGGAACAAGGATGTGGCAGAAGGAGCCTTCGGGCTTGGGTAGCTGTGGGGACAGGGACAGGGGAACAGGGATGCAGGGACAGGGACAAGGGCCATGATGCATGGGGATGGGCCGGGAGAACAGGTGCCATTGGAATGGGATGATGGGCACAGGGCCATGGATTATGGCTGTGGGGACAGGTGCTGTAGGGCCGGTGGAGGTGACATGTGCAAACATGGGGTGTCCACATTGTCCACATGACCCCCACCCAGCCCTGTCCCTTCTCCCTTCCAGCCCAGACCCTCGGCCTCGCTGGTGAATCCTCGGGGGATGCCATGGCCCCACCCCACTGTCCCCAGCCCCACACTGGCCCTGGCAGGCTGGTGTCCCCTGTAACCCACAGGTGCCCAGACCACCCAGCTCCTGGTGGAGCCCCCCTGGAGGCCGGCGGTGCTGTGGGTCTGGGTGACACTGACCTGCCAGGGCTCGGGGACCGCCGGTGCCACCACCTGGTACAAGGATGGGCAGCGCTGGTGGCAGGAGGGACCTGAACATCTCACTGTCACCGAGAGGTGCACCTACACGTGTGACAGACCTGGCATCAGTCTCAGTCCCCCTGTGAGTGTGTCAGACAGGGAGGGGGGTTTGGGGGTCCCCAGCCTGGCACCCAGGGGACCCTGAGGGCTCTCAGTGGGCTCCACTCCATGGTTCACCTCCTGCTGTAACCAGAGCCTGTCCCCTGCTATGGGGACATCCCAGAGTATCCTAGTGTCGGGGAAACCATGTGGGAACTGGGGAGCCCTGGTGCACTGGGTGTAACCCAGATGGGGTCCTGGTGCCATTGGGTGTGACAGGACCCCTCTGTCCCCCAGGCCCGCTGGTGCTGCAGGTGTCTGCACAGGCGCTGCTGGAGGGGACACGGTGACACTGCGCTGCCAGGGCTGGTGGAACTGCACGGTCACCTCGGTGTCCTTCTACCGTGAGGAGAAGGGTCCGGGGGGGGCTCTGTGATGGCACCGAGCTGTCCCTGTCCCCTCTGCAGCTGCACCACAGCGGTCGCTACAGATGCAGGGTCTGGTGAAATCCTGGTGGTCAGGGAGGTCATGAAATTCAGCACCAGTGACAGTGACAGGGCACGGTGAGCACCCCACAGCTGCCACCCTGACACCCCCACAGCCACTCCCCAGGGATTCAGGCTCACAAATCCCCCTCCCCTCTCCTTCCCAGAGCTTTTCTCAGTGCCAGTGCTGGAGGGTCCCCCCGAGCACTCTGAGATGTCCCCCCGACTCTCAGCGGCCTCAGCACCCCCAGCCCCCTGCGGCCCCGAGCCCCCTCCTGCACGTGTTCTACCGGGACGGGAAGGTGGTGTGGGGCCTGCAGGGGTCGCTGCAGCTGCTGGTGCCCGCCCCGGGGGTCTCCCACTTGGGGAATTACAGCTGCCAGCTGCGCCCTGAGGGGGTGCTGTGCAAAAAAGCAGCACCCGGCTCCTTGTCACGGTGCACTGTGAGTGCGGGGATGGGCACGGGGAGCCCCCACAGCCTCCTCAGCTCTCCCAGGCCTTCAGGGGATGCCCAGTCCTTCCAGACACCTGCCCTGTGGCCCCAACCTTTCCCGGATCCTACCCTTGCTCCCCTGCTCCCTTCTCATGTCCCTCTCAGGGTCCCCCACCCCTAGAGGGCTTCCCCCATCCCACCCCTACACATCTTCTGTGTCCTGCCATCCCTGCCCCGGGTCCCTCCCCAGGTGCCCCCATTCCTGGCTTGTGTCTCCCCATCCCTCTCTGAGTCTCCTCACCCCTCCCAGCATCCCCCTCACCCCTCTCTGAGGTCCCCACACATTCCCCTGGTCCCCACACATTCCCCCCCGCCCCTGTCTGAGGTCACATCATCCCTTCTCTCAGTCCCCATATCCACCCTGGTGTCATCCCCCCCACCTCTCCAGGTGTCCCTTGGGGTTCCTTTCCAAGCCCCACCAATCTCTGCGCCCCCTCTCCCTCACTGGGGTCTCCCTGCCCCTCCCCTACCACCCCCCCGGGTCCCTCACTGTCCCTTGCTATCCTCCCCTCCCGCAGGGGTCCTGCCCTCCGGGGTGCCCCTGTCAGCACAGCCCCCAGGGGACAGGTGGCACTCAGGGACAGCCTGGTGCTGATCCGCACGGTGGCCTCAGGGACAGGTCCCCTGTCCTTCTCCTGGCACTGAGAGGGCTCGGGGGCACCGCTGGGCACCGGCCCCTGCCTGGATCTGTGCCACATTGGGGACAATGACAGCGGCCAGTACCGGTGCCGGGCCAGCGACGGGGACAGTGTGGCCGAGAGTGACCCCATGAATGTCACCATCCTGGGTGTCATTGTCGCCTGGCACCGGTGGCACCGTGTGGGTGGGTGACAATGGGGGCACAGGCGTCCCAGGGAGCTGTAGAGGCACCCAGTGTTGGACAATGATTGGGCAGCACCCACAGCCCCAAAACTGTGGCATTGTCTGGGGGTCCTTTAGGGTTTGGGGAGGTGCTGGAGGGTCCTGCAGGAATGCTGGGGGTTCTCTCAGAGGCCCTTGGGGCAGTTAGGAGGTCTCTGTCCCTGCTGGCCTTTGGGTTCTTGAGGCTCAGTTGGCTGGGGACACTGCGGAGGTTCCTGAATTCTGGGAGGCTTCAGGGATGCTTGAGGGTTCTGTTGTAAATTGAGCGTCCCGTGGGGGTCAGGAATCCTGGGAGGGTTCACGGCCCTGCAATCCCACAGTCACATCTCCCATCTTTCCTCTGCAGCTGCCAGGAAGCACCAGGTAAGGTTGGTGAAGGGCTCCCGACATGAGTCCCCTTTTACCCGCACCCCAGAGCTCTCCATTCCCCTCCCCACATCCCCTTTATTGCCTCAGGGGCCCCCTGGATCCCCCGGTCCCCCCAGGGGAGGGGGAGGTGCTGTACACCCACGTCGTGGTCACCAAGAGGGCAGGGCGTGAGTATGGGGGGGACAGACGCAGAGGGACACGTCACCCACCAGTGTCACCCCACCCAGATCCCACAGCCCGTGTCTCTCGCAGCGTCCCCCCGTGCCACCACCCTCCAGGATCCCCAGGTGACCTACACGGAGCTGCGGGGACCCCAGGGGCGACCGCGGGAACCCGGTGACATCTACGGGAATGTGCTGTGACACTGGGCGGAACTGGGGGCACTGGGGGTCCCCACCCATGGGCACCCACTCGTGTCTGTGCTGCCACTAAAAACTGCCCCACTTGCTCCCCGTGGGGGCACAAAGATCCCAAAAGAGCTAAAAGATGAACAATTTGCTGAAACAGCAATGAGAGAGAAGAAAACAAACAGCAACAAGGTTGAGAGTCCAAAGGATCACAGAAGGAGCAATTTCCAGGGAAAGCTCCCAATAAGGAACAAACCCAAGACATTTCCCCCAGCAAGTTTCCTTCACCACAGGAATCTTGCAGGGCCCTGGACCTTCCTTGCTCTGATGGCCAAATTGGCCTTCAGGAGGCTCTGGATTCTCTTGTTCCCTGTCCCAAATCCTCCTCTGCCATGTTCCCCACACGAGGATCTCACAAAGGCCCTGTGGGGGTTCTGGAGCCTCCCCCTTTTCCAGGGCAGTCAGGATCAGGCCATGGCACAGGGCGGGGTGTCAGAGACAGGAAAAGTTTGATGTCGGGAGACATTTTGGAACAGCTCTGTGTGGCAGGGGTGAGTCAGGCCATGCTTTTGGTGAGACAGGGCCCCGTCTGTCCATCAGTCTGTCAGCCATGGCACACTGGGGACAGTGTGATGCTTTGCCAAATCCAACTCTTGAGTGGCCGGGTGACCAGACGTGCCAGCTGGGGAGAGGGCCCTTGGTTGCCCAACTGGCTTTTAAAAAGCAGAGCATGAGGTGGCCAAGTTCCTGACCGTGTCTCCTCTTGGGTTGTCTTTCCCATCCAGGCTGGAATCCTGGCTGGAGTTGACAACTTGTTTAAATGAGAAATATCCGCCAAGGTAAATGGGAGCATTCCTGGAATGGAAATAAGACACATGTCTAAAACTTTTTTTAATTTTAAAAATTATGGGGCTTCAAGGCAAAAGTGTAGGAAAGGGAATACAGCTGTTTCCTAGGAAACTAATAAAGCAGGACAGAACAAACAACACAAACCCAGTACTTTCCCTCCTGCTCAGCGCTGTTGGTTTTTGTGGCAGTTATAACCGCGGCCAGCAGGGGGCGCTGCAGGGAGCACTCCCGGCCAGCAGGGGGCGCCCCGCTCCAGCTCCATCCCCTCAGGGGCCATGGCGGCCTCGGGCGGGAGGGAGGAGGGGAAATCGCTCCTTTTGCAAACTCACGGCCACCAATCGGTCCCGGCACCACCACCAGCAGCGGGCAGGAGCCGCCAAGGCAGCAGGTTGGATCCCAGTGCCCACTGGCAGCGTAGCAGTGTCCCGGGGCCACGCACACGCCCTGCAAAACACCTGCGACCGCTCTCCATGATCCCGAATGGAAGGAAGGCAGAGCCTGAGCCCAGGCAGGTGTCGTGTCCACAGCAGCACCTCTGATGGCTTTACACCACAATTCCTGCAAACCTTCAGCCTTTCACTCAGGTGAGGAAGACAGGGATGGAGCAGCTTTGGGGACACCTGGAATCCAGACAGGGTCACTCCCCACAGCCCCACCATGGCTGTGGGTTAGAGCCCCTGCTCAGTATTCCCACACATTTCCCTGTTGTCTAGGAGCCGAATCAGAACCCAATTATTCTTCCCGGGCCATTTCAAAGGGCTGCAGGTTTGAGACAGGAAGGACGTGGGTCCAGGTCAGGTTGTTGAACAGATTGTTGTCTTTGCAGGTTTCTGGGACTCTCTCAGATCCTTGCTGCAAGGGATCTAATGATCAGTTGGTGCATTTCCAGACTGCTTGCCTCTTAGCTGCCCCTGCACGGGGCAGATTCCAGCCAGCCCTGCTCTGAAAACCATCAAAGGCCCTCCCAGAGCCACTTCTTGGGCTCCCATTGGGTTCTTTGCTTCTTGCAGGGCTGAGCAAACCACAGGCAGGGCCTTTTTCCACCCACAGAATTCTCACCTCTGCAGCAGCTCTAAAGCTGCCAGAATCAAAGCCAAGGGAGCAGGGGGGACCCTCAGGTGCTGGCTGCCAGCTGGGGCTGGGCAGAGCAGGGCTGGGCAATGGCCATCCCTGTGCAGTGGGGCTGGGCCATGGCTGGGGCCCCACCCTTGCATTGACAGGGGTATCAAGGATGTGCCACCCTGTCGTGATACGGCGGAGGAATTGCAGCCCACAGTATGCATGGATGGCAAATCCCAAAGTTTATTGAAAACTCACACATATTTATATTGGTGTTAATGAAGCTTATACATATTGCAAAAGCTGAGCTCGTTATTGGTTAAAGCACACTTAGATCAACTACACCTACTTCTATGCTCTAACGATTATTTTGTTTCTATGTTTGCATTCTTCTAGCTTCTCTACCTAGGATATCTACATTTTCTGGCAAGCGATTTTCTCCCCCGTCTTCCTGTTTCAGAGAAGGTCACTATGACCTTTGTCAGTGATTGGATACTGGTTTCACAATCTCTAGCTTGTTTCTCCTATCCTTATCCAACGGTATCACATTGAAGTGGCTTTTCTCAGCTAGCTAATTATCCAAAAAGCTCTCTACATTTCCCCCGTTTTTCTGTTGAACAAGCTTGGTTTGATTAAATGCGGTAGTTATCATCTTTCGCAATATATTCTGCAAGCATATACTAAAACATGGCAAGACTAATATTAACAACAAAGCTACAATAGCTACTACAATGCTAACCTTAACAATAGAACGTAACCATGACCCTAAGCTTAAAGATTTAAGCTACCTATCAATACCAAGGCCTGATTCTACCTGTAAGTTCCCAGTTAACCTCCATAACTCAGAGAGCTGTGAGTGAACAGACTGTGCATGATCAGAAAGATTCATGCAACACATGCCCTCAAATTCATCACAGCCATGGCCTTGTGCAAGTAAGAGAAAATCAATTGCAGCTCTATTTTGAAGTGTCGCATGGCGAATAGAATCTACATCAAGCAAAAGACTAGAAATCGCTAAAGAAGTTGCATTTGTTTGTTTAGCAAGCCAACACCCTAACCTATTTAAAATAGCATGAGCACGTGCTGCTGATACCCCTGGAGCTAAGAAGGATGCTGCGATTATGGCCACTGGGGACCAAAACTTTACATCATCCTGGCAGTCGGCTGCAAATGCATGAGCCATTCGTTTGCTCCTACGATGGCGGCAGCTCATGTTTAGTATCATGGACATGTTGGGTGTAAGTAGAGACAGCCGTCCAAGTGTACATGGTCCCCCATGCAGCATTGATGGGATACCGGCCCAAGCACGGTCCCCACATATCAGGAAATATCCTGCTGGCAATTGAATAGGGTCATTTGATGAGACTGACACTCTCTTTGTTGTATAATTGCACCAGGCCGATGCATTTCGGTAGACAGCCATGCTGGAAGTTACAACGTTAGAATGGTTCTTGACTGACAGCAGGCTTCTATGGTTAAAATGAATGCATGCATCTGCCATCACTGACCCTAACAACTCCAACTCTTGGGGTTCCTGTGGTGCTATAGGAAAGTGGGAAATCCACTGATCCCAATTATCCACACTCGTCCTAGCATTGCTGACCTTACAAGTTGGTACATGTAAAGGGCATGGCCAGGGATCTGCTGGTAATCCAACCAAACAGGTTGTGAATGGATTGCCAGGAGAAGATAATGACAGGCAAATAGTCTCCTGTTTAGTTAGGTTTGCCAGGGTGACCCATATGTTAGTCTTGGGCTGCGGTGGGGCCCATGCCTGATGGTCTACACTGCCCACAAAAGAAGCAAAAGTTAATAGAGCAATAACATAAAGTTTCCATCAAACACAGCTGCTCGGGTCCATTTAGCAGGTACCCACAGAGATCCTGTAGGGGTAGAAACACAAAGATATCCACGGCTCCAATATAACACCTTAGCAGGACCTTGCCATTGTCCTGTTTTAGGATCTCTGTATCTCACCCATACATCTGTCTTTACACCATCTGTTTCATGTACATAGTGACGAATCACAGCAGGAACCTTATTTTCCTCAAAAACACACAGGTGATTCAAAACAAACAAACACTTTAACAATCTCTCTTGTGGCTCTCTGGTATCCATATATTTACTCAGATATCTTTTCAAGGTACCATTTGCTCTCTGCAGCTGCATAAACAGTTCATGTAACCTCCTGTTTTGAACCCTTTTTATAGAGACATCCTCTATTCGCTCACACACGCCTGCAACATACAAAGAATCTGTTACAATGTTAAGAGGTCCAGAGAAATGCATCATGGCCCATACAACAGCCAATAGCTCCATCGTTTGTAAAGTGTCCAACTCAGTAGCTCGGAGTATATGATGATGCCATTGTCCCTTTTCTCGCCAGGTCACTGCAGCAGTTTTGGATTTTCTTCCTGCATCTGTGTAAGCAGTTATAGCATCTGATAAGGGCTTTAGTGATCTTTTTGGGCATTGAATCCAACCCCATTGTCCTATCACGACCCTTTTTGAGCAAATCAGCTAAAATCTCAATTTTCTGAAGAAGGGTTTTATGTTGTTGAAGTGGAGGAGATATCCATTCCAAGGCCCATATCTCCCCCGTTTTTCTATTATGCTGAGTAAGTGCACCCAGTAAAAATTTTGGTCCACACCAAACTGTCAGCTGTATAGGGAGATCAAGATCATGTCTCCGAACACTGCCTTGTGTGACACAGTCCAATATCTGCTGCAGTGTCTCGAGGATGAAGAGCAATAGTAAAGAAGCAGTCCTTCAGATCAATAATCAAAAGTGGCCAGTCCCTTGGCAGCATAACCGGACCAGGCAACCCCAGTTGCAAGGCTCCCACAGGCTCCCGGCGGTGGCGGGCTGGAGGCAGGTCGAGCTAAAGCGGTGACAGCTGCTACTTGTGTCCAGGCCCAGGGAGCTGGTGGCCGGGAAGCAGAACCACGCTGGGTAGCCGCGGGGTGGGCGGACCCCCCGGAGCCCACTGCCCCACGGGGGGTGGGAGGCCCATCCTGCTGCCCCCCCGGCTCGGGGGTCGGGGCGGCTGTGGAGCGGAGCGGGAGGAGGCGGAGGGGGTGTAGGGTTTAACACCGGGACAGGCGGCGCAGACGGCACGGCTGGAGTATGCGCGGGGAGGGGGCTGCTGCTCGAAGCAGGAGCTGATAACTGCAGGGAGCTGCTGTTTAGAGCAGGAGCTAGCGTCGGCGGGGAGCCAAACCAGTCTCTGTAATTCCCGTTTCTTTCATGGGCTGCACTAGCCTGCTGGGCAGCTCTCTCCTCTGCCTGGTATTTCAACAATTCATCATGCACGACTCGCCATAACTTTCCCAACTGTCTCGCGGCTTTATCATCATTTATGACTGCCTGCCATAACTAATCCTCAAATATACGGCACTCTGATAACCTATGCACTGCGTGAGGATTTTAAAACAGTCTTTGTGCATACTCATGAGCTAACAACCCATGAAGCTCTTTCTGCGAATCTATACCCTGAACTTTACGCTTTTATAAAAAGCTAGGAAATAAATCATATGCTGCTTGCCTTTCTTTATCCGTGTTAAAGATAACAGCGCACTTCTTGCAGCCCTTCCAGGTTTCCAGTAGCACGTATCGGCCGGGGTCTCTGACGAGGTCCCCAAGGCACGGCACCTTCCCTTTTTCAGCAGTGCTTTTGCTGTCCTCAGCTGCGATAGGACCCGAACTTCTTACACCGCTTGACCATGGCTACCGTTGAATTACGTCGGGGTCACCATTTGTCGTGATACGGCGGAGGAATTGCAGCACACAATATGCGTGGATGGCAAATCCCAAAGTTTATTGAAAGCTCACACATATTTATATTGGTGTTAATGAAGCTTATACATATTGCAAAAGCTGAGCTCGTTATTGGTTAAAGCACACTTAGATCAACTACACCTACTTCTATGCTCTAACAATTATTTTGTTTCTATGTTTGCATTCTTCTAGCTTCTCTACCTAGGATATCTACATTTTCTGGCAAGCGATTTTCTCCCCCGTCTTCCCATTTCAGTGAAGGTCACTATGACCTTTGTCAGTGATTGGATACTGGTTTCACAATCTCTAGCTTGTTTCTCCTATCCTTATCCAACGGTATCACATTGAAGTGGATTTTCTCAGCTAGCTAATTATCCAAAAAGCTCTCTACACCACCCCTGGGACAGGCACCCGGCCAGGAATGTGCAGGGACATTTCCGGAACTGCCACAACCGGGACAGGAGCCACCATGCCAGGCTGTGTCACCCCCTGGGACAGGATCCTCTCATGAGAGGACCCACCCTGGATTTGCTGCTCAGGACAGAACCCTCCCCCCCCATGATACTCAGCACAAATGGCCTCTTCCTTCTTCTGCAGGAGAGAGAAAGTATTGGGGGGCACAGCTCAACACTCCCATCCCCTCGAGCCTCCCCACCCTTCCCTGCACCCCCCACTTTCCCGTTTCCCCCCTCCTCTGAGTCATCCCAACTCATTCCCTGCTCAGGTGCTCTCCAGGATTGCTGAGCTGGGAACGGGGAATGATGGGACCTGGCAGAAAAGTGAGGAAAATAAGAAAAAAGATAAATAAAGACTCAAAAAAGTCAAGGGCACAGAAGCAGAGCTACTCAGGACCCCTATGCCCAGGAAATGAGCACCCCAGGGGAGCAGTGCTAGGCCCTGAGTCACCCCAAAATCTGAGGCACCCAGGGAAGGAGCTTTGAGCCACCAGCCCACCCAAGCAACTGTCCATCCCTGGCACCCCCTTCCCCTGGCACCCCAACCATATGATCCCCACTCCTTCCATCCTAACTTCCCTGGGCCACCATCCCAGGGCTGGCAGTCCCCAGGATCTTAATTCCCAAGGAACCCCAACTTGGTAATTCTGGCCTCTGGGATCCCCCCTCCCCTGCGGGCCTTGGTTCCACCAGGAATCCCATTCCCATGGCATGCCAATCCCTCGGCCCCATCCCATGATCACAAATCCCTGGGGAGGCCATGTTGTTCTGGGACCCTCACCCCAAGCCTGAGTCCACCAAATCCTTGGGTCCCCCATTCCCCTGAGACGCCATCCCCAGGCCTCCCATTCCCCTGAACACCCATCCCTGGCCCCCTATACCGCCTCAGCCTCAAAATTCTGGCAACACCATGTCCCCACCATGTCCCACCATCACAAACATGTGCCACCATCACCCCCATGTCCCATCAGGCCCCACCCTGCCCCCATCCTGTCCCCACCCTCCTCCCACCAAGGCCCAACTACACGTGGGGACAGACGTGACCTCGCTCCTTCCCCTTCATCCGAAGAGCCACCAGCCAGGGGAGCGGTGGCCACAGCAGCGAGTGACAGCCAGTGCACATGGCTGGGGTGTCACGATCCGTCCTTACGAACGAGTTTCGAAATGGTTCGTGGATTGATCTCAGAGTGGAAAAAAAAAACTGACAGGGCACAGGGGATTTGCAGTAATAATCAAAACAAGTGCACCTTTATCGAATGACCATAGCAAAATGCGATAAAGAGATTAAGGGAGAGAAAAAGAGAAAGAGAGAGAAAAAAGAGAGAGAAAGAGGGGGAATATAGCTACCAAATGTAGAGACGAAGTCCTTTGGTGCAGTCCAGCTGAGGATCTGCCTGTTACATCGGGGAGATCTCAGAGGTGCAATTAATCTGGACTCCAATTCTACTCTCTTTCGATGGGGGAAGGGGGAATGGTATTTGCAAAGGGTACACACAGTCCATGTTCTCAGCAGTAGGCGAGAGCCATTGTCTTCATGGTCCAATGCTCCCACCTGCAACATCCATCTTGCTTTGGCCAGCTTGCCTCCCCCGCACATCTCCGCCGGGTTGGGGGTTTCAGTCCCAGGCCTTGGAAGGAGGAGAGGGGGCCTTCTCACAAAGGGGTTTCATGTCTCGGTCTTTGATGGAAAGGCTTCTTACATCTCAGTCTGTCTGTCACAGTGGTTACAAATGAGTGAGAAGGGTCTTCTGCAGGAGACCACCCAGAACTCAGGAAAAGTCCATCCAGGCCCAGAGGTGGGACAGCTCCCAAGGCTATTGTTGCAAAAAGGTGCCCCCTTCTTCTTCTCATTTGGCTCAGTGTACCATACAGCAAACAACACCTGTGAAAACAATAACTTAGCAATGCTCTCAGGTCTCAGGGGCTTGTTGGCATGTGACTTTCTCCTTAAGAGCCAGAGATTTTAGACGGGGGTGTCTTCTCTTCAGTGGTTCCCCAATGACGATCGTGAGGCAGATGAGGGAAAATTCGGACTGACTCTCACAGGACTCCCAAAACTCCTCACTATTTAAGACTGTCCCTGGGTCTGTCACACATGTAGGTGTCACTCTCAGTGACACTGAAGGGGTCGCATCCCCCCTGCCTCTAGTGCCGCCCATCCTTGTACCAGGTGGTGGCACCGGCGGTCCCCGAGCCCTGGCAAGTCAGGGTCACCCGGTCCCACAGCACCGCCGGCCTCCGGGGGACTCCACCAGGAGCTGGGTGGTCTGGGCACCTGTGGGTGACAGGGGACACCAGTCTGCCAGGGCCAGTGTGGGGCTGGGGACAGTGGGGTGGGGCCATGGCATCCCCCGAGGACTCACCAGCGAGGCCGAGCGTCTGGGCTGGAAGGGAGAAGGGACAGGGCTGGGTGGGGGTGGCACCATGGGGACAGAGGCACGATGGCACTGGGTGTGGGGGCTGTCCCCAAAAGGTCTCTGTGGGGGCACTGGTGTGGCACAGAGGTCTTGAGGACAGGGACACAGAAGCCAACCCCTGCTCAGGCATGGGGACCCTGTGCTGGCACAGCTCACCCCTGCCAGCCCCACAGCAACATCCCCATGGCCCTGTGCCCATGGTCCCATTCCAGTGGCACCTGTCCCCATGGCCCAAACACATGGTGCTTGTCCCCTTGTCCCTGTGCCTGCATCTCTGTGTCCCTGTCCCCACAGCTGCCCCGGCCCCAAGGTTCCTTCTGCCACATCATTGTCCCAAAATCTCCATCCCATGCTCCTGTGCACTCATCACAGTCCCCCTGTTCCTGTCCTCCTGTTCCTGTCCCCACGGCCATCCCACAGCTCTGGTCACACTGGGCTCCATGTCCTGGTGGCCCTGGGGATCTCAAGGAACTGCGCAGCCCCCCTGTGCCCCCTACCCACTCATCTCTCCCTCACCAGAGCCCATCCCCAGGGCGTCAGATGCCTGCCCAGGGCACTCACGCCACAGGAGCAGCACCACCTTCCCGCCATCCCGGTGTCCCCAGCCATGTGCACTGGCTCACTGCCGGGGGTGGCTGTCCCCTGGGTGGTGGCTCTTTGGCCAAAGAGGAAGGAAGCGAAGTCAGGTCTCGTCCTCATGCATAGGTGGCACCTGGTGGGGGCAGGGTGGCCACAAGCTGGGCACAGGCTGTGGGCAGGGTGGGGACAGGATGGGGACAAGGCTGGGTGGGACACGGTGGGACATGGGGTTCCCAGGAGTGGGGGGCTCAGGGGGTTTGGGGATGGGGAATGGGTGTCCAGGGAAATGGGGGGTCCCAGGGATGGGTTCCCTGGGAATGGGGGTGCTGAGGAGGGAGAGTCACTGGCAATGGGAGTGCCATGGGAATGGGAGTGCCCAGGGCTGAGGGGACTCAGGGATGGGAGTCCCAGGGGAACATGGGCTCCAGAGATTTAGGGTCATGGGATGGGGATGCTGGGGGAATGGGGGGTCCCATGGGAGTGGGGGTCCTTGTAGAATCAAGGTCCTGGAGGAAGGAGGATTGCAGGAGATGAAATGAACAGGAGAAGGTTCCTTGGGAATGGGGTCCTGGGCCATGGAGATCTTGGGGAATGTCAGTATTAGGATGGGGGTCCCCGGGAGGGGGGGACACAAGGAAAGGGGGTCCCATGGTTGGTTCCCATGGGAATGGAGGTCTCAGGGATGGGCAATTGCTGGGTGGGCCTGTGGGTAAAAGCGCCTTCCCTGGGTGCCTCAGATTTTGGGGTGACCCAAGCCCAGCACAGGCCCCACAAGGTGCCGGAGGCCTGGGTGTCACCCCAGAGAGATTCTGAGGGGCTCTGAGTCTATGGAGGTGCCGCAGAGGTGAGAATTCTGGGGGGGAAAAGGCCTGCCTGTGGTTTACTCAGCCCTGCAAGAAGCACAAAACCCAACGGGAGCCCAAGCAGTGGCTCTGAGAGGGCCTTTGATGGTTTTCAGAGCAGGGCTGGCTGGAAACCCCCCTGCAAGGGCAGCTCTGGAGGAAGCAGTCCGGAAATGCAGCAATTGATCACTTTGTCCCTAGCAGCAAGGGTCTGAGATAGCTCCATAACGTCTGCAAACACAATAATGTTTTGCACAACAACCTGACTGGGTCCCTCCTCCTTCCTGTCTCAAACCTGAAGCCCTATGGAATGTCCTGGGAAGAATATTTGGGTTCTTGCTCGGCTGCCAGACAAGAGGGAAAAGTGAGGGAATACAGAGCAGTGGCG
This sequence comes from Agelaius phoeniceus, assembly GCF_051311805.1. Classification (NCBI taxonomy): domain Eukaryota; kingdom Metazoa; phylum Chordata; class Aves; order Passeriformes; family Icteridae; genus Agelaius; species Agelaius phoeniceus. Next base: position 6,004,042 of record NC_135295.1, read on the forward strand.
GTGCCTGCGGCCGTGGTAGGGCTGTGGGCAGGGACCCTGTCTCAATTCCAGGTGTTCCCAGAGCTGCTCCATCCCTGCCCTCCTCACCTCCACAGGGCACAGGGAATAGACAGGGCTCTGCCCCGCCCCTGCCCCGCCCCTTCCAGGGTCCCCCTCCACTTCCCGGAGCTGTGGGGGCCTTACCCTGGCAACGCTTGGTCCCGACACATCGCGACAGTGGCTTCGGACACGCTGCCACAGTCGGTTCGGACACCCCGTGACCGTCCCGGCACTCGCAGCGCGATGGCAGCTGGGCCCCTTCCCGGTGCTCCAGGACCACCATTGCGGTCCCTCCTTTCCGCAGACCCCACCGCAGGGTCTCTGCTCCCCCCAGTCCCGGGGTCTCCCCTCCGCCGTTTCACTCCCTCCACGCTCGGGGCTCTCCAGGGGGGTCCGGTCCCTCCATTCCGGCCCCTCCCACCCGTTGCCCCCCAGCCCCTCCGGCCGCGCCCCCCGACAGCCCCGGGGCCGGCAGAGGCTGCCGAGCTCCTGCAGGATGAGACGTTCCTGGGGCAGCGCCGGCTGAGCGGGGCCCGGCTCCCTCACGCCGTCCTTGCCCGCAGTACTCGGGCTCCAGCAGCCCCGGGCTGCTCCTTCGGGATGTGCCGACCGCTCCTGGAGTGCTGCCCTTTGTCGGGAACGAGCCCAAGAGTGCCCAAATCATCCCCAAGGCCTGGGCTGGGACCTCCTGTGAGGCTGTGCCCGAGCCCTGAGGGGTTTGGGAGCCCCATGGGTGTCACTGCTCTGTCCCAAAATCTGAGTGAAGCAGGAATGGCAAGCGGTGACCCACCATGGTCCAGCTCCGTGGGGCTCACCTGAGCACCCTGTGGAATTCCAGCTCACCTGAGCTGGTGCTCCTGCTCCACCTGCATGGCCAGGTGCTGTTCCCATGGGCCCCCTGCTCCAGCCGCTCCCACCTCAGCCGATGCTCCCGTTCGGCCTTCCTGGCTGGGAAGCAGCGGCCACATGGGACAGGCACTGAATCATCCCCAGCACCAGCAAAAACCTTCCTGGCAGCCAAAAAAGCTCCTTTTGGGCAGAGCTGGCAGCATCTAACCCCCAAATAGTATCAAATACTGCCTTGTGTAGCCCAAAATCCCCAGCAGAGGCAGCGGAGCCCTATGTTTGTGCCCAGGGATGCTTTAGGAGCATGGCTAAACTTTGAGAACCCCAGCCCTAATTACAACACCTACTTAAGGGTCTGCAGCCCCCAGAGCACAACAGGGGCATTGGCCCAACCAGCTCCCATTTTGCCCCATTTTGCCCTCCCAAGGCACAGCTCCCAGCCGGAGCTGTCCCTGTGCTCCAGCTGCAGCAGCAGAGACCTTGGAACTGTGGCTCTGCTCTCCATCTCCTCCTCCTCCCCCTGTGGCTTCTGTGTTGGGACCAGCAGTGGCCCAGGAAGAGCAGGAACTCCAAACGTGCTCTGGAGCCCCCTGAGGAGCCCCAGCAGAGTCAGCACTGAGCAGCAGCTTTTCTGAACATTCCAGAGCAATTCAACATTTCCAGAGCGGCTGTGACAGGGCTGAAAGAGGAAAAGGGAGAGAAAGGCTGAGAATTTTCAGGAATTGTGGGGTAAAGCCACCAGAGGTGCTGCTGTGGACACGACACCTGCCTGGGCTCAGGCTCTGCCTTCCTTCCATTCGGGATCATGGAGAGCGGTCGCGGGTGTTGTGCAGGGCGTGTGCCTGGCCCCGGGACACTGCTACGCTGCCAGTGGGCACTGGGATCCAACCTGCTGCCTTGGCGGCTTCTGCCCGCTGCCGGTGGTGGTGCCAGGAGCGATTGGTGGCCGTGAGTTTGCAAAAGGAGCGATTTGCCCTCCTCCCTCCCGCCCGAGGCCGCCATGGCCCCTGAGGGGATGGAGCTGGAGCGGGGCGCCCCCTGCTGGCCGGGAGTGCTCCCTGCAGCGCCCCCTGCTGGCCGCGGTTATAACTGCCACAAAAACCAACAGCGCTGAGCGGGAGGGAAAGTTCTGGGTTTGAGTTGTTTGTTCTGTTCTGCTTTATAAATTTCCCCGTAAAGAGCTGCTATTCTTTTTCTGACACTTTTTCCTGTAAATCCAAAGATTTTGAAATTAAAAAAAAGTTTTAAAAGTGGTTCTTCTTTCCATTCCAGCAAGGATCCTGCTGGCATTGGCAGATATTTCTCTTGTAAACAAAGACAGCTGACAACTGGGTTCCAGCCTGGATGGGAAAGACAACCCAAGAGGAGACACGGTCAGGAACTTGGCCACCTCATGCTCTGCTTTTTAAAAGCCAGTTGGGCCACCAAGGGCCCTCTCCCCAGGTGGCACTTCTGGTCACTTAGCCACACCAGACCTGGCTTTGCCAGAGCGTCACACTGTCCCTAATGTGCAATGGCTGACAGACTGACGGACAGACAGGGCCCTGTCTCACCATAAGCAAGGCCTGACCCACTCTTGCCACACACAGATGTTACAAAACATCTCAAGACATGAAACCTTTCTTGTCTCTGACACCCCACCCTGTGCCATGGCCTGATCCCAACTGCCCTGGAAAAGGGGAAGGCTGTGGAACACCCACAGGACCTTTGTGACATCATAATGTGGGGAACAGGGCAGAGGAGGGGTGACTCCAGGGGTGAACACAGCAGCTGCAGGGGGTGAATCCAGAGCCTCCTGAAGGCCGCTTTGGCTATCAGAGCAAGGAAGGTCCAAGGCCTTGACAGGTTCCTCTAGTGGAGGAAACCTGCAAGGGAGAGTGTCCAGGGTTTGCTCCTTTTGGGGACATTCCCAGGAAATTGTTATTTTTGTGAAAATTTGCATTCTGAACCTTGTTGCTGTTGCTGTTGGTTTTATTCTCTCTCATTGCTGTTTCAGGAAATTGTTCTTCTTTCAGCCCTTTGGCATCTTTGTGCCTCCACAGGGAGGGAGGGAGAGGGGCAGTTTTTAGTGGCAGCACACACACGAGTGGGTGCCCATGAGTGGGGACCCCCAGTGCCCCCCAGTTCCCCCCAGTGTCACGGCACAACCTCATTGATATCACTGGGCTTTCGTAGTCGCCCCTGGGGTCCCAGCAGCTCCATGTAGGTCACCCAGGGTTACTGGGTGTCGGTGATGCCTGGGGGCCCTACAAGACACACTGGTTGTGGGGACCAAGGTGGGGAGGTAACACTGGTAGGGGATGTGTCACCGTCCCCCCATCCACAGTACTCACACTGCGCATGTTTGGTGCTCACAACGTGGGTCTACAGAACCTCCCCCTCCTCTGGGGGGACTGGGGGATCCAGTGGGGGCCTGTGGGGATAAAGACAATGTGTGGGAGGTGTTGGAGATTTGTGACATGGGGGAAAATGGGGAGCTCCAGGAGGGGACCCAGGGCCAACTCCTGCCCATTGTGCAGCCAGATGAAGGTGACAGGGGCTGAGCCCACCTGCAACGAGCAGCGCAGGGTAACGGGGGTGCACACACCTGGTGTGACAGGGTACCAAGGGTGATGTTGGCATCAGCCACAGGCACTGTGGGGACAGAAACAGGGCTGAGGCCACAGGGAGGGGCTGGCAGCCGGTGTGGGGGGATAGGGACAAGGGGGGATGGGTGTGATGGGGGATTTCAGGGATGGGGTCACAACAGGGAGGGTTGAGAGGACACAGGGCAGAGGCAGGGGGACCCAAGAAAGGTGTCTGGGTGACATGGGGGTACCCAGAAAGGGGAGCGGAGGAGGCTGTGGGGGCTCCCCGTGCCCATCCCCACACTCACTGCGCACCATGACGCGGAGCTGGGCGCTGCTCTTCCGCACAGCCCCCCCTCGGAGCGGATCTGGCAGCTGTAATTCTCCAAGTGGGAGACCCCCACGGCAGGCACCAGCAGCTGCAGGGACCCCTGCGGGCCCCCCACCACCTGCCCGTCCCGGTAGAACATGTGCAGGAGGGGGGCTCGGGGCCTCAGGGGGCTGGGGGTGCTGAGGCAGCTGAGAGTCAGGGGGGACCCCATGGTGGGTTTCAGGGGACCCTCCAGCACCGGCACCCAGACAAGCTTAGGGCAGGAGAGGGGGGACTGTGGGTACAGTGACCCCGAGTCCCTGGGGAAGCGCTGTGGGTCTGTCAGGGTGGTGGCTGTGAGGTGCTCACCATGCACTGTCACTGTCACCGGTGTTGACTCCTCCCATCCCCATGATACCCCGTCCTTCACCCAGATCTTGCAGCGGTAGTGGCTGCTGTGGTTCAGCTGCAGAGGGGACAGGGACAGCTCTGTCCCATTGTGGAACCCCCTCAGTTCCGTCTCCTCACGGTAGAAGAACAGCGAATCAACTGATATTTCTCGCCTGTACCAGCAGCGCAGTGTCAGCGTTTCTCCCTCCAGCAAGTGCCCACGCTGGCACCTGCAGCACCACCTGGTCTGTGGAGCAGAGGGGTGCCGTCACATCACAGGGGTCTGGAGGGTCCTGACATCACTGGGACCCCCATATTGGGTCACAGCCAGTGCACCAGGCTTCCCCAATTTCAGCACAAGGGTCCCACAACACTGGGATGCTCTGGGATGTCCCTGTGTGTAGGACATGGGCTCTGGTCACACTAGAGGGTGACCCATGGAGTGGAGGCCACCCAGAGTCCTCGGGGTTCCTGTGGGTTCCAGGCTGGGGACACAAATCGCCCTCACTGTCTGAGACAATCACGGGGTAGCTGAGCCCACTTCTGGGTCTGTCATGCCTGTAGGTGCCACTCTTGGTGACAGTGAAGTTACTGCCTCCCTCCTGACTCCAGTGCAGCCCATCCTTGTACCAGGTGGTGGCACCGGCGGTCCCCGAGCCTTGGCAGGTCAGTGTCACCCGGTCCCACAGCACCGCCAGCCTCCAGGAGGGCTCCACCAGGAGCTGGGTGGTCTGGGCACCTGTGGGTGACAGGGGACACCAGCCTGCCAGGGCCAGTGTGGGGCTGGGGACAGTGGGGTGGGGCCATGGCATCCCCTGAGGACTCACCAGCGAGGCCGAGGGTCTGGGCTGGAAGGGAGAAGGGACAGTGCTGGGTGGGGGTCATGGGGACACTGTGGACACCCCATGTTTGCACTGGCCACCTCCACCAGCCCTACAGCACCTGTCCCCATGGCCAAGTCCCCATGATCCTGTGCCAACAAACCCATTCCAATGGCACCTCTCCCCATGGCCCATCTGCATGGTACATGGCCCTTGTCCCTGTCCCTGCATCCCTGTTCCCCTGTCCCTGTCCCCACAGCTACCCCAGCCCCAAGGCTCCTTCTGCCACATCCTTGTCCCCATATGTCTATTCCCCTGTTCCTGTCCCCACATCCCGGTTCTCCAGTTCCTGTCCCCAATGCCACCCCAAAACTCTGGTCTCACTGGGCTCTATGCCCTGCTCTGGCTCTGCTGGCATTGGGGACCTCACAGGACTCCACAGCCCCCCTGTGCCCACTCCCCTCCCCATTTCCTGGGTGTCAGTCCCATGCCCGGGGCACTCACCCCACAGCAGCGAGTGATAGCTGTGGTCACTTGTTCCCTGGCTGGCGGCTCTTCCGATGAAGGGGAAGGAAGCGAGGTCACGTCTGTCCCCACGTGTAAGTGGCCCTTGGTGGGGGCAGGGTAGGGATAGGCCTTGGCCAGTGTGCGGACATGATGGGATAGTCTGGGGACATGATGGGGGATGGTGTTTCCCAGAGTGGGGGGCTCAGGGGATGTGGGGAACCAAGGATGGGTGTCCAGGAGAATGGGAGTCCACTGCAATTGGGGTTTCCATGCCTGGGGGGTTTCAGGGATGGGGGTGCTCTGGGAACATGGTCCCCAGGGATTTGGGGTCATGGTGTGTGGGTGCCAGGGTTGGGGGTGCAGGGGGAAAAAGGGGACCCTCGGGAATAGGGGCTCTGGGGGAAGAAGCAGCCCATGGGATTGGATCAAGGCAATGGTGGTACTGGGCAATGTCAGTCCTGGGATGGGGGTCCCCAGGGAGGAGAGACCAAGGCAATGGGGGTCCCATGGTTGGGTTCCCAGGGGAATGGGGGGTGCCAGGGATGGGCACTGGCTGGGTGGGCACGGGTGCCTCAGATTTTGGGGTGACTCAGAGCCCAGCACAGCCCCCACCCTGCAGCACCCCAGGGCTGTCCTGGTAGGCTCTGGCTGTCTGACCCACACACCCCTGGGCTTTTTCCTGTCACCCCCAGTTTCCTGGTTTAGCCATCCTAAGGAACATCTGAGCAGGACACAGCTCAGGGGATCCCAGGAAGAGGAAAAAGGGGGTGGGAGGGGGTGCAGGCAGTGACTGGGGGCCTGTGGGGGATGGGGCTTTATGGCTGTGATCCTCCAATACTTTCACTTTCTCTTTCCTGCTGCAGAAGGCAGAGGTTGTTTTTGCTGAAGCAAGGACCTGGATTCTGTCCTGGGGGGCACATCCAGAGGGGTCCAGCCCTTAGGAAAAGGGGCAGCTCTGCTGTGGTGACACCTGGGTCTTGTCCCAGGCTCTTGTTCCAGGGGGGTCATCCTCGTTCTGTGGGAGCCACGTCTTTTGAGATTCCTGTCATAGAGGTGGCACATCCTGGGGACCTCTGTCCTGGGGGGGCCCTGAGCATTCCCGCTGTCCCCAGTAGGGCCTGTGACCTCTGGGTTGCCCAAACTTAAGGTGTGCCTGTTACAACGTTGCCCTGATGATGGTAAATCCCAGAAAAAATTTGGTTGAATTCCATGGTGCCCAAATGCTTGAGACCAAATTATACATCCAAAAAATAAAGGCAAAACCCATTCCTACAACATTTTTCCCAATAAAAATAAACTCCGCTAAAATCAACCGGACAAGGTATAAAATGCTTTGGTTTATAGAATCTTTTTAAAAGTTGCTTTCTCAACAAGTCACTCATAATAAAATCAGAACCAAATTGTAAAGAAATGAGACTTTTTGGTTCCCTTTAGGAGCCCCCTGCTGCATCCCGCAGCAGTGTTTGCTTGTGGATAACACAGAGTGGAATCTCCCTGAGTGTCCAACAGCTCCATGGGATTGTTCCCTGCCTGCTGGGCGGCAACCCAGCCCCTAAGGAAGACTTTTCTTGGACCATATTTAGGAACTCTCCCCATGTTTCTCATTCCCACCCTGAAACTGGATCGACTTCCCATGGATTCCGCTCCCAAAAATGGGAGAAGCTCTGTCCATGCTTGGGACAGTGCACAGGAATCAGTGGAAATGCCCCTGTGTGCCTCAGGGTCTTATTCCCTGGTAAATCCACTCCAGCCTGCCCTGAATTCCCCTGCCTGGGCACTCCCTGCTCCTGCTGTGACACGCCTGTTCCCCAGTCCCTCATGTGCAGCCCCTGCTCAATATTTCCACATTTTCCCTCTCTTCTGGTGTGCACATCCAGAATCCAAATATTCTTTCTGAGAGGTACCAAAGGGCTGCAGGTTTTGTTCAAGAAGGAGGGTCCAGGTCAGGTTGTTGAACAGATTGTTGTTGTCTTTGCAGCAGTTCTGGGGCTCTCTCAGTCTCTTGTTGAGAGGGACAAAATGATCAATTGCTGCATTTCTGGACTCGTTCCCTCACAGTCGCCTCTGCAGGGGGAGTTTCCAGCCAGTCCTGCTCTGAAAACCATCAAAGGCCCTCACAGAGCCACTGCTTGGGCTTCCTTTGGGGTTTTGTGCTTCTTGCAGGGCTGAGCAAACCACAGGCAGGCCTTTTTCCACCCACAGAATTCTCACCTCTGCAGCAGCTCTAAAGCTGCCAGAATCAAAGCCAAGGGAGCAGGGGGGACCCTCAGGGCCTGGCTGCCACCTGGGGCTGGGCAGAGCAGGGCTGGGCAATGGCCATCCCTGTGCAGTGGGGCTGGGCCATGGCTGGGCCCCAGCCTTGCATTGACAGGGGTCCCCAGGATGTGCCACCCCTGGGACAGGCACCCGGCCAGGAATGTGCAGGGATATTTCTAGAACTGCCACACCTGGGACAGGAGCCCCCATGCCAGGATGTGTCACCCCCTGGACTGGTTTCCCCCAGGTGAACTCCAGAACAGGGACCTTAGAGGACAGAACCCCCCTGGATGTGCTCCCTCAGGAACAGAGACTGCCCCCCTTTCCCTTCTGACTCTCAGCGCAAATGGCCTCCCTCTCCTCCAGGACAAAGAAAGTGTTGAGGGAGCACAGCCCAACACCTCCATCCCCCAAAGACTCCCCACCCTTCCCTGCGTCCCCTGCTCCCCATTTTCCGCCTCTCCCCTGGATCCCCCAACCCCTTCCCATCTCAGGTGCCTCTCAGGATTGCTGAGCCAGGAAGTTGGGCTGATGGGATATGACAAAAAGTAACGAGAATAAGGAAAAAAGAGAAATAAAGAGAGGAAAAAGTCAGGGGCAGGGGAGGACTCAGAGGCAGAGCTACCCAGGACCCTCATGCAATACCTGGCCAGGAAATGAACACCCCAGGGGTGATTTTGCAGGGCCCCACATCACCCCAAAATCTGAGGCACCCAGGGAAGGAGCTGTGACCCCCAGGCCCCCCCAGCCACTGCCCATCCCGGGCACCCCCATTTCCCTGGGACCCCAACCTTGGGACCCGATTTCCTTCTGTCCCCCCTTCCCTGAGACCCCCATCCCTTGACTGCAATTCCCCAGGATTGCCAACCCTAAGGAACCCCATCCCAGTAATTCCAGTCCCTGGTACACCCCTTCCCTTGGGGACCTTGATTTCCCCAGGGCCTCCATTCTCATAGGGACCCCCTTTCCCCTGGCACCCCCATGCCATGGCCCCCATCCCATGATCACAAATCCCTGGAGGCCACGCTGTTCTGGGACTCTCATCCCCAAGTCTGAGTCCACTCAATCTTTGGGACCCCCATTTCCCTGGGACCCCATCCCTGGGCACCCCATTCCCCTGGACACCCATCCCTGGCTCCCTACACAGCCTTAGACTGAGATTCTGGCAACACCATGTCCCCACCATGTCCCACCATCCCCCCCATGTCCCACAGCATCCCCAGCCTGCCCCCACCAAGGGCCACCTACACATGGGGACGGACGTGACCTCGCTTCCTTCCCCTTCATCTGAAGAGCCGCCAGCCAGGGGAGCGGTGGCCACAGCAGCGAGTGACAGCCAGTGCACATGGCTGGGGACACCGGGATGGCCGGGAAGGTGGCGCTGCTCCTGTGGGGTGAGTGCCCCTGGCACGGGCCTGACACCCTGGGGATGGGGAGGGGAGGGGGCACAGGGGGGCTGTGGGGTCCCCTGAGGCCCCCAATGCCAGCAGAGGCAGAGCAGGGCATGGAGCCCAGTGTGACCAGAGTTGTGGGGTGGCTTTAGGGACAGGAACAGGGGAACTGGGATGTGGGGACAGGAACAGGGGGAAAGAGATGTGAGGACAAGGATGTGGCAGGAGCCTTGGGGCTGGGGTAGCTGTGGGGACAGGGCTGCAGGGGAACAGGGATGCAGGGACAGGGACAAGGGCCACGTTGAATGGGGATGGGCCGGGAGTACAGGTGCCATTGGAATGTAATGATGGGCACAGGGCCACGGGGATGTGGCCATGGGGACAGGTGCTGTAGGGCTGGTGGAGGTGACGAGTGCAAACATGGGGTGTCCACAGTGTCCCCATGATCCTCACCCAGCCCTGTCCCTTCTCCCTTCCAGCCCAGACCCTCAGCCTCGCTGGTGAGTCCTCGGGGGATTCCATGGCCCCACCCCACTGTCCCCAGCCCCACACTGGCCCTGGCAGGCTGGTGTCCCCTGTCACCCACAGGTGCCCAGACCACCCAGCTCCTGGTGGAGCCCCCCTGGAGGCCGGCGGTGCTGTGGGACCGGGTGACCCTGACCTGCCAGGGCTCGGGGACCGCTGGTCCCACCACCTGGTACAAGGATGGGCAGCGCTGGGGGCAGGAGAGAGGCAACAACTTCACTGTCACTGAGAGTGGCACCTACACATGTGACAGACCCGGCAGTGGGCTCAGCCGCCCTGTTAACATCTCAAATGGTGAGGATGTTTTGTGTCCCCAACCTGGCACCCATGGGAACCCCGAGGACTCTGGGTGGCCTCCACTCCATGGGTCACCCTCTAGTGTGACCAGAGCCCATGTCCTACACACAGGGACATCCCAGAGCATCCCAGTGTTGTGGGACCCTTGTGCTGAAATTGGGGAAGCCTGGTGTGCTGGCTGTTACCCAATATGGGGGTCCCGGTGACATCAGGACCCTCCAGACCCCTGTGATGTGACGGCACCCCTCGGCTCCACAGACCAGGTGGTGCTGCAGGTGCCGGCGCGGGCACTGCTGGAGGGAGAAACGCTGACACTGCGCTGCCGGTACAGGCGGGACAAGTTGGTCACTTCGGTGTTCTTCTACCGCGAGGAGACAGAACTTAGAGGGCTCCACAATGGGACAGAGCTGTCTCTGTCCCCTCTTCAGGTGAACCACAGTGGCCGCTACCTCTGCAAGGCCTGGGTGAACAACAGGGTATGGGAGGAATCAATGCCGGTGACAGTGACAGTGCATGGTGAGCACCTCACAGCCACCACCCTGACAGACCCACAGCGCTTCCCCAGGGACTCGGGGTCATTGTACCCACAGTCCCCCCTCTCCTGCCCTAAGCTTGTCTGGGTGCCGGTGCTGGAGGGTCCCCTGAAACCCACCATGGGGTCCCCCCTGACTCTCAGCTGCCTCAGCACCCCCAGCCCCCTGCGGCCCCGAGCCCCCCTCCTGCACGTGTTCTACTGGGACGGGCAGGTGGTGGGGGGCCTGTAGAGGTGTCTGCAGCTGCTGGTGCCTGCTGTGGGGGTCTCCCACTTGGGGAATTACAGCTGCCAGGTCTGCTCCGAGGGGGGGTCCATGCGGAAGAGCAGCACCCGGCTCTGCATCACGGTGTGCAGTGAGTGCGGGGATGGGCACGGGGAGCCTCCACAGCCTCCATGGCTCCCATACTTGGCTACCTTCATGTCCTGTAGACACCTTTCTTGGGTTCCCCCTGCCTCTGCCCTGTGTCCCCTCATCCCTCCGTGCTGTGACCCCATCCCTGACATCCCCCATCACACCCATCCCCCCATCCCTATCCCCCCACACCGGCTGCCAGCACCTCCCTCCAGCCTCAGCCCTGTCTGTGTCTCCCCAGTGCCTGTGGCCAATGCCACCATCACCCTCATTCCGCTGTTACACCAGTTGCACCCAGGTGACTCCGTGACCCTGCACTGCTCGGTGCAGGTGGGCTCAGCCCCTGTCACCTTCACCTGGCTGCACAATGGGCAGGAGGTGGCCCAGGGTCCCCTCCTGAAACTCGGGGCCTTTGATGAAGGACATTCAGGCACCTACCAGTGCGTGGCCACCCAACAGCTGGATGGGAACCAGGCACTTAGCCCAGAGCTGACACTGAAGGCAACACCATGGAGACATAGGGATACAGGTAAGGTTACACAGGGTCACCTGGGAGTGCAGGACCCCTGGGATGATGGGTGATTCTGATGTGTCCCCCTCTGTTTCTTGCAGTGGCCACAGGGGTCCGTTGGACCCTTTTCTTCCTGCTCCTGCTCGTGGGTGTCATTATGGCTTGGCACCCGTGTCACCGTGTGGGTGGGTGACAATGGGGGACGGGGGGTCCCAGGGAGCTGTAGAGGCCCCCAGAGTTGGGGAGCAATAGGGCGGAACCCACAGCACCAGAATTGTGACCTTGCCTGGGGGTCCTGTAGGGTTTGGGGAGGTGCTGGAGGGTCCTGCATGGATGTTGGGAGTTCTTTCAGGGGCCCTGGAGGCTTCTGGGGGGGTCTCTCTCCCTGGTGGGCTTTAGGTTCTGGATGCTGAGTTGGTTGGGGGCACTGGGGAGCTTCATGAGTTCTGGGGGGCTCCAGAGATGCTTGGGGCTCCTGAGGGAAATAGAGGGTCCTGTAGGGGTCAGGAATCCTGAGAGGCATCAGGGCCCTGGGGACCGCTCAGTCACCCCTCCCCTCTTTCTTTGCAGCTGCCAGGAAGCACCAGGAAAGGTGAGTAGGGGTGTCCAGCCATTACTCCCCCACCCCACAACTCTCCATCCCCTCCCACACATCCCCTTTATCCCCACAGCCCCCCCCCCCCCGAGCCCCTGGCCCATTCACAGGAGGGGGAGGTGCTGTACACCCACGTTATGAGCACCAAACAGGCGCAGCGTGAGTACTGTGGATGGGGGGGACAGTGACACGTCACCCACTGGTGTCACCCCCCCACCTTGGTCTCCACAACCAGTGTCTCTTGCAGGGCTCTCCCGCATCACTGTCCCTCAGGCACCTCAGGTGACCTACGCGGAGCTGCGGGGACCCCACGGGAGACCACAGGAGTCCAGTGACATCAATGAGATTGTGCCATGACACGGGGGGGAACTGGGGGGCACTGGGGGTCCCCACCAATGGGCACCCACTCTTGTGTGTGCTGCCACTAAAACTGCCCCTCTCCCTCCCTGCGGAGGCACAAAGATCCCAAAGGGCTGAGAGAAGAACAATTTTCTGAAACAACAACCAGAGAGAATAAAACCAACAGCAAGAGCAACAGGTTTGAGAGTCCAGAGGGTCACAAAGGAATGATTTCCTGGGAAAGCTCCCAAAACAGAGCCAAATCCCAGATGATTCCCCCAGCATGTTTCCTCCACCAGAAAAACCTGGCAGGGACCTGGACCTTCCTTGCTCTGAGAGCCAAAGCAGCCTTCAGGAGGCTCTGGATTCTCTTGTTCCCTGTCCCAAACCCCTCCTCTGCCCTGTTCCCCACACGAGGATGTCACAAAATCCCTGTGGCGTTCCACAGCCTCCCCCTTTGCCAGGGCAGTTGGGATCGGGCCATGGCACAGGGTGTGGTGTCAGAGACAAGAAAAGTCTGATGTCTGGAGACATTTTGGAACAGCTGCGTGTGGGAGGGGTGGGTCAGGCCATGCTTTTGGTCAGACAGGGCCCCGTCTGTCCATAATTGCATCAGCCATGGCACACTGGGGACAGTTTGAGGCTCTGCCAAAGGCAGCTCCTGAGTGGCCAGGTGACGAGAAGTGCCACCTGGGTAGAGGATACTTGGTGGCCAAACTGGTTTAAAAGGCAGAGCATGAAATGGCCAAGTCCCTGATCCTCTCTTCATTTCGGGGGTCTTTCCCATCCCCACTGAAACCCAGGACCTGTTAAGCGTCTTGGTTTACAAGAGAAATATCTACCAAAGAAAGTAGGAACATTGCTGGAATAAGAAGACCCATCTTTAAAGTATTTTTATTTCAAAAATGATGGGGCCTCCAGGCAAAAGAGTATGAAAATTAATAACTGTTTTTTATGAGGATATTTATAAAATAGAAGAGAACAAACAACACAAAACCAGGATTTTCCCTTCTGCTTTTTAGCCTTTGGTGCAGTTATGACCACGGCCAGCAGGGGGCGCTGCAGGGAGCACTCCCGGCCAGCAGGGGGCGCCCCGCTCCAGCTCCATCCCCTCAGGGGCCATGGCGGCCTCGGGCGGGAGGGAGGAGGGGAAATCGCTCCTTTTGCAAACTCACGGCCACCAATCGGTCCCGGCACCACCACCGGCAGCGGGCAGGAGCCGCCAAGGCAGCAGGTTGGATCCCAGTGCCCACTGGCAGCGTAGCAGTGTCCCGGGGCCAGGCACACGCCCTGCACAACACCCGCGACCGCTCTCCATGATCCCGAATGGGAGGAAGGCAGTGCCTGACCCCAGGCAGGTCTCCACAGCAGTGGCTCTGGTGGCTTTATGCCATAATTCCTGAAAACCCTCAGTTTTTCACTCTCCTTTCCTCCTACAGCCCTGGCACAGCAGCTCTGGGAATGTAGAATTCCTCTGGGATGTTGAGGAGCTCAGGGGGCTGCAGAGCATGTTTGGAGTTCCTGCTCTTCCTGGGCCACTGCTGGTCCCAACACAGAAGCCACAGGGGGAGGAGGAGGAGGAAGAAGAGAGCAGAGCCACAGCCCCAAGGGCTCTGCAGCTGCAGCTGGGGCACAGGGACAGCCCAGGCTGGAAGAAGTACCTTGGGAGGGCAAAATGGGGCAAAATTGGAGCTGGTTGGGCCAATGCCCCTGTTGTGCTCTGGGAGCTGCAGACCCTAAAGGAGGTGTTATAATTAGGGCTGGGGTTCCTAAAGTTCAGCCGTTCTCCTAAAGTATCCCTGTGCACAAAAACTCGGCCCTGCTGCCACTCCTGAGGATTTTGGGCTACACAGGCCAGCATTAGACACAATTTGGGGGTTAGATGCTGCCAGCTCTGCCCAAAAGGAGCTTTTTTGGCTGCCGGGAAGGTTTTTGCTGGTGCTGCGGATGATTCAGTGCCTGTCCCATGTGGCTGCTGCTTCCTGCTCGCTGGCAGGGAAGGCCGAACGGGAGCAGTAGCTGAGGTGGGAGCAGCTGGAGCAGGGGGCCCATGGGAACAGCACCTGGCCATGCAGGTGGAGCAGGAGCGCCGGGAATTCCACAGGGTGCTCAGGTGAGGCCCATGGGGCTGGGCCATGGTGGGGCACCACTTGCCATTCCTGCTCCTCCCAGATTTTGGGACAGAGCAGTGACACCCATGGGGCTCCCAAACCCCTCAGGGCTCGGGCACAGCCTCACAGGAGGTCCCAGCCCAGGCCTTGGGGATGATTTGGGCACTCTCGGGCTCATTCCCGACAAAGGGCAGCGCTCCAGGAGCGGTCGGCACATCCCGAAGGAGCAGCCCGGGGCTGCTGGAGCCCGAGTGCTGCAGGCAAGGGCGGCGTGAGGGAGCCGGGCCCCGCTCAGCCGGCGCTGCCCCAGGAACGTCTCATCCTGCAGGAGCTCGGCAGCCTCTGCCGGTGCCGGCCCCGGGGCTGTCGGGGGGCGCGGCCGGAGGGGCCGGGGGGCAGCGGGTGGGAGGGGCCGGGATGGAGGGACCGGGACCACCCTGGGGAGCCCCGAGCGTGGAGGGAGCGAAACGGCGGAGGGGAGACCCCGGGACAGGGGGGAGCAGAGACCCTGCGGTGGGGTCTGCGGAAAGGAGGGACCGCAATGGTGGTCCCGGAGCACCGGGAAGGGGCCCAGCTGCCATTGCGCTGCGAGTGCCGGGACGGTCACTCGGGGTGTCCGAACCGACTGTGGCAGCGTGTCCGAAGCCACTGTCACGATGTGTCGGGACCGAGCGTTGCCAGGGTAAGGCCCCCACAGCTGCGGGAAGTGGAGGGGGACCCTGGAAGGGGCGGGGCAGGGGCGGGGCAGAGCCCTGTCTATTCCCTGTGCCCTGTGCAGGTGAGGAGGGCAGGGATGGAGCAGCTTTGGGACACCTGGAATCCAGACAGGGTCACTCCCCACAGCCCCACCACGGCCGCAGGCACAGCCACTGCTTGATATTTCCACACTTTTCCCTCTTGTCTGACAGCTGAGCCAGAACCCTGTGGCAGCCCCTCTCTGGTCACAGAGATCAGCAAGCACAACTTTCCCAGGCCTTGTCCTGGTGAAGGCTGTGAGAAGATCAGTGAAAAGAATGAGAAACAATTCTTATCTTCACTTGCTGCACCCATTGTTGTGAACATGTGAAATGTGTTATGGAGATTTGTTTCCCAGTGGGTGATTTCTTAATTGGCCACTGGTGATGGTGTTTTAATTCCAAGGACCAATTAGGTTAAAGCTGTATAGGACTGTGTCCAAGGGCAATGAGTTTCTTAATAACTACAGTACAGTAAAGCGATAGATCAGCCTTCTGGAGTTATGGAGTCAGTGCTAATTATTAATTGGTAGGGACCCATGCTACAACAGAACTGAAACATTCTTTCTGAGAGGTTCCAAAAGTCTGCTGGTTTTGTTCAAGAAGGAGGTCCAGGTCAGGTTTTGAGCAGATCAGTTTGGGATTTGCAGTAGTTCTGGATTTCACTCAGTCCTTGGGAAAAGGGACAAGATGATCAACTGCTGTATTTCTAGGCTGGTTCCCTCGCAGCTGCCTCTGCAGGGGGGGTTTCCAGCCAGCCCTGCTCTGAAAACCATCAAAGGCCCTCCCAGAGCCACTGCTTGAGCTCCCTTTGGGGTTTGTGCTTCTTGCAGGGCTGAGCAAACCAACCACAGGCAGGGCCTTTTCCCCCCACAGAATTCTCACCTCTGCAGCAGCTCTAAAGCTGCCAGAATCAAAGCCAAGGGGGCAGGGGGGACCCTCATGTCCTGGCTGCCACTTGGGGCTGGGCAGAGCAGGGCTGGGCAATGGCCATCCCTGTGCAGTGGGGCTGGGCCATGGCTGGTCACAACCTTCGATGGCCACTGGCTTCAAGGAGCAGGAGTTTGGGAGCTCCTTCCTGCCTGGGGCTCCATTCCCCAGCTGCTCTTACTGGCTCAGATCCTGCAGGGGACGAGCAAGAATGGAGAAGTCTGGACTCCCCCACCCCCGGAGCTGCCATGCTCCAGGACAGGAGCCCCTTGTCCAGCATGTGTCCCCCCTGGGACAGGATCCCCCCAGGACAGGAGCCCCCTGGATGTGACCCCCAGGACAGAACCCGCCCCCCCCCCATGTGACACTCAGCACAAACGGCCTCTTCCTTCTGCTGCAGGAGAGAGAAAGTGAAAGTGTTGGAGGGCACTGTCAGACACCCCCATCCCCCACAGCCTCCCCAGCCCTCCCTGCAGTCCCCTCACCCCTGCTTCCCCCACTCTGGGCTTCCCCCAACCCATTCCCTGCTCAGGAGCTCCCCAGGATCATCAAGGCATGAACTGGGGGGTTTGTGAATTTGAGGGATAAAAGGAAGGAAATGGAAATGAAGAACAGAAAATGCCCCTGGGGGTTGGAGGGGCACAGACTCAGAGCACCTCTGAATCCCCTCTTGTTGCCCCCCCCTCCAAATCACAGGACACCCAGCAGGCAGGGCTAGCCCCTGGGTCACCCCAAAATCTGAGGCACTCAGGGATGGAGCTGTGACCCACATGCACATCCCATCATTGTCCATCCCTGGCAAACTCATTCCCCTGGGTAGCTGACCATGGGACCCCCATTCCTTCTGTCTCCCCGTTCCCTGGGACCCCCATCCCAGGGCTGCCATTGCCCAGGATATCCATGGCCCAGGACCCCATTCCCAAGGAACCCTCTGCCATTCATTCCATCCCCTGAAATCCCCCTTTCCCCCAGGACCTTAATTCTCCCAGATCCCCCCATTCCCCTACACCCCATCCCTGGCACACCAATCCCCTGATGAGGGATTTATTACTATTACAATTTATTACAATTAATAATTTTTTCTATATACCCTTTTAAAGTTTTAAACATACTTTAACTTTTTCCTAGTCTCATCTCAAAACAAAAAAGAAATAAATACATTCTCATAAATGCACTAATAATTAACCAACACTAAACCCACTACACTATTTAATACATTAACCAAAATATCTCAAATTAGCAAACCAAAACCATGAGACCAAATCCCTGGAGCCCACATTGTTCAGGGCCTCCCATCCCTGAGTCCCCCCAGCCCTGGGGACCCCCATTCACATGGCAGCTCCATACCCTGTGACTCCCCCTCCTCAGGACCCCCATTCTCCAGGGATCCCATTCCTGGGACCCCCCATTCCCCTGGACACCCATCCTTGGCTCCCCAAAACCCCTGAGCCCCACTGATCCTGGGAAGCCCATGTCCCACCGACCCAGGGACAGCCTTGACCCCATCCTGTCCCCACCCTGCCCACAGCCTGTCCCCTGCTTGTGGCCACCCTGCCCCCACCAAGGGCCACCTACACATGGGGACGGACGTGACCTCGCTTCCTTGCCCTTCATCCCAAGAGCCACCAGCCATGGGAGCCGTGGCCAGAGCAGCGAGTGACAGCCAGTGCACATGGCTGGGGACACCGGGATGGCCGGGAAGGTGGCGCTGCTCCTATGGGGTGAGTGCCCCTGGCACGGGCCTGACACCCTGGGGATGGGGAGGGGAGGGGGCACAGGGGGACTGTGGGGTCCCCTGAGGTCCCCAATGCCAGCAGTGCCAGTCCATGTTACCCACAGTGGACCTTGGTGAGACTGGGGATGTAGGGTGGCTTTGGGGACAGGAACAGGGGCAGGAATTTTGGGATGGGGATGTAGGAACAGGAATGTGGGGACTGGCACCTTTGGGCTCAGGTAGCTCTGGGGATAAGGACAAGGGAACTGGGATGCAGGGACAGAAGGGGACAAGAACCGTGAGGATGTGGCCATGGGGATGGGATCATGGGGATGGGATCATGAGCTGGTGGGGGTGACCTGGGCCAGCATGGGCTGTGTCCGTGGTGTCCCCGTGCCCAGGGTGTTCTGCCTCAGCCCAGGGTGGCCTCAGTGTCCCTGTCCCCAAGGTGTATGTGCCACAGGGATGTGGTACATGGGTGGCTATGACACAGAGATTTCCAGAGAAACAGCCCAAAAAGGAACAGACCTCAGATATTTCCCCCAAACTGGCAGAGTCCTGGATCTTCCTTTCTCTGATGGCCAAAGCGGCCTTCAGGAGGCTCTGGATTCTCTAGTCCCCTGTCCTAAACACTGCCTCTGCCATGTTCCCCACACGAGGATGTCACAAATGCCCTGTGGGGGTTCCAGAGCTTCCTTTTTTCCAGGGCAGTTGGGATCAGGCCATGATACATGGTGGGATGTCAGATACAGGAAAAGTTTGATGTCTGGAGACATTTTGGAACATCTGTGTGTGGCAGGGGTGGGTCAGGCCTTGCTTTTGGTGAGACAAGGCCCTGGCTGTCCATCAGTCTGTCAGCCATGGCACACTAGGGACAGTGTGATGCTCTGCCAAAGCCAGCTCCTGAGTGGCCAGGTGACGAGAAGTGCCAGCTGGGGAGAGGGCCCTTGGGGGCCCAATTGGCTTAAAAGGCTGAGCATGAGGTGGCCAAGTCCATGACCGTGTCTCCTCTTGGGGTGTCTTTCACATCCAGGCTGGAAACCAGGAGATGGCAACTCGTTTAAATGAGAAATATCTGTCAAGGAAAGTGGGAACGTTCCTGGAATGGAAAGAAGACCTCTGTCTAAAATTTTTTTAATTTCCAAGATTATGAGGACACCAGGCCAAAGTGTTGGAGAATGAATAACAGCTCTTTACCGAGATATTTATAAAGCAGAACAGAACCAACAACACAAACCCAGAACTTTCGCTCCAGCTCTGCGCTGTTGGTTTTTGTGGCAGTTATAACCGCGGCCAGCAGGGGGCGCTGCAGGGAGCACTCCCGGCCAGCAGGGGGCGCCCCGCTCCAGCTCCATCCCCTCAGGGGCCATGGCGGCCTCGGGCGGGAGGGAGGAGGGCAAATCGCTCCTTTTGCAACTCACGGCCACCAATCAGTCCCAGCACCACCACCGGCAGCGGGCAGAAGCCGCCAAGGCAGCAGGTTGGATCCCAGTGCCCACTGGCAGCGTAGCAGTGTCCCGGGGCCAGGCACACGCCCTGCACAACACCCGCGACCGCTCTCCATGATCCCGAATGGAAGGAAGGCAGAGCCTGACCCCAGGCAGGTCTCGGGTCCACAGCAGCACCTCTGGTGGCTTTACCCCACAATTCCTGCAAACCCTCAGCCTTTCACTCAGATGAGGAGGGCAGGAATGGAGCAGCTTTGGGGCCACCTGGAATCCACACAGGGTCACTCGCCACAGCCCCACCACGGCCGCAGGGCTGACCCCCTGCTTGATATTTTCACACATTTACCTCTTATCTGGAAGCCAAACCAGAACCCAAATGTTCTTCCCATGATATTAGAAAGGGCTGCAGGCTTGACACAGGTAGGAGGATGGACCCGGGCAGGTTGTTGAGCAGATTTTTATGGGATTTGCAGAGTTTTTGGGGCTCTCTCAGAACTTGCTGCAAGGGACAAAATGATCAATTGCTGCATTTCCAGACTGGTTCCCCCACAGTTGCCCCTCTAGGCGGGGGTTTCCAGCCAGCCCTGCTCTAAAAACCATCAAAGGCCCTCTCAGAGCCACTGCTTGGGCTCTCTTTGTGTTTTGTGCTTCTTGCAGAGCTGAGCAAACCAACCACAGGCAGGGCCTTTTTCCCCCCACAGAATTCTCACCTCTGCAGCAGCTCTAAAGCTGCCAGAATCAAAGCCAAGGGGGCAGGGGGGACCCTCAGGTGCTGGCTGCCACCTGGGGCTGGGCAGAGCAGGGCTGGGCAATGGCCATCCCTGTGCAGTGGGGCTGGGCCATGGCTGGGCCCCACCCTTGGATGGCCACTGGCTTCAAGGAGCAGGAGTTTGGGAGCTCCTTCCTGCCTAGGGCTCCAGTCCCCAGCTGCTCTTGCTGGCACAGATCCTGCAGGGGACAAGCAAGAATGGAAAAGTCTGGATCCCTCCGGAGCTGCTGTCCCCCAGGACAGGAGCCCCTTGTCCAGCATGTGTCCCCCCTGGGACAGGATCCCCCCAGGACAGGAGCCCCCTGGATGTGCCCCCCCAGGACAGAACCTGCCCCTCTTCCCCTGCCCTCTCCCCCGTGACAAATGTGTCAAACAGCCTCTTCCTTCTTCTGCAGGAGAGAGAAACTGAAAATGTTGGGGGTGTAAAAGCTGGGCACCCCCATCCCCCACAGCCTCCCCAGCCTTCCCTGCAGACCCCTCACCCCTGCTTCCCCCACCCTGGGTTTCCCCCTTCCATTCCCTGCTCAGGGCCTCCACAGGATCATCAAGGCACGAAATTGAGGGTTGTGAAATTGAGGGGTAAAATTATGGAAGTGGAAATAAAGAGGGGAAGACTCCCTGAGGTCTATGGGGACACAGACCCGACCTTCTTGGAATCGGCCTGGGGTGATGATCCCAAACCACAAGCACCCTGAGGGGACTTTGCTGGAGCCAGCCAGGGAAGGAGCTTTGACCCAGGGGCTCACAAGGCCACTGCCTATTCCTGGCACCCTCATTCCCCTTGAAATCAAATCATGGGAGCACCATTCCTTATGTCCCACATTGCCTGGGACCCCTATCCCAGTAATGCCATTCCCCAGGATCTCCATGGCCCAGGACCCCATTCCCAAGGAACCCTCTCCTGTTCATTCCATCCCCTGAAACCCTCCTTCCCCCAGGACCTTGATTCTCCCAGGACCCCCATTCCCACAGGGACCCCCATTCCCCCAGCATCCCCATCCCATGACCCCAAATCCCTGGAGCCCACGTTCCCCTGGGACTCCCATCCCTGAGTCCCCTCCCATCCCTGGGACCCCCCAATTCTCCTGGACACCCATACCTGGGTCCCCAAACCCACCAAATCCCCCACTCGTGGGAACCCCATGTCCCGCTGTGTCCCACCCAGCCTTGTCACCACCTTGTTCCCAACCTGCCCAAAGCCTGTCCCCACAGCCACATCCCCATGATCCTGTGCTTGTGCCACCCTGCCCCCACCAGGGGCCACCAACACGTGAGGACAAGACCTGACCTCGCTTCCTTCCCCTTTGTCCACAGAGCCACCACCCAGGGGACAGCCACCCTGGCGAGTGACAGCCAGTGCACATGGCTGGGGACACCGAGATGGCCGGGAAGGTGGCACTGCTCCTGTGGCGTGAGTGCCCCAGGCATGGGCTTGACACCCCAGGGATAGGAAGGGGAGGGGGCACAGGGGGGCTGCGGGGTCCCCAGAGGTCCCCAAGGCCATCAGAACCAGTGCATGAGGTGACTGGGGACGTGGGGTGGCTTTGGCGACAGGGGAAGGGGGACAGGAATGTGTGGACAATAACAGGGGGTCAGGGATTCGGGGAGGCAACATGGGGCAGGTGGGGGTGACCTGTGCCAGCAGGGGGTGGCTGTGACATCCCCAGTTCAGGGGTGCCCACAGTGTCCCCATGTCCTCCCTGAGCAAGGGGTGGCTGCAGTGTCCCTGTCCCCGAGGGGTCCATGTCACACAAGGACACTTTGGGCACATCCCCCACACCCCGTGGCCTTCTGCCTCTGTCCCCATGGTGGCACCCCCACCCAGCCCTGTCCCTTCTCCCTTCCAGCCCAGACCCTCGGCCTTGCTGGTGAGTCCTCAGGGGATGCCATGGCCCCACCCCACTGTCCCCAGCCCCATGCTGGCCCTGGCAGGCTGGTGTCCCCTGTCACCCACAGGTGCCCAGACCACCCAGCTCCTGGTGGAGCCCCCCTGGAGGCCGGTGGTGCTGTGGGACCGGGTGACCCTGACCTGCCAGGGCTCGGGGACCGCCGGTGCCACCACCTGCTACAAGGACGGGCAGCGCTGGGGGCACCAGGGACGTGACCACCTCATTGTCACCGAAGGTGGCACCTACACGTGTGACAGACCTGGCACCGGGCACAGCCCTACGGTGACAGTCTTACATGGTGAGGGGGCTTTGGATGTCCCCAGCCTGGCTCCTATGGGGACCCCAAGGGCTCTGGGTGGGCTCCCCTCCATGGGTCACCTCCTGGTGTGACCAGAGCCCGTCCCCTGCTCTGGGGACATCCCAGAGCATCCCTGTGCATGGAGACTTCTCTCTCACAATGGGCGGCTCCTGGTGCCTCCTGGTGCCATCATGACCCTCCTGATGGCCCTGGTGTGACAGGACCCCTCTGTCCCCCAGACTGGCTGGTGCTCAGGTGCCAGCACGGGCGCTGCTGGAGGGGGACACGGTGACACTGTGCTGCCGGAGCTGGCAGAACAAACCACTCACGGATGTGTACTTCTGCCATGATGGGAAGAAACTGGAGGGGCTCCATGATAGGACTGAGCTCTCCCTGTCCTCCCTGCGGCTGCACCACAGTGGCCGCTACCACTGCACGGGCTGGGTGGTGTCACAGTGGAGAGAGTCAGAGCAGGTGACAGTGACAGTGCACAGTGAGTGCAAGGATGGGGACAGGGAAGCCCGACATCCTCTGAGGGTTTCCCCAGCACTGCCTGAATCCTTCATCCCTCCCTTTACTCCTCTCTGGGTCACCCCAAATTTCCCAAGTCCCTCTTGGTTTCCCCCATGACTGCCCAGTTCCCCCTGCACATCCCTCATCCCTCTCTTTGTCCTCCCCAGCCCTCCCTGGATTCCCCACCCCTTCCAAGGTCCCTGCTCCACCCTCTGGTCTCCCTGCATTCCCTGGGTCCTCCAATCTCTGAACCACAAATAATTCCCTGAGGCTCCTCAGTCTCTCATCTGGTTCCCCATCCCTGCCTGGGTCTCTCCCCCTTTCCACAGGGTCTCGCCACTATCCCCAGGTCCCAGCGTGCCTCCTAGGGTCCCCTTCTGCTCACTGGGATCCTCTCTGCTCCCCTCCAATCCCCTTCTTTCCCCTCCCGTGTCCCACACCCCCCTTGGGTCCCCAATCCCTCCTGTGTCCCCCCATAGGGGTCCCGCTCTTGGGGGTGTCCCTGTCAGCACAGCCCCCGGGGGACAGGTGGCACTTGGGGACAGCCTGGTGCTGAGCTGCACGGTGGCTGTGAGGACAGGTCCGCTGTCCTTCTCCTGGCACGAGCAGGGCTCATGGGCACCTCTGGGCTCCAGCCCCCTGCCTGGAGCTGTGCCAGGCTGGGGACAATGACAGCGGCCAGTACCGGTGCCGGGTCAGCAACGGGGACAGAGAGGCCGAGAGTGACCCCCTGAATGTCACTGTCCTGGGTGAGCAGGACCCCTGGGGTGGGAGTGACCCCACCCATGACACCCCCATCCCACCTTTCTTTGTGCCAACCCTGTCTCTGTCCCCACAGTGCCTGTGGCCAATGCCACCATCACCCCTGGTCCCCTGTCACACCAGGTGCGTGCAGGTGTCCCTGTGACCCTGCACTGCTCTGTGCAGGTGGCCTCAGCCCCTGTCACCTTCACCTGGCTGCACAACGGGCAGGAGGTGGCCCAGGGTCCCCTCCTGGAGCTCAGGGACATCGATGTGGGACATTGGGGCACCTACCAGTGCGTGGCCACCAACCAGCTGGGACAGGACGGGCACCGTGTGTTCTGGGCACTCAGCCCTGGAGGTGACACCCTGGGTCTCAGGGCGGGTCACACGGGGTCACCAGTGTTTTCAGGACCCCCGGGGTTCCAGGTGACCCCAATGTGTCCCCTCTGTCCCCAGCAGTGGCTGTGAATGTCAGCAGGACCCTCCTGTTCCTGCTCCTGCTCCTGGCTGTCATCAGGGGCTGTCCCTGGTGGCACCATGTGGGTGGGTGACAATGGGGTGGGATGGGGGTCCTGGAGTGAGGGGAAGCCCCGGAATGGTGGCAGAGTTTGGCAGCACCCAGGGCCCCTGAGCTGGGGGACACAGAGCCTGCAGTGACCTCGGCTGGGGGTCCTGGAGGATGTGGGAGCAATTTGGAGGGTCTTGGTTGGGCTCCAGTGTCATCGCTGGGTGGGCTTTGTGTCACATTGGGGTGGCACTGGGAGCTCCTGAAGGATTTGGGGAGCTCCTGGATGTCTGTGCAGGGATGTTGGGGGATCTTTCTGGCGTCCTGGGGGAGTTTTGGGGTGCTCCTCTCTGCCAGGCTTGGGGTTCTGGGGGCTCAGAGGGTTGCGGACACTGGGGGTGTTGGGGGCCCTGTGGTGGTGCAGAAGTTTCAGAGGGTTCAGGGGTGCTCAGAGTGTCTGGGGAGAATCAGGGATCTGGTGGGAATCAGGGCTCAGTGGGGATTTGGGGGTCCCCTGGGTGGTTGGAGCTGCAAGGTCCCAGGAAGGTTCAGGGGTCCCGGTGTCCCCTCGGTCACCCCCTCCCCTTTCCCTTGCAGAACCCAGGAAGCTCCAGGACAGGTGAGTCGGGGCTTGGGCTGGGACTCCCCTTTTCCCTTCCCCAGACTACTGAGACCCCCCCTTATCCCCACAGGACCTCTCACTGGAGGAGAGGGCTGTGCTCAACACCCACATCATGGGCACCAAGTGGGCAGTGGGAGAATTTGGGGGGACAAGGACACGTCACCCACGGGTGTCACCCCCCCCTCACCCAAGTCCCCACAACCGGAGTCACTCTCACAGCCCCCACGGGGGTCCCCCAGCCCTGCCCCGTCTCGGGATCCCCAGGTGACCAACGCGGAGCTGTCGGGACCCCACAAGGGACAGTGGGACCCCTGTGACTACGAGAGCGTGCTGTGACACTGGGGGCACTGGGGGCACTGGGGGTCCCTGCCCCAGGGCACTCCCCGTGTGTTCCCCCCCCGGATCCTGTGCTCCCATACTCAGGGGTTGCCCACAAGTGGGGGGCTCCCATGTGGGGCTGCCCAGAGCTCCTCGTTCCAGTGCTCCCAGGGCTCCCAGGGGCTCCCCATTCCCTCCCCCAGTGCCAGGGGGCACAGCACCCCTGTCCCTCTTATAGGACCCAAAATGCAGCTTTGTGATTAAACTGGGAGAAATGGTTTTTGTTTGTTCAGCTCTGCCTGACAAGCTCGGGATTAAGGAGGGTCCCAGTCAGGTTGTTGAGCAGATCCTTGTGGGATTCGCAGGACTTTTGGGGCTCCCTCAGTCCATTGGGGACAGGAACAAAATGATCAATTGGGGCATTTCCGAACTGGTTCCCTCACCCCTGCCCCGCAGCGGGGAAGGAGCTGCCGCTCTCTGTTTGTCCCCTCTCGGGGTGACACCGACCAAGGGCTCGGGCACCTGTGGCGGTGCCGCCACGTCACCTCGGGCACCGATCCGGCATCTGCCGAGCCCCTCGGGCCCACCCCAGCTCAGCCCATCCCCACCCGGTGCCCAAAGCCCGCACCCGGCGCTCCCCGAGCGGCGTCTGAGCCCCGGAGCTGCTGCGGAGCCCCGGCCGGGGGCATCGGGAGGGTGGAGGGGACCGGGACCCCGGGGAGGAGCCCCCGGCGCTGCGGGAGCGGAGTCTCGGCCTCGGGTCACTGTCGCCGGTCGCGGCTGCCATCGCACTGCGAGAGCCGGGACTGTCCTGGGCTGCGGGGACCGACGGTGTCGCTGTGTCCCAAGGGGGGATTTTGGGATCTCACCCCGTCCTTTCTGGGACCCCCCGATCCCCCATCCCCCCACGCCTCTGGGGCTGTTGGGGATATTTGGGACAGCACCGCTCGCGCCAGGGGCCGTTGGGGCCATCTCGCGACAGCCGCTGCCGCTGCCCATGGCCGGGCCTGGCGGCAATCGCGACATCCGCATCCCCCAATGGCGACACGCGACAGCCACCCCTGCCCGGGATCCGTCTCCCTCCATGCCGGGGACACCCTGGGGTCCCGGGTCCCCCAAAACCCTCCTGGGGACACCTCGGGCCCCCCTGACCCCCCCGTTCCCTCCCGGGCTCGGCGGAGGCTCCGCAGAAGCTTCAGGGCTCGGAGCCCGCCCGGGGAGCGCCGGGTGCGGGGTCAGGCACCGAGGGGGCACCGGGAGGGGAACCGGGCAGGGCTGGGGAGGGGGGATCTGGGCACCGGAAGGATTTTGGGAGGATCTGGGGAGATTTTAGGGTGATTTGGGGGATATGGAGGGCATTTTGAGGTGATTTGGGATTATTTTGGGGGTCATTTGGGGGATTAGGAGGGGTTTTGGAGTGATTTTAAGGTATTTTGAGGGTGATTCAGAGGTGATTTTTGGGAAGTCTGGTGAGATTTTGGGGTGATTTTTGGGCAGATTTTGGAGACTTTGGGGTGATTTGGGGGATTTAGGGGATATTTGGATATTTTGTGCAGAATTTGGAGGATGTTGGGGTGATTTGGAGGATTTTGGGGCAATTTGGGTTGTAGGCATTTTGAGGAGTTTGGGGGTGATTTTGGGTTGATTTTGGTGGATTTTCATGGGATTTTTATGGTATTTTGGGGGGGATTTTTACGGGATATTTTTGTGGGATTTTGGGAGAATTTGGAGGGGATTTTGGGGTCTCACCCCATCCTTTCCCACAGCCCGAGGGCCGCTCCAGCCCCATCGTGCTGCTCCATGATGTCACCAATGTCACCACTGCCCCCAGAGCGCTGCCCTCGCTCTGGGACAAACCCAAAAGTATCCGAGTCATCACCAGGGACCTGATCCAGGAGCTCATGTGAGGCTCCCAAAATCCAACATTTTCCCCCCAACATTTGCTATTTCCCCCCTCCCCCACCAAAATCTAGGATTTTTTGCCCCAAAATTCGTGATTCTTTCACTGAAAATTCAGGATATTTTGCCCCAAAATTTAGGAATTTTTTGCCCAAAATTCAGGATTTTTTCATTGAAAAGTCAGGGGTTTTTTTCCTCCAAAATTCAGGATATTAAAAAAAAAACCCGGATTTTTTTGGCTGAAAATCTGGTGGTTTTTCCCCCCAAAATCTGGGATATTTTTCCCCTGTCACTGATCTTGGCCCATGTCCCTCAGAATTCCCAGGGATCGACCCCTGGCCTCGCTCATCATTGGCACCGATGAATTCCAGCGGATCCAGGAGGAGGCTCAGCCTCCGCGGCAGCTTGCGGATCGGCTGCGGATCCTCAAATCCCACCAGGACGTGGCTTTTGAGGGCATCTCCTGATTCCCTGAGCCCCAATTTCCCAATCCCAAATTTCCTGATCCCCCTTTTCCTGATCCCAAATTTCCCAATCCCACTTTTCCTGATCTTGATTTTCCTGATTCCGCTATTCCTGGTCCCGAATTTCCTGAGCCAAATTCTCCCTATCCCAAATTTCCCAATCTCGATCTTCCCAATCCCAAATTTTCTGATCCTGCTCTTCCCGACCCCACTTTCCCTGATGGCACTTTTCTGATCCCAACTTTCTCCCAGTCCCGATTTTCCCAATCCCACTTTTCCTGATCCTGATTTTCTGGATCCCGTTGTTCCTGATCCTGATTTTACTGATCCACGGAATGCCCCGGGATGTCCCTGGGAATGTCGCCAAGAATGGTCATGGGAATGTCCCCGGGAATGCCTCGGGATGTCCCAGGGATGTCCCCAAAATGTCCGCGGGCTGTCCCGGGGATATCCCTGGGAATGACTCCCAGGAAGACCCCGGGAATGCCCTGGGCTGTCCCTGCGATGTCCCCGGGCTGTATTAACATTGTTTGTGATTCTCTTTATGGTACAGGAATCATTGAGAGAATTCAGCACTCATTCCTGAAGGAAGTCTCTAACAAAGTTCTTTTTCTGTTATTACCCTCTCTGTACAACTTTTCACTTCCCAGGTCTCAGCAATACAACCTTCTGCACTTTGGATCACACACCCCTCTGCCTGGACCTGCACTGGAAGGTGATGTGAAGGCGGATGGCCTCGCCATGACAGTCACTATACCACAAAAGTTAGGGCAGGCCAAACTTTCTCATGATTTCTACCATCAAAATGCCCGAGCACTGGGAAAACAATTCCATCTGACTTTGCCACAAGCATGGGATGTAGCGAATCCTTGCTCACAGTGTCAGCAGACTCTTTCTTTGCCACAAATGTTAGGTACAAACTCACCAGGGTTGAAACCTAATGACATCTGGCAAACAGATGTAACACATTTTTCGAGCTTTGGGACTTTTAAATATGTCCATGTTCCTCCTGAGACCTTTTCTGGATTCATAGTAGCGACAGTACACAAGGGTGAGAAATCCATGGGAATTTGATGGGAATTTCCCATGCCATGGGAATTTGATAGAAATTTGGGAAGGGAACTGAAGGATTCTAAATGCCTGGAATGCTTTCATTCCTTGGGAATATTGGAGGGGAGCTGCAGGATTCAAAATTCCCAATGTCCAGAATGCCAGTATTCCATGGGAGTTCCATGGGGAATTTGGGAAGGGAGCTGAATAATTTGAAATTCCTGATGCCCAGAATGCAATTATTCCATAGTTTTGGTGGGAATCTGGGAGGAGAACTGGAGCATTCTAAATTCTCAACACTCAGAATACCCTTATTCCTTGGGAATTTGGGAGGGGAACTGAAGGATTCCAAATTCCCCATGCCCCAAATGCCATTATTTCATGGGAATTTGGGAAGGGAGCCGCAGGATTCAAAATTCCCAATGCCCAGAAGGCGATTATTCCATAGTTTGGGGGGAATTTTGGATGGGAACTGGAGGATTTGAAATTCCCAATGCCTGGAATGCAGTTATTTCATGGGAATTTGGGAAGGGAACTGGACGATTCTCAATTTCTGATGCTCAGAATGCAATTATTTCATAGGAATTTGGGAAGGGAACTGAAGGATTCAAACTTCCTGATGCCCAGAATGCCATTTTTCCATGGGAATTTGGGAGGGGAGCTGGAGGATTTGGGATTCCTGGTGCCCGGAATGCAGTCATCCCATTCTCCAGTTTTGGTGGGAATATGACATTGGAGCTGGAGGATTCAAACTTCCTGACACCCAGAATGCTGTTATTCCATGGGAATTTGGGAGAGGAATGGGAGGATTTGAAATTCCTGACACCCAGAATGCTGTTATTCCATGGGAATTTGGTGGGAATTTGGGAGAGGAGCTGGAGGATTTGAAATTCCCAACACTTTGAATGCCATTATTCCGTGAGCATTTGGGAGAGGAGCTGGAACATTCAAAAATTCCTATGCCCGGAATGCCATTATTCCATAGTTTTGGAGGGAATTTTGGAGGGGAACTGGAGGATTTGATGCTTGGAATGCCATTATTCCATGGGAATTTGGAGGGAGAGCTGGAGGATTCAAATTCCTCATGGCCGGAAAGCCATTATCTAATGGGAATTGGGGAGAGCAGCTGGAGCATTCAAAATTCCCAATGCCTGGAATGCCGTTATTCCATGAGAAATTGGAAGGTAAATGGGGGGATTGAAAATTCCTGACGTCTGTGCCTCTCATGTGCCTTTGCAGCTGCCAAAAGTGCAGTTTTGATCTGTGCTAATCATGCTCGTGCCAAACATTGGCACCAGTGCTTGTGCATTTTGATGGGAAAAAAGCATGACTCAGTTTTGCTTGTTCAAAATGTTTGGCAAAGTGTTTGAAAAAACCATTGTCAGTTTGTCGGCTCTCGCATTTCCTTCTGCCATGAATCCTGGAAGTGAGGAATGAACCCTGATATGAGAGACAAAATATTGGTTAGTTCTGAGTGTCAAAATTGTAGAAAGACATGAAAGCCAACAATATCATTTGTGACATCCTTTAAAACTGATCCTTCTATTCTTTTAACAATACTAGCAACATAAGATAAATCTGTAATTAAATTCAAAAGTTCTGAAAAGAGCTGAAATGCTCTAAACTACTGCAGCCAGTTCAACAATCTGAGGAGAGCCCTCTATAGTTTGAACATCTGACTCCCATGTTTGTGTTGTTTGATTTTGCCATACTATTACTGATTTGTGTGTTTTCCCTGCTCCATCAGTGAGAAGAATTATAGCACTTAAAGGCTCCTCACTTAGCATGGGTTTTTCTCTAAAACTTAATTTAGCTTGCAACAATTTGTGGCCTGGGTAATGAATAGAACAAACACCTGAATAATTTAGCGATGCAATTTGCAAGTCTGAATTTTGCAAAGCCCAATCAACCCTTTTCACAGGTAAATAAATAAATACAAAATCTTGGCTTGCCATCGTTAGCAATCTCGTTCTGGCTCTAATTATGATTTCAGCTGTCATCTCCATTGTTGTAAAAATTGTTTTTGGAGACCTATAAGGAAGAAAAACCCACTGTGTGATTAACAAAGGATCTTTCTCAGAAGTCTTCCATTGAAAAATGAGACCATAAAGTTGCATTTTTTCTCCTAACACTGCAAGAAATGCAGTGTCTATGGAATTCTACAAGATTCCCTTACTTTTATTTCTAGCTTTACAAGAAAAGAGTAAGATGTTGGAGTCAACCAAACTAAGGCATAGGGTCAGCTGGACTTCATACCAAACAAACCAAGCCTGATCTTCAAGGTCTGGGAAACATTCATCTAAATCAGGGCAAGCCTCAGATCTCCTCCCAAGAGCCTTTGGAGTAGTTATGCTCATTAGTCCAAGTTCCACTCCCCTATTGGTTACATGTGTTCCATATATAGTATGGTTTCTAGAATGTTCCACCTCCAGGACTATATATTCTTACCTCTTCCTTGTTTGTGGCCCTTGGAGCTTCTCCCTATGTTGTGTTCTGGTCCTAAGCATAGTTCCCATTTTTATTTCTCATTAAAAGTAATTTCCTTGTTGGGCACTCCATTGTTCCCTCTCCTTCTCTCCTATTTTGCACCACGTTCACCCTGAAGTCAGGGGACCCAAAGGTTTGTCACAGCCACCCTCACTGTGACAGGCAGTGCCCGGAGCGCTGTCAGGCAGTGCCGGGATCCCGGCTGTGGTTCTGGTCCCCACAAGTGAGGAATGGCAGCCCCAGGCTCAGACCCAGGCAGAAAGCCAACCAAGGGAGAGCAGAGGGAGGGCACCCTTCCAGTCTCTCTTGGGCATGGCCGCAAAACAGCCCCTGCTGCTTCTTCCTCCACCTGTGTTTGGGCTGTGCAGGTGGCAGAGCCAGCCAGGTTGTGCTCTGTGTTCCAAAGCCTGTTGGAAGCGGGCATGAAAAGCGCTGTGTGCACAGCACAGAGTCCTGGAAGGTGCTGGCAAGAGCATCCTGCAGGAACAGGGCTCTGGTCCCTGGCCAGGAACAGCCTGGTTTTGGTGCTGTGAGCGCAGGCAGGAGCTGAGGCAGGTGAAGAGGCAGCGGGCAGCTTGTGTTTGTAGAGGACCTGGAGCTGCACGTCTGAAACTCCGCCTGGAAACTCACTTGGGGGAATAGGAGCTAGAGCTGGAGTGCCTGTCCTGAAAGGACCTGAAGTCATTCAGCCTTGCCAGCTTGTCTTAAGGGTGTGTTGGTGTTCCCTAGGAAAGCTGCACATTTGGGGAAACGCCTTTGGAGGAAAGGGGCTTGCTTCTCAAGGAAAGAGCTTCCCAGGGAGCTCCCAGTGAGGCAAGTGTGAGTGTTCCCCTCTGGCTCTCTTCTGTGCTCCTTTCAGTCCGTGAGGCCTGTTGAACTTGGCAGAGGGGCAGGGAAAAGGCAGTGAAGTGTAGGTTTGGCATCTGCCTGGACCTGTGGAAACCAACCCAAGCACCTGCAGCAGGGTGTGTTACCCCTCTGTGAGAGCTGTGAATTAAAAGGCCTTTACACACACACTTTTCACATCTTTCCTGTCTGCTGTGTTTCAACTCTTGGCAATATGCATTTGCCTCCTGCTTGGTTGGAGCTGCTGTGGCACGGGGCAAGCACAGAGCTCCAATGTATGGGCCAGGGAACGCGGAGAGTCTTGGCTGATCTTGGTGTGTCCCTGGCCTAGGAAAAGGCCTCCCAAGGTGTCCTGCTCATTGGCTCACCCTGTGCATCTTGGAGAGAACAAGGCGGGGATTTCTGGCAGCTGGGCATCAGCCAGCCTTAAAATGGGGGTGTGTGGTGGAGTGAGCCCAGCTGAGATAGGCTGAGAGCAGCCCAGTGCTCCTTGCTCCTCTCTGCTGAGCCGGGAGCGTTTGTCTGCTTTCGGCATGGCCCTGGCTGTGTGTCAGGGCTGCTGCGTGGACACGAGACAGCCGGTCCTGTCCCGCTGGGTGCCAGTGGTGCCTGGCAGCAGCCCTGCATCCACATCAGGATGCTGGCCAAGAGAGGCCCTGGAAGCTGAGGCAGCTGATTTGAAGCTTTTGCGGATACGCACAGGGGATGGCCAGCAGCGTTCCCTCAGGATACAGCAGTGCTGAGGGGTCTCCCCAGAGCTGCCTGATGCCACCCAGTTCTTGTGGCAGCAGTGTCTTTCCTGTGGGATGTTCTAGCTCCCCCAAGAGTGAAGAAGGAGCTGGAGAAAGAGCTTGCCAGGCTGCTCTGGATCCTTTCCCAGCAGGCCTGCCAGAGTGGAGAAGTGCGAGCTGAGCGCAGATGTGCCCATGGAAGAGCCGTGCACGGGAAGGCTGGCTGGCAAGGATGACCCAGGAACCATAGGCCTGGCAGGCTGGCTTTGCTCCAAGCCAGGGAAGGCCTTGGAGCAGATCCTCCTGAGTGCCATCCCACGGCAGGTGCAGGGAAGCAGGGGCCCCGCTGGAGGCTGGGAAAGCTCTGCGGAGGGACGGGCAGAGCTGGGGGTCCTGGCGGGCTGTTGAGGGCTTCTGTGGGGGTGTTTGGGGGGTGGGTTTTGGGGAAGGAGTTTTCTGGAAGGTGAGAGGTCTGGGCTTGAATTTGAGTCCCTTTGAAGGCAGCATCTGTGCTTTGGCACAGCTTTGGTTCTGGAGGGCAGAAAAAATCTCTGTGACTATTTCTTTTCCTGGTCCTGATTCTCCTGCAGGGAACAAGAGGGGAAAGCTGTACTTTCTTAGCCACTTAGATATCTGTACTGGGGGAGGATTAGCCCTTTTGCCATCTACTCATTTGTTTGGGTTACTCTTGTAACACTGAGTGGTCTTTCATTTCTTGAGAGCTTTTATTCCTTTAAGAGAATGAGGAGATTATAATCCGTTCTTGGAAAAGCACTTGCCAATCAAAGAATGGCCTTCTTTTTGGCTCTGTGTAGTGTTATGTTTGGTCAAGTGACTTGCAGTGGATGATGTTAAGGCAAAGGAGTTGCTGCTTTGAGATGGGAAGAAACTTCCAAAGCATTCCCATTCTCATGGCTATTCATTGGAGAAGTTTGCAACTTTTGCAAGTCCTTGAGTTGAGCAATGGGAAGTAAAGCTTTCCTGAAGTGAGGATTCTTAACTGGCCCGAGCCCACAGAGCAGGGCAGCATTTGCTGATGTTTGGAGCAGTTGCAAGAGATCCTGTGGGGCTGCCTTAGACACGTGGGCGCAGGGATTGCTTCCAGCCTGGGCCACTATGGCCGGGCTGGGGGCGGCCCCGGGGCAGGCGGCAGTGTGTGCAAGGGCCCTGGCTGGCACGCTGCAGCAGGGTCAGCGTTGCATGGAATGGAAGCCGGTGACCAAGGGCCCTTTGTGACACGTGGGAAATAGAAGCCTACCCGGGTGCTCGGAACAGGCGACAGGACAGAAGGGGACAGAGCGGTGCCGTGAGGAGCCCCCGCACAGCTCGCTCGTTCCCGTCTCAGCCGGAGCTTTTCCGCAGCGTTATTCCTCCAGCTGAGCTCGAGGCCAGCCTGCGGGACTCTGTGACTCGGAGCTTTTCCGAGGCGTCTGCCATCCCTGCGGCCAGCGCCATCAAGTCCAGATGGTGGGATTTGGTCACCTGAATGGCTTAGGAGGAGTCTCCTGTCATTGTGGCAGGAGCCCTCAAGAGCAGAGTGCAGGACTTGCTGTCCTGCAGCCTTCCTGAGGCTTGTCTGTCACAGGTGCCTTGAAGGCACAAGTGCAGTTGTTGACTTGGCGATATCCTGAGGCATCTCTCTTGAAGGCGCCCTCAAGAACAGACTCTGGCATGGCAGCCAGATTGCCTGGCTTGTTGAAAGTGTTCAGGGGGGAAAGAAAAGAAGCCCTGGAGCCGCCCCAGTACAAGAGCCTGAAGACCCGGAGTAGATCCAGACGCTGCAGGATGGTGAGTAGCAGAGCTGGGCCACAGGGCTGATGGCTACAGCCAGCTTGGCCCCATGCCATCCCATCCCATGCCCTGGGGACATGCCCATGGACAGGATGGACGAGGGGCAGAGCAGACACCCCACAGTGGCCGCGCTCCATCGCCTGGGTCATGCCGGGGCTCTCCCTGCCTGGGGAGCGCAGGGCTGGGCTGTGTTCTCCGGCCTCTCCCGCAGCCCCTCAGCTCTGGCTGCGCTCGCTCTTTGCCAGGTGCAGCCCTGGAGAAGACACAAGAGCAGGAAGCCGGCCGTGGCTGCTTGCGCAAAACCCTGAAGGTACCTGCAGTTACCCCCAGCTGGGCTGGGCCTGCTGTCCCTGCTCAGCCCAGCAGCAGGCTTGGAGCATGCCACGGAGCATGCCTGGCTTCCCTGCCCTTTATTCTCCTGCAGATGTTTGGGAAATTGCTGCACATTCGACGACGTAGAAAGATCAGCCCCACAGCAGCTGAGGGCACAGCCCAGCCTGCCTCGGGGCTGACCGAGCTCCAGGCAGAGCCTGATGTCAACCCAGATTGGGCTGAGCGCTCAGAAGACTCTGAGGCTGCAATGAACGAGGACAGGGCAAAGGCAGACAAGGCAGCAAGTGAGGATGTGGCCGTGACAAACAGCAACACCGCCGAGACTGAGGACATCTCAAATACTGGCAGCGGGCCCACTCTCACTGGGATTCATGCTCCCACTAAGGATCTTTTGGAGGACAGTGCTGCTCCTTCTCAGGAGCAGGTAAGCAGCCTGGGGCCGGGCCTGGAGGCCTGCCAGGATGGTGTGTCCCCTCAAGCCATGGTCCCTGGGCCCCCTCAGCCTTAGAGGCCAGCAGAGTGTGGCGGGAAGGGAAGCACTTCTTGGGGGAAGCTGGGCAAGTTGCTCCCTTGGACAGCACTCCAAATCTCCCCCATGCCTCCTCCAGGTGCCGGCCATGGTAAGAAACATCCACCAGACTCTACTGTCCCATGGCACTGTGGATGCCAGGCTGCACAGCCACATTGTGAGGCTGGCTGAAGAGCACCCTGCCGACGTGGTGCTGACCCTCCTGCGCTGTGCCCCAACATGTGACAGGTACGGGGCCCACGTGCCTGGAGAGCTCAGGGCTCAGCAGCCTTTAGGGCCCGTGGCCCTGCGCAGCCTGTGCTATGGGGTCGGTCTGCCGGACAGGCAGAGAGGTCCAGGAGCCTCGGGCCCCTCTGTTTCCCGAGCCTGCTGCCAATGCTCCCCCCTGCCCCCCAGGGCACCGGGGCTCTTTCACCTGCACTCGCACAGCTGCACAGGGCACGGTACTGTGACTGAGATGCCCCTGACACAGAGATCTGATCCCACAGAGCTGCTGCAAAGATATGGAGAAGCATTGGCTCGTCAGGAGTAACAATGGAGAAAGTGCTGCCAACACTGGTCCGTGTAATGGAGGATTGGCCACTGCACAGCACATGCGCCTCTGATGGGGACGACAGGGACGTTTTTGCCCTGGCTGTGAGTTTCTGGGCCCATGCTCAGGGCCGCCAGGTGGCCTCTGCAGTAGCTCTCAGTGCTCTCAGTGCCGGAGTCACTGGGCTGAAAGCTGGGCTAGGGGCAGGCTCAGGGGGCACCAGGCCCGCTGCTCCTCCTGCATCTGCCCTTGGGCCCTGCCCCATGGACACCTTGGCACTGAGTGCTGTCTCTGGCTGCTTCTTTTGCAGGCAGCTCTGGTGACTGTGCAGGTGCCCGGGTTGCTCAAGGCCATGATCCCTTATTCTGAGCAACTCTTTCTGGCACTGCTCTTCCATATTGTCATCACTACGCAGCAGCCGCCAGCAGAGGAAGTTGTTAGCTTCTGGGGAGCGTGCCAGGAGGAGCAGCGCCTTCCCATCACGCTTAACAGGTGCCAGTCCTCCTGTCCTTGCCATGCCCTTGTGGCCAGCGCCAGCGCTCCTAGTGTGACCTGGGCTTTGCTCTGCACACAGGTTTGCAGCGCAGGCCATGAAGGTTCTGCTCTGCCGACTGCGGTGTGAGCACGTGGTGATGTCTATGGAGCGCAAGTGTGCCTGGGAGACGCTGCTGTGTGCTGACAGCCAGCACTATGCCATGGCTCTGCTGGCCAGGTGAGACCCCCTTGTCCCCGCTGTCCCCGGCATTTGTGCCCTGTGCTCCAGGCAGTCCCTGTGGTCATGGGCCACAGAGGCTCGTCACTGAGGGACGGCCAAGGAGGCTGAAAAAGCCTGGGAGAGGAGAGTGCCCAGAAGGGGCCGCCTCCCAGAGCAGCCACATCCCCTGCAGGGATGCTGGGGAAAGACCAGGCTTCTGTGAGTCAGTTCTGGGAGAGGTTTGTCCCCCACCTGAGGGTCTCGGTGCCTTTTTTCCCCCTGCCAGGGAGACGCATTATGGCTTGAGCCCTCTGTGTTCCCATGTGGCATATCGCCTTCTCCTGCTGCTCAGCAGTGAAAAGCCAAGCTGGGATCTGCCCTTGCTGGCATTCCTTGTGGAGGTGAGCCTGGTGGCCAGCAGTGCCTGGCTGAGCTGCCTCGCAGCTCTCTGGCCTCTCAGAGCCACAGCTGCCTGGGCCAGTGGCCACGCCCTGTGCTGCTGCATGGGCCCGGCCCTGTGCGGTTCTGGGCTCCTGCTGGATGGCTCCCCTGTCACTGACCCGTGCCTTTCAGGTCCTCGAGTGCCTGCACTTGAGGAAATGTGCTGGCACTGTTGTGAAGATGATGTCAAGTTGCCTGCAGATGGAGTGCAGGGAGCGGCGGCGCCTGGCGCTCAGAGGCCTGGTGGTGCTCAGCAGGGAGCCCTGGATGGTGAGAAGGGGGCTGCGGCTGAAGCTGCGCTGTGGAAAGCAGCCCCTTGGGCGTGCAGGGCTTCAGGAGCTGAGGCAGCTGCTCCCAGCTCTCCTGCCTCAGCTGCCCCAGTGCTTTGGCTCAGGCCTTTGGCCTGTGGGCCCTGCAGCAGCAGCAGGGTGGGCTTGCAGTGCCAGGGCGGTGTTGGCGGTGCAGCCGTCCATGGCTTTGCAGCACGGCCTTGTGTTCCACCCAGGCCAGGAGAATGTGCAGCCTGTCTGCGAGCCTTCTGGAGCTGCTGGGTGATGCCGATGGAAAGGTGGTCAGCATGTCCATGCATGTGTTGAGAAACGTTCTCCAGGCAGACATGCTGGTATCCAGCAGCACTGCCCCCAAGCTGGCTGAGGCACTGCTGCTGCTCTTTGACCACGTAAGGCTCTGTGTCCCCAGCTGCGGGCACTGGCTGCTGCCCAGAAACTTTGGCCAGGTGAGCATGGAGTATTTGGTGTAAAGGCCTGATCCTCTTGCATTCCTCCAGGACAACAGCTTTGTGCAAGTGCTCTCCCTTGAGCTCTTCTTCAGGGTGATGGAGTCGGTAGTGGATGAGGGAAAAAAGCCCCTTGCGAAGATTTTGAGCCAAAGCCTCCTTCCACTCTTTTTCCAGTGCCATGATGAGAAGCAGTGTGTGGCAAAGGTGAGGTTTGGTGTGATGCTGGTGGATCTTGGGGAGGGGGCTGGGCTGCCTCCTGCCCTGGCACCTCCAGGAGTGCAGCCTGGTGCAGGCCTTGGCACAGGGATGTGGGTCCTGTGCCTTGGCCTGTGGGGCCATCTGTGGGTGTCTGGTGCCCTGCAGGCCTCTCGGGAAACGCTGCTTGGTGTGGCCAAGTTCCTGAAGAGGAGGAAGCTGAAGCAGCTGGTGAAGAAGGGGCAGCTGTCAAAGTTCAGCGAGGTGCTGGTAAGGAGGGCCTGGAAGGCCCAGGCTGAGGCTGGAGAAGGCCCCTGAGGGCGGTGCTCAGGGTGCGGGGCCGGGCAGCTGTGCCCCTGGCCGCTGCTGCAGCCAGAGGCCGCGCGGGCTCTTCTCCAGGCTCCCGTGGGCCCGAGGCGGGTGCCCATGGAGCCCCGGCCCGGCGGGGCTGCGGGGCAGCACGGCGGCTCCCCGGGCAGCAGCCGTCCCTCTGCCCTCTCCCCTCGGGAGCCCTTGGCCAGCGGCTGCTGTGGCCGCGCCTCAGGGCTGTGCGGGCAGGGGAGGCCGGGGCTGGGCGCAGGCAGCGCCCAGCCCCGGGGCTGAGCCCGTGCCAACGCTTCCCTCCTGCCGCTCTCTGCAGCTGGCAGAGGACAGGAGCCGAGCAGCCGAGCACCTGCGCGGGGCCTTGCGCTACCTGCAGAGCCCACAGGAGCCCCTGCGAGAGGCGGCCGTCAGGATCATCGGTGAGTCCCGAGCCCGGGCTCCCTCCCCGGGCCGCCGCAGCTCGGCCCCGGCTCCGCCTGCTGCCCCGGCAGCGCCGCCTGGGCCTGGCGCCGTGGAGCCCCGTCCGGGCTGAGCGCTGCTGCTGCCCTCTGGCAGCCGCGCCCTGGGGCGGCAGCGTGCGGCAAGGGCCCCGGCTGAGCCCTGCCGGGCCAGCAGCCCGTGTGGCCGCGGCGCCGGCAGCGCTGCTGGCAGGGAGCTGTGCCGCTGGGGCCGTGACAGGCTCTGTTTTGGCAGGGATGGCCGGGATGGTCCTGAGGGACCACAAGGAAGAGCTCCAGCTCCTCAATGAGGGTGAGTGCGGGCAGCGGGCTGACAGCGGGGGCTGCCGCTGGGGGAACTGCAAATCCTGGCCTGGCTGCGGCAGGCTTCGCTCCCTGTGTGGACAAGCACAGAGAGATCTCAGGGAGACGCGCAGGGGAGATTGGTGGCCAGCACCTTCTAACCCATCCCATTGTCTCCTGCTGCCTCCTGTCCATGGCCAGAGTTAGGAGCTATGGCCCTGGCAGGAAGGCCTCCTTGGCTACCTGCAGATCCAGGCTCTGACTGTGGCTCTGCTCATCTCTCTTGCAGCCCTTCAAGGCCTGAGAAGAGATGACAGCCCTTCCCAAATGAACATAGCGCTTCAGCAGAGAATCATAGAGAGATCTGCAGAACTCCGTTTATCTGGCAGCTCAGAAGAACCATTGCTGCTAAAAGGCTTAAAGACACCATGGAAGAGGAGATCACCTGGAGAGACCAGAAGAGACCGAGAGAGACCAGCTGGAGCTTCAGGCACAGCTGATGATTGGCACAGCTGAGCCTGTGGGAAGCTGCCATAGCTCCTGCCTTCTCCCTGCCTGTTGAAAACTGCGTGCCTCCCCAGCCCTCAGACCCTGCCCATCCCCTTTCTTCCCTCACCACTCCTCCCTTTGCTTGGCCTTCCATGAATAAACAGTTTGGCTTCTTCACTTTGCCCACATGCCTGTGGAGGTGAAGCAAATCCGGGGCCCTGGGACACACAGGCCCCTGCTGCCGTTCTCTGCCATGCCGTGTTTTGTGCACAGAGCCAGAGGAACAAGGGCAGGCCAGGCTGGAAAGGTCCCTGTGCTGAAGGTGCAGTTGCAGAGCACTGTGCAGTTCCAGATCTTGCTGAGCACACTGGAGGCCAGTAGTGGGACAAGGAGCCTGTGTGTCAGGACCAAAGTGGTGTCTAAGGCCCTGCCATATTTGGTCCGCTGTTGTGCGTGTCAGCAAGATAATGAAGAACAGACAATGAAGGAAACCTTATGGTTTAACTGGTGGGAATTTGACCCTTGAGGGAAACAATGGACTGGTCAATGGATAGGAAGCTGTGCCACAATGGAGCTGTGCTTGGCATGGAGGGAGTATCACAAGTCATTGCAGCCTCATCTTACGCACTGGCCACACGTTACAAACAGGGGGCTAAGTATCTTTAACAGCTGAAGGGAGGGGTTCTCTCTGCCCGTACAACGCGATATCTTCTTATCGCCTTTCCCTAATTTCCCACATATCCCCCCTCCCTCATGATTAATTAAAAACATACGAAGTGGAAAGTTTATAAAATTGCAAAGGCTCTTTAACCGATGTATGGTAAAACTGACAAATGGTAAAAGACAATGCAACATATCTGCAACAAGTGCGCCTCAAAGCAATTGCTTGTGGCCAACAAATGAAATGTTAATGTTTTCCAAACAGTTTTTAACAAACAATACTAATTTGTTCATTATGCAAGCCCCAAAACACAATGTCAGGAGTATCATATTAAGAGGGCTTATTAAAGTGGAAACAAGGGTACTCAACCATGGGGACTGATTGAACCATAACTCGAACCATCCTTGTTGAGCTTCCCTTTCAGTCGTTCTCTGGGCTAGCCTTTCTCTTAGTTCAGCCATCTAGTCTTGTATGACCCCGGTATGGTCTGTATAAAAACAACATTTTTCCTTCAAGGCAGCACACAGGCCTCCTTGTTGCATGAGCAAGAGGTCCAATCCTCGTCTGTTCTGCAGGACACCTTCTGAAAGCAAGGAGAGGGATTTCTCTAGAAAGAAGATGGATTTCTCAATTCTCTGTCTGTCCTCATCGATGGTCATCTGCAGTTGAGAAAGTCCTTGGTGTTGAGTTACAAGGGCCGAGACACCTGTGGCTGCACTGGTGGCTTCTAGACCGAGGAGCATTGCAATGGTTATGCCCGTTATTACTTCCCTTCTGTGGAGCCAGTTAGGTTTTTCTAAAAGGTGATACACTTCTTCTTCTTGGTGGTACAGGACTCTAGGAACAATTAGAACTTGGACACAAAAATCAATAGAGTTATTGAATTCATCAAAGAGTATGCAGGGACTTACTCCAGATTGCTGGCAGACCCACATTCCTGATGTAGATGGGATTGCCCACTTATAGATCCCTCCATTAGGCTCAATAAATTTGGTGCAGTTGTTGCCCATCTGCCTTGCTAAAATTACATTGCTGAAGCACTTGCCTTGGCCTGTGGCCTGACTCAGGGTAATTCCTTTCCGGGGGGGTATGCCACCTGCACTGATGTGGATTCTCTGCCATTGAATAGGTAAAGGGGACATTAAAGGCAACCCCCTCATAAAAAGGGGGCTTTGCATCATAGCATAACCAGCATGATTTAGTGAGGTTCGGGTTAGATTGGTTCAGTGATAAAAAGGCAGCATTTTATATACCAAAAAATGAGTCGTAAGGAGCTGGTGTATCTAAAAGACCAGATGGGGAGGAGGTAGAATTTACTACCTGTGCATTAAGGGTAAAATTGGCGCTAGTTGTGATCCCCCTCTTGGGCCCACTTGCTGTAAGAATTAGATTGGGTCTGATTGATCGGGATACTGACGGTAGGAGCCTGATAATTTGTATGTTCACCCAAATGTCGTGAAAGGTGCAGACAAACACCGACCACACCTTACCCGTGGTCCAACTCTCATGGGTCGGCTGCAAAATTGTCATTGTGTAGCTCGTACAATTGTGTTTTCTCCCGTCTTGGGGCATGTATATTTGCTTGTCACTTCCAAATTTTGGTTCGAGACAGCCATGGGGAGCATACCTGACTTGCAGGTGTTGTAGTGCGTTTTTATACTTTGTAATACTTTGAAGTAGTTTTGTTTTGTATTCCCATATTTTACCCAAATGGTTTATCCCAGACTGTACTCCCCTCCCTTTACCTGTGTTATCCCTCTCCCGGGATGAGATCATCCCCAAACCCCCACCCTGGCTCTCTGTCAATCACTCAGCATCCCATCCCTTCCATCCAGAAGTTTCTGTCCAAATCATCGAGTGATTAGCCAGAGGCTAGGGGTCAGCCCCCCAAGCCTTGCCCTATACGCTGTCCTATATGTCTGTCCCCCAGTACCCATCCCTAAGAGTTACTTATTGGTTGGTAAAATGTTATCTACTTTTGGTTTCCACCTCCCTTTAAATGTGACCTTGGCATATCTCCCGGCGCTCTCGGCAGGAGGCCCCCTGAGGTGCAGGAGCTCCTTTGGGATCCTAATAAAACCTTGGATTAACCCCTGCTAAGAGTCGGCCCTTTCTCTTCTACCAATGTCTCTGGTGTCTCTCTTGCTGCACAGACGCCCAGCCCAGGTGCCCTCAGCACCCTCGGGGCACAGAGAGTGTCCCCCACTGTCGGCCGTGTTGGGGCTGCTCCCCCCAGTGTCTGCCGGCTCGGGACTGGCCCAGGGTTCCTGAGAGGCTCGCAGAGAGACCGAGACATGCAGGAACTTATCAGGTTGCTGTGGTTGCCATCTGTTGATTGTCACGATAGTTTCACAACCCCAATATCCGCAATATCCATACCCTGGATAGTTACAGAAACTTTTGCCTGGGTTGGAAGCAGGTCACCAATAGGTCTGGTATAGTGATAAATCTCCAAAACTGGGGAATCCTAGTTATGGGGGAAAAATGTCCCTTAGCTTAAACTCAAAGGATGGGCTATCCAGTGTGATGATTTCTTTAATAATGTTATCGCTTGAGAGGTGACGTAAAACCCACCTGAATGGCTGGTGAGGGTAATGCCCTGCATTGGCCTGCCCTCTGCCAACTAACCCTAAAAGCAAGATCACACAGAGATACCGTTGCTGCTTGGATCTCACTGGTGTGGGATTCCTGGGAGCTGTCGGGGTGCTTGATGATTTTTCCTCAGGTACTGGGGTATACGGGTTGCGGAGGCGTCCAAGGGTCCAGTCCTGCAAATAAAACTTCACAATTCTCATTAGTTCTACTCTGAAGGTCTGGTTTGATAGACTTAAGTGGGCACCATTTAACTCTACCGGCTTTTTCAACAGCTGCCTACCCTCGCCCCATAAGCACCAGTCTCCAGCCTTGTTCCCATTCCCCCAGTTCATTTTTAATTATAACCTGTGGGCCTTCCTCTAATGCTCAGGTGGCCCAGTGCCTCTGAGTGAGGCTGCTTGTCTCGTCCCCCCTAGGGAATTGATTTAATGCTAGCAGAGGAGTTGCCAGTATGCGTGCTTGGTCTCTCAGGGGAACGGAATTAGTAAAACCCTCTGGTTTTACCAATACCTCTAACTTGGCTTTCAGAGTTTGATTTGCTCGCTCAACAATGGCTTGCCCAGTGCTATTGTATGGGATGCCATGTACTAAAGTGATACCCCATTTTGAAATGAATGCTTGGATCGATTTTGAAACAAAATTCGGGCCGTTGTCTGTCTTGAGCTGCTTTGGAACACCAAGCCATGCCATGGCCGTTAACCAATGTTGGATGGTTGCTTTGGAGTCAGTTTTTTGATGTTGTGTGGTCACGATCACTCCGCTATATGTATCCACAGTCACTGCAAGCCACGCTTGGGGTCTAAGCAGCTGACTTAATGTAAAGTCTGTTTGCCATATTTCTGTAGCTTTGAGGCCTCTGGGGTTGATGCCACTAGACCACAGTGGTGATTTTTGACAGTGGGGACATGTGGCGACAACGTGCTTTGCATCAGCCGCTGAAATCCCACAATTTTCGCGAATGCTTTAGCTCCGATATGAAGGGACTCATGTAGTTGACGGGCATCTCTCAGCATCCACAGTCCTCTTGCGGCAGCATCTGCCTTGTCGTTGCCAATTTGAAAGAATCCCTTAACCGTATTATGGCTGTTAATGTGGATGATAGATATGGTGCCTTTTCGTGAAAAAAGTGCCTCTTTGAGCATCATCGCCACCGCAGACACTGACACGCCGGGTCCAGACATGGCTAAGCAAAGCTTAGCCACAAATATAGAGTTGGTTACGATGCTGAGGTGCTCTTCTGGGAACAGTCCACATGCTAGTACTACGGCGGCTGTTTCAATTTGCTGGACTGAAAGCGTAGGATCGGTCGTTTTGATGCATTGCCACTGTTCTCCTGACTGCCATATCGCTGCTGCGGTGGAGGTTAGCGAAGATGTGTCCATGAAAACTGTGGATCCTGCTTGTGGCCAGTCAGTTATTTTTGGCGGGAGATCAATGTTGACAATCACAAGCAGCTGAGTCCAAGGGGGTTTTGCTGCATAATGAATCTCTCCTCCAAATCCAGCAAGGTCTATGGCTAGATGCTCTAATATTGTTGCTGACTGTGTGGAAAGCTGTGTGCAGAAGGGCAGATATATCTTGGCAGGTTCAATGCCCAAATGCCTTAGGGTGAGTTTCCTGCCTTTCATGATAAGGCTGCTAAGGCACGCAACTCCCAGGGAAAAAGCGCATGATGGTTTTCCCAAGACCACCCATTGTATCAGTTGGGCTTTGTTGGGGGGCCCTTGGGCTAGGGCTCCTACTCCCCCTTTCTTTGTAAAGTGGACATACAGGTCAATTGGTGCACCTGAGTCCCATCTGGTGAGCGTACTCACTGACATTTGATGTTCAATAAAATTGAGCGAACTT
Source organism: Agelaius phoeniceus (assembly GCF_051311805.1). NCBI lineage: Eukaryota > Metazoa > Chordata > Aves > Passeriformes > Icteridae > Agelaius > Agelaius phoeniceus. The sequence goes on from NC_135295.1 coordinate 6,048,306, forward strand.
ATCACTTCTGGTGTCAGAGTTTTTCGTTCCCATGGGTTTTTCCCTCTCAGGAGGTAGTTTAGGGGGTCCATGACCTCGGGAGGGATCAGGATGATATTGCGGAGCCATTGTAGGGATCCTACCAGCTGCTGCGTGTCATGGAGCATCTTGATGTCTTGGCGAATTTTTATCTGGGGAGGGGTTATATAGGAGTTCGAGATTCCCACTCCTAAAAAAGTTATGCACAGTCCCTTTTTTATTTTTGCACTTGCAATTTCGAACCCATTTAATTTTCAAGGTCTCCGAGACTGTCAACACTAGCCGGTCTACTTGGCTCATTGATGGCACGGCGATCGGGATGTCGTCCATGTATTGAATAATGGTCACAGTTGGATCGTTCTGCCGGACTGGTGCTAGTGCTCGGTCCACCGTGATTTGGCAAATGGTAGGGGAGTTGACCATTCCCTGAGGCAATACTCTCCACTGGAAGTGCAGGTTGGGCCACTGGCTGTTCAGGAAGGTGACGGACAAGGCAAACTGCTCTTTGTCTTCCTCGTGCAGGGGAATGGAAAAGAAGCAGTCTTTAATGTCAAGCACTGCACAGGGCTGTCCTCTTGGTATCATCAAATTCATCAGCAGCAAAGTTTGTACAGGAGCCATTGGTTGAATTCTTTTGTTCACCTCTTGCAAGTTGTGCAGGAGGCTGAAGCGCTCACCGGAACGTTTGGGTATTACAAAGATTGGAGTGTTCCACGGGCTTGTGGAGGGTTCTACGTGGTTCCGCTGTAGCTCACGGCTAATTAGCTCAAGAAGGGCAGTCATTCGAGGCTTTGACAAGGGCCACTGCTCCACCCATACTGGGTCCGCTGATTTCCATGTTAGTTTGATGGGTAGTGGCGGGTACGCGGCAGTGGCCCTTAGAATAAATTTGTCATCCTGACATCCAACAGGGTTAGGGCATCCCTCCCCAGCAAGGGTGGGCATTCTGACATAGCATATGGGGAAAGGGTGATAGTTCTCCCCAGTCCTCTTTCGGTGCAGAGCGTTATCGCTACCAGTTGGGTGCTTTTTCGGGCCCGAGACAGCCCTCCAACCCCGCCCACCATGGGGGCTTCTTCCAGTTTCCACTGTGAAGACCAGTGTATGTTTGGGATGACGGTAACTTCTAAACCCGTATCAACCCAAAAGGGGAGGCAGATAGCAGAGTCATCAGAGTTGTTATGGAGACAGGAAACTGTCCACACTATCAGCCGGTGTCTGCCCACCTTCACGGTGAAGGCCACCCAGGGGTCCCGCTCCCACGCTTTCATGGCCAGGGCCACCCAGGGGCCTCGCCCCCAGGGAGCCGTTCTTGGTATTCCTGGGGTGTAGATGGGTTTGGCTGAGCCATTGGTTGAGTTGAGAAATTGGTCATTGGAGGGGGCCATGAGTGCGGGAGCTCTGCGCCCCATTGAAAATTGGCATAACTGAGCCGCTTCATGTCCCAGGTGGGAGGGAGCTGTGTGCGGCCCGGGTGCCCCCCCTGCCTCCTGTTTCCCTGATATTTAGATCTGCACTCTTTGGCAAAATGCCCCTTTTTGCCACATGCCCAGCATGGCCCCCATGGTCTCGTCTGGCATGGGGGAACAGCTGTTGGTGGATACCCTGACTGGGGGCAGTTCATTGCAACGTGACCTGCCTGGCCACACTTAAAGCATGCTATCACACTAGTTATTGCAGTGCGGACAGCTGCCTGGATTGGGGCTAGATGTTTTTCTTTTTCGACATGCCTAATCATGTCCACGATGTTAGACCAGGGTGGTAATGACCATAAAATGTCCTTAGTGGCTGAATTGCATTGTTGGCGCAAACACTCCGCTAACACAGGGCCCTTCGCTTCCGAGGGTAGGGCTGAGGAATCAAGTGCTACCTGGAGGTGGTCCACAAATTGTGTAAAACTTTGACTCTCGCTTTGCTTATAGTAGACCATGGCAATGGTCTAGCAATGACCTTAGAAGCAGGTCATTGCTTCATATCCTAGAGAGGATAGCCTCTCTAGTGGCGCGGGTAGTTGTCATAACCTCATGGGCCCGAAGGCCCGAAGGCCTGTGCCTGCGGGGTGACCATGGTTGGGTCTGTACCCATTAACTGCTGTATACTAGAACCGTGCAGTGGGTGGTTTGCCCCAGTCACTAAGGCTAGTTGCTTTGTGCAGTTGTCCTCCCATTCCTATTTGAAAACAATCATCCCCGCCCCATTTAAAATTAATCTGCAAGTTTGTTTAATATCAAATGTGAGCATTCATCTCCTCCAAAAACGCTATCGATAAGAGTGGAAACCATAGCTGAATTAATCCCTCTGTCTGCAATTGCTTTAACAATGGCTTGCACATCCTTAGGGTTTACTGGTGAGCAGGTTCTCTGATTTCCGCTGTGCCCCCCCACTCAGACCGGGAAAGCTAGCGTGGCTGATGGGGCCCAATTGGTGCATGCTACTTTTATTTTCCTCCAGTCTGTAAGTGGAGTTCGTCTCTTTTCTAACTTCCCCTTAACCCAAGCAGGAGCATTGTGATTACTAATCTTATATACTCTCGCTCCCTCCTTGTCGGAGTCGGAATTGGAGTCAGCTACGGACCGCTTGTCTAACCACTCATCCCAGCTCGAGTCTGACTCGGGTCCGGAAGTCGACTGACTGGATACTTCCGGACTCCAGAGCCTTTTTGTCACGCTTTGACCCCGCCCCTTTTTTCTAGCATTGGGCCACTCCTTCCCTCTAGGCTCGCCCCGCCTCCTGGTGGGGGAGGCTCACCTCTTATAGGACTATGTTTCCAGATGAACGCTCTGAGTGGCTCTGATTCCCCCTCCACATCTCTGCCCTCTTTCCTGCTCGCACGTGTCTGTGCTGTCCTGCAAACCTTCTCTATTCCCGCTGACCGCGTCCGTGTCCCCCCCGTCTCTCTGGGGTTCGGCACCACCCTGTGGTGCGTAAGGCGGAGGTCCCTCCCAGGCACCCTCAGACTCCAAGTTAATGGCGGCGCTCCTCGCCTCCCCTGACAGCCCGTCCCAAAAAGACCCCACCTGCTCTTATCCCTCAGCCGGTGGGCTTGGGCTCGGGAGCTGTGAAGAGGGTCCGTGGCTGCAAATCCTTGCACTCGGCAGAACCACAATCGCCCATAGTCTGCGGAGTTGCCCCAACACCCAGCCAGGGCACCGCCAGCAAACAGTCCCACATGGCTTTCCAAGTTCCCTGCTCTTGCTGAGCCTTTTGCAGAGCCTGTACCACTTTTCCCCATGATTTAAGATTTCTCCCTGAACCTGAGGACATTGTTTCCTTGGCTAGAGCCTTGGTACATTTATCCCATATTTCTAGGTGGAGTATGTTCACCGGCTGGTCAATGACCCCAATTTGCACCACCCCTCGACACTGTGAGGGTAAAGTCTTTTGGATTACAATCAATACCCCACTACTTATGGATCTGAAATATGACCTTCGCGAGAGTTTCCATCCTCCTCGCTGGTCCAGGAGCGTCCTCCCCGCCAAGCAGGCACAGCCACTATGGCCACCGTTCACCCGTCCAGGAGATTCCTGTTTCCCGGCTAATTTCCTGGCTTTTGGCACAAATTGTTGCCTCCGCTGAGGTGTAGTGACCTGGTTCAGGAATGGCACAGCGGCAAATCTCCAGCCGCTTGAGCCATGTGCTCACAGACACTAATATGGTGGATGGCAAAATGGCGTTTATTAACTGGTTACATGGGGTTATATAACCTCGGTTCTACTTGTGTCACAAACGGGGGTCACTGGCCAACAAACAGGGGGCTAAATAACTTTAACAGCTGAGGGGAGGGCTTCTGTCTGCCTGTACAACACGATTGCCTGTCCGATTGCCTGTCCCTAACTTCCCACAGGTATCGACCTCCTCTGGCATATCCAGAGTGCCGAGGAACACTTAGAAGAGCAGATGCATAAATAGGCGGGGGAAATACACCTGCAGGATCACCCCAGACAGATTCCAAGGGGCTTGGGGCTGTTCCCACAGCCCCAGTGACTTTTCCCTCTCTTTATTTCCATTTCCATCATTTTACCCCACAATTTCACAAGCCCCCCAGTTGCTGCCTTGATGATCCTTGGGGGCAACTGAGCAGGGAACGAGTTGGGGGAAGCCCAGGGTGGGGGAAGCAGGGGTGAAGGGCCTGCAGGGAGGGCGGGGGAGGCTGTGGGGGATGCGGGAGTCCAGCTTTTACCACCCCCAACATTTTCACTTTCTCTCTCCTGCAGCAGAAGGAAGAGGCTGTTTGACACGTTTGTCACACGGAGGGGGGGTTCTGTCCTGGGGGGGCACATCCAGGGGGCTCCTGTCCTGGGGGGATCCTGTCCCAGGGGGGACACGTGATGGACAAGGGTCTTCTGTCCTGGAGCATGGCAGCTTTGGAGGGGTCCAGACTTTTCCATTCTTGCTCGTCCCCTGCAGGATCTGAGCCAGCAAGAGCAGCTGGGGAATGGAGCCCCAGCCAGGAAGGAGACACAAACTCCTGCTCCTTGAAGCCAGTGGTCCCCCAAGGGTGGGGCCCAGCCATGGCCCAGCCCCACTGCACAGGGATGGCCATTGCCCAGCCCTGCTCTGCCCAGCCCCAGGTGGCAGCCAGCACCTGAGGGTCCCCCCTGCCCCCTTGGCTTTGATTTTGGCAGCTTTAGAGCTGCTGCAAAGGTGAGAATTCTGTGGGGGGGAAAGGCCTGCCTGTGGTTTCTGCAGTTCTGAAAGAAGCAGAAACCCTGATGGGAGTCCAAACAGTGGCTCTGAGAGGACCTTTGATGGTTTTCAGAGCAGGACTGGCTGAAAACTGCCCCTGCAGGGGCAGCTGTGAAGGAACCAGTCTGGAAATGCAGCAATTGATCATTTGTTCCTCTTGGTAAGGGACTGAGAGAGGTCCAGAACAACAGCAAAACCCACTGCAATCGGCTCAACAAGCTGCCCTGGACCCTCCTCTTGAACAAAACCTGCAGCCTTGAGGAGCCTCATGGAAAGAATGTTTGGTCTCAGGCTGTGACCATCAGATAAGAGCGAAAAGTGTGGAAATATCGAGCAGGAGCTCTGCCCGCGGCCGTGGTGGAGCTCTGGCGAGTGACCCTGTGTGGAATCCAGGTGTCCCCAAAGCTGCTCCATCCCTGCCCTCCTCATCTGAATGAAAGGCTGAGGGTTTGCAGGAATTGTGGTACAAAGCCACCAGAGGGGCTATTGTGGACCCGAGACCTGCCTGGGGTCAGGCGCTGCCTTCCTTCCATTCGGGATCATGGAGAGCGGTCGCGGGTGTTGTGCAGGGCGTGTGCCTGGCCCTGGGACACTGCTACGCTGCCAGTGGGCACTGGGATCCAACCTGCTGCCTTGGCGGCTTCTGCCCACTGCCGGTGGTGGTGCCGGGACCGATTGATGGCCGTGAGTTTGCAAAAGGAGCGATTTCCCCTCCTGCCTCCCGCCCGAGGCCGCCATGGCCCCTGAGGGGATGGAGCTGGAGCGGGGCGCCCCCTTCTGGCCGGGAGTGCTCCCTGCAGCGCCCCCTGCTGGCCGCGGTTATAACTGCCACAAAAACCAACAGCGCTGAGCGGGAGGGAAAGTTCTGGGTTTGAGTTGTTTGTTCTGTTCTGCTTTATAAATTTCCCAGTAAAGAGCTGTTATTCCTTTTCCTACATTTTAGCCTGGAAGCCTCATCATTTTTCAAATTTAAAAAATTTTAAACATGGGTCTTCTTTCCATTCCGGAAACATTCCCACTTTCCTTGGTAGATATTTCTCATTTAAATGAGTTGCCAACTCCTGGGTTCCAGTGTGGATAGGAAAGACACCCCAAGAGCAGACACGGTCAGGGATTTAGCCACCTCATGCTTTGCCTTTTAAGGCAGTTGGGCCACCAAAAGCCATGTCCCCAGCTGGCACTTCTGGTCCCACGGCCACTCAGGAGCTGGCTTTGGCAGAGCATCACACTGTCCCCAGTGTGCCATGGCTGACAGACTGATGGACAAACGGGGCCCTCTCTCACCAAAAGCAAGGCCTGACCCACCCCTGCCACACACAGCTGTTCCAAAATATCTCCAGACATCAAATTTTCCACCTGCCCTGTGCCATGGCTTGATCCCCACTGCCCTGGCAAAAGGTGAGACTCCGGAACCCCCACACGGCCTTTGTGACATCCTCGTGTGGGGAACATGGCAGAGGAGGGCTTTAGGACAGGGGACAAGAGAATCCAGAGCCTCCTGAAGGCCACTTTGGCCCCCAGAGGAACGAAGATCCAGTGCTCTGCCAGGTTCCTCTGGTGGAGGAATCCTGCAGGGGGGAACTGTCTGGGGTTTGTTCCCTTTTGGGTACTTTCCCTGGAAATCATTCCTTGTGTGACCATTTTGACTCTGAACCTTGTTGCTGTTGCTGTTGGTTTTATTCTCTCTCATTGCTGTTTCAGGAAATTGTTCTTCTCTCAGGTCTTAGGGATTTTTGTGCCCCCACAGGGAGGGAGAGGGGCAGTTTTTAGTGTCAGCACAGACACGAGTGGGTGCCCATGGGTGGGGACCCCCAGTGCCCCCAGTTCCCCCCAGTGTCACAGCACATTCCCATAGATGTCACTGGGTTCCCGCAGTCGCCCCTGGGGTCCCCGCAGCTCCGCGTTGGTCACCTGGGGATGCTGGAGGGTGGTGGCACGGGGGGACGCTGCAAGAGACACGGGCTGTGGGATCTGGGTGGGGTGACACTGGTGGGTGACGTGTCCCTCTGCGTGTGTCCCCCCCGTACTCACCCCCTGCCCTCTTGGTGACCACGACGTGGGTGTACAGCACCTCCCCCTCCACTGGGGGGGCCGGGGGATCCGGGGGGGCCCTGAGGGAATAAAGGGGATGTGGGGGGGATGGAAGGGCTTGGGGGAATGGGTAAAAGAGTAGAGTGTGGTTTCAGACCCCCACTCACCTTTCTTGCTGCTTCCTGGCAGCTTCAAAGGAAAGAGGGGAGGGGTGACTCCGGGGGATCCCCAGGGCCCTGACCCCTCTCAGGATTGCTGAACCCCCACAGGACCCTCAAATTCCCTCAGGACCCTCAAACATTTCTGGAGCTCCCAGAATTCATGAACCTCCCCAGTGCCCCCGACCAACTCAGCCTCAATATCCGAAGCCCAGCAGGGAGAGAGACCCCCCCCCCAGATACCCCCAGGGCCCCTGAAAGAGCCCCCAGCATCCCGCAGGACCCTCCAGCACCTCCCCAAACCCCATCAGCACCCCCAGCCAATGTCACAATTCTGGGGCTGTGGGTGCTGCCCTATCGCTCCCCAACTCTGGGGGCCTCTACAGCTCCCTGGGACCCCTGTCCCCCCATTGTCACCCACCCAGGTGGTGCCATGGGCGTCAGGCTACAATGACACCCACGAGCAGGACCAGGAACAAAAGGGCCCCACCGACCCTTGTGGCCACTGCAAGTAACAGAAGGGGACACATCAGGGTTACCCTGAACCCTGGGTGTCCTGCACTCCCTGATGACCCCGTGTGGCCCCACCTTTGTTGCAGTGTCACAGCCATGACCAGCTCAGTGCTGGGTGCCTGGAACACGCAGTGCAGGTCCAGCTGGTTGGTGGCCACACACTGGTAGGTGCCCGAGTGTGCCACATTGATATCTCCAAGCTCCAGGAAGGGACCCCGGGCCACCTCCTGCCCGTTGTGCAACCAGGTGAATGTGAGAGGGGCTGAGCCCACCTGCACCGAGCAGCACAGGGTCACCGTGTCCCCCTCCAGCAGCGCCTGTGCAGGCACCTGCAGCACCAGCCTGTGGAGAGCTTTGTGGACAGTTGGCTAGCTGAGAAAGGTCACGTAGACATGATACTGGTGGTTAAACAAGAAGGAGACAAGTCCAGGAGTCAGCACTCAGTGTCCAATGATGGGCAAGGACATTGTGCCCTTGGTGCAACAACAGGATAGAGGAGAGGATCTTTTGCCAAAAATATGAGGATAGTTTCAGCAGAATAACCACAAGAATGTAGAAGTAGTAACAGAATAACCATAAGAATACAGAAGTAGCCGTAGTTGGCTGATAAGTAACTAACCAATGATGAGCTCTTCTATGCAATATGTAGGAGCTTCATTAACACCAATATAAATATGTGTGACTATCAATAAAGTTCGAGACTTGCTGATCACTCATATTGAGTGCTGCAGTTCTCCCGCCAATGCAACACCAGCCCGTCTGGGGGACAGAGGGATCCTGTCACATCCCATGGCACCAAGACCTCCCCACTGGATAAAACCAAGTGCACCAGGGGTTCCCAATGCCAACACTGGGATCCCCCCAGTCTGGGATGCTCTGGGATGTCCCCAGAGCAGGGGATGGGCTCTGGTCACACCAGGAGGTGACCCATGGAGCGGAGGCCACCCAGAGCCCTTGGGGTCCCCGTGGGTGCCAGGCTGGGGACACCCGAACTTCTCTCACCATTTAAGATAGTCACAGGGGGGCTGAACCTGGTGCTGGGTCTGTCACACTCACAGGTGCCACTCTCAGTGAAAGTGAAATGGTCAGGTCCCTCCTGCCACCAGAGCTGCCCGTCCTTGTACCAGGTCGTGGAACCAGCTGTCCCCAAACCCTGGCAGGTCAGTGTCACCCGGTCCCACAGCATCACAGGACTCCAAGGGGGCTCCACGAGGAGCTGGGTGGTCTGGGCACCTGTGGGTGACAGGGGACACCAGCCTGCCAGGGCCAGTGTGGGGCTGGGGACAGTGGGGTGGGGACATGGCATCCCCCGAGGACTCACCAGCGAGGCCGAGGGTCTGGGCTGGAAGGGAGAAGGGACAGGGCTGGGTGGGGGTGGCACCATGGGGACAGAGGCACATGGGTCACGGGGTGTGGGGGCTGTCCCCAAAGTGTCCCCATGGGGACAGCAGTTCTTGTGAGAAAGTTTGTGGGGGTGGCCCTCAAAAGATTTGGCAAAGCAGGGGGACATATCTGTGTCACAGCCACCTGTGCACCACATCTGTGTGGCACAGATACCTTGGGAACAGGAACTCGTCCCCTTCGGTCCCTGTATCCCAGTTCCCTTTTCCCCCACCCTATCCCCACAGCTGTCCCCAAAGTCGCCCTACATCCCCAGTCTAAACAATGTCCACTGTGGGTAACATGGACTGGCACTGCTGGTACTTGGGACCTCAGGGGACCCTGCAGCCCCTTTGCACCCTTTCCTCCCCATCCCCAGGCTTTCAGGCCCATGCCCAGGGCACTCACCCTACAGGAACAGCACCACCTTCCCAGCCATCCCGGTGTTGCCAGCCATGTGGACTGGTGTGAGAGTCTCTCCGAAATATCCCTCATCTGCCTCACGATCATCATTGGGGGACCACTGAAGAAAAGACCCCCCTGTCTAGCCCTGTAGGAGAAAGTCATATGCCAGCCAGGCCACGAGACCTGAGACCATTGCTAAATTTTTGTTTTCACAGGTGTATTTACTATATGCTACACTGAGGTCAACAAGAAGAAAGAAGGACATTCTGACCTTTTGCAACAATAGCTGTGGGATTTTTCTCTTGGCCTGGCTGAACTTCTCCTGAGTTCTGGCTGGTCCTCCTAAGAAGACCCCTCTTGCCCGTTTGCAATCACCACGACAGACAAACTGAGATGTAAGAAGCCTCTTCACCAGAGAAAAACCGAGACATGAAACCCCTATGTGAGAAGGCCTCCTCTCATACTTTCCAAGGCCTGGGACTGAAACCCCCAACCCTGGGGAGGTGTGCGGGGGGAGGCAAGCTGACCAAAGCAAGATGGATGTTGCAGGTGGGAGCATTGGACCACGAAGACAATGGCTCTCACCCACTGCAGAGAGTATGGACTGTGTGTACCCTTTCCAAATACCATTCTTTTCCCCGAGGATACAATAGACTACCTTTGATTTGGTTTCAAGATCTATTCCCCTTCTCCCATCAAAAAAGGGTATTATTAGAGTCCAGATGGACTGCACCCCTGAGATCTCCCTGGACGTGACCTGGTGAACTCCATCGTCTGGACACCAAAGGTCTCTGCAGTACTACATTTGGTAGCTACATACCTTTTTCTTTTTCCTCCCTCTTTTCTCTTATTTTTCCCTTTCCCCCAATTCCTCCCCAAGGCATTTTCACTGTGGTTATTTCAATAAAGCTGCATTTGTTTTGATTATCACTGCAAACCCCCTTCAACTGTGTCGGTTCTTCTTGCACTCTGAGATCACGAGCCATCACGAAACCCATCCGTGAGGACAGCTTGTGACAACTGGCTGTCACTCGCTGCTGTGGCCACCGCTCCCCTGGCTGGCAGCTCTTCGGATGAAGGGCAAGGAAGCGAGGTCACATCTTGTCCCAACATGAAGGGGGCCCTTGGTGGGGGCAGGGTGGCCACAAGATGGGCACAGGCTGGGGACATGGTGGGATAGTCTGGGGCCATGGTGGGGGATGGTCTTGGCAGGACTGGGGGGGCTCAAGGGATGTGGGGAACCAAGGATGGGTGTCCAGCAGAATGGGGGTCCAGGGGAATTGGGGTCTCCATGCCTGGGGGCATTCAGGGATGGGGTACTGTGGGAACATGGTCCCCAGGGATTTGGGGTCATGGTGTGTGGGCGGCAGGGTCGGGGGTGCAGGGGGAAAAAGGGGACCCTGGGGAATAGGGATTCTGGGGGAAGAAGCAGCCCATGGGATGGGATCAAGGCAATGGTGGTGCTGTGTTGGGAGATATCGCGAGGTCTCAAGATATCGCGATGTTATGCTTAGGCGGAACCCCTCCCCTTTTACTGTTAACTGACCATTACCCCCTGTTATAAATGACCCTGCCTAACCATTTATAGAGGCTGTTTCACTTTCCACCACATTGGTGTATGCGTGTGCTTGGCCCGTGTGACAAAGGTGCTGCCACCAAGTCGTCCTCGACCCGGGATGCCATGCCCCAAGCGGCGGCAACAAGTGGTGCCGAGAACCCAGGAACAATCTGGGAAGCAGGAATCGCCTGGGCGAGTGAGCTGCAGCCGGAGCAGCAGGACTGTCTCTGGTGGGGAGGACGCTCCCAGAGGACCGTCAAGAGGGGAGAGTCTCACACTGAGAATCGGCGAATGAGGAAGGCTCGCGCCAGGTGCTGGCAAAGGAGGAAGGCTCGCACCTAGGACCAACGAAAGACGAAGTCTCGCACCAGGGGCGGCGAAAGAGGAAGTCTTGTGCCAGGAATTGGCAAAAGAGGAGGTCTCGCATCGCAGCCCGCGAAAGAGGAGGTCTCACATCGCAATTCGGTGAAAGAGGAAGTCTCGCACCGGGAGAGGTGAAGGCGGAAGGCTCACGTCGATAACCAGTGATGGAGAGGATGGAGCCCCTTGCTAAGGTCGTTTTTAACAATTCACAGACAGTGGGGCATACATTGTGAGCTGGCAGATTTTTTCCTCACAGTGTCAAGGCTCCTGCATAGTGGGGTAATCGGGCAGCCGGAGGATATTTTCTGCCCGGAAGTATGGGATGATTGTACTGGGGTCCTAGCAGAGGAGGCTGCGTCCTCAGGCTTGGGGCGAAAGCTAAAATCATGGGGCAGGGTCATGCAGGCTCTGAAAAAGGTTCAGCAAGTTCAGCAGGAGTGGGGAAAGTGGAAGGCCACACAGGACTGCTTGCGGGAGGGGCCCTGGCAGGGTGTGGGGGTGGCTGTGCAAACTTCGGGTGATCATGAGTTTGCCGAGTGTGGGGATTTGCAGCCGCGGGAGTGCTCTTCGTGGCTCCCGAGCCCAGGCACCCCAACTACGGGGAAAAAGTGGTCATTTTGGGACGGGCTGCTAGAGGAAGCGGAGGTGCAGCTGTTGACTCTAAGGCGCAGAGGGCCACCATTGACTTGGAGTCCGAGGGAGCCTGGGTGGGGCCTCCGCCTTACGAGCCGCAGAGGCGGGGGGGGAGGGGTCACCATGGTGACCCGCGGCTGGCGGGGTGGCACGCCGGAGGTTTGAGCTGCTGGGCTCCCAACCAGCCGCGGCCAACAGCTGCCGCCTGGGCGGCGCAGGGAGGCTGGACCCTTCTGTGGGCTGGTGGCAAGCAGAGCCAGGCAGCGCGGTACCAACGTCGGGGCAATGCATCGCACCGGAGAGAAGAGCCGTGTGGTGCAGCGGGAGTCCTGCCCCGCCACCCTCCGCAGCAGCGGCGGCTGGGCGGTGCTGGGGGTGCTGACGGAGAACAGGCAGCAGCAGCAGCATCCCGGTGGCCAGGGTGCTGCTGTTATCAAGCACCTCTCTGGCTTTGAAAACACCATCACTTCATCTAGAAAATTTGTAAAGCTTGTTTTGCAGGACTGAATCTTCAGACGCCCCTGCGGCCCGTATACCCTGCTTCCTGAAGGCCACAACAAATCGTCAAGCAGCCCGATGGCAGACCATACCGGGGTCGTGAGGAACTCCGTGACTGAACTAAAAAGAGGCCTGCACAGAGAAGGTCTGGGGGAGAGGCTCAGCAGGAAAGGTTTCAGTCATGGCTCACAGTTTCGGAGGGATTCAATTGTATAATGGTTTGATTGGTCTTTCATCCTAAAGTTTCCTATTCATAAGAGTATGTAAGTGATCAGTAAGTCCATCAATTAGAGTTCTAACTCTGGCCAAGTTCTAGCTCTACTTGAATGGAATAATTGACAATCAGCCCAGATGTTTTCAGCATCAAAAAAGTACCATATATGACAGCTAAGCCTGTTTTCAAAGGGAATTTGGAGAAACATGAATCCGGACATGAGTTCTCCAGGTGTCTCTTGTTTTAAGGTTCATCAGCTGTCACAGACTCTGGGATGATAGTTCAGCTGTGTTATTATTATGTGTATTATCTGATTGATTTCTGATTGCTGCCATCTTACATTTCCCTATGACTGAAACAGAGCAGATCGATGTTTTGTTTTCACACCGGGACCCATTCTTCAGCATCCTGCTCCATCCAGATGGTGCTCCTCCAGTTGCATTTTACGTCCCAAGCATCAACAGAGAGAAGCCTTTACAAAAATGCCCTCGTGTCCACCTTGTTAGGCCCTCCTGCAGTAGTGTTCCTAGACTTTGATATTTGGGCCATACAGTTTAAACAAGTGTTTTCTAACCAGTTTTTAAAGAACAACACTAAAATTTTAGTGTTGTTCTTTAAAAACTGGTTAGAAAAAGTTAACATTTTGTTTGTTTGTTTAAGACGAGTTTGTTATGGTTATGTTGCATGGTTCAATTTCAGTACATTTTTACCAGTTGTCAGTTTAAACCTTTACATTTTCTATGTTTTTAATTAATCATAAAAGGGGAGGGGAAATGTGGGAGATTAGGGATGGGCCACAAGATCTCGCGTTGTTATGGGCAGACAGAACCCCTCCCCTTTACCGTTACTTAGCCCTACATGTTGTTGACTGTTAACCCCTGTGATAAATGACCCTGCCTAACCGTTAATAAAGGCCAGTTACCGTCCACCACATTGGTGTGTGCATGTGCTTGGTCCATGTAGAAAAGGTGCTGCCACCGAGCCGTCCTCGACCTGGGACGCCACGCCCAAAGCGCTGGAAACAGGCAGCCAGTGTGGGGGGAGAGGGACAAGGGGGGATGGGTGTGATGGGGGATTTCAGGGATGGGGTCACACCACAGAGGGTTGAGAGGACACAGGGCAGAGGTGGGGGACCCCAAGAAAGGTGTCTGGGGGACATGGAGGTACCCAGGAAGGGGACCTGAGGAGGCTGTGGGGGCTCCCTGTGCCCATCCCCACACTCACAGCACACCCTGAAGCGAAGCCAGGCGCTGCTCTTCCTCACGGCTTCCCCCTCAGAGTGCACCTGGCAGCTGTAATTCCCCGAATGGGAGACCCCCAGGGTGGGCACCAGCAGCTGCAGGGACCCCTGCAGGCCCCCCACCACCTGCCCATCCCAGTAGAACACCTGCAGGAGGGGGGCTTGGGGCCGCAGGAGGCTTGGGCTGCTGAGGCAGCTGAGAGTCAGGGGGGACCCCTGGGTGGGTTCGGGGGGACCCTTCAGCACCAGCATCCGGACAAGCTCAGGGGAGAAGATGGGGGACTGTGGGCACAGTGACCCCGAGTGCCTCGGGAAGCACTGTGGGGCTGTCGGGGTGGTAGCTGTGAGGTGCTCACCATGCACTGTCACTGTCACCGGCATTGATTCCTCCCATCCCCATGATACCCCATAGCTCACCCAGACCTTGCAGCAATAGCGGCCACTGTGGTTCAGCTGAAGAGGGGACAGGGACAGCTCCATCCCATTGTGGAGCCCCCTCAGTTCCGTCTTCTTGCGCTAGAATCAACTGATATTTCTCGCCTGTACCAGCAGCGCAGGGTCAGCGTTTCTCCCTCCAGCAGTGCCCACGCTGGCACCTGCAGCACCACCTGCTCTGTGGAGCAGAGGGGTGCCGTCACATCACAGGGGTCTGGAGGGTCCTGATGTCACCGGAACCCCCATATTGGGTCACAGCCAGTGCACCAGGCTTCCCCAATTTCAGCACAGGGGTCCCCCCATAGTGGGATGCTCTGGGATGTCCCTGTGTGTAGGGCATGGGCTCTGGTCACACTAGAGGGTGACCCATGGAGTGGAGGCCACCAGAGTCCTCAGGGCTCCTGTGGGTTCCAGGCTGGGGACACAAAACGCTCTCACTGTCTGAGACAATCATGGGGTGGCTGAGCCCACTGCCGGGTCTGTCACAGGTGTAGGTGCCACTCTCAGTGACAGTGAAGTTGCTGCCTCCCTCCTGACCCCAGCGCTGCCCATCCTTGTATCAGGTGGTGGCACCGGCGGTCCCCGAGCCCTGGCAGGTCAGTGTCACCCAGACCCACAGCACCGCCGGCCTCCAGGAGGGCTCCACCAGGAGCTGGGTGGTCTGGGCACCTGTGGGTGACAGGGGACACCAGCCTGCCAGGGCCAGTGTGGGGCTGGGGACAGTGGGGTGGGGCCATGGCATCCCCTGAGGACTCACCAGCGAGGCCGAGGGTCTGGGCTGGAAGGGAGAAGGGACAGGGCTGGGTGGGGGTGTCATGGGGACACTGTGGACACCCCATGTTTGCACATGTCACCTCCACCAGCCCTACAGCATCTGTTCCCATGGCCCTGTGCCCATGATCCCATTCCAATGGCACTTGTCCTCCCAGCCCATCCCCATGCAATGTGGCCCTTGTCCCTGTCCCTGCATCCCTGTTCCCCTGTCCCCACAGCTACCCAAGCCCCAAGGCTCCTTCTGCCACATCCTTGTCCCCATATGTCTATTCCCCTGTTCCTGTCCCCACATCCCGGTTCTCCGGTTCCTGTCTCTAAAGCCACTCCCCAACTCTGGTCTCACTGGGCTCCATGCCCTGCTCTGGCTCTGCTGGCATTGGGGACCACAGGGGACCCCACAGCCCCCCTGTGCCCCCTCCCCTCCCTATCCCCGGGGTGTCAGGCCCGTGCCCGGGGCACTCACCCCACAGGAGCAGCGCCACCTTCCCGGCCATCCCGGTGTCCCCAGCCATGTGCACTGGCTGTCACTCGCTGCTGTGGCCACCGCTCCCCTGGCTGGCGGCTCTTTGGATGAAGGGGAAGGAAGCGAGGTCACGTCCGTCCCCACGTGTAGGTGGCCCTTGGTGGGGGCAGAGTGGGGAAAGGTGTTGGTCAGTGTGGGGACATGATGGGGGATGGTGTTTCCAGGAGTGGGGGGCTCAGGGGATGTGGGGAACCAAGGATGGGTGTCCAGGAGAATGGGGGTCCAGGGGAATTGGGGTCTCCATGCCTGGGGGCATTCAGGGATGAGGGTGCTGTGGGAACATGGTCCCCAGGGATTTGGCCTCATGGCATGTGGGTGCCAGGGTTGGGGATGCAGGGAGAAAAAGCCCACCCTTGGGAATACGGGTTCTGGGGGAAGAAGCAGCCCATGGGATGGGATCAAGGCAATGGTGGTACTGGGCAATGTCAGTCCTGGAATGGGGGTCCCAGGGAGGAGAGACCAAGGCAATGGGGGTGCCATGGTTGGGTTCCCAGGGGAATGGGGGTGCCAGGTATGGGCGGTGACTGGGTGGCCACGGGGGTCACAGCTCCTTCATGGGGTGCCTCAGATTTTGGGGTGACTCAGAGCCCAGCACAGCCCCCACCCTGCAGCACCCCAGGGCTGTCCTGGTAGGCTCTGGCTGTCTGCCCCACACACCCCTGGGCTTTTTCCTGTCACCCCCAGTTTCCTGGTTCAGCCATCCTAAGGAACACCTGAGCAGGTAACAGCTCAGGGGATCCCAGGAAGAGGAAAAAGGGGGTGGGAGGGGGTGCAGGCAGTGACTGGGGGCCTGTGGGGGATGGGGCTTTATGGCTGCGATCCTCCAATACTTTCACTTTCCTGCAGCAGAAGGCAGAGCTTGTTTTTGCTGAGGCGAGGACCTGGATTCTGTCCTGGGGGGCACATCCAGAGGGGTCCAGCCCTGAGGAAAAGGGGCAGCTCTGCTGTGGTGACACCTGGGTCTTGTCCCAGGCTCTTGTTCCAGGGGGGTCATCCTCGTTCTGTGGGAGCCACGTCTTTTGAGATTCCTGTCATAGAGGTGGCACATCCTGGGGACCTCTGTCCTGGGGGGCCCTGAGCATTCCTGCTGTCCCCAGTAGGGCCTGTGACCTCTGGGTTGCCCAAACTTAAGGTGTGCCTGTTACAACGTTGCCCTGATGATGGTAAATCCCAGGAAAAATTTGGTTGAATTCCGTGGTGCCCAAATGCTTGAGACCAAATTATACATCCAAAGAATAAAGGCAAAAATCTTTCCTACAACATTTTTCCCAATAAAAAAAAAAAAAAAAAAACACTCTGCAAAAATCAACCTGACAGGGTATAAAATGCTTTGGTTTATAGAATCCTTTTAATCATTGCTTTCCCAACAAGTCACTCATAATAAAATCAGAACCAAATTGCAAAGAAATGAGACTTTTTGGTTCCCTTTAAAAGCCCCCTGCTGCATCCCACAGCAGGATTTTCTTGTGGATAACACAGAATGTGGAATCTCCCTGAGTGTCCAACAGCTCCATGGGATTTTTCCCTGCCTGCTGGGCAGCAACCCAGCCCATAAGGAAGCCTTTTCTTGGGCCATATTTAGGAACTCTTCCCATTTTCCCCATTCCCACCCTGAAACTTGATTGACTTCCCTTGGATTCCACTCCCAAAAGGGGGAGAAGCTCTGTCCATGCTTGGGACAGTGCACAGGAATCTGTGGAAATGCCCCTGTGTGCCTCAGGGTCTGATTCCCTGGTAAATCCACTCCAGCCTGCCCTGAATTCCCCTGTCTGGGCACTCCCTGCTCCTGCTGTGACACCCCTGTTCCCCAGCCCCTCGTGTGCAGCCCCTGTTCAATATTTCCACACTTTGCCCCCTCTTCTGTTGTGCACATCCAGAACCCAAACATTCTTTCTGGGAGGTTCCAAAGGTCTGCAGGTTTTGATCAAGAAGGAGGGTCCAAGTTAGGTTGTTGAACAGATAGCTATTGTCTTTGCAGTAGCTCTGAAGCTCTCTCAGTCCCTTGATTAGAGGCACAAAATGATCAATTGCTGCATTTCTGGGCTGGTTCTCTCACAGCTGCACCTGCAGGGGCAGTTTCCAGCCAGTCCTGCTCTGAAAACCATCAAAGGCCCTCGCAGAGCCACTGCTTGGGCTCCCATTGGGTTTTGTGCTTCTTGCAGGGCTGAGCAAACCACAGGCAGGGCCTTTTTCCACCCACAGAATTCTCACCTCTGCAGCAGCTCTAAAGCTGCCAGAATCAAAGCCAAGGGGGCAGGGGGGACCCTCAGGTGCTGGCTGCCACCTGGGGCTGGGCAGAGCAGGGCTGGCCAATGGCCATCCCTGTGCAGTGGGGCTGGGCCATGGCTGGGCCCCAGCCTTGCATTGACAGGGATCCCCAGGATGTGCCACCCCTGGGACAGGCGCCCGGCCAGGAATGTGCAGGGACATTTCCGGAACTGCCACCCCCTGGGACAGGACCCCCCATGCCAGGATGTGTCACTCCCTGGACTGGTTTCCCCCGGGTGAACTCCAGAACAGGGACCTTAGAGGACAGAACCCCCCTGGATGTGCCCACCCAGGAACAGAGACTGCCCCCCTTTCCCATCTGACTCTCAGTGCAAACGGCCTCTTCCCTCTCCTCCATGACAAACAAAGTGTTGAGGGAGCACAGCCCAACACCTCCATCACCCAAAGACTCCCCACCCTTCCCTGCATCCCCTGCTCCTCATTTTCTTCCTTTCCCTTGGGTCCCCCAACCCCTTCCTATCTCAGCTGCTTCCCAGGATTCCTAAGCCAGGAACCAGGGCTGAGGGGATGTGAGAAAAAGTAAGGAGGATAAGGGAAAAAGAGAAATAAAGAGAGGAAAAAGTCAGGGGCAGGGGAGGACTCAGAGGCAGAGCTATCCAGGACCCTCATGCAATACCTGGCAAGGAAATGAACACCCCAGGGGTGATTTTGCAGGGCCCCACATCACCCCAAAATCTGAGGCATCCAGGGAAGGAGCTGTGACCCCCAGGCCCCCCCAGTCACTGCCCATCCCTGGGACCCCCATTTCCCTGGGACCCCAGTCTTGGGACCCAATTTCCTTCTGTTCCCCCTTCCCTGAGACCCCCTTCCCTGGACTGCAATTCCCCAGGATTGCCAACCCCAAGGAACCCCATCCCAGTAATTCCAGTCCCTGGGACATCCCTTCCCTTGGGGACCTTGATTTCCCCAGGGCCCCCATTTTCACAGGGACACCCTTTCCCATGCCATGGCCCCCATCCCATGATCAGAAATCCCTGGAGGCCACGTTGTTCTGGGACCCTCATTCCCAAGTCTGAGTCCACCCAACCTTTGGGACCCCCATTCCCCTGGACACCCATCCCTGGCTCCCTACACCGCCTCAGCCTCCAAATTCTGGCAACACCATGTCCCCACCATGTCCCACCATCCCACCCATGTCCCACAGCGTCACCACCCTGCCCCCATCTTGTCCCCACCCTGCCCCCACCAAGGGCCACCTACACGTGGGGACGGACGTGACCTCGCTTCCTTCCCCTTCATCCAAAGAGCCGCCAGCCAGGGGAGCGGTGGCCACAGCAGCGAGTGACAGCCAGTGCACATGGCTGGGGACACCGGGATGGCCGGGAAGGTGGCGCTGCTCCTGTGGGGTGAGTGCCCCGGGCACGGGCCTGACACCCCGGGGATAGGGAGGGGAGGGGGCACAGGGGGGCTGTGGGGTCCCCTGTGGTCCCCAATGCCAGCAGAGCCAGAGCAGGGCATGGAGCCCAGTGTGACCAGAGTTGTGGGGTGGCTTTGGGGACAGAAACAGGGGAACTGGGATGTGGGGACAGGAACAGGGGAAAAGAGATGTGAGGACAAGGATGTGGCAGAAGGAGCCTTGGGGCTTGGGTAGCTGTGGGGACAGGGACAGGGGAACAGGGATGCAGGGACAGGGACAAGGGCCACGTTGCATGGGGATGGGCTGGGAGGACAAGTGCCATTGGAATGGGATCATGGGCAGAGGGCCATGGGGATGTGGCCATGGGGACAGGTGCTGTAGGGCTGGTGGAGGTGGCCAGTGCAAACATGGGGTGACCACAGTGTCCCCATGACCCCCACCCAGCCCTGTCCCTTCTCCCTTCCAGCCCAGACCCTCAGCCTCGCTGGTGAGTCCTCAGGGGATGCCATGGCCCCACCCCACTGTCCCCAGCCCCACACTGGCCCTGGCAGGCTGGTGTCCCCTGTCACCCACAGGTGCCCAGACCACCCAGCTCCTGGTGGAGCCCCCCTGGAGGCCGGCGGTGCTGTGGGACCGGGTGACACTGACCTGCCAGGGCTCGGGGACCGCCGGTGCCACCACCTGGTACAAGGATGGGCAGCGCTGGGGGCAGGAGAGAGGCAACAACTTCACTGTCACCGAGAGTGGCACCTACACCTGTGACAGACCCGGCAGTGGGCTCAGCCACCCTGTGAACGTCTCAAACGGTGAGGGCGTTTTGTGTCCCCAGCCTGGCACCCAGGGGAACCCCAAGGACTGTGGCTGGCTCCACTCCATGGGTCACCCTCTAGTGTGACCAGAGCCCATGCCCTACACACAGGGACATCCCAGAGCATCCCACTATGGGGGGACACCTGTGCTGAAATTGGGGAAGCCTGGTGCACTGGCTGTGACCCAATATGGGGGTTCCAGTGACATCAGGACCCTCCAGACCCCTGTGATGTGACGGCACCCCTCTGCTCCACAGACCAGGTGGTGCTGCAGGTGCCAGCGCGGGCATTGCTGGAGGGAGAAACGCTGACACTGCGCTGCCGGTACAGGCGAGAAATATCAGTTGATTCGGTGTTCTTCTACCGCGGGGAGACGGAACTGGGGAGGCTCCACAATAGGACGGAGCTGTCCCTGTCCCCTCTTCAGCTGAACCACAGTGGCCACTACCACTGCAAGGCCTGGGTGAAGAACAGGGTATCATGGGGATGGGAGGAATCAATGCCGGTGATAGTGACAGTGCATGGTGAGCACCTCACAGCCACCACCCCGACAGCCCCACAGTGCTTTCCCAGGGACTCAGGGTCACTGTGCCCACAGTCCCCCATCTTCTCCCCTGAGCTTGTCCGGGTGCTGGTGCTGAAGGGTCCCCCTGAACCCACCCAGGGGTCCCCCCTGACTCTCAGCTGCCTCAGCAGCCCGAGCCTCCTGCGGCCCCAAGCCCCCCTCCTGCAGGTGTTCTACTGGGATGGGCAGGTGGTGGGGGGCCTGCAGGGGTCCCTGCAGCTGCTGGTGCCCACCGTGGAGGTGTCCCATTCGGGGAATTACAGCTGCCAGGTGCACTCTGAGGTGGGGGCCATGCGGAAGAACAGCGCCCGGCTCCGTGTCACAGTGCACAGTGAGCGCAGGGATGGACACGGGGAGCCTCCACAGCCTCCACGGCTCCCATGCCTGGCTACCTCCATGTCCTGTAGACACCTTTCTTGGGTTCCCCAGCCTCTGTCCTTTGTCCCCTCGCCCCTCCGTGGTGTCACCCCATCCCTGACATCCCCCATCACACCCATACCCTCATCCCTATCCCTCCACACTGGCTGCCAGCACCTCCCTCCAGCCTCAGCCCTGTCTGTGTCTCCCCAGTGCCCATGGCCAATGCCACCATCACCCTCATTCCCCTGTCACACCAGGTGCACCCAGGTGACTCCATGACCCTGCACTGCTTGGTGCAGGTGGGCTTTGCCCCTGTCACCTTCACCTGGCTGCACAACGGGCAGGAGGTGGCCCGGGGTCCCCTCCTGCAACTCGGGGCCTTTGATGAAGGACATTCAGGCACCTACCAGTGTGTGGCCACCAACCAGCTGGATGGGCGCCAGGCACTCAGCCCTGAGCTGGCCCTGGAGGTGACACCGTGGAGACACAGGGATACAGGTAAGGTTACACAGGGTCACCTGGGAGTGCAGGACCTCTGGGGTGATGGGTGACCCTGATGTGTCCTCTCTGTTTCTTGCAGTGGCCGCAGGGGTCCGTTGGACCCTTTTCTTCCTGCTCATGCTCGTGGGTGTCATTGTGGCCTGGCACCGCTGGCACCGTGTGGGTGGGTGACAATGGGGGGACAGGGGGTCCCAGGGAGCTGTAGAGGCCCCCAGAGTTGGGGAGCAATAGGGCGGAACCCACAGCCCCAGAATTGTGACCTTGGCTGGGGGTCCTGTAGGGTTTGGGGAGGTGCTGGAGGGTCCTGCATGAATGTTGGGAGTTCTTTCAGGGGCCCTGGGGACTTCTGGGGGGGTCTCTCTCCCTGGTGTGCTTTAGGTTCTGGATGCTGAGTTGGTTGGGGGCACTGGGGAGCTTCATGAGTTCTGGAGGGGCTCCAGAGATGCTTGGGGCTCCTAATGGAAATTGAAGGTCCTGTAGGGGTCAGGAATCCTGAGAGGCATCAGGGCCCTGGGGACCCTACAGTCACCCCTCCCCTCTTTCCTTTGCAGCTACCAGGAAGCACCAGGAAAGGTGAGTGTGGGTGTCCAGCCATTACTCCCCCACCCCACAACTCTCCATCCCCTCCCACATCCCCTTTATCCCCTCAGGTCCCCCCCGAGCCCCTGGCCCCTCCACAAGAGGGGGAGGTGCTGTACACCCACGTTATGAGCACCAAACAGGTGCAGCGTGAGTACTGTGGATGGGGGGCACAGTGACACGTCACCCACTGGTGTCACCCCCCCACCTTGGTCTCCACAACCAGTGTCTCTTGCAGGGCTCCCCCGCATCGCTGTCCCTCAGGCACCTCAGGTGACCTACACGGAACTGTGGGGATACCACGGGAGACCACAGGAGTCCAGTGACATCAATGAGATTGTGCCATGAGACGGGGGGGAACTGGGGGGCACTGGGGGTCCCCACCCATGGGTACCCACTCATGTCTGTGCTGCCACTAAAACTGCCCCTCTCCCTCCCTGTGGAGGCACAAAGATCCCAAAGGGCTGAGAGAGGAACAATTTCCTGATACAGCAATGAGAGAGAATAAAATCAACAGCAACAGCAACAAGGTTGAGAGTCCAGAGGGTCACAAAGGAATGATTTCCTGGGAAAGCTCCCAAAACAGAGCCAAATCCCAGATGATTCCCCCAGCAGGTTTCCTCCACCAGAGGAACCTGGCAGGGCCCTGGACCTTCCTTGCTCTGATGGCCAAAGCAGCCTTCAGGAGGCTCTGGATTCTCTTGTCCCCTATCCCAAATCCCTCCTCTGCCGTGTTCCCCACATGAGGATGTCACAAAGGCCCTGTGGGGGTTCTGGAGCTTCCGCCTTTTCCAGGGCAGTCGGGATCAGGCCATGGCACAGGGTGGGGTGTCAGAGACAGGAAAAGTTTGATGTCTGGAGACATTTTGGAACAGCTGTTTGTGGCAGGGGTGGGTCAGGCCTTGATTTTGGTAAGAAAGGGCCCTGTCTGTCCATCAGTCTGTCAGCCATGACACACTGGGTACAGTGTGATGCTCTGCCAAAGCCAGCTCCTGAGTGGCCGGGAGACCAGAAGTGCCTGCTGGCGAGAGGATCCTTGGTGGCCCAACTGGCTTAAAAGGCAGAGCATGAGATGGCCAAGTCCCTGATCCTCTCTTCATTTGGGGTGTCTGTCCCATCCACACTGAAACCCAGGAGTTGTTAAGCGTCTTTGTTTACCAGAGAAATACCTACCAAGGAAAGTAGGAACATTGCTGGAATAAGAAGACCCATCTCTAAAAGTATTTTTATTTCAAAAATGATGGGGACTCCAGGCAAAAGAGTATGAAAATGAATAACCATTATTTATGAGGAAATTTATAACATAGAAGAGAACAAACAACACAAAACCAGGACTTTCCCTTCTGCTCAGGGCTTTGTTAGTCTTTGGTGCAGTTATTACCGCGGCCAGCAGGGGCCGCTGCAGGGAGCACTCCCGGCCAGCAGGGGGCGCCCCGCTCCAGCTCCATCCCCTCAGGGGCCATGGCGGCCTCGGCCGGGAGGCAGGAGGGCAAATCGCTCCTTTTGCAAACTCACGGCCTCCAATCGGTCCTGGCACCACCACCGGCAGCGGGCAGAAGCCGCCAAGGCAGCAGGTTGGATCCCAGTGCCCAGTGGCAGCGTAGCAGTGTCCCGGGGCCAGGCACATGCCCTGCACAACACCCGCGACCGCTCTCCATGATCCCGAATGGGAGGAAGGCAGCTCCTGACCCCAGGCAGGTCTCGGGTCCACAGCACCGGCTCTGGTGGCTTTATGCCACAATTCCTGCAAACCCTCAGTTTTTCACTCTCTTTTCCTCCTTCAGCCCTGGCACAGCAGCTCTGGGAATGTAGAATTCCTATGGGATGTTGAGGAACTCAGGGGCCTCCAGAGCACGTTTGGAGTTCCTGCACTTCGTGGGCCACTGCTATTCCCAACACAGAAGCCACAAGGGGAGGAGGAGGAGGAGGAAGAAGGGAGCAGAGCCACAGCCCCAAGGGCTCTGCAGCTGCAGCTGGGGCACAGGGACAGCCCAGGCTAGAAGCAGTACCTTGGGAGGGCAAAATGGGGCAAAATTGGAGCTGGTTGGGCCAATGCCCCTGTTCTGCTCTGGGAGCTGCAGACCCTTAAGGAGGTGTTATCATTAGGGCTGGGGTTCCTGAAGTTCAGCCATGCTCCTAAAGCATCTCTGTGCACAAAATCTCGGCCCCATTGCCACTCCTGAGGACGTTGGGCTACACAAGGCAGCATTAGACATAATTTGGGGGTTAGATGCTGCCAGCTCTGCCCACAAGGAGCTTTTTTGGCTGCCCGGAAGGTTTTTGCTGGTGCTGCGGATGATTCAGTGCCTGTGCCATGTGGCCGCTGCTTCCTGCTGTCTTGCAGGGAAGCCTGAGCTGGAGCAGCGGCTGAGGCAGGAGCGGCTGGAGCAGGGGGCCCATGGGAACAGCACCTGGACATGCAGGTGGAGCAGGAGCGCTGGGAATTCCTCAGGGTGCTCAGGTGAGGCCCACGGGGCTGGGCCATGGTGGGGCACCACTTGCCATTCCTGCTTCCCGCAGATTTTGGGACAGAGCAGTGACACCCATGGGGCTCCCAAACCCCTCAGGCCTCAGGCACAGCCTCACAGAAGGTCCTGGCCCAGGCCTTGGGGATGATTCAGGTGCTCCCGGGCTCATTCCCGACAAAGGGCAGCATTCCGGGAGAGGTCGGCACATCCCAAAGGAGCAGCCCGGGGCTGCTGGAGCCCGAGTGCTGCGGGCAAGGACGGCGTGAGGGAGCCGGGCCCCGCTCAGCCGGTGCTGCCCCAGGAATGTCTCATCCTGCAGGAGCTCGGCAGCCTCTGCTGGTGCTAATGCCTCAGTTCTGCTGTGAGAGCTGCAGACCCTTAAAGAGGTGTTGCAATTAGGGTTCCTGAAGTGTTCCTGAAGTTCAGCCATGCTCCTAAAGCATCCCTGTGCACAAACACAGGGCTCTGCTGCCTCTCACTGGGATTTTTGGCTACACAAGGCAGCATTGGGTAACATTTGGGGGTCAGATGTACCCAGCTCTACCAACAAGGAGCTTTCTTTACTGCCAGGAAGGTTTTTGCTGGTGCTGGGGATGATTCAGTGCCTGTGCCATGTGGCTGCTGCTTCCTGCTGTCTGGCTGGGAACCCCGAGCTGGAGCAACAGCTGAGGTGGGAGCGGCTGGAACAGGTGACCCACGGGAACAGCACCTGGTCATGCAGGTGAAGCAGGAGCACCAGGAATATCGCAAAGTGCTCAGGTGAGGCCCATGGGGCTGGACCATGGTGGGGCACCACTTGCCATTCCTGCTTCCCCCAGATTTTGGGACAGAGCAGTGACACCCATGGGGCTCCCAAACCCTTCAGGGCTCAGGCACAGCCTCACAGGAGGTCCCAGGGATGATTTGGGTGCTCCCAGGTTCGTTCCAGACAAAGGGCAGCACTCCAGGAGCGGTCGGCACATCCCGAAGGAGCAGCCTGGGGCTGCTGGAGCCCGAGTGCTGCGGGCAAGGACGGCGTGAGGGAGCCGGGCCCCGCTCAGCCGGCGCTGCCCCAGGAACGTCTCATCCTGCAGGAGCTCGGCAGCCTCTGCCGGTGCTGGACCCGGGGCTGTCGGGGGGGCGCGGCTGGAGGGGCCGGGGGGCAGCGGGTGGGAGGGGCCGGGATGGAGGGACCGGGACCACCCTGGGGAGCCCCGAGCGTGGAGGGAGCGAAACGGCGGAGGGGAGACCCCGGGACAGGGGGGAGCAGAGACCCTGCGGTGGGGTCTGCGGAAAGGAGGGACCGCAATGGTGGTCCCGGAGCACCGGGAAGGGGCCCAGCTGCCATCGCGCTGCGAGTGCCGGGACGGTCCCGGGGTGTCCGAACCGACTGTGGCAGCGTGTCCGAAGCCACTGTCGCGATGTGTCGGGACCGAGGGTTGCCAGGGTAAGGCCCCCCCAGCTCCGGGAAGTGGAGGGGGACCCTGGAAGGGGCGGGGCAGGGGCGGGGCAGAGCCCTGTCTATTCCCTGTGCCCTGTGCAGGTGAGGAGGGCAGGGATGGAGCAGCTCTGGGAACACCTGGAATCCAGACAGGGTCACTCCCCACAGCCCCACCACGGCCACAGGCAGAGCCACTGCTTGATATTTCCATACTTTTCCCTCTTGTCTGACAGCTGAGCCAGAACCCTGTGGCAGCCACTCTCTGGTCACAGAGAGCAGCAAGCACAACTTTCCCAGGCCTTGTCCTGGGGAAGGCTGTGAGAAGATCAGTAAAAAGAATAAGAAACAATTCTTATCTTCACTTGCTGCACCCATTGTTGTGAACATGTGAAATGTGTTATGGAGATTTGTTTACCAATGGGTGATTTCTTAATTGGCCACTGGTGATGGTGTTTCAATTCCAAGGACCAATTAGGTTAAAGCTGTATAGGACTGTCTGCAAGGGCAATGAGTTTCTTAATAAGTACAGTACATTAAAGTGATTGATCAGCCTTCTGGAATCATGGAGTCAGTGCTAATTATTAATCATGCTACATTAAGCATGCTACAACAGAACTCAGACATTGTCTCTGGAAGGTTCCTAAAGGCTGCTGGTTTTGTTCAAGAAGGAGGTCCAGGTCAGGTTTTGAGCATGTCAGTTTGGGATTTGCAGTAGTTCTGGATTTCACTCAGTCCTTGGGAAAAGGGACAAGATGATCAACTGCTGTATTTCTAGGCTGGTTCCCTCGCAGCTGCCCCTGCAGGGGCAGTTTCCAGCCAGCCCTGCTCTGAAAACCATCAAAGGCCCTCCCAGAGCCACTGCTTGGGCTCCCTTTGGGGTTTGTGCTTCTTGCAGGGCTGAGCAAACCACAGCCAGGCCTTTTTCCCCCCACAGAATTCTCACCTCTGCAGCAGCTCTAAAGCTGCCAGAATCAAAGCCAAGGGGGCAGGGGGGACCCTCAGGTGCTGGCTGCCACCTGGGGCTGGGCAGAGCAGGGCTGGGCAATGGCCATCCCTGTGCAGTGGGGCTGGGCCATGGCTGGTCACAACCTTCGATGGCCACTGGCTTCAAGGAGCAGGAGTTTGGGAGCTCCTTCCTGCCTGGGGCTCCATTCCCCAGCTGCTCTTGCTGGCTCAGATCCTGCAGGGGACGAGCAAGAATGGAGAAGTCTGGACCCCCTCACCCCTGGAGCTGCCATGCCCCAGGACAGGAGCCCCTTGTCCAGCATGTGTCCCCCCTGGGACAGGATCCCCCCAGGACAGGAGCCCCCTGGATGTGCCACCCCAGGACAGAACCTGCCCCCCCCTATGTGACACTCAGTACAAATGGCCTCTTCCTTCTGCTGCAGGAGAGAGAAAGTGTTGGGGGGCACTGTCAGATACCCCCATCCCCCACAGCCTCCCCAGCCCTCCCTGCAGACCCCTCACCCCTGCTTCCCCCACTCTTGGCTTCCCCCAACCCATTCCCTGCTCAGGAGCTCCCCAGGATCATCAAGGCATGAACTGTGGGGTTTGTGAATTTGAGGGATAAAAGGAAGGAAATGGAAATGAAGAACGGAAAATGCCCCTGGGGGTTGGGGGGGGGCACAGAATCAGAGCACCTCTGAATCCCTTCTTGTTGCCCCCCTAAATCACAGGCAACCCAGCAGGCAGCACTAGCCCCTGGGTCACCCCAAAATCTGAGGCACTCAGGGAAGGAGTTGTGACCCACATGCACATCCCATCATTGTCCATCCCTGGCAAACTCATTCCCCTGGGTAGCTGACCATGGGACCCCCATTCCTTCTGTCTCCCCTTCCCTGGGACCCCCATCCCCTAAAGAGGGATTTATTACTATTACAATTTATTACAATCAATTAATTTTTCTATATACCCTTTTAAAGTTTTAAATCTACTTTACCTTTCTCCTAGTCTCATGTCAAAACAAAAAGAAATAAATACATTCTGATAAATACACTAATAATTAACCAACACTAAACCCACTATACTATTTAATGCATTAACTGACATATCTCAAATTAGCAAACCAAAACCATGACACCAAATCCCTGGAGCCCACATTGTTCAGGGACTCCCATCCCTGTGTCCCCCCAGCCCTGGGGACCGCCATTCACATGGCACCCCCAACCCCAGTGACACCCCCTCATCAGGACCCCAATTCCCCAGGGGCCCCATCTCTGGGACCTCCCATTCCCCTGGACACCCTTCCCTGGCTCCCCAAACCCCCTGAGCCCCCCACTCTTGGGAAGCCCATGTCCCACCGACCCAGGGACAGCCTTGTCCCCATCCTGTCCCTACTCTGCTCACTGCCTGTGCTCAGCTTGTGGCCACCCTGCCCCCACTAGGTGCCACCTAGACATGGGGACGAGATGTGACCTCCTTTCCTTCCCCTTTGGCCAAAGAGCCACCCCGTAGGGGACAGCCACCCCTGGCAGTGAGTGACAGCCAGTGCACATGGCTGGGGACACTGGGATGGCCAGGAAGGTGGCGCTGCTCCTGTGGGGTGAGTGCCCCGGGCATGGGCCTGACACCCCAGGGATGGGCCCTGGTGAGGCAGAGAGCAGTGGGGACAGGGCACAGGGCTGCTGTGGGGTCCCCTGAGGTCCCCTATGCCAGCAGTGCCAGAGCATGAGGTGACCGGGGCCATGGCGTGGCCGTGGGGATAGGAGAGGGGGCACAGGGCTGGAGGGATAGGAATGTGGGGAGAGGCATCCTGGGGCTGGGGCAGCTGTGGGGACAGGGACACAGGGATGCAGGGACAGGGAGAAGAGGACAAGCACAATGTGGATGAGCCATGGGGACAGAGGCCATGGGGCTGGTGGGGGAGACCTGTGCTAGCACAGTGTCCCTGTCGAGACATCTGTGCCACACCAATTTCCCCAGGGGGACAGTTCAGGGACAGCCCCCACACCCCGTGCCCCCATGCACCACTGTCCCTGCAGTGCCACCCCTGCCCAGCCCTGTCCCTTCCCCCTTCCAGCCCAGACCCTCAGCCTCGCTGGTGAGTCCTCAGGGGATGCCATGGTCCCACCCCGCTGTCCCCAGCCCCACACTGGCCCTGGCAGGCTGGTGTCCCCTGTCACCCACAGGTGCCCAGACCACCCAGCTCCTGGTGGAGCCCCCCTGGAGGCCGGCGGTGCTGTGGGACCGGGTGACACTGACCTGCCAGGGCTCGGGGACCGCCGGTGCCACCACCTGGTACAAGGACAGGGAGCGCTGGGGGGAGGAGGGACAGGACCGCCTCACTGTCACTGAGAGAGGCACCTATACGTGTGACAGACCCGGCACCGGGCACAGCCCCCCCGTGAGAGTCTCAGATGTTGAGGGGTGTTTGGGTGTCCCCATCCTGGCACCCACGGGAACCCCGAGGGCTCTGGGTGGGCTCCGCTCCATGGGTCACCTCCTGTGTGACCAGAGCCCGTCCCCTGCTCTGGGGACATTCCAGAGCATCCCAGTGCTGGCAGACCCTGTTTGTGGAACTGGCGATCCCTGGTGTGCTGTTTGTGAGCCAATATGGGGGTCGTGGTGGCATTGGGACCCGCCAGGTCCCCTTGGTGTAACAGGACCCCCGTGTCCCGCAGCCCCATTGGTGCTGCAGGTGCCAGCACGGGCGCTGCTGGAGGGGGACACAGTGACACTGCGCTGCCAGCGCTGGCAGGACAACCCAGTCAGGTCAGTGTCCTTCTACCACGAGGAGAAGAAACTTCAGGAGTGCCACAATGGGACCAAGCTGTCCCTGTCCCCTTTCCAGCTGCAACAAAGCGGCTGCTACAGCTGCGGGAGGTGGATGAAATCCACGGTATCACGGGGATGGGAGAAGTCGGCACCAGTGACAGTGACAGTGCACGGTGAGCACCCCACAGCCGCCACCCCCGACAACCCCACAGCCACTCCCTAGTGACTCGGGCTCACAAATCCCCCTTTCCTCTCCTTCCCAGAGCTCTTCCCTGTGCCGGTGCTGGAGGGTCCCCCTGAGCCCACCCTGGGGTCCCCCCTGACTCTCAGCTGCCTCAGCACCCCCAGCCCCCTGTGGCCCTGAGCCCCCCTCCTGTACGTGTTCTACTGGGACAGGCAGGTGGTGGGGGGCCCGCAGGGGTCCCCGCAGCTGCTGGTGCCCGCCCTGGGGGTCTCCCACTTGGGGAATTATGGCTGTGAGGTGCACTCCAAGGGTGGGGCCGTGCGGAAGAGCAGTGCCCGGCTCCGCGTCACGGTGCGCAGTGAGTGCGGGAATGGGCACGGGGAGCCCCCACAGCCTCCTTGGGTCCCCTTCCTGGGTACCTCCATTACTGCCCTGTGTCCCCCCATCCCTCACTGGGTCCCTTCACCCATCTCTGAGTCAACCCCACCCCTCTCTGCTGTTTCCCCGTTGTCCCCAAGTCCCACCATACGTGGGTTTCCATAGCTGCACTGGGGTCCTCCCTCTCCATGTGTCCCCTCACTGACTCCCTTGACTCCCTCATCCTTCCTTGGGGTACATATCCAAGCCCCCCCCCCCCCCCCCCCCCCCCAGCTCTGCACCTCCTCTCCCTCACTGCGCTCTCCCTGCCCCTCCCTGACCTCCCCCCAAGTCCCTCAATGTCCCCTGGTGTCACCCCCTCCCGCAGGGGTTCCACTCTCGGGGGTGTCCCTGTCAGGGCAGCCTTGTGCTGAGCTGCACGGTGGCCACAGGGACAGGTCGCCTGCCCATTTCCTGGTACCTGGGAAGGCTCAGGGGCACTGCTTGGCACTTGCCCTGCCTGGAGCTGCGCCACACTGGGGACAAGGGCAGCGGCCACTACCAGTGCAGGGACAGCATGTCCCCCTGAATGTCACTCTCCTCTGGTGTGGGGTCACCCCTAAAACTGGGGGTGACCCCACACATGGCACCCCCATCCCACCTTGCCAAGGTGCCAGGCCTGTCTGTGTCCCCACAGTGCCCGTGGCCAATGCCACCATCCCCCTCAGTCCTCCGTCACATCAAGTGCGTGCAGGGGACCCCATGACCCTGCACTGCTCTGTGCAGGTGGGCTCAGCCCCTGTCACGTTCACCTGGCTGCACAACAGGCAGGGTTGTGCAGCTCAGGGACATCAATGTGGGACATTCAGGCACCTACCAGTGCGTGGCCACCAACCAGCTTGGACAGGACGGGCAGTGCGTGTTCCAGGCACTCAGCCCTGAGCTGGCCCTGGAGGTGACACCTGGCTCACCCTGGGTCACAGGTGGGGTTCATGTGGCGTCATCAGGGAGTGCAGGACCCTTGGGGTCATGGGTGACCCTGATGTGTCCCCCTCTGTTTCTTGCAGTGGCCACAGGGGTCAGTGGCAGCCTTTTGTTCCTGCTCCTGCTCGTGGGTGTAATTGTGGCCTGGCACTGGTGGCACCGTGTTGGTGGATGACAATGGGGGGACAGGGGTAATGGAGAGAGGTGGAAAGGGCCCCCCTTCTGGCAGTACCCACAGCCCCTGACTTGGGAGGGGCTGACCCCCCAGTGTCCATGGCTCAGAGCCCTGGGAGCTGTTGGAGGGTCCTGCAGGGATGTTGGGGGTTCTATCAGGGGTTCCCCTCCCTGCCAGGCTTGCGGTTCTGGGGGCTCAGGCTGTCGGTGCAAGTGGGGTGGGTCAGGGATGCTGGGGGGGCCTGGGGAGGATTGTGTGTCTGGTGGTGGTTCAGCATTCCCAAGGGTGGATGCGGGCCCCTGGGTCTCCAAAGTCACCCCTCCAGTTTTCCTTTCCAGATGCCAGGAAGAACCAGGAAAGGTGGGTGCAGGCTCCAGCCATGATACACCTTTTACCCAAACCCCCAGCACCTCCCATCCCCTTCCACACACCCCCTTATTCCCACACGGCCCCCCAAGACCCCCTGGCACCCCCGCGGGAGGATCCTCGGGTGACATACATGGAGCTGCAAAGGCAACCGTGGAAACCCAGTGACATCTATGACAATCTACACCAAAAGCTGTGATGCTCTGGGAAGCAGGAGGCACTAGGTGACACTGGGGGTGCTCCCTCCATGGCTCCTGTGGTTGCCCATCCTTCCAAGGGAGGTGGTCATGGGTCAGGGGGAGGCTACAAAGGGCACCCTCTGCTCCCCATTTCCTCTCCCAGTACCCCCAAGGGCTCCCCCATCCCTTTGCTCGTACCTGCAGGGGGTCCCCAGCCCCATCCAAGTGCCCAAGTACCCTCAGGGACTGCCCCATTCTCTCCCCACAGTGCTTGCAGTACACCCAGGGCTTCCCCATTCCCCCTCCCACTCCCCCTGTCCCATCCCACTGTAAAAGGGGGAGTCAGGGAGGATTCTTGCTGGAAGGTTTCTCGGATGAAAATGAAGCACAAACACGGCAATATTATATCTGAGAACTGTTTATTGATAAAGGAGTGTAAGGGTTCTTACCAAAGGGGAAGAGAAGGGAGTAGAAAGGGAAAAGGACAGAGAGAGAAACAGAAGACAGGGACAGCGTTACCGCAAGAAACCCGGGCGCTCTGTGGGCATCAGCTCGGCAGATGGAGTGTGTGTGCTGCAAGCCAGGGCGAGCCCACATGGCTTTTGTGAGTGGCTGGGCGTGATTTCCAAGGACGGCACCTGCGTGTCTCTGGCATTGCGAGCGATGGCTGCAGGGGCTGCTGCGGGCTGGCTGCGGGCTGGTGCTGGGCACTGGTGGCTCTGGGCTGGCTGCCGCGGGCTGGGGCTGCCGTGGGCAGGTGCAGCAGGCTCGGGGCTGGGGGCAGCGTGGGAAACGCGGCAGAGGCGGCGGGTGGGTGCAGGCAGCATCCGCTCCATCGGGGAAGCAATGAAGGAACGTCCAGGAGGAGCAGGAATGAGCTGCCTCGGGGAAGCAGCGAAGCAGGGAAGAACGGGTGCGGACAGGGAAGAAGGACCACCGGGAGGAAAAGGTGAGGGGGGGGTGTATCGGGGATATTTTTGCCTGACGACTGGGAGGAATGATGCACCTGACTCCATCTTATCAGAAGGCTAATTGTTTACTTTATTATGCTATATTATTCTATGCCATATTACATTACATCTAAACTGAATCTGCCAAGCACTCAACTGCACTCCACTGCACACAATCTCATGACTGTCAGCAAACAGTCCCCACACACACACACACCTGGATTCAATTGGTCAGTGAATCAAAACACTCACACCAGAATCCAGTTACCAATTCCCTTCAGGTAAACAATCTTCCACAATGCATTCCCCTTGTGAAAAACACAGGAGCAGTAACTGAGACAAGAACTCTTTGGATCATTCTTTGATTCTCTCACTGCTTCTCCCAGGTTCAGAGAATGTGAATCCCACAGGGGAGGAGGGCCAAGCTGACCCTCTGAGCAAGCCCCTGATCCCTCCAAGAAACCCAAAGCAAAATGCTCCTGTTGTGTCACAGTTTGCTGCTTTGATTTGCAAAGGCTCCTCCCACAGCCGGATTTCCTGGGCATTTTTTCCCAGACATTTTTCCCGGGCATCGGTCCCACCAGCCAGTGGGGGTCACTCACAGCCAGATCACTGAAGCTTTCTCTCCCCTGATTCTCTGTTGTGTGAAGCCTCGCCAGGGACAGGGTTCCCAGCACATGGACAACCCACAGAGTCATTTTTCAGTCATGTGTAGCATATGTTGAGACATAAATTCAGAATTGTTCCTCTTAACCCCAGTGTGCTTAGTGGCTCTGCAATCCCCCTCCCAGTGCTCCCACTAAGGTGGCTTACTGGTGCCCGTCCCAGTTCCAAAGGGGTGCAGGACCTGGTTCCCTGCTCCTGGGACAAAAATGCAGCTCTTTGGTTAAACGGGCAGAAATGGTGTTTCTTTGTTCTGCACTGTCAAGAAAGCTGAACAAAGTGGGAACCTCCATTGGAATGGAAAATACAACCCCCTTCTCTCTGAATTATTGTAACATTGAAATTACGGGGCTTTTAGGCAAAGATGTGGGAACAGGAAGAGGAGTTCTTTAATAGTATGTATTGAGAGAAACAAGTTAATGAAGTTGACTTTTGCTGTATATTATATGAATTGATATTACATTATTGATGATATTGTTGATTAAATATTGTGATGTTGTTAGTGTTGGGACAGTGATGTGTATTGTGGAGTGGCTGATGTTGTTGGGGTGGCCATTCAGGGTGGGGCCCAGCCATGGCCCAGCCCCACTGCACAGGGATGGCCATTGCCCAGCCCTGCTCTGCCCAGCACCAGGTGGCAGCCAGGACATGAGGATCTCCCCTGCCCCCTTGGCTTTGATTCTGGCAGCTTTAGAGTTGCTGCAGAGGTGAGAATTCTATGAGGGAGAAGGCCTGCCTGTGGTTTGCTCAGCCCTGCAAGAAGCACAAAGCCCAAAGGGAGCCCAAGCAGTGGCTCTGTGAGGGCCTTTGATGGTTTTCAGACCAGGGCTGGCTGGAAACTGCCCCTGCAGGGGCAGCTGCGAGAGAACCAGTCTGGAAATGCAGTAATTGATCATTTTCTCCCTCTTGGCAAGGGACTGAGAGAGCCCCAGAACTAGTGCAACGACAACAACTCTCTGCTTAACAAGCTGAAGTGGGCCTTCATTTTGAACAAAACCTGCGGCCTTCTGAAACCTCATAGAAAGAATGTTTGGCCTCAGGCTGTGGTCATCAGATAAGAGAGAAAAGTGTGAAAATATCGAGCAGGAGCTCTGGCCATTGTGGGGAGTGCCCCTGTCTGGATTCCAGGTGTCCTCAAAGCTGCTCCATCCCTGCATTTTTCACCTGAGTGAAAGGCTGGGGGTTTGCAGTAATTGTGGTGTAAAGCCACCAGAGGTGCTGCTGTGGACCCGAGACCTGCCTGGGGTCAGGCGCTGCCTTCCTTCCATTCGGGATCATGGAGAGCGGTCACGGGTGCTGCACAGGGCGTGTGCCTGGCCCCGGGACACTGCTACGCTGCCAGTGGGCACTGGGATCCAACCTGCTGCCTTGGCGGCTTCTGCCCGCTGCCGGTGGTGGTGCCGGGACCGATTGGTGGCCGTGAGTTTGCAAAAGGAGCGATTTCCCCTCCTGCCTCCCGGCCGAGGCCGCCATGGCCCCTGAGGGGATGGAGCTGGAGCGGGGCGCCCCCTTCTGGCCGGGAGTGCTCCCTGCAGCGCCCCCTGCTGGCCGCGGTTATAACTGCCACAAAAACCAACAGCGCTGAGCGGGAGGGAATGTTCTCGGTTTGAGTTATTTGTTATGTTTTGATTTAATAATTTCTCATTAAAGAGCTGGTAATAATTTCCTACACTTTTGTCTTGAAACCTCATATTTTCTGCAACTAAAAAATGTTTTAGATATGGGTCTTCTTTCCATTCCAGGAATGTTCCCACTTTCCTTGGTAGACATTTCCCATTTAAATGAGTTGCCAACTCCTGGGTTCCAGTGTGGATGGGACAGACACCCCAAGAGCAGACACAGTCAGGGATTTAGCCACCTCATGCTCTGCCTTTTAAGCCAGTTGGGCCACCAAGGGCCCTCTCCATAGCTGGCACTTCTGGTCACCTGGCTACTCCAGAGCTGGCTTTGGCAGAGCGTCACACTGTCCCCAGTGTGCCATGGGCTAAAAACTGATGGACAGGCAGGGCCCTGTCTCACCAAAAGCAAGGACTGACCCACCCCTGCCACACGCAGCTTTTCCAAAATGTCTCCAGACATCAAACTTTTCCTGTCTCTGACACCTGCCCTGTGCCATGGCCTGATCCTGACTGCCCTGGAAAAGGGGGAGGCTCCAGAACCCCCACAGGGCATTTGTGACATCCTCGTGTGGGGAACAGGCAGAGGATGGGTTTGGGATTGGGAACAAGAGAATCCAGAGCCTCCTCAAGGCCAATTTGGACATCAGAGCAAGGAAGGTCGAGGCCCTTGCAGGTTCCTCTGGTGGAGGAAACGTGCTGGGGGAAATGTCTGGGCTTTGTTCCTTATTGGGGGCTTTCCCTGGAAATCCTTCCTTCTGTGACCCCTGGGACGCTGAGCCTTGTTTCTGTTGCTGTTGGTTTTATTCTCTCTCGTTGCTGTTTCAGGAAATTGTTCTTCTCTCAGCCCTTTGGGATCTTTGTGCCCCCATGGGGAGGGATTTGGGCAGTTTTTAGTGGCAGCACAGACATGAGTGGGTGCCCATGGGTGGGGACCCCCAGTGCCCCCAGTTCCCCCCAGTGTCACAGCACATTCCCGTAGATGTCACCGGGTTCCCGCAGTCGCCCCTGGGGTCCCCGCAGCTCCGCGTAGGTCACCTGGGGATGCTGGAGGGTGGTGGCACGGGGGGACTCTGCAAGAGACACGGGCTGTGGCATCTGGGTGGGGTGACGCTCGTGGGTGACGTGTCCCTCTGCGTGTGTCCCCCTCGTACTCACCCCCTGCCCTCTTGGTGACCACGACGTGGGTGTACATCACCTCTCCCTCCTCTGGGGGGGCCAGGGGATCCGGGGGGGCCCTGAGGGAATAAAGGGGATGTGGGGGAGAGAATGGGAGATCTTAGGGGGTTCGGGTAAAAAGGGGAGAGTGTGGTTTGAGCTCCCCACTCACCTTTCTTGCTGCTTCCTGGCAGTTGCAAAGGAAAGAAGGGAGGGGTGACTGTGGGGTCCCAGGACCCTGAAACCTCTTAGGAATCCTGAGCTCCCAATTCCCCTTAGGACCCCCAAGACTCTCTGGAGCCCCCCAGAATTCATGAACCTCCCCAGTGCCCCTTACGAACTCAACCTCAAAAACCCAAAGCCCGGCAGAGTCAGAGACCCCCACAAACACACAAGGGCCCCAGAAAAAATCCTCAACATCCCTGCAGGACTTTCCAGCACCTCCCCAAACCCTGCAGGATCCCCAAGCAAGGTCACAATTCTGGGGCTGTGGGTGCTGTCCTATCGCTCCCCAACTCTGGGGGCCTCTACAGCTCCCTGGGATCCCTGTGCCCCCATTGTCACCCACCCACACAGTGCCACTGGTGCCAGGCCACAATGACACCCACGAGCAGGAGCAGGAACAAATGGGCCCCACTGACCCCTGCGGCCACTGCAAGAAACAGGGGGACACATCAGGGTTACCCTGAACCCCAGGGGTCCTGTACTCCCTGGTGACCCCACCTGTGACCCAGGGTGAGCGAGGTGTCACCTTCAGGGCCAGCTGTGGGCCGCATGCCCGGAAGCAGTTCTTGTGGGAAAGTGTGTCTGGGTGGTCCCCAAAAGATTTGGAGAGGCAGGGGGACATGTCTGTGTCACAACCACCCATGCACCACATCCCTGCAGCACGGATACCTTGGGAACAGGGACACTGAGGCCACCCTGGGCTGAGGCAGAACATGGGGACCCCAAACACTGTGGATGCCCCAGGCACAAGGACACCATGGACACAGCCCATGCTGGCCCAGGTCACCCCCACCAGCTCATGATCCCATCCCCATGGCCACATCCTCACTGTTCTTGTCCCCTTCTGTCCCTGCATTCCAGTTCCCTTGTCCCTTTGCCCAGAGCTACCTGAGTCCAAAGGTGCCAGTCCCCACATTCCTGTCCCCACATCCCCATCCCCAAATTCCTGCCCCTGTACCTGTCGCCAAAGCCACCCTACATCCCCAGTCCCACCAAGGTCCATTGTGGGTACCATGGACTGGCACTGCTGGCATTGGGGACCTCAGGGGACCCCACAGCTCCCCTCTGCCCCCTCCCCTCCCCATCCCCAGGGTGTCAGGCCCGTGCCCGGGGCACTCACCCCACAGGAGCAGTGCCACCTTCCCGGCCATCCCAGTGTCCCCAGCCATGTGCACTGGCTGTCACTCGCTGCTGTGGCCACCGCTCCCCTGGCTGGCGGCTCTTTGGATGAAGGGGAAGGAAGCGAGGTCACGTCCGTCCGCACGTGTAGGTGGCCCTAGGGAGGGGCAGGGTGACCACAAGCTGGGGACAGGCTGGGGACATTATGGGATAGTCTGGGGACATGGTTGGGGATGGTATTTCCAGGTGTGGGGGGCTCAGGGGATGTGGGGAACCAAGAATGTGTGTCCAGCAGAATGGGGGTCCAGGGGAATTGCGGTCTCTACGCCTGGGGGGACTCAGGGATGGGGGTGCTGTGGGAACATGGTCCCCAGGGATTTGGGGTCATAGTATGTGGGTGCCAGGGTTGGGGATGCAGGAGGAAAAGGGGACCCTCGGGAATAGGGGTTCTGGGGGAAGAGGCAGCCCATGGGATGGGATCAAGGCAATGGTCGTGCTGGGCCACAGCAGTCCTGGGATGGGGGTCCCCAGGGAGGAGAAATCAATGGGGGTCCAAGGGGAATGGGGGTGCCAGGGGAATGTGGCTTCCAGGGATGGGCAGTGGCTGGGCGGGCACGGGGCTCTCAGCTCCTTCCTGGGGTTTCTCAGATTTTGGGGTGACCCAGGGCCCAGAAAAGCCAGCCTAGGGTGCTCTTTTGCTCTCCAGCCATCACATGGCTGTCTTCGGTAGCTCTGGTCCTGTGCCCTCCCCTGCCCTTGATTTTTTCCTCTATTTATTTCTATTTTTCCTTATTTTCCTCACTTTTGTGCCAGGTCCACTCTGCCCCTGTTCCTGACTCAGCAATCCCAGGGAGCACCTGAGCAGTGAACGGGTTGGGGGGAGATAGGGGAGGGGGAAAATGGGGTGTGGGGTGTGCAGGGAAGGGTGGAGTGGCTGTGGGGGATGGAGGTGTTGGGCTGTGCCCCCTCAAAACTTTCACTTTCCTTTTCCTGGACAAGAAGGAAGAGGCCGTTTGTGCTGAGAGTCAGATGGGAAAGGGGGGGTTCTGTCCTGGGGAGGCACATCCAGGGGGCTCCTGTCCTGGGGGGATCCTGTCCCAGGGGGTGACACATCCTGGCATGGGAGGTCCTGCCCAAGGTGTGGCAGTTCCAGAAATGTCCCTGCACATTCCTGGCCGGGTGCCTGTCCCAGGGGTGGCACATCCTGGGGACCCCTGTCAATGCAAGGGTGGGGCCCAGCCATGGCCCAGCCCCACTGCACAGGGATGGCCATTGCCCAGCCCTGCTCCGCCCAGCCCCAGGTGGCTGCCAGCACCTGAGGGTCCCCCCTGCCCCCTTGGCTTTGATTCTGGCAGCTTTAGAGCTGCTGCAGAGGTGAGAATTCTGTGGGTGGAAAAAGGCCCTGCCTGTGGTTTGCTCAGCTCTGCAAGAAGCACAAACCCAAAGGGAGCCCAAGCAGTGGCTCTGCGAGGGCCTTTGATGGTTTTCAGAGCAGGGCTGGCTGGAAACTGCCCCTGCAGGTTCAGCTGTGAGGGAACCAGTCTGGAAATGCAGCAACTGATTATTTGTTCCTGTCCCCAAGGGACTGAGAATACCACAAAACAACTGCAAATCCCACACCAATCTGCTCAACAAGCTGATCTTGAACCTCCTTCTAGAACAAAACCTGCAGCCCTTTGGAACCTCATGGAAAGAATGTTTGTGTTCTGGATGTGCACACCAGAAGAGAGGGAAAAGTGTGGAAATATTGAGTAGGGGCTGCACACCAGGGGCTGGGGAACAGGGGTGTCACAGCAGGAGCAGGGAGTGCCCAGGCAGGGGAATTCAGGGCAGGCTGGAGTGGATTTACCAGGGAATCAGACCCTGAGGCACACAGGGGCATTTCCACTGATTCCTGTGCACTGTCCCAAGCATGGACAGAGCTCCTCCCCTTCCTCCATGGGAAGTCAATCAATTTTCAGGGTGGGAATTTGAAAAATGGGGAGAGTTCCTAAATATGGCCCAAGAAAAGGCTTCCTTAGGGGCTGGGTTGCTGCCCAGCAGGCAGGTAACAATCCCATGGAGCTGTTGGACACTCAGGGAGATTCCACCCTCTGTGTTATCCACAAGCAAATGCTGCTGTGGGATGGAGCAGGGGGCTGCTAAAGGGAACCAAAAAGTATCATTTCTTTGTGATTTGTTTGTGTTTTTATTGTGAGGGACTTGTTGGGACAGAAAGCGTTATAAGGATTCTACAAACCAGAGCATTTTATACCTTGCCAGTTTGATTTTTGCTGAGTTTGTTCTTTATTGGGAAAATAATGTGGGAAACATTTTTGCTTTTATTCTATGGATGTGTAATTTTGTCTGAACCAATTGGGCATCAAGTGTTGCCTGGGATGGCTGAGCCAGGAAATGGTGGGACCTGACCCAGGGGTGAGTGGGGCAGGGACACAGAGACTCCCAGGAGAGCCCTGGGGTGCCCCAGGGTGGGGGCTGTGCTGGGCTCTGAGTCACCCCAAAATCTGAGGCACCCCATGAAGGAGCTGTGACCCCCGTGCCCACCCAGCCACTGCCCATCCCTGGCACCCCCATTCCCCTGGGAACCCAACCATAGAACCCCCATTGCCTTGGTCTCTCCTCCCTGGGGACCCCATCCCAGGATTGACATTGCCCAGCCCCACCATTGCCTTGATCCCATCCCATGGGCTGCTTCTTCCCCAGAGCCCCTATTCCCGAGGGTCCCCTTTTTCCCCCTGCACCCCCAGCCCTGGCACCCACACACCATGACCCCAAATCCCTGGGGACCATGTTCCCACAGCACCCCCATCCCTGAATCCCCCCCAGGCATGGAGATCCCAATTCCCCTGGACCCCCATTCTGCTGGACACCCATCCTTGGTTCCCCACATCCCCTGAGCCCCCCAGTCCTGGCAAGACCATCCCCCACCATGTCCCCAGACTATCCCACCATGTCCCCAGCGTGTGCCCATCTTATGGCCACCCTGCCCCCACCAAGGCCACCTCCATGTTGGGACAAGATGTGACCTCGCTTCCTTGCCCTTCATCCGAAGAGCTGCCAGCCAGGGGAGCGGTGGCCACAGCAGCGAGTGACAGCCAGTTGTCACAAGCCGTCCTCACGGATGGGTTTCGTGATGGTTCGTGATCTCAGAGTGCAAGAAGAACCAACACGGTTGAAGGGGGTTTGCAGTGATAATCAAAACAAATGCACCTTTATTGAAACAACCACAGTGAAAATGCCTTGGGGAGGAATTGGGGGATAGGGAAAAATAAAAGGGAAAAGAGGGAGGAAAAAGGAAAAGGTATGTAGCTACCAAACGTAGTACTGCGGAGTCTTTCGGTGTCCAGACGATGGAGTTCACCAGGTCACGTCCAGGGAGATCTCAGGGGTGCAGTCCATCTGCACTCTAATAATACCCTTTTTTGATGGGGGGAGGGGAATAGATCTTGTAACCGAATCAAAGGTAGTCTATTGTATCCTCGGGGAAAAGAATGGTATTTGGAAAGGGTACACGCGGTCCATATTCTCTGCAGTGGGTGAGAGCCATTGTCTTCGTGGTCCAATGCTCCCACCTGCAACATCCATCTTGCTTTGGTCAGCTTGCCTCCCCCCGCACTCCTCTCCAGGGTTGGGGGTTTCAGTCCCAGGCCTTGGAAAGTATGAGAGGGGGCCTTCTCACATAGGGGTTTCGTGTCTCGGTTTTTCTCTGCTGAAGAGGCTTCTTACATTTCAGTTTGTCTGTCATGGTGATTGCAAACGAGCCAGAGGGGTCTTCTTAGGAGGACCAGCAAGAACTCAGGAGAAGTTAAGCCAGGCCAAGAGAAAAATCCCACAGCTATTGTTGCAAAAGGTCAGAATGTCCTTCTTTCTTCTTGTTGACCTCAGTGTAGCATATAGTAAATACACCTGTGAAAACAAAAATTTAGCAATGGTCTCAGGTCTCGTGGCCTGGCTGGCATATGACTTTCTCCTACAGGGCTAGACAGGGGGGTCTTTTCTTCAGTGGTCTCCCAGTGATGATCGTGAGGCAGATGAGGGATATTTCAGACAGACTCGCACACCAGTCCACATGGCTGGCAACACCGGGATGGCCATGAAGGTGGTGCTGCTCCTGTGGGATGAGTGCCCTGGGCATGGGCCTGAAAGCCTGGGGATGAGGAGGGGAGGGAGCAAAGGGGGGCTGCAGAGTCCCCTGAGGTCCCAAGTGCCGGCAGTGCCAGTCTGTGTTAGCCACAGTGGACATTGGTAGGACTGGGGATGTAGGGTGACTTTGGGGACAGGAACAGGGGGCAGGAATTTGGGGATGGGGATTTGGGGACAGGAATGTGGGGACTGGCACCTTTGGGCTCCGGTAGCTGTGGTGGTGGGGTGGGGGACAAGGGAACTGGGATGCAGGGACAGAAGGGGACGAGTTCCTGTTCCCAAGGTATCTGTGCCACACAGATGTGGTGCACAGGTGGCTGTGACACAGAAATCTCCCCCTGATTTGCCAAATCTTTTGGGGGCCACCTCCACGCACTTTCTCACTGTTGTCCCCATGGGGACACTTTGGGGACAGCCCCCACACCCCGTGACCCATGTGCCTCTGTCCCTGCAGTGCCACCCTCACCCAGCCCTGTCCCTTCTCCCTTCCAGCCCAGACCCTCGGCCTCGCTGGTGAGTCCACAGGGGGATGCCATGGCCCCACCCTGCTGTCCCTAGCCCCACACTGGCCCTGGCAGGCTGGTGTCTCCTGTCACCCACAGGTGCCCAGACCAACCAGCTCCTGGTGGAGCCCCCTTGGAGACCTGTGATGCTGTGGGACTGGGTGACACTGACCTGCCAGGGCTCAGCGACCGCCGGTGCCACGACCTGGTACAAGGACGGGCAGCGCTGCGGGCAGCAGGGACCTGACCATTTCACTTTCACTGAGAGTGGCACCTGTGAGTGTGACAAACCCGGCACCAGGTTCAGCCCCCCTGTGACTATCTTAAATGGTGAGGGAGGTTTGGGTTGGCACCCACGGGGACCCCAAGGGCTCTGGGTGGGCTCCGCGCCATGGGTCACCTCCTGGTGTGACCAGAGCCCATCCCCTGCTCTGGGGACATCCCAGATCATCCCAGACCGGGGGGATCCCAGTGTTGGCATCGGGAACCCTGGATGCACTGGGTGTGACCCAGTGGGGAGGTCTTGGTGCCATGGGATGTGACAGGATCCCTCTGTCCCCCAGACGGGCTGGTGCTGCAGGTGCCTACGCAGGCGCTGCTGGAGGGGGACACGGTGACCCTGCGCTGCTCGGTGCAGGTGGGCTTATCCCCTCTCACCTTCACCTGGTTGCACAACGGGCAGGAGGTGGCCCGGGGTCCCCTCCTGGAGCTTGGAGACATCGATGTGGGACATTTGGGCACCTACCGGTGTGTGGCCACCAACCAGCTGGACCTGCAGTGCGTGTTCCAGGCACCCAGCACTGAGCTGGTTGTGGCTGTGACACTGCAACAAAGGTGGGGTCACACGGGGTCATCAGGGAGTGCAGGACACCCAGGGTTCAGGATAACCCTGATGTGTCCCCTTCTGTTACTTGCAGTGGCCACAAGGGTTGGTGGGGCCCTTTTGTTCCTGCTCCTGCTCGTGGGTGTCATTGTAGCCTGGCGCCCGTGGCACCACCTGGGTGGGTGACAATGGGGGGACAGGGGTCCTAGGGATTTGTAGAGACCCCCAAATTTGGGGAGCAATAGGGCAGCACGCACAGCCCCATATTTGTGACTTTTGCTGGGGGTGCTGATGGGGTTTGGGGAGCTGCTGGAGGGTCCTGCGGGGATGTTGGGGGTTCTTTCAGGGGCCCTGGGGGTAATTGGAGGGGTCTCTCTCCCTGCTGGGCTTCGGATATTGAGGCTGAGTTGGTAGGGGGCACTGGGGAGGTTCATGAATTCTGGGAGCTCCAGAGATGTTTGGGGGTCCTGAGAAAAATTGAGGGTCCTGTGGGGGTTCAGCAATCATGAGAGGGGTCAGAGCCGGGGGAACCCCCACAGTCACCCCTCCCCTCTTTGCTTTGAAGCTGCCAGGAAGCAGCAAGAAAGGTGAGTGGGGGTCTCAAACCACACTCTCCCCTTTTACCACAACCCCCAAGACCTCCCATTCCCTCCCCCACATCCCCTTTATTCCCTCAGGGCCCCCCCGGATCCCCCAGCCCCCCCAGAGGAGGGAGAGGTGCTGTACACCCACGTCGTGGTCACCAAGAGGGCAGGGGGTGAGTACGGGGGGGACACACGCAGAGGGACACGTCACCCACCAGTGTCACCCCACCCAGATCCCACAGCCTGTGTCTCTTGCAGCGTTCCCCCGTGCCACCACCCTCCAGGATGCCCAGGTGACCAACGCGGAGCTGCCGGGACCCCAGGGGCGACCGCAGGAACCCGGTGACATCTATGGGAATGTGCTGTGACACTGGGGGGAACTGGGGGCACTGGGGGTCCCCACCCATGGGCACCCACTCGTGTCTGTGCTGCCACTAAAAACTGCCCCAATCCCTCCCCGTAGGGGCACAAAGATGCCAAAGAGCTGAGAGAAGAACAATTTCCTGAAACAGCAACAAGAGAGAATGAAACCAACAGAAACCACAACAAGGTTGAGAGTCCAAATGGTCACGCGTGGACCGATTTCCCGGGAAAGCCACACCGAGGAACAAACCCCAGATGTTTCCCTCAGCATGTTTCTCCACCAGAGGAACTGGTAGGGCCCTGGACCTTCCTTGCTCTGGTGGCCAAAGCAGCCTTCAGGAGGCTCTGGATTCTCTTGTTCCCTGTCCCTAACCTCTCCTCTGCTGTGTTCCCCTCATGATGATCTCACAAAGGCCCAAGGGGCGTTCTGGAGTCTCCCCTATTGCCAGGGTAGTTGGGATCAAGCCATGGTACAGAGCAGGTTGTCAGAGACAGGAAAATTTGATGAATGGAGACATTTTGGAACAGCTGTGTTTGGCAGGGGTGGGTCAAGGCTTTCATTTAAATGACAAATCTCTGTCAAGGAAAGAGGGAATTTTCTCAGAATGGAAAGAAGACCCATGTCTAAAATTTTTTAAATTTGAAAAATGATGAGGCTTGCAGGCCAAAATGTGGGAAAAGAAATAATAGCTCTATACCGGGAAATTTATAAAGCAGAACAGAAGAAAACAACACAAGCCCAGAACTTTCCCTCCTGCTCAGCGCGGTTGGTTTTTGTGGCAGTTATAACCGTGGCCAGCAGGGGGCGCTGCAGGGAGCACTCCCGGCCAGCAGGGGGCGCCCCGCTCCAGCTCCATCCCCTCAGGGGCCATGGCAGCCTCGGGCGGGAGGCAGGAGGGCAAATCGCTCCTTTTGCAAACTCACGGCCACCAATCGGTCCCA
Organism: Agelaius phoeniceus; assembly: GCF_051311805.1. Lineage (NCBI taxonomy): Eukaryota > Metazoa > Chordata > Aves > Passeriformes > Icteridae > Agelaius > Agelaius phoeniceus. The sequence continues at coordinate 6,093,132 of NC_135295.1, forward strand.
GCACCACCACAGGCAGTGGGCAGAAGCCGCCAAGGCAGCAGGTTGGATCCCAGTGCCCACTGGCAGCGTAGCAGTGTCCCGGGGCCAGGCACACGCCCTGTGAAACACCCGCGACTGCTCTCCATGATCCCGAATGGAAGGAAGGCAGAGCCTGACCCCAGGCAGGTCTCGGGTCCACAGCAGCACCTCTGGTGGCTTTACACCACAATTCCTGCAAACCCTCAGCCTTTCACACACGTGAGGAGGGCAGGGATGGAGCAGCTTTGGGGACACCTGGAATCCAGACAGGGTCACTCCCCACAATGGCCAGAGCTCCTGCTCGATATTTTCACACTTTTCTCTCTTATCTGATGACCACAGCCTGAGGCCAAACATTCTTTCTATGAGGTTTCAGAAGGCCGCAGGTTTTGTTCAAAATGAAGGCCCACTTCAGCTTGTTAAGCAGAGAGTTGTTGTCTTTGCACTAGTTCTGGGGCTCCCCCAGTCCCTTGTTGAGAGGGACAAAATGATCACTTGCTGCATTTCTGGATTGATTCCCTCTCAGCTACCCCTGCAGGGGCAGTTTAGAGCCAGCCCTGCTCTGAAAACCATCAAAGGCCCTCACAGAGCCACTGCTTGGGCTCCCTTTGGGCTTTGTGCTTCTTGCAGGGCTGAGCAAACCACAGGCAGGCCTTCTCCCTCATAGAATTCTCACCTCTGCAGCAACTCTAAAGCTGCCAGAATCAAAGCCAAGGGGGCAGGGGAGATCCTCATGTTCTGGCTGCCACCTGGTGCTGGGCAGAGCAGGGCTGGGCAATGGCCATCCCTGTGCAGTGGGGCTGGGCCATGGCTGGGCCCCGGCTGGGCCCGAGTCTTAAATGGACACCCCAACAACATCAGCCACTCCACAATACACATCACTGTCCCAACACTAACAACATCACAATATTTAATCAACAATATCATCAATAATGTAATATCAATTCATATCATAGCCAGCAAAGGTCAACTTCCATTAACTTGTTTCTCACAGTACATATTATTAAAGAACTCTTATTCCTGTTCCCACATCTTTGCCTAAAATCCCCGTAATTTCAATGTTACAATAATTCAGAGTGATGGGGGTTGTATTTTCCATTCCAATGGAGGTTCCCACCTTGTTCAGCTGCCTTGACAGTGCAGAACAAAGAAACACCATTTCTGCCTGTTTAACAAAATAGTTGCATTTTTGTCTCAGGAGCAGGGAACCAGGTCCTGCACCCCTTTGGAACTGGGACGGGCACCAGTAAGCCACCTCAGTGGGAGCACTGGGAGGGGGATTGCAGAGCCACTAAGCACACTCGGGTTAAGAGGAACAAATCTCAATTTGATTTATGTCTTAACATATGCTACACATGACTGAATAATTACTCTGTGGTTGTCCACATGCTGGGAACCCTGTCCCTGGCGAGGCTTCACACAACAGGGAATCAGGGGAGAGAAAGCTTCAGTGATCTGGCTGTGAGTGACCCCCACTGGCTGGTGGGGCAGATGCCCGGGAAAAATATCTGTGAAAAAATGCCCGGGAAATCCAGCTTTGGGAGGAGCCTTTGCAAATCAAAGCAACAAACTGTGACACAACAGGAGCCTTTTGCTTTGGGTTTCTTGGAGGGATCAGGGGCTTGCTTGGAGGGTCCACTTGGCTCTCCTCCCCTGTGGGATTGACATTCTCTGAACCTGGGAGAAGCAGTGAGAGAATCAAAGAATGATCCAAAGAGTTCTTATCTCAGTTACTGCTCCTGTGTTTTTCACAAGTGGAATGCATTGTGGAAGATTGTTTACCTGAAGGGAATTGGTAATTGGATTCTGGTGTGAGTGTTTTGATTCACTGACCAATTGAATCCAGGTGTGTGTGTGTGGGGACTGTTGGCTGACAGTCATGAGATTGTGTGCAGTGGAGTGCAGTTGAGTGCTTGGCAGATTCAGTTTAGATGTAATGTAATATGGCATAGAATAATAGAGTATAATAAAGTAAATAATTAGCCTTCTGAAAAGATGGAGTCAGATGCATCATTCCTCCCAGTTGTCAGACTAAAATATCACCGATACTCCCCCTCCTCACCTTTTCCTCCCGGTGGTCCTTCTTCCCTGTCCGCACCCGTTCTTCCCTGCTTCGCTGCTTCCCCGAGGCAGCTCATTCCTGCTCCTCCTGGACGTTCCTTCATTGCTTCCCCGATGGAGCGGATGCTGCCTGCACCCACCGCCGCCTCTGCCGCGTTTCCCACGCTGCCCACAGCCCCGAGCCTGCTGCACCTGCCCACGGCAGCCCCAGCCCGCGGCAGCCAGCCCAGAGCCACCGGTGCCCAGCACCAGCCCACAGCCAGCCCACAGCAGCCCCTGCAGCCATCGCTCGCAATGCCAGAGACACGCAGGTGCCGTCTGTAATGAGTTAATGTCTTAGTTTGTTCATCAAAACTATAGAAGGGGGAAAAGCCAATAGTAGAAAACCCGCAAGAATAGATGTGACCAACTAATATGTTGCAAGATGAATATAACGGGCTAATATAACGGGCTAAAATAACTGTCATAAGGCTTAAACCACAAACTGTCAGAAGCTATTATGTTGAAAGGCTAACTAAGCAAATGTGTAACTATATGTAGATATGTGCCTATATATGGTAAAGGCTATTGTGAGACCTTGAGGAAGAGGACGGGAGCCTTTGTCCAGGCGACCACCAGAAGGTAGAATAAGACCCCCTAGCAACTATCGGCGCAGACGCAGAGAACACCGGAAGGCCACCCAACAACAACAGATAAAAAGGAGGACTGAACTGCCAAGTGGCGTGGGCTGATGGTGGAGCGGTGACTCCTCGGCTACACCCAGCACTCCTGGCTGGGTGCAAGCCTTTTCTTGGCTGCACCCAGCGCTGTAATTTGCCTATTATCTCTTGCTCTATCAATTAATAAATTACAATTTATTTGGACTCACTTGTCGGTGGTTGGTTCCTCACCGCAACTTATAACACCGTCCTTGGAAATCACGCCCAGCCACTCACAAAAGCCATGTGGGCTCGCCCTGGCTTGCAGCACACACACTCCATCTGCCGAGCTGATGCCCACAGAGCGCCCGGGCTTCTTGCGGTAACGCTGTCCCTGTCTTCTTTTCTCTCTCTGTCCTTTTCCCTTTCTACTGCCTTCTCTGCCCCTTTGGTAAGAACCCTTACCCTCCTTTACCAATAAACAGTTCTCAGATATAATATTGCCGTGTTTGTGCTTCATTTTCATCCGAGAAACCTTCCAGCAAGAATCCTCCCTGACTCCCCCTTTTACAGTGGGATGGGACAGGGGTAGTGGGAGGGGGAATGGGGAAGCCCTGGGTGTACTGCAAGCACAGTGGGGAGAGAATGGGGCAGTCCCTGAGGGTACTTGGGCACTTGGATGGGGCTGGGGAGCCCCTGCAGGTATGAGCAAAGGGATGGGGGAGCCCTTGGGGGTAGTGGGAGAGGAAATGGGGAGCAGAGGGTGCCCTTTGTAGCCTCACCCTGACCCATGACCACCTCCCTTGGAAGGATGGGCAACCACAGGAGCCACAGAGGGAGCACCCCCAGTGTCACCCAGTGCCTCCCGCTTCCCAGAGCATCACAACTTTTGGTGTAGATTGTCATAGATGTCACTGGGCTCCCACGGTTGCCTTTGCAGCTCCATGTACATGGCCTGAGGATCCTCCAGTGGGGGTGCCAGGGGGTCCTGGGGGGCCCTGTGGGAATAAGGGGGTGTGTGGAAGGGGATGGGAGGTGCTGGGGGTTTGGGTAAAAGGTGTATCATGGCTGGAGCCTGCACCCACCTTTCCTGGTGCTTCCTGGCAGCTGCAGAGGAAAGAGGGGAGGGGTGACTGTGGGGTCCCCAGGGCCCTGACTGCTCTCAGGATTCCTGAACTCCCATGGGACCCTCAATCTTCAACAGGACCCCCATGCATCCCTGGAGCCCCCCAGAATTCATGAACATCCTCAGTGCCCCGAATCAACTCAGCCTTAATTACCAAAAGCCCAGGAGGGACAGAGACCCCCCAAACACCCCCAGGGCCCCTGAAAGAACCCCCAGCATCCCTGAACAACCCTCCTGCACCTTCCCAAGCTCTACAGCACCCCCAGCCAATGTCACAACTCTGGGATTGTGAATGCCACAATCTCGTTCCCCAATTATGGGGCCTCTACAGTCCCCTGGGACCCCTGTCCCCCCATTGTCACCCACCCACACGGTGCCACCAGTTCCAGGCCACAATGACACCCACGAGCAGGAGCAGGAACAAAAGGGCCCCACAGACCCCTGCAGCCACTGCAAGAAACAGAGGGGGACACATCAGGGTCACCCATGACCCCAGGGGTCCTGCACTCCCTGGTTACCCTGTGGGACCCCACCTGTGTCCCTGTGTGTCCCTGTGTCCTGCGGTGTCACGTCCAGGGCACAGGGGGTGATGGTGGAATTGGCCCCGGGCACTGCGGGCACAGAGACAGGGCTGAGGGCACAGGGAGGGGCTGGCAGCCGGTGTGGGGGGACAGGGATGGGGGATGGGTGTGATGGGGGATGTCAGGAATGGGGTCATAACACAGAAGGGTGTGGGCACAAGGGAAGTAATAGAAGGACCAAGGAAATTTCTGTTTGGGACTTGGAGATGGCCAATCAGGGGACCCAAGGTGTCTGTGGGGCTCCCTGTGCCCATCCCGCACTCCCTGTGCACCATGACATGGAGCCTGGTGCTGCTTTTCCCCAACCCCACCCCCCCTCAGGGTGCAGCTGGCAGCTGTAATTCCCCGAGTGGGAGACCCCCAGGGCGGGCAGCAGCAGCTGTGGGGACCCCTGCGGGTCTCCCACCATCTTCCCATCCCGGTAGAACACGTGCAGGAGGGGGGCTCGGGGCCGCAGGGGGCTGGGGGTGCTGAGGAAGCTGAGAGTCAGGGGGGACCCCAGGGTGGGCTCTGGGGGACCCTCCAGCACTGGCACCGAGAAGAGCTCTGGGAAGGAGAGGGGAGAGGGAATTTCGGCCCCGAGTCCCTGGGGAGGAGCTGTGGGGGTGTCGGGGTGGGGACTTTGTGGTGCTCACCGTGCACTGTCACTGTCACTGGTGGTGACTCCCTCCACCCCCAGGATCCCACCTTGCCCCTGCAGCTGTAGTGGCCACTGTGGCTCAGCTGCAGAGGGGACAGGGACAGCTCAGCGACATTGGGGAACACCGCCAGTTCCTTCCCCTCCTGGTAGAAGGACACCGAGGTGACCGTGCTATTCCACCAGCCCCGGCAGCGCAGTGTCACCGTGTCCCCCTCCAGCAGCTCCCGCGCCAGCACCTGCAGCACCAGCCAGTCTGGGGGACAGAGGGGATTCATCACATCACAGGGATCTCAAGGGTCCCGCTGACATCGGAACCCTCACTGAGTCACACCCAGTGCACCAGAGGTCATCAATTCCACAAACAGGGTCCTCTCGCTCTGGGATGTCCCCAGAACAGGGGATGGGCTCTGGTAAAACAGGAGGTGACCCATGGAGCGGAGACCACCCAGACCCCTTTGGGTGCCCGTGGGTGCCAGGCTGGGGACAGCCAAACCCCCCTCACCTTCTGAGACAATCACAGGGGGGCTGAGCCCAGTGCCAGGTCTGTCACACTGGTAGGTGCCTTTCATGATGACAGTGACATTGGTGCGTCCCTGCTGCCCCCAGCGCTGCCCGTCCTTGTACCAGGTGGTGGCACCGGTGGATCCTGAGCCCTGGCAGGTCAGGGTCACCCAGTCCCATGGAACTGCTGGTGTCCAGGGGGGCTTCACCAGGATCTGGGTGGTCTGGGCACCTGTGGGTGACCGGGGACACCAGCCTGCCAGGGCCAGTGTGGGGCTGGGGACAGTGGGGTGGGGCCATGGCATCCCCTGAGGACTCACCAGCGAGGCTGAGGGTCTGGGCTGGAAAGGAAAAGGAAGGGACAGGGCTGGGTGGGGGTGGCACTGTGCGGTCAGAGGCACGGGGGCAAGGGGCAGTGGGGGCTGGCCCTGAAAAACGTCTCAGTGGGGGCATTGTTGTGGCACAGATGTCTCGAGGACAGGGACCCCACAGCCCCCCTGTGCCCCCTCCCCTCCCTATCCCCAGGGTGTCAGGCCCGTGCCCGGGGCACTCACCCCACAGGAGCAGCGCCACCTTCCCGGCCATCCCGGTGTCCCCAGCCATGTGCACTGGCTGTCACTCGCTGCTCTGGCCACCGCTCCCCTGGCTGGTGGCTCTTGGGATGAAGGGGAAGGAAGCGAGGTCACGTCCGTCCCCATGCGTAGGTGGCCCTTGGTGGGGGCAGGGTGGCCACAAGATGGGGACAGGCTGTGGGCAGGGTGGGGACAGCCTGGGGACATGGTGGGGGATGCCATTGCCAGGAGTGGGGGGCTCAGGGGATGTGGGGAACCAAGGATGGGTGTCCAGGAGAATGGGAGTCCACTGCAATTGGGCTTTCCATGCCTGGTGGGATTCAGGGATGGGGGTGCTGTGGGAACATGGTCCCCAAGGATTTGGGGTCATGGTGTGTGGGTGCCAGGGCTGGGGGTGCATGGGGGAAAAAGGGGACCCTCGGGAATAGGGGTTCTGGGGAAGAAGCAGCCCATGGGAGGGGATCAAGGCAATGGTGGGGCTGGGCAATGTCAGTCCTGGGATGAGGGTCCCCAGGGAGGAGAGACCAAGGCAATGGGGGTCCCATGGTTGGGTTCCCAGGGGAATGGGGGGTGCCATGGATGGGCAGTGGCTGGGTGGGCACGGGGGTCACAGCTCCTTCCTGGGGTGCCTCAGATTTTGGGGTGACTCAGAGCCCAGCACAGTCCCCACCCTGGGGCACCCCATGGCTCTCCTGGGAGGTTCTGTGTCTCTGCCCCACACACTCCTGGGCTTTTTCCTGTCTCCCCACATTTCCTGGCTGAACCATCCCAGGGAACAGCTGGGAGAATCCCAGGAAGGGAAAAAAGGGGTTGGGGGGTGCAGGCAGTGGTTTCAGGGCTGTGGGGGATGGGGCTCTCTCTCTGTGACCCCCCAACTCTTTCTCTTTCCTGCAGCGGTTTGTGCTGAGGCAAGGACATGAATTCTGTCCAGGGGGCACATCCAGAGGGGTCCAGCCTTTAGGGAAAAGGGCAGCTCTGCTGTGCTGACTCCCGGGTCTTGTCCCAGCCTCTTGTCCCTGGGAGCTCCTCCTCGTTCTGGGGTTGCCACATCCTTGGGGATTCCTTTCCCAGAGGTGGCACATCCTGGGGTCCGCTGTCCTGGGTGGGCCTTGAGCATTCCCGCTGTCCCCAGTGGGGCCCTGTGACCTCTGGGGTGCCCAAACTTAAGGAGGCATCTTTTATGACCTTGCCCTGATGATGGTAAATCCCAGGATCAAGCTGGTTGAATTCCCTGATGCCCAATTGCTTTGGACAATTTTGGGGTCATATTTTGGTCTCAGATTTTGAGATGACTCAGAACCCAGCACAGACCCCATCCTGGGGCACCCCAGGCTTGTCCTGGGAGGCTCTGGGTCTCTGCCCCACAAATCCCTGGGCTTTTTCCTGTCACCCAAATTTCCTGTCTTAGCAATCTCAGGAAACACTTGATGCCCAACTGAGTGTGACAAAATTATACAGCCATAGAAAAAAGGCATAAATCTTTTCCTATACCATTATTTTCCCAATAAAAAACAAACTCCTCAAAAATGAAGGTATAAAATGCTCTGGTTTATAGAATCCTTTTAATCATTGCTTTCCCAACAAGAGGAAATCAAAACACAATTAACACACAAATAAGTGGAAATAAAACCACGATAAAACCGCAAACAAATCACAGTGAAATGAGACTTTTTGGTTCCCTTTAGCAACCCCCTGCTGCATCCCACAGCAGCGTTTGCTTGTGGATAACACAGAGGGTGGAATCTCCCTGAGTGTCCAACAGTTCCATGGGATTGCTCCCTGCCTGCTGGGCAGCAACCCAGCACCTAAGGAAGACTTTTCTTGGGCCATATTAAGGAACTCTCCCCATTTTGCTCATTCCCACCCTGAAACTTGATTGACTTCCCATGGAGGAAGGGGAGAAGCTCTGTCCATGCTTGGGACAGTGCACAGGAATCTGTGGAAATGCCCCTGTGTGCCTCAGGGTCTGATTCCCTGGTAAATCCACTCCAGCCTGCCCTGAATTCCTCTGCCTGGGCCCTGCCTGCTCCTTCTGTGACACCCCTGTTCCGCAGCCCCTCGTGTGCAGCCCCTGCTCAATATTTCCACACTTTTCCCTATTATTTGGCAGCAAGAGCCCAACGCAAATATTAATTCCATGATGTTCCAGAAGTCTGCAGGTTTTCTTCAAGAAGGAGTGTTCCAGTCAGTTTGTTGAGCAGATTGTTTTTGTCTTTACAGTAGTTTTGTGGTTTTCGCAGTCCCTTGGGCAAGGGACAAAATGATCAATTGCTGCATTTCCGGACTGGTTCCCCCACAGCTGCCCTGCAGTGGGGGTTTCCAGCCAGCCCTGCTCTGAAAACCATCAAAGGCACTCACAGAGCCACTGCTTGGGCTTCCTTTGGGGTTTGTGCTTCTTGCAGGGCTGAGCAAACCACAGGCAGGGCCTTTTTCCACCCACAGAATTCTCACCTCTGCAGCAGCTCTAAAGCTGCCAGAATCAAAGCCAAGGGGGCAGGGGGGACCCTCAGGTGCTGGCTGCCACCTGGGGCTGGGCAGAGCAGGGCTGGGCAATGGCCATCCCTGTGCAGTGGGGCTGGGCCATGGCTGGGCCCCAGCCTTGCATTGACAGGGGTCCCCAGGATGTGCCACCCCTGGGAAAGGCACCCGGCCAGGAATGTGCAGGGACATTTCTGGAACTGCCACCCCCTGGGACAGGACCCCCCATGCCAGGATGTGTCACCCCTGGGACAGGATCCCCCCAGGACAGGAACCTCTGGATGTGCCACCCCAGGACAGAACCCCCCCTTTCCCATCTGACTCTCAGCACAAACGGCCTCTTCCTTCTTGTCCAGGAAAAGGAAAGTGAAAGTTTTGAGGGGGCACAGCCCAACAATTCCATCCCCCCCAGCCTGCCTACCCTTCCCTGCATCCCCTGCTCCCCATTTTCCCCTCCCCTGGGTCCCCCCAACCCATTCCCTGCTCAGGTGCTCCCCGGGATTGTTGAGCCAGGAACAGGGGCAGAGTGGACCTGGCACAAAAGTGAGGAAAATAAGGAAAGAAAAGCAATAAAAACACAAAAAAATCAAGGACAGTGGAGGGCACAGAGGCAGAGCTACCCAGGACCCCCATGTGATGCCTGCACAGGAAACAAGCATCCCAGGGGGGCTTTGCTTGCTCTGGGTCACACCAAAATCTGAGGCACCCAGGGAAGGAGCTGAGACTCCTGTGCCTATCCAGCAGCTGCTCATCCCTGGCACCCCCATTGCACTGGGAATCTAAACATGGGATCCCCATTCCTTATGTCCCCTCATCTCTGGGACCCTCATCCCAGTACTGACATTACCCACGATGTCCATGGCCGAGCACCCCATTCCCTAGGAACCCTCTCCTGTTCATTCAATGCCCTGAAATCCCCCTTCCCCCATGACCTTGGTTCTCTCAGGAATGCCATTCCCACGGGACCCCCATTCCCCCAGCATCCCCATCTCATGACCCCAAATCCTGGAGCCCACGCTCACCTGGGACTCCCATCCCTGAGTCCCCCAGCCCTGGACACCCCCAGACCCATGACTCCCCCTCCTCAGGAACCACATTCCCCTGGACATCCATCCCTGGCTCCCTACACCCACCAAGCCCCCCACTCCTGCAAACCACATCTCCCACCATGTCCCACCCACCCTCATCCCCATCCTGTGCCCAGCTTGTGGCCACCCTGCCCCCACCAAGGGCCACCTACGCATGGGGACGGACGTGACCTCGCTTCCTTGCCCTTCATCCAAAGAGCCGCCAGCCAGGGGAGCGGTGGCCAGAGCAGCGAGTGACAGCCAGTGCACATGGCTGGGGACACCGGGATGGCCGGGAAGGTGGCACTGCTCCTGTGGGGTGAGTGCCCCGGGCACGGGCCTGACACCCCAGGGATGGGGAGGGGGCACAGGGGGCTGTGGGGTCCCCTGGGGTCCCCAATGCCAGCAGTGCCAGTCCATGTTACCCACAGTAGACCTTGTTGGGACTGCGAATGATGTAGGGTGGCTTTGGGGACAAGAACAGGTGGCAGGGATTTGGGGATGGGGATGTGGGCACAGGAATGTGGGGACTGAGACCTTTGGGCTCAGGTAGCTCTGGGGATGGGGACAAGGGAACTGGGATGCAGGGACAGAAGGGAACAAGAGCGGTGAGGATGTGGCCATGGGGATGGGATCATGGGGATGGCATCACGGGGGTGGGATCATCAGCTGTGTCCGTGGTGTCCTCGATCCCAGTGCCCAGGGTGTCCACAGTGTCCCCATGTTCTGCCTCAGCCCAGGGTGGCCTCAGTGTCCCTGTTCCCAAGGTGTCTGTGCCACACGGATGTGGTGCATGGGTGGCTGTGACACAGACATGTCCCCCTACCTCTCCAAATCTTTTTGAGACCACCCACACACACTTTCCCACAAGAACTGCTGTCCCAACAGGGACAGTTTTTGGGGACAGCCCCCACACCCTGTACCCTGGTGCCTCCTTCCCTGCAGTGCCACCCCCACCCAGCCCTGTCCCTTCTCCCTTCCAGCCCAGACCCTCGGCCTCGCTGGTGAGTCCTCAGGGGATGCCATGGCCCCACCCCACTGTCCCCAGCCCCACGCTGGCCCTGGCAGGCTGGTGTCCCCTGTCACCTGCAGGTGCCCAGACCAACCAGCTCCTGGTGGAGCCCCCCTGGAGGCCGGCGGTGCGGTGGGACCGGGTGACACTGACCTGCCAGGGCTTGGGGGCCACCAGTGCCACCACCTGGTACAAGGACGGGCAGCGCTGGGGGCAGCAGGGACGTGACCGCCTCAGTGTCACCAGGAGTGGCACTTACACATGTGACAGACCCGGCACCAAGCGCAGCCCCCCCGTGACAGTCTTAGATGGTGAGGGTGGATCTTTAATGATCAGGGTGGCCCCTGAGAGGTCAGGGTGGGTTCCACTCCATGGGTGGCCTCACACCCCTCCTGTGGCGAGAGCCTTTGCCCTGCACACAGGGACATCCCAGTGCAGCCCAGTGCACTCCAGAGCACCCACATGTCCCTGGTGCTATGGGCACCCACCTCAGAATGGTCTCATCAGTAAAATGTGTCCTTCCTGTCCCACAGACCCACTGGTGCTGCAGGTGCAAGAGCGGGCACTGCTGGAGGGGGACACAGTGACACTGCGCTGCCGGGGCCGGCAGGAAAACCATCTCAGCAGGGTGCGATTTTACCGGGAGGAGAAGGATCTCGGGGGGTCCCTCAGGGGAACCGAGCTGTCCCTGTCCCCCCTGCAGCTGCACCACAGCGGCCGCTACCGATGTGAGGGCTTGGTGGGGTCCTGGCAGTCCCGGTCAGCAGCAGTGACAGTGACAGTGCAGGGTGAGCACCCCCATGGCTGGAACTCCAATATCTTGACAAACCCAAAGCCACTTCCCAGTGGATTCAGAGCCACAGTCCTCATGTCCCCTCTCCTTCCCAGAGCTCTTCTCGGTGCCGGTGCTGGAGGGTCCCCCCACACCCACCGAGGGGTCCCCCCTGACTCTCAGCTGCCTCAGCACCCCCAGCCCCCTGCGGCCCCGAGCCCCCCTCTTGCACGTGTTCTACCGGGACGGGCAGGTGGTGGGGGGCCCACAGGGGTCCCCGCAGCTGCTGGTGCCCGCCGTGGGGGTCTCCCACTCGGGGAGTTATGGCTGTGAGGTGCACTCCCAGGGTGGGGCTGTGCGGAAGAGCAGCGCCCGGCTCCGCGTCACGGTGCGCAGTGAGTGCGGGGATTGGCACGGGGAGCCCCCACAGCCTCCTTGGGTCCCCCACACTGCCTGGCATCGCCCAGCCCTCCCTGATGCCTGCTCTGGGCTACCCAACCTTTCCCGGATCCCTCCCTGGCTCCCACCATCCTTTCTTGGGTCCCTCACCAGGTCCCCCAGCCCCTACATGGGTACCCCCATCCTTCCCTGGCACCGTTTCCGTGTCCTGCCATTGTTGCCCCGGGTCCCTCCCCAGGTCCCCCCATTCCTGGCTCGTGTTTCCCTCCATCCCATATTGGGTCCCCTCACCCCTCCCTGAGTCCCATCACCCCTCTCTGAGGTCTCCACACATTCCCCAGGTCACACCATCCCCTCCCTGGGTCCCCCTACCTGCCCTGGTGTTGCCCACCTCCCTCTCCAGGTGTTCACTCCCTGATCTCCCAATTATCCCTCAGGGTTCCTTTCTAAGCACACCCCCCCCTCCATCTCTGCGCCCGCTCTCCATCACTGGAGTTCCCCTGCCCCTCTCTGAACCCCCTGGGTCCGTCACTGTCCCCTGGTGTCCCCCTCTCCTGCAGGGGTCCCGCCCTCAGGGGTGCCCCTGTCAGCGCAGCCTCCCGGGGGACAGGTGGCACTGGGGGACAGCCTGGTGCTGAACTGCTCAGTGACCATGAGAACAGGTCCCCTGTCCTTCTCCTGGCACCGGGAAGGCTCGGGGGCACTGCTGGGCACCGGCCCCCGCCTGGAGCTGTGCCACATTGGGGACAATGACAGCGGCCAATACCGGTGCCGGGTCAGTGACGGGGACAGCGTGGCCGAGAGTGACCCCATGAATGTCACCGTCCTGGGTGAGCGGGACCCTCTGGCTGGGGATGAGCCCACCCAGAGCACTCCCCTCCCACCTTGCCACGCGCCAGCCCTGTCTCTGTCCCCACAGTGCCTGTGGCCAATGCCACCATCACTCCCAGTCCCCAATCACACCAGGTGCACGCAGGTGACAACGTGACCCTGAGCTGGTCAGTGCAGGTGGGCTCTGCCCCTGTCACCTTCACCTGGCTGCACAACGGGCAGGAGGTGGCCCGGGGTCCCCTCCTGGAGCTCAGTGACATTGAAGTGGGACATTCGGGCACCTACCAGTGCGTGGCCACCAACCAGCTGGGACAGGACGAGCACCGCGTGTTCCAGGCACTCAGCCTGGCCCTGGAGGTGACACCTGGCTCACCCTGGGTCACAGGTGGGGTCACACAGGTGGGATCACCAGGGAGTGCAGGACCCCTGGGGTTCAGGGTGACCCTGATGTGTCCCCCTCTGTTTCTTGCAGTGGCTGCAGGTGTTGGTGGGGCCCTTTCCTTCCTGGTCCTCCTCAAGGCTGTCATTGTGACCTGTCGCTGCTGGCACCGTGTGGGTGGGTGACAATGGGTGGTTGGGGGACCTAGCGAGCTGTAGAGGCCAACAGAATTGGGGAACCATAGAGAACAACCCACATACCGCGAATTGTGACTTTGGCTGAGGGTCCTGTAGGGTTTGGGGAGGTGCTGGAGGGTTCTGCAGGGATTCTGGGGGTTCTTCAGGGGCCCTGGGGCTGTTTGGGGGTCTCTGTCCCTGCTGGGCCTTGGGTTCTTGAGGGTGATTTGTTTGGGGCCACAGGGAGGTGCATGAATTTCGGTGGGCTTCAGGGATTCTTGGGGGTCCTAAAGGGAATTGAGGGTCCCGTGGGGGTACAAGATTCCTAAGAGGGTTCAGGGCCCTGGGACCCCACAGTGACTCCTCCTCTCTTTCCCCTGCAGCCGCCAGGAAGCAGCAGGAAAGGTGAGTGGGGGGCTCAAACCACACTCTCCCCTTTTACCTCAACTTCCAAAGACCGCCCATTCCCTCCCCACACATGCCCTCTATTTCCTCAGGGTCCCCCTGGATCCCCCGGCCCCCCTAGAGGAGGGGGAGGTGCTGTACACCCACGTTGTGGTCACCAAGAGGGCAGGGGGTGAGTACGGGGGGGACACACGCAGAGGGACACGTCACCCACCAGTGTCACCCCACCCAGATCCCACAGCCCGTGTCTCTCGCAGCGTCCCCCCGTGCCACCACCCTCCAGGATCCCCAGGTGACCTACGCGGAGCTGTGGGGACTCCAGGGGCGACCCCAGGAACCCGGTGACATCTACGGGAATGTGCTGTGACACTGGGGGGAACTGGGGGCACTGGGGGTCCCCACCCATGGGCACCCACTCGTGTCTGTGCTGCCACTAAAAACTGCCCCTCCTGCTCCCCGTGGGGGCACAAACATCCCAAAGGGCTGAGAGAAGAAGAATTTCCTGAAACAGCAATGAGAGACAATAAAACCAACAGCAACAGCAACAAGGTGCAGAGTCTATATGGGCAAAAAATGAACGATTTCCTTGGCAAGCCACCAAAAAGGAACAAACCCCAGACAGTTCCCCCAGAAGGTTTCCTCCACCAGAGGAACCTGGCAGGGCCCTGGACATTCCTTGCTCTGATGGCCAAAGCAGCCTTCAGGAGACTCTGGATTCTCTTGTCCCCTGTCCCAAACCCTCCTCTGCTGTGCTCCTCACAGAAGAATGTCACAAAAGCCCTGTGGGGTTCCCGGAGCCTCCTCCTTTTCCAGGGCAGTCGGGATCCGGCCATGGCACAGGGTGGGTTGTCAGAGACAGAAGTTTGATGTCTGGAGACATTTTGGAACACCTCCATGTGGCAGGGGTGGGTCAGGCCTGGCATTTGGTGAGACAGGGCCCCATCTGTCTATCAGTCTGTCAGCCATGGTGCACTGGGACAGTGTGACGCTCTGCCAAAGCCAGCTCCGGAGTGGCCAGGTGACCAGAAGTGCCACATGGGAAGAGGGCCCTTGGTGGCCCAACTGCTTTAAAGGGCAGAGCATAAGGTAGCCAAGTCACTGACTGTGTCTCCTCTTGGGCTGTCTTTCCCATCCAGGCTGGAACCCAAGAGTTGACATCTCATTTAAATGAGAAATATCTACCAAGGAAATTGGGAATGTTTCTAGAATGGAAAGAAGACCCATCTCTAAAACATTTTTTAGTTTCAAAAATGATGGGGCTTCCAGGCAAAAGTGTTGGAAAAGGAATAATAGCTCTGTAGTAGGAAATTTATAAACCAGAAGAGAAGCAACAACAGAAACCCAGAACTTTCCCTCCCGCTCAGCGCTGTTGGTTTTTGTGGCAGTTATAACCGCGGCCAGCAGGGGGCGCTGCAGGGAGCACTCCCGGCCAGCAGGGGCCGCCCCGCTCCAGCTCCATCCCCTCAGGGGCCATGGCGGCCTCGGGTGGGAGGGAAGAGGTGAAATCGCTCCTTCTGCAAACTCACGGCCACCAATCGGTCCCGGCACCACCACCGGCAGTGGGCAGAAGCCGCCAAGGCAGCAGGTTGGATCCCAGTGCCCACTGGCAGCGTAGCAGTGTCCCGGGGCCAGGCACACGCCCTGCACAACACCTGCGACCGCTCTCCATGATCTCGAATGGAAGGAAGGCAGAGCCTGACCCCAGGCAGGTCTCGGGTCCACAGTAGCACCTCTGGTGGCTTTACACCACAATTCCTGCAAACCTTCAGCCTTTCACTCAGATGAGGAGGGCAGGGATGGAGCAGCTTTGGGGACACCTGGAATCCACACAGGGTCACTCCCCACAGCACCACCACGGCCGCAGGGCCGACCCCCTGCTCGATATTTTCACACATTTACCTCTTTTCTGGAAGCCAAACCAGAACACAAATGTTCTTCCCATGATATTAGAAAGGGCTGCAGGCTTGACACAGGTAGGAGGATGGACCCAGGCAGGTTGTTGAGCAGATTTTTGTGGGATTTGCAGAGTTTTTGGGGCTCTCTCAGAACTTCCTGCAAGGGATAAAATGATCAATTGCTGCATTTCCAGACTGGTTCCCCCACAGTCGCCCCTCTAGGCAGGGGTTTCCAGCCAGCGCTTCTCTGAAAACCATCAAAGGCCCTCACAGAGCCACTGCTTGGGCTCTCTTTGTGTTTTGTGCTTCTTGCAGGGCTGAGCAAACCACAGGCAGGGCCTTTTCCCCCCACAGAATTCTCACCTCTGCAGCAGCTCTAAAGATGCCAGAATCAAAGCCAAGGGGGCAGGGGGGACCCTCATGTCCTGGCTGCCACCTGGAGCTGGGCAGAGCAGGGCTGGGCAATGGCCATCCCTGTGCAGTGGGGCTGGGCCATGGCTGGGCCCCACCCTTGGATGGCCACTGGCTTCAAGGAGCAGGAGTTTGGGAGCTCCTTCCTGCCTGGGGCTCCACTCCCCAGCTGCTCTTGCTGGCGCAGATCCTGCAGGGGACAAGCAAGAATGGAAATGTCTGGATCCCTCCGGAGCTGCCGTCCCCCAGGACAGGAGCCCCTTGTCCAGCATGTGTCCCCCCTGGGACAGGATCCCCCCAGGACAGGAGCCCCCTGGATGTGCCCCCCCAGGACAGAACCTGCCCCTCTTCCCCTGCCCTCTCCCCCGTGACAAACGTGTCAAACACCCTCTTCCTTCTTCTGCAGGAGAGAGAAACTGAAAATGTTGGGGGTGTAAAAGCTGGAACCCCCATCCCCCACAGCCTCCCCAGCCTTCCCTGCAGACCCCTCACCCCTGCTTCCCCCACCCTGGGTTTCCCCCTTCCATTCCCTGCTCAGGGCCTCCACAGGATCATCAAGGCACGAAATTGAGGGTTGTGAAATTGAGGGGTAAAATTATGGAAGTGGAAATAAAGAGGGGAAGACTCCCTGAGGTCTATGGGGACACAGACCTGACCTTCTTGGAATCTACCTGGGGTGATGCTCCCAAATCACAAGCACCCTGAGGGGACTTTGCTGGAGCCAGCCAGGGAAGGAGCTTTGACTCAGGGGCTCACAAGGCCACTGCCTATTCCTGGCACCCTCATTCCCCTTGAAATCAAACATGGGAGCACCATTCCTTATGTCCCACCTTGCCTGGGACCACCATCCCAGTAATGCCATTCCCCAGGATCTCCATGGCCCAGGACCCCATTCCCAAGGAACCCTCTCCAATTCATTCCATCCCCTGAAACCCTCCTTCCCCCAGGACCTTGATTCTCCCAGGACCCCCATTCCCACAGGGACCCCCATTCCCCCAGCATCCCCATCCCATGACCCCAAATCCCTGGAGCCCACGTTCCCCTGGGACTCCCATCCCTGAGTCCCCTCCCATCCCTGGGACCCCCCAATTCTCCTGGACACCCATACCTGGGTCCCCAAACCCACCAAATCCCCCACTCGTGGGAACCCCATGTCCGGCTGTGTCCCACCCAGCCTTGTCCCCATCCTGTTCCCAACCTGCCCACAGCCTGTCCCCACAGCCACATCCCCATGATCCTGTGCTTGTGGCCACCCTGCCCCCACCAGGGGCCACCAACACATGAGGAGTAGACCTGACCTCGCTTCCTTCCCCTTTGTCCAAAGAGCCACCACCCAGGGGACAGCCACCCCCGGCAGCGAGTGACAGCCAATGCACATGGCTGGGGACACCAGGATGGCCGGGAAGGTGGCGCTGCTCCTGTGGGGTGAGTGCCCCAGGCATGGGCTTGACACCCCAGGGATAGGGAGGGGAGGGGGCAGAGGGGGGCTGCGGGGTCCCCAGAGGTCCTCAAGGCCATCAGAACCAGTGCATGAGGTGACTGGGCTCGTGGGGTGGCTTTGGGGACAGGGGAAGGGGGACAGGAATGTGGGGACAATAACAGGGGGTCAGGGATTTGGGGAGGCAACATGGGGCAGGTGGGGGTGACCTGTGCCAGCACGGGGTGGCTGTGACATCCCCAGTTCAGGGGTGCCCACAGTGTCCCCATGTCCTGCCTGAGCAAGGGGTGCTGCAGTGTCCCTGTCCCCGAGGGGTCCATGTCACACAAGGACACTTTGGGCACATCCCCCACACGCCATGGCCTTCTGCCTCTGTCCCCATGGTGCCACCCCCACCCAGCCCTGTCCCTTCTCCCTTCCAGCCCAGACCCTCGGCCTCGCTGGTGAGTCCTCGGGGGATGCCATGGCCCCACCCTGCTGTCCCCAGCCCCACACTGGCCCTGGCAGGCTGGTGTCCCCTGTCACCCACAGGTGCCCAGACCACCCAGCTCCTGGTGGAGCCTCCCTGGAGGCCGGCGGTGCCGTGGGACCGGGTGACCCTGACCTGGCAGGGCTCGGGGACCGCCGGTGCCACCACCTGGTACAAGGACGGGCAGTGCTGGGGGCAGCAGGAACGTGACCACCTCATTGTCACTGAAGGTGGCACCTACACGTGTGACAGACCTGGCACCGGGCACAGCCCTACGGTGACAGTCTTACATGGTGAGGGGGGTTTGGATGTCCCCAGCCTGGCTCCTATGGGGACCCCAAGGGCTCTGGGTGGGCTCCGCTCCATGGGTCACCTCCTGGTGTGACCAGAGCCCGTCCCCTGCTCTGGGGACATCCCAGAGCATCCCTGTGCATGGAGACTTCTCTCTCACAATGGGCGGCTCCTGGTGCCTCCTGGTGCCATCATGACCCTCCTGATGGCCCTGGTGTGACAGGACCCCTCTGTCCCCCAGACTGGCTGGTGCTCAGGTGCCAGCACGGGCGCTGCTGGAGGGGGACATGGTGACACTGCGCTGCCGGAGCTGGCAGAACAAACCACTCACGGATGTGTACTTCTACCATGATGGGAAGAAAGTGGAGGGGCTCCATGATGGGACTGAGCTCTCCCTTTCCTCCCTGCGGCTGCACCACAGTGGCCGCTACCTCTGCGGGGGCCGGGTGGTGTCACAGTGGAGAGAGTCAGAGCAGGTGACAGTGACAGTGCACAGTGAGTGCAAGGATGGGGACAGGGAAGCCCAACATCCTCTGAGGGTTTCCCCACCACTGCCTGAATCCTTCATCCCTCCCTTTACTCCTCTCTGGGTCACCCCAAATTTCCCAAGTCCCTCTTGGTTTCCCCCATGACTGCCCAGTTCCCCCTGCAGATCCCTCATCCCTCTCTTTGTCCTCCCCAGCCCTCCCTGGATTCCCCACCCCTTCCAAGGTCCCTGCTCCACCCTCTGGTCTCTCTGCCTTCCCTGGGTCCTCCCATCTCTGAACCCCAAATCATTCCCTGAGGCTCCTCAGTCTCTCGTCTGGTTCCCCATCCCTGCCTGGGTCTCTCCCCCTTCCCACGGGGTCTCGCCATTGTCCCCAGGTCCCAACGTCCCTCCCAGGGTCCCCTTCTTCTCACTGGGATCCTCTCTGCTCCCCTCCAATCCCCTTCTTTCCCCTCCCGTGTCCCACACCCCCCCTGGGTCCCCAATCCCTCCTGTGTCCCCCCATAGGGGTCCCGCTCTTGGGGGTGTCCCTGTCAGCACAGCCCCCTGGGAGACAGGTGACACTTGGGGACAGCCTTGTGCTGAGCTGCACGGTGGCTGTGAGAACAGGTCCGCTGTCCTTCTCCTGGTTAGCAGGGCTCATGGGCACCTCTGGGCTCCAGCCCCCTGCCTGGAGCTGAGCCAGGCTGGGGACAATGACAGCGGCCAGTACTGGTGCCGGGTCAGCAACAGGGACAGAGAGGCCAAGCGTGACCCCATGAATGTCACTGTCCTGGGTGAGCAGGACCCTTGGGCTGGGAGTGACCCCACCCACAGCATCCCCATCCCACCTTTCTTTGTGCCAGCCCTTTCTCTGTCCCCACAGTGCCATTGGCCAATGCCACCATCACCCCTGGTCCCCTGTCATACCAGGTGCGTGCAGGTAACCCTGTGACCCTGTGCTGATCTGTGCAGGTGGGCTCAGCCCTTGTCACCTTCACCTGGCTGCACAATGGGCAGGAGGTGGCCCAGGGTCCCCTCCTGGAGCTCAGGGACTTCGATGTGGAACATTGGGGCACCTACCAGTGCGTGGCCACCAACCAGCTGGGACAGGACGGGCACCGTGTGTTCTGGGCACTCAGCCCTCAGCTGGCCCTGGAGGTGACACCCTGGGTCTCAGGGCGGGTCACACGGGGTCACCAGGGTTTTCAGGACCCCCAGAGTTCCAGGTGACCCCATTGTGTCCCCTCTGTCCCCAGCAGTGGTTGTGAATGTCGGCAGGACCCTCCTGTTCCTGCTCCTGCTCCTGGCTGTCATCGGGGGCTGTCACTGGTGGCATCACCAGGATGGGTGACAATGTGGGGGATGGGGGTCCTGGAGTGAGGGGAAGCCCCCGGAGTGGTGGCAGAGTTTGGCAGCACCCAGGGCCCCTGAGCTGGGGGACACTTAGCCTGCAGTGACTTCAGCTGGGGGTGCTGGGGGGTGTGGGGGCAGTTTGGAGGGTCTTGCTTGGGCTCCAGTGTCATTGCTGTGTTGTAGTGCGTTCTTATATTTTGTAATACTTTGAAGTAGTTTGTTTTGTATTCCCATATTTTTCCCAAATGGTTTATCCCAGACTGTACCCCCCCCCTTCCTTTTACTTGTGTTATCCCTCTCCCGGGATGAGATCATCCCCAAAACCCCCACCCTGGCTCTCTGTCAATCACTCAGCATCCCATCCCCCCTATCCAGAAGTTTCGGTCCAAGTCATCGAGTGATTAGCCAGAGGTTTGGGGTCAGCCCCCCAAGTCCTGCCCCATACGCTGTTTTGTATGTCTATTCCCCCAGCACCCATCCCCCAGAGATACCTATTGGTTGGTAAATGTTATCTACTTTTGGTTTCCTCCTCCCTTTAAATGTGACCTCCGGACATCCCCCGGGGCTCTCGGCAGGAGGCTTCCTGAGGTGCAGGAGCTCCTTCGGGACTCCTTAATAAAAACCTTGGATTATCCCCTGCTGGGAATCGGCCCCTTCTCTTCTACCGATGTCTCTGCCGTCTCTGCTGCAGCGAAGGCAACCAGCCTGAGTGCCCTCAGCACCCTCGGGGCACAGAGAGTGTCTCCCCGCAGTCGGCCGTGTTGGGGCTGCACCCCCCAGTCTCTGCCAACTCGGATCTGGCCCAGAGACTTTGAGAGGCCTGCAGAGAGACTGAGACATCGCTGGGTGGGCTTTGTGTCACATTGGGGTGGCACTGGGAGCTCCTGAAGGATTTGGGGAGCTCCTGGATGTCTGTGCAGGGATGTTGGGGGATCTTTCTGGCATCCTGGGGGAGTTTTGGGGTGCCTCTCTCTGCCAGGCTTGGGGTTCTGGGGGCTCAGAGGGTTGCGGACACCGGGGGTGTTGGGGGCCCTGCGGTGGTGCAGAAGTTCCAGAGGATTCAGGGGTGCTCAGAGTGTCTGGGGAGAATCAGGGATCTGGTGGGAATCAGGGCTGCAGTGGGGATTTGGGGGACCCGTGGGTGGTTGGAGCTGCAAGGTCCCAGGAAGGTTCAGGGGTCCCGGTGTCCCCTCGGTCACCCCCTCCCCTTTCCCTTGCAGAACCCAGGAAGCTCCAGGACAGGTGAGTCAGGGCTTGGGCTGGGACTCCCCTTTTCCCTTCCCCAGACTACTGAGCCCCCCCCTTATCCCCACAGGACCCCCCACTGGAGGAGAGGGCTGTGCTCAACACCCACATCATGGGCACTGAGTGGGCAGTGGGAGAATTTGGGGGGGACAGGGACACGTCACCCACGGGTGTCACCCTCACCCAGGTCCCCACAACCGGAGTCACTCTCACAGCCCCCACGGGGGTCCCCCAGCCCTGCCCCGCCTCGGGATCCCCAGGTGACCAACGCGGAGCTGTCGGGACCCCACAAGGGACAGTGGGACCCCTGTGATTACGAGAGCGTGCTGTGACACTGGGGGCACTGTGGGCACTGGGGGCACTGGGGGTCCCTGCCCCAGGGAATTCCCTGTGTGTTCCCCCCCTGGATCCTGTGCTCCCATACTCAGGGGTTGCCCACAACCCCACAACCCATGTGGGGCTGCCCAGAGCTCCTCGTTCCAGTGCTCCCAGTGCTCCCAGGGGCTCCCCATTCCCTCCCCCAGTGCCAGGGGGTACAGCACCCCTGTCCCTCTCATTGGACCCAAAATGCAGCTTTGTGATTAAACTGGGAGAAATGGTTTTTGTTTGTTCAGCTCTGCCTGACGACCACGGGATTGAGGAGGGTCCCAGTCAGGTTGTTGAGCAGATCATTTTGGGATTCGCAGGATTTTTGGGGCTCCCTCAGTCCATTGGGGACAGGAACAAAATGATCAATTGCTGCATTTCCGTACTGGTTCCCTCACCCCTGCCCTGCAGCGGGGAAGGAGCTGCCGCTCCCTGTTTGTCCCCTCTCGGGGTGACACAGACCAAGGGCTCGGGCACCTGTGGCGGTGCCGCCCCGTTACCTCGGGCACCGATCCGGCAGCTGCCGAGCCCCTCGGGCCCACCCCAGCTCAGCCCATCCCCGCCCGGTGCCCAAAGCCCGCACCCGGCGCTCCCCGAGCGGCGTCTGATCCCCGGAGCTGCTGCGGAGCCTCGGCCAGGGGCACCGGGAGGGCGGAGGGGCCCGGGGACCCCAGGGAGGATCCCCTGGCGCTGCGGGAGCGGAGTCCCGGCCTTGGGTCACTGTCGCCGGTCGCGGCTGCCATCGCACTGCGAGAGCCGGGACTGTCCCAGGCTGCAGGGACCGACGGTGTTGCTGTGTCCCGAGGGGGGATTTTGGGGTCTCACCCCGTCCTTTCCGGGACCCCTTGATCCTCCATCCCCCCCGCACCTACGGGGCTGTTGGGGACGTTGGGGACTGCGCCACTCGCGCCGGGGGCCGTTGGGGACATCTCGCGACAGCCGCTGCCGCTGCCCACGGCCGGGCCTGGCGGCAATCGTGACATCCGCATCCCCCAATGGTGACACGCGACAGCCGCCCCTGCCCGGGATCCGCCTCCCTCCATGCCGGGGACACCCCGGGGTCCCGGGCCCCCCAAAACCCTCCTGGGGACACCTCGGGCCCCCTGACCCCCCCGGTCCCTCCCGGGCTCGGCAGAGGCTCCACAGAAGTTTCGGGGCTCAGAGCCTGCCCGGGGAGCGCCAGGTACGGGGTCGGGCACCGAGGGGGCACCGGGAGGGGAACCGGGCAGGGCTGGGGAGGGGGGATCTGGGCACCGGAAGGATTTTGGGAGGATCTGGGGAGATTTTAGGGTGATTTGGGAGATATGGAGGGCATTTTG
Source organism: Agelaius phoeniceus (assembly GCF_051311805.1). NCBI lineage: Eukaryota > Metazoa > Chordata > Aves > Passeriformes > Icteridae > Agelaius > Agelaius phoeniceus. The sequence goes on from NC_135295.1 coordinate 6,116,044, forward strand.
AGGTGATTTAGGATTATTTTGGGGGCCATTTGGGGGATTAGGAGGGGTTTTGGAGTGATTTTAAGGTATTTTGGGGGTGATTCAGAGGTGATTTTTGGGAAGTGTGGTGAGATTTGGGGTGATATTTGGGCAGATTTTGGAGACTTTGGGGTGATTTGGGGGATTTAGAGGATATTTGGATATTTTGTGCAGAATTTGGAGGATGTTGGGGTGATTTGGAGGATTTTGGGGCAATTTGGGTTGTAGGCATTTTGAGGAGTTTGGGGGTGATTTTGGGTTGATTTTGGTGGATTTTCATGGGATTTTTATGGTATTTTGGGGGGGATTTTTACGGGATATTTTTGTGGGCTTTTGGGAGAATTTGGAGGGGATTTTGGGGTCTCACCCCATCCTTTCCCACAGCCCGAGGGCCGCTCCAGCCCCATCGTGCTGCTCCATGATGTCACCAATGTCACCACCGCCCCCAGAGCGCTGCCCTCGCTCTGGGACAAACCCAAAAGTATCCGAGTCATCACCAGGACCTGATCCAGGAGCTCATGTGAGGCTCCCAAAATCCAACATTTTCCCCCCAACATTTGCTATTTCCCCCCTCCCCCGCCAAAATCTAGGATTTTTTGCCCCAAAATTCGTGATTCTTTCACTGAAAATTCAGGATATTTTGCCCCAAAATTTAGGAATTTTTTGCCCAAAATTCAGGATTTTTTCATTGAAAAGTCAGGGGTTTTTTTCCTCCAAAATTCAGGATATTAAAAAAAAAAACCCGGATTTTTTTGGCTGAAAATCTGGTGGTTTTTCCCCCCAAAATCTTGGATATTTATCCCCTGTCAGTGATCTTGGCCCATGTCCCTCAGAATTCCCAGGGATCGACCCCTGGCCTCGCTCATCATCGGCACCGATGAATTCCAGCGGATCCAGGAGGAGGCTCAGCCTCCGCGGCAGCTCGCGGATCGGCTGCGGATCCTCAAATCCCACCAGGACGCGGCTTTTGAGGGCATCTCCTGATTCCCTGAGCCCCAATTTCCCAATCCCAAATTTTCTGATCCCTCTTTTCCTGATCCCAAATTTCCCAATCCCACTTTTCCTGATCCTGATTTTCCCGATCCTGCTATTCCTCATCCCGAATTTCCTGAGCCCGATTTTCCCTATCCCAAATTTCCCAATCTCCATCTTCCCAATCCCAAATTTTCTGATCCTGCTTTTCCCGACCCCACTTTCCCTGATCGCACTTTTCTGATCCCAACTTTCTCCCAGTCCCGATTTTCCCAATCCCACTTTTCCTGATCCTGATTTTCTGGATCCTGTTGTTCCTGATCCTGATTTTACTGATCCAGGTAATTCCCCGAGATGTCCTTGGGAATGTTGCCAAGAATGGCTCAGGGAATGTCCCTGGGAATGCCTCGGGATGTTCCAGGGATGTCCCCAAAATGTCTGCGGGCTGTCCCGGGGACATCCCTGGGAATGACTCCCAGGAAGACCCCGGGAATGCCCTGGGCTGTCCCTGCGATGTCCCCAGGCTGTATTAACATTGTTTGTGATTCTCTTTATGGTACAGGAATCATTGAGAGAATTCAGCACTCATTCCTGAAGGAAGTCTCTAACAAAGTTCTTTTTCTGTTATTACCCTCTCTGTACAACTTTTCACTTCCCAGGTGAAGTTGCACTTGCCAGCACCTTCCAGTCTCTCTTGGGCATGGCCGCAAAACAGCCCCTGCTGCTTCTTCCTCCACCTGTGTTTGGGCTGTGCAGGTGGCAGAGCCAGCCAGGTTGTGCTCTGTGTTCCAAAGCCTGTTGGGAGCGGGCATGAAAAGCGCTGTGTGCACAGCAGAGAGTCCTGGAAGGTGCTGGCAAGAGCATCCTGCAGGAACAGGGCTCTGGTCCCTGGCCAGGAACAGCCTGGTTTTGGTGCTGTGAGCGCAGGCAGGAGCTGAGGCAGGTGAAGAGGCAGCGGGCAGCTTGTATTTGTAGAGGGCCTGGGGCTGCACGTCTGAACCTGCACCTGGAAACTCACTTGGGGGAATAGGAGCTAGAGCTGGAGTGCCTGTCCTGAAAGGACCTGAAGTCATTCAGCCTTGCCAGCTTTTCTTAAGGGTGTGTTGGTGTTCCCTAAGAAAGCTGCACATTTGGGGAAATGCCTTTGGAGGAAAGGGGCTTGCTTCTCAAGGAAAGAGCTTCCCAGGGAGCTCCCAGTGAGGCAAGTGTGAGTGTCCCCCTCTGGCTCTCTTCTGTGCTCCTTTCAGTCCTTGAGGCCTGTTGAACTTGGCAGAGGGGCAGGGAAAAGGCAGTGAAGTGTAGGTTTGGCATCTGCCTGGACCTGTGGAAACCAACCCAAGCACCTGCAGCAGGGTGTGTTACCCCCTTTGGACAAAGGTATGAGCAGGAGCATCTCTGTCCAGCCATGAGCCCCAAAGCCCTCTGTGAGAGCTGTGAATTAAAAGGCCTTTACACACAGACTTTTCACATCTTTCCTGTCTGCTGTGTTTCAACTCTTGGCAATATGCATTTGCCTCCTGCTTGGTGGGAGCTGCTGTGACCCAGGGCAAGCACAGAGCGCGGATGTATGGGCCAGGGAGCGCGGAGAGTCTTGGCTGATCTTGGTGTGTCCCTGGCCTAGGAAAAGGCCTCCCAAGGTGTCCTGCTCATTGGCTCACCCTGTGCATCTTGGAGACAACAAGGTAGGGATTTCTGGCAGCTCGGCATCAGCCAGCCTTAAAATGGTGTGTGGTGGAGTGAGCCCAGCTGAGATAGGCTGAGAGCAGCCCAGTGCTCCTTGCTCCTCTCTGCTGAGCCGGGAGCGTTTGTCTGCTTTCGGCATGGCCCTGGCTGTGTGTCAGGGCTGCTGCGTGGACACGAGACAGCCGGTCCTGTCCCGCTGGGTGCCAGCGGTGCCTGGCAGCAGCCCTGCATCCACATCAGGATGCTGGCCAAGAGAGGCCCTGGAAGCTGAGGCAGCTGATTTGAAGCTTTTGCGGATACGCACAGGGGATGGCCAGCAGCGTTCCCTCAGGATACAGCAGTGCTGAGGGGTCTCCCCAGAGCTGCCTGATGCCACCCACTTCTTGTGGCAGCAGTGTCTTTCCTGTGGGATGTTCTAGCTCCCCCAAGAGTGAAGAAGGAGCTGGAGAAAGAGCTTGCCAGGCTGCTCTGGATCCTTTCCCAGCAGGCCTGCCAGAGTGGAGAAGTGCGAGCTGAGCGCAGATGTGCCCATGGAAGAGCCGTGCACGGGAAGGCTGGCTGGCAAGGATGACCCAGGAACCATAGGCCTGGCAGGCTGGCTTTGCTCCAAGCCAGGGAAAGTCTTGGAGCAGATCCTCCTGAGTGCCTTCCCACGGCAGGTGCAGGGAAGCAGGGGCCCTGCTGGAGGCTGGGAAAGCTCTGCGGAGGGACGGGCAGAACTGGGGGTCCTGGCGGGCTGTTGAGGGCTTCTGTGGGGGTGTTTGGGGGGTGGGTTTTGAGGAAGGAGTTTCCTGGAAGGTGAGAGGTCTGGGCTTGAATTTGAGTCCCTTTGAAGGCAGCATCTGTGCTTTGGCACAGCTTTGGTTCTGGAGGGCAGAAAGAATCTCTGTGACTATTTCTTTTCCTGGTCCTGTTTCTCCTGCAGGGAACAAGAGGGGAGAGCTGTACTTTCTTGGCCACTTAGATATCTGTACTGGGGGAGGATTAGCCCTTTTGCCATCTACTCATTTGTTTGGGTTACTCTTGTAACGCTGAGTGGTCTTTCATTTCTTGAGAGCTTTTATTCCTTTAAGAGAATGAGGAGATGATCATCCCTTCTTGGAAAAGCACTTGCCAATCAAAGAATGGCCTTCTTTTTGGCTCTGTGTCGTGTTATGTTTGGTCAAGTGACTTCCAGAGGATGATGTTAAGGCAAAGGAGTTGCTGCTTTGAGAAGGGAAGAAACTTCCAAAGCATTTCCCATTCTCGTGGCTATTCATTGGAGAAGTTTGCAACTTTTGCAAGTCCTTGAGTTGAGCAATGGGAAGTAAAGCTTTTCTGAAGTGAGGATTCTTAACTGGCCCGAGCCCACAGAGCAGGGCAGCATTTGCTGATGTTTGGAGCAGTTGCAAGAGATCCTGTGGGGCTGCCTTAGACACGTGGGTGCAGGGATTGCTTCCAGCCTGGGCTACTTTGGCCGGGCTGGGGGCGGCCCCGGGGCAGGCGGCAGTGTGTGCAAGGGCCCTGGCTGGCACGCTGCAGCAGGGTCAGCATTGCATGGAATGGAAGCCGGTGACCAAGGGCCCTTTGTGACACGTGGGAATCAGAAGCTTGCCCGGGTGCTCGGAACAGGCGACGGGACAGAAGGGGACAGAGCGGTGCCGTGAGGAGCCCCCGCACAGCTCGCTCGTTCCCGTCTCAGCCGGAGCTTTTCCACAGCGTCATTCCCGCAGCTGAGCTCGAGGCCAGCCTGCGGGACTCTGTGACTCGGAGCTTTTCCGAGGCGTCTGCCATTCCTGCGGCCAGCGCCATCAAGTCCAAACGGTGGGATTTGGTCACCTGAATGGCTTAGGAGGAGTCTCCTGTCATTGTGGCAGGAGCCCTCAAGAGCAGAGTGCAGGACTTGCTGTCCTGCAGCCTTCCTGAGGTTTGTCTGTCACAGGTGCCTTGAAGGCACAAGTGCAGTTGTTGACATGGCGATATCCTGAGGCATCTCTCTTGAAGGCACCCTCAAGAACAGACTCTGGCATGGCAGCCAGATTGCCCAGCTTGTTGAAAGTGTTCAGGGGGGAAAAGAAGAGAAGCTCTGGAGCCGCCCCAGCACAAGAGCCTGAAGACCCGGAGCAGATCCAGACGCTGCAGGATGGTGAGTAGCAGAGCTGGGCCACAGGGCTGATGGCTACAGCCAGCTTGGCCCCATGCCATCCCATCCCATGCCCTGGGGACATGCCCACGGACAGGATGGAAGAGGGGCAGAGCAGACAGCCCACAATGGCCGTGCTCCATCGCCTGGGTCATGCCAGGGCTCTCCCTGCCTGGGGAGCGCAGGGCTGGGCTGTGTTCTCCGGCCTCTCCCGCAGCCCCTCAGCTCTGGCTGCGCTCGCTCTTTGCCAGGTGCAGCCCTGGAGAAGACACAAGAGCAGGAACCCGGCCGCGGCCGCTTGCGCAAAACCCTGAAGGTACCTGCAGTTACCCCCAGCTGGGCTGGGCCTGCTGTCCCTGCTCAGCCCAGCAGCAGGCTTGGAGCATGCCACGGAGCATGCCTGGCTTCCCTGCCCTTTATTCTCCTGCAGATGTTTGGGAAATTGCTGCGCATTCGACGACGTAGAAAGGTGGGCCCCACAGCAGCTGAGGGCACAGCCCAGCCTGCCTCGGGGCTGACCGAGCTCCAGGCAGAGCCTGATGTCAACCCAGATTGGGCTGAGCGCTCAGAAGACTCTGAGGCTGCAATGAAGGAGGACAGGGCAAAGGCAGACAAGGCAGCAAGTGAGGATGTGGCCGTGACAAACAGCAACACCGCCAAGACCGAGGACATCTCAAATACTGGCAGCAGGCCCACTCTCACTGGGATTCATGCTCCCACTAAGGATCTTTTGGAGGACAGTGCTGCTCCTTCTCAGGAGCAGGTAAGCAGCCTGGGGCCGGGCCTGGAGGCCTGCCAGGATGGTGTGTCCCCTCAAGCCATGGTCCCTGGTCCCTGTGACTGTGGTCACAAGGTTTTTCAGGATGAAGAAGAGACGAGAATGTTGACTCCATGATCAGAAGGCTTGATTTATTTTTTTATGATATATGTTACATTAAGACTATACTAAAAAGAAATAGAAAGGACAAGGTTTCTTCAGAAGCTAGCTAAGCTAAGAATAGAAAAGAATGAATAACAAAGATCTGTGTCTCAGACAGAGAGCAAGAGCCAGCTGTGCCATGAGTGGTCAGGAAATCCCAACATCCACAGGAGACCAATACCAGGTCTACCTGTTGCATTCCACAGCAGCAGATAACCATTGTTTACTTTTGGTTGCTGAAACTGCAGCTTCTCACAAGGAAAAATCCTAAGAAAGGATTTTTCATGAAAGATGTCTGCGACATGTCACCTTTTTTTTATTTAGTTATGTTAAAAGGAAAAAGTGTTTGTAATTTTCTCTGCTGTACTCATGCCGAGGAAAATACAAACACTTGAGAGGTTATCTGTTTCCAGTCAAACCCCACTCAACTGCTCCTGTGGAATTACTGGGAATTTCTTCACCTGTAAAACATAAAATTCTATCATATCACTAAAACAATTCTACAATAAAGGAAAATGCAAAAAGAATGCAAAAAAATTCAAGTCCAAGAAGATGAGTTTCAGGAAAAGTCCATGGTCTGAAGATGTTCCTCTTTGCCATATCTGAAAGTTTCTTTAGGTCCTGAAACAGGCTTGCTACAGAAAAGTCCATCAATAATTATCAAAAGTCCATTGACAGTCTTCAAACAATTAAACAATTTTGAGAAAATTTCTGAAATGTCTTGCCACAGCCCTTTATTGAACAACTTGGGCTGAAGCCAGTCCCTTGCTCCTCAATGCCTCTGAGCTGCTGCCAGCTATTTCACCCTTTTTTATTCAATTCAATTTTTTATTGATTTTTTTTTTGGTTGTTTTTTTTTTTTTTTGTTTGTTTGTTTGTCTTGTCGGAAAGAGCAGCAGCAGCAGAGGAGCCAGAGAGAGGCCCTGGGGGCCCTGGCCCATGTGGAAGGATCAGGAACCCCAGACCTGGCCCACAGAAAGGTGGCCCAGGACCAGAAGGGGGAAGCAAAGCCCCCAAACCCAACAGGAGGCCGGGAGGTGGCCCTGGCCCAAGCAACCAAGCCAGACAGCCCAGGCCCAGCCCCCTGCTGGGCAGGCTCTGCATTGGCACAGACCCGCACCCTGCTGCCAGTACAATGGCAGAAGTGGTGACCAAACGCTTCCTTTCCCCAAAATCACCGAGGCATGCCGGCAATGGGAAGACAGAAGCTGTCCCAAGAATCTTCGTCTCGGGTCTGGGGATGTCCTTTCCCCACAGCAGAAAAGCGATGCTCGCTTCCTGCTGTGCCCTCTGCCTCTGCAATGCAAATGCACCAGGTGTTCCTCCCATCTGCCTCAGGGCACCACCTCCACCCTCTCTGGGCTGGGGACCAGGGGCAGAACTTTTGGGACCCACCTCCCCCCCGCCGCTGGGGTGCGCGAGGGGCGGCAGAGAGATTCGCATCCCCCAGGGGGAAACCCCGGACCAAACACCTCCCGGCCCGCCAAGAATGCTGATCTTGAAAACAGGCAGCCGGGCTGCGCCCACAGCCAGCTGTCGGGCCATGCCTCCTCCACGGAAGGAGAGGCTCACGCCCTCTTCCCCTGTCCCAGCTCCCCCCATAGCGGCAGCCCCGGGACAACCCAAAAAACTCGGGGAGGAAGTCACGCTGGATGCAGGAGGCGCCACTGCAGCCGCCACCGGCTCCAGGGCAGCCTCTGATGCAGACACGGAGGATGGAGTCGCCGCAGGTGGCAGAACTGCCGGGGCGGGCAGCGGGGCCGCCTGGGGAGGTGGCAGGGGTGGCACGGGGTCGGCAGCATCTTCTGAGCCGGACATCGGCCGCGGAAGCGCAGTCGCAGAAGGCAGCGGAGCCCGCACGGGAGGCAGCAGGACGGCCGCGGGAGGGGCCGCGCGGGGAAGCGACCGCACGCGCGGGGCAGGTTGGGGCGGCGCTCGTGGCGCTGGGCGGGGCGGCTCCGCTTACTCCCATCCCCCCTGAGAGCAACCAGAGGGGGGAAAAACCGGCTCCGTCTGAGCATGCTCCGAAGACGCAGTAAAAAAAAACTTCGGCTGCGGGTGAAGCTTCGCCCCCCCGCTGTGGTTCAGGGGGGCTGGAAAGCAGCAGAGCGTCCCCCTCCAAAGGGTCTTCCCCCAGAATTGGGGGGAACGGGGCTTTCCCCTTGCAGTTCGCAATCCAGGGAAAAACAGCTGCTCTCCGTTTCAAGACTAGAAAGAGCAACAAAAAGGTTGGATAAATCGAGGGGCATCCGAACCCATGGTCCAAAAAGAATTGGAAAATGGAGTCCATACACTCCCAGATGAACATATCGAGGGCATATAGCACATTCGTAAAAAACCCAAAGAGCTCTGCCCATCGAAAAAACTCATAGAAATCTGTCTCCAACAGGAGAATTCCGTCCTCTTCACCCCATTTTTGCCAGAGGGCAATAAGTTTCTCCTCTGAAGGGGAGAATGGAACCTCATCCTCTAGGGGAGAAGTCCTCCAGATGAGCAGCCACAAACTGCGAATGGCCTCATCTTCAGGAGGGGAAAAACCAACAGTACCTTGTGACAGTGTCCAGGACTCTCTGGCTATCTGCACGGTGCTGCTGAGCTTTCTGAACATCTTCCTGGAGGCTTTTCAGAAGGTTCTCTTCGTGGTCAGCCTTGCTGTGAACTCTGTCCAAATTCGGATCTTCAGTTCTTCAGCTCCTGGCTAGAATCCACTTCTGTGGTCACTTGTGAAGCAACCATCAATGCCACACATTTGGGGTTTACCCAGTGCAGCAATGCTTCTCTGGTGGTCTCACCAAGTGATGATTGTCCTCCTCAGTCGAGGGGTCACCAATTGTGACCGTGGTCACAAGGGTTTTCCGGATGAAGAAGAGACGAGAATGTTGACTCCATGATCAGGCTTGATTTATTTTTTTATGATATATGTTACATTAAGTCTATATTAAAAGAAATAGAAAGGACAAGGTTTCTTCAGAAGCTAGCTAAGCTAAGAATAGAAAAGAATGAATAACAAAGATCTGTGTCTCAGACAGAGAGCAAGAGCCATCTCTGCCATGAGTGGTCAGGAAATCCCAACATCCACAGGAGACCAATACCAGGTCTACCTGTTGCATTCCACAGCAGCAGATAACCATTGTTTACTTTTGGTTGCTGAAACTGCAGCTTCTCACAAGGAAAAATCCTAAGAAAGGATTTTCATGAAAGATGTCTGCGACAGTTCACCTCCTGGTGTAACCAGAGCCTGTCCCCTGCTATGGGGACATCCCAGATTATCCTAGTGTTGGGGAAACCATGTGGGAATTGGGAGCCCTGGTGCACTGGGTGTAACCAGGATAGGGTCCTGGTGCCATCGGGTGTAACAGGACCCCTCTGTCCCCCAGGCCCGCTGGTGCTGCAGGTGCCGGCACAGGCGCTGCTGGAGGGGACACGGTGACACTGAGCTGCCAGGGCTGGTGGAACTGCACGGTCACCTCGGTGTCCTTCTACCATGAGGAGAAGGGTCCGGGGGGGGCTCTGTGATGGCACCGAGCTGTCCCTGTCCCCTCTGCAGCTGCACCACAGCAGTCGCTACAGCTGCAGGGTCTGGTGAAATACTGGTGGTCAGGGAGGTCATGAAATTCAGCACCGGTGACAGTGACAGGGCATGGTGAGCACCCCGTAGCTGCCACCCTGACACCCCCACAGCCCCTCCCCAGGGATTCAGGCTCACAAATCCTCCTCCCCTCTCCTTCCCAGAGCTTTTCTCAGTGCCAGTGCTGGAGGGTCCCCCCAAGCACTCTGAGGTGTCCCCCCTGACTCTCAGCTGCCTCAGCACCCCCAGCCCTCTGCGGCCCCGAGCCCGCCTCCTGCACGTGTTCTACTGGAACGGGCAGGTGGTGGGGGGCCCGAGGGGTCCCTGCAGCTGCTGGTGCCTGCCACGGGGGTCTCCCACTCGGGGAATTACAGATGCCAGCTGCGCTCCGAGGGGGATGCTGTGCAAAAGAGCAGCGCCCGGCTCTGTGTCACGGTGCGCAGTGAGTGCAGGGATGGGCACGGGGAGCCCCCACAGCCTCCTCAGCTCTCCCAGGCCTTCAGGGAATGCCCAGTCCTTCCAGACACCTGCCCTGTGGCCCCAGCCTCTCCCGGATCCTACCCTTGCTCCCCTGCTCCCTTCTCATGTGCCTCTCAGGGTCCCCCACCCCTAGAGGGCTACCCCCATCCTACCCCTACACATTTTCCCTGTCCTGCCATCCCTGACCCGGGTCCCACCCCAGGTGCCCCCATTCCTGGCTTGTGTCTCCCCATCCCTCTCTGAGTCCCCTCACCCCTCCCAGAATCCCCCCCATCCCTCTATGAGGTCACATCATCCCTTCCCTCAGTCCCCATACCCACCCTGGTGTCATCCCCTCACCCCTCCAGGTGTCCCTTGGGGTTCTTTTCCAAGCCCCACCAATCTCTGCGCCCCCTCTCCCTCACTGGGGTCTCACTGCCCCTCCCTGCCCCTCCCCTACCACCCCCCCGGGTCCCTCACTGTCCCTTGCTATCCTCCCCTCCTGCAGGGGTCCTGCCCTCCGAGGTGTCCCTGTCAGTGCAGCCCCCCAGGGGACAGGTGGCACTCAGGGACTACCTGGTGCTGAGCTGCGCGTTGCCGTGGGGACAGGTCCCCTGTCCTTCTCCTAGCACTGAGAGGGCTCAGGGGCATCACTGGGCACCAGTCCCCGCCTCTAGCTGTGCCACATTGGGGACAATGACAGCGGCCCGTACCGGTGCCGGGCCAGCGACGGGGACAGCGTGGCCGAGAGTGACCCCCTGAATGTCACTGTCCTGGGTGTCATTGTGGCCTGGCGCCAGTGGCACCGTGTGGGTGGGTGACAATGGGGGCACAGGCGTCCCAGGGAGCTGTAGAGGCACCCAGTGTTGGACAATGATTGGGCAGCACCCACAGCCCCAAAATTGTGGCATTGTCTGGGGGTCCTTTAGGGTTTGGAGAGGTGCTGGAGGGTCCTGCAGGAATGCTGGGGGTTCTCTCAGAGGCCCTTGGGGAAGTTAGGAGGTCTCTGTCCCTGCTGGGCTTTGAGTTCTTTTGGCCAAGTTGGCTGGGGACACTGGGGAGGTTCCTGAATTCTGGGAGGCTTCAGGGATGCTTGAGGGTTCTGTTGTAAATTGAGGGTCCTATGGGGGGTCAGGAATCCTGGGAGGGTTCAGGGCCCTGCGATTCCACAGTCACATCTCCCGTCTTTCCTCTGCAGCTTCCAAGAAGCACCAGGAAAGGTTGGTGAAGGGCTCCCGACATGAGTCCCCTTTTACCCCCACCTCACAGCTCTCCGTTCCCTGACCCACATCCCCTTTATTCCCTCAGGGCCCCGCCGGATCCCGCGGCCCCCCCAGAGGAGGGGGAGCTGCTGTACACCCACGTCGTGGTCACCAAGAGGGCAGGGGGTGAGTACGGGGGGGACACACGCAGAGGGACACGTCACCCACCAGTGTCACCCCACCCAGATCCCACAGCCCGTGTCTCTCGCAGCGTCCCCCCGTGCCACCACCCTCCAGCATCCCCAGGTGACCAACGTGGAGCTGCGGGGACCCCAGGGGCGACCGCGGGAACCCAGTGACATCTACGGGAATGTGCTGTGACACTGGGGGGAACTGGGGGCACTGGGGGTCCCCACACATGGGCACCCACTCGTGTCTGTGCTGCCACTAAAAAATGCCCCTCCTGCACCCCATGGAGGCACAAAGATCCCAAAAGAGCTAAAAGATGAACAATTTGCTGAAACAGCAATGAGAGAGAATAAAACCAACAACAACAAGGTTCAGAGTCTAAAGGATCACAGAAGGAACAATTTCCAGGGAAAGCCCCCAAAAGGGAACAAACCCCAGACATTTCCCACAGCAGTCTTCCTCCACCACAGGAATCTTGCAGGGCCCTGGATCTTCCTTCCTCTGATGGCCACAGTGGCCTTCAGGAGGCTCTGGATTCTCTTCTCCCCTGTCCCAAACCATCCTCTGGACTGTTCTCACCCCAGAAAGTCTCTGTGGGGTTTCCAGTCTCCCCCTTTTCCAGGGCAGTCGGGATCAGGCCATGGCAAAGGGTGGGGTGTCAGAGACAGGAAAAGTTTGATGTCTGGAGATATTTTGGAAAAGCTGCGCGTGGCCCGGGTGGGTCAGGCCTTGCTTATGGTGAGACAGGGCCCCGTCTGTCCCTCAGTCTGTCAGCCATGGCACACTGGGGACAGTGTGATGCTCTGCCAAAGCCAGCTCCTGAGTGGCCGGGTGACCAGATGTGCCAGCTATGGAGAGGGCTCTTGGTGGCCCAACTGGCTCAAAAGGCAGAGCATGAGGTGGCCAAGTCCCTGACTGTGTCTCCTCTTGGGTTGTCTTTAACATCCAGGCTGGAACCCAGGATTCGGCAACTCGTTTAAATGAGAAATATCTGCCAAGCTAAATGGGAGCGTTCCTGGAATTGAAAGAAGACCCCTGTGTAAAACTTTTTTTAATTTCAAAAATGAGGGGGCTTCCAGGCAAAACTGTAGTAAAAGGAATAACAGCTCTTTACTGGGAAATTTATAAAGCAGAACAGAACAAACAACACAAACCCAGAACTTTTCCTCCTGCTCAGCGCTGTTGGTTTTTGTGGCAGTTATAACCGCGGCCAGCAGGGGGCGCTGCAGGGAGCACTCCCGGCCAGCAGGGGGCGCCCCGCTCCAGCTCCATCCCCTCAGGGGCCATGGCGGCCTCGGGCGGGAGGGAGGAGGGCAAATCGCTCCTTTTGCAAACTTGCAGATTGTTGTTGTCTTTGCAGTAGTTCTTGGGTCTCTCATTCCCTTACCAAGAGGAACACATGATCACCTTATGGACTGGTTGCCTCAGAGCAGCCCCTGCAGGGGGCGTTTCCAGCTAGCCCCACTCTGAAAAACCATCAAAAGCCCTCTCATGTTGTCATCTTATTGCAAAGGTTCCCATACTTTCTTCGTGATTTCTTATGGGCAGCTCCTAGCAGTACTGAATCTTTCATCTTCACAGCAGAGCTAAAAACACCAACTCTCTTTACCCAGCTAACTCACTCTTTTGTAGCACTCGTCTTCTCATTAGACAGAGCTGTGGCCTGTTAAGGGCAGGTTTGTTCTTAATCTTTGGTGATTAGTACAGCTGCAACTCTTCAGGTGTGAGGCTACTTTCTGCACTATCTTTATTTTCTTACATTCTATCCTTCCACACTCTCAGAGCCACTGCTTGGGCTCTCTTTGGGTTTGTGCTTGTTGCAGGGCATAGCAAACCACAGCCAGGCCTTTCTCCACGCACAGAATTCTCACCTCTGCAGCAGCTCTAAAGCTGCCAGAATCAAAGCCAAGGGAGCAGGGGGGTCCCTCAGGTGCTGGCTGTCACCTGGGGCTGGGCAGAGCAGGGCTGGGCAATGGCCATCCCTGTGCAGTGGGGCTGGGCCATGGCTGGGCTGAACCCTTGGATGGCCACTGGCTTCAAGGAGAGGTGTTTGGGAGCTCCTTCCTGTCCTGGACTCCTTTCCCCAGCTGGTCTTGCTGGTTCAGATCCTGCAGGGGAGGATCAAGAATGGAGAAGTCTGGAGTCCCCCAGAGCTGCCATGCCCCAGGACAAGAGCCCCTTGTCCAGCCCATGTCCCCCCTTGGACAGGATCCCCCCCGGACAGGACAGGAGCCCCCTGGATGTCCCCCCCAAGAGAGAAACCACCTCTGTGTGAGAAAGGTGTCAAACAGCCTCTTCCTTCTTCTGCAGGAGAGAGAAAGTGAATGTGTTTGGGGGGGGGGGGGTAAAAGCTGGACCTCCCCATCCCCCATAGCCTCCCCAGCCCTCCCTGCAGACCCCTCACCCCTGCTTCCCCCACCCTGGGCTTTCCCAGCCCATTCCCTGCTCAGGTGTCCCCTAGGATCATCAAGGCACACACTGGGGTCTTGTGAAATTGAGGGGTAAAATGATGTAAATGGAATAAACAGAGGAAAAAGTCACTGTGAGCTGTGGGGGCACAGACCCAGAGCCCCGCAAAATCTGTCTGGGGTGATCCCCAGGCCGCTGGCACCTTGTGGGGGCTGTGCTGGCTCTGAGTTACCCCAAAATCTGAAGCACCCAGGGAAGGAGCTGCAACCCATGGGCTCACCCAGCCACTGCCTATCCCTGGCACCCACATTCCCCGGAAACCGAAACATGGGACCCCCATTCCTTATATCCCACCCTCTCTGCGGCCCCATTCCCAGTACTGACATTCCCCAGTATCTCCATGGCCCAGGACCCCATTCCCAAGGAACCCTCTCCCGTTCATTCCATCCCCTGAAATCCTCCTAGGACCCACCATTCCCCAATCCCATGAACCCAAATCCCTGGAGCCCACATTCCCCTGGGACTCCCATCCCTGAGTCCCCCCAGCTATGGGGACGCTCAGTCCCATGGCATCCCCATCGCCGGACATTCCCCTTCCTCACCACCCCCATTTCCCAGTGACCCCATTCCTGCCTCCCCAAACCCACCGAGCCCCCCACTCCTGGGAACCCCATGTCCTACTTTGTCCCACCCACCCGTGTCCCCAGCCTGTCCCCACCCTGCCCCCACCAAGGGCCACCTACACATGGGGACAGACGTGACCTCGCTTCCTTCCCCTTCATCCGAGGAGCCGCCAGCCATGGGAGTGGTGGCCACAGCAGCGAGTGACAGCCAGTGCACATGGCTGGGGACACTGGGATGGCCGGGAAGGTGGCGCTGCTCCTGTGGGGTGAGTGCCCTGGGAACGGGCCTGACACCCTGGGGATTGGGAGGGGAGGGGGCACAGGGGGGCTGTGGGGTCCTCTGGGGTCCCCAATGCCAGCAGTGCCAGAGCATGTTACCCACAGTGGACCTTGGTGGGACTGAGGATGTAGGGTGGCTTTGGGGACAGGAATAGGGGGGCAGGAATTTGGGGATGGGAATATGGGCACAGGAATGTGGGGACTGGCACCTTTGGGCTCAGGTAGCTCTGGGGATAGGGACAAGGGACCTGGGATGCAGGGACAGAAAGCGACAAGAACCGCGAGGATGTGGCCATGGGGATGGGATCATGGGGATGGGATCATGAGCTGGTGGGGATGACCTGGGCCAGCATGGGCTGTGTCTGTGGTGTCCTCGTGCCTGGGGTATCCAAAGTGTCCCCATGTTCTGCCTCAGCCCAGGGTGGCCTCAGTGTCCCTGTTCCCAAGGTGTCTGTGCCACAGGGATGTGGTACACAGGTGGCTGTGACACAGACATGTCCTCCTGCCTCTCCAAATCTTTTTGAGACCACCCACGCACACTTTCCCACAAGAAATGCTGTCCCAACAGGGACAGTTTTTGGGGACAGCAACCACACCCTGTACCCTGGTGCCTCTGTCCTCACAGTCCCACCCCCACCCAGCCCTGTCCCTTCTCCCTTCCAGCCCAGACCCTCGGCCTCACTGGTGAGTCCTCAGGGGATGCCATGGACCCACCCTGCTCTCCCCAGCCCCGCACTGGCCCTGGCAGGCTGGTGTCCCCTGTCACCCGCAGGTGCCCAGACCACCCAGCTCCTGGTGGAGCCCCCCTGGAGGCCGGCGGTGCTGTGGGACCGGGTGACACTGACCTGCCAGGGCTCGGGAAGTGCTGGTGCCACCACCTGGTACAAGGATGGGCAGCGCTGGTGGCAGGAGGGATGTGACCTCCTCAGTGTCACCGAGAGTGGCACCTACACATGTGACAGACCCAGCACCAAGCGCAGCCCCGCCATGACAGTCTTAGATGGTGAGGGTGGATCTTTAATGATCAGGGTGGCCCCTGAGAGGTCAGGGTGGGCTCCACTCCATGGGTGGGCTCACACCCCTCATGTGGCGAGAGCCTGTGCCCTGCACACAGGGACATCCCAGTGCAGCCCAGTGCACTCCAGAGCCCCCAGATGTCACTGGTGCTATTGGCACCCACCTCAGAATGGTCTCATCAGTAAAATGTGACCTTCCTGTCCCACAGACCCACTGGTGCTGCAGGTGCCAGAGCGGGCACTGCTGGAGGGGGACACAGTGACACTGCGCTGCCGGGGCCGGCAGGAAAACCATCTCAGCAGGGTGCGATTTTACTGGGATGAGAAGGAGCTCAGGGAGTCCCTCAGGGGAACCGAGCTGTCCCTGTCCCCCCTGCAGCTGCACCACAGCAGCCGCTACAGCTGTGCAGGCTTGGTGGGGTCCTGGCAGTCCCGGTCAGCACCAGTGACAGTGACAGTGCAGGGTGAGCATCCCCCATGGCTGGAACTCCAATATCTTGACAACCCCAAAGCCACTTCCCAGCAGATTCAGAGCCACATTCCTCACCTCTTCTCTCCTTCCCAGAGCTCTTCTCGGTGCCGGTGCTGAAGGGTCCCCCCACACCCACCGAGGGGTCCCCTCTGACTCTCAGCTGCCTCAGCACCCCCAACCCCCTGTGGCCCCGAGCCCCCCTCCTGCACGTGTTCTACCAGGACAGGCAGGTGGTGGGGGGCCCACAGGGGTCCCCGCAGCTACTGGTGCCCGCCGTGGGGGTCTCCCACTCGGGGAATTATGGCTGTGAGGTGCACTCCCAGAGTGGGGCCGTGCGGAAGAGCAGCGCCCAGCTCCGCGTCACGGTGCGCAGTGAGTGCGGGGATGGGCACGGGGAGCCCCCACAGCCTCCTTGGGTCCCCCACAATGCCTGGCATCACCCAGCCCTCCCTGATGCCTGCTCTGGGCTACCCAACCTTTCCCGGATCCCTCCCTGGCTCCCACCCTCCTTTCTTGTCTCCCTCCCTGGGACCCCCAGCCCCTACATGGGTACCCCCATCCTTCCCTGGCACCGTTTCCATGTCCTGCCATTGCTGCCCCGGGTCCCTCCCCAGGTCCCCCCATTCCTGGCTCGTGTTTCCCTCCATCCCACATTGGGTCCCCTCACCCCTCCCTGAGTCCCATCACCCCTCTCTGAGTTCTCCACACATTCCCCAGATCACACCATCCCCTCCCTGGGTCCCCCTACCCCCTGCCCTGGTGTTGCCCACCTCCCTCTCCAGGTGTTCTCTCCCTGACCCCCCCAGCATCCCTCAGGGTTCCTTTCGAAGCACACCCCCCGCCTCCATCTCTGTACCCGCTCTCCATCACTGGAGTTCCCCTGCCCCTCCCTGAACCCCCTGGGTCCCTCACTGTTCCCTGGTGTCCCCCTCTCCTGCAGGGGTCCTGCCCTCGGGGGTGTCCCTGTCAGTGCAGCCCCCCGGGGGACAGGTGGCACTGGGGGACAGCCTGGAGCTGAACTGCTCAGTGACCATGGGAACAGGTGCCCTGTCCTTCTCCTGGCACCGGGAGGGCTTGGGGGCACTACTGGGCACCGGTCCGCACCTGGAGCTGTGCCACATTGGGGACAATGACAGCGGCCAGAACCGGTGCTGGGTCAGCGATGGGGACAGTGTGGCCGAGAGTGACCCCCTGAATGTCACCGTCCTGGGTGAGTGGGACCCTCGGGCTGGGGATGAGCCCACCCAGAGCACTCCCATCCCACCCTGCCATTTGTCAGCCCTGTCCGTGTCCCCACAGTGCCCGTGGCCAATGCCACCATCACCCCCAGTCCCCTGTCACACCAGGTGCGTGCAGGTGACAACGTGACCCTTCACTGCTTAGTGCAGGTGGGCTCCGCCCCTGTCACCTTCACCTGGCTGCACAATGGACAGGAGGTGGCCCAGGGTCCCCTCCTGGAGCTCAGGGATGTTGATGTGGGACATTCGGGCACCTACCAGTGCATGGCCACCAACCAGCTGGGACAGGATGGGCACCGCGTGTTCCGGGCTCTCAGCTCTGAGCTGGCCCTGGGGGTGACACCTCAGTCATCCTTGCTCACAGGTGGAGTCACACGGGGTTGCTGGGGTGTTCAGGATGCCTACAGTTCAGGGTGAACCCAATGTGTCCCCTCTGTCCCCAGCAGTGGCTGTGAATGTCGGCAGGACCCTCCTGTTTCTGCTCCTGGCTGTCATCGGGGGCTGTCCCTGGTGGCACCACCGGGGTGGGTGACAATGGGGGGGATGGGGGTCCTGGAGTGAGGGCGAGCCCCCAGAGCTGAGGCAGAGATTGGCAGCACCCAGGGCCCCTGTACTGGGGGACACTGAGCCTGCAGTGACCTCAGCTGGGGGTCCTGAGTGATTTGGGGGGAATTTGGAGGGTCTTGCTTGGGCTCCAGGGCCTTCCCTAAGTGGGCTTTGAGGAACATTGGTGTGGCACAGGGAGCTCGTGGAGCATTTGTGGAGGTCCTGGAGGGAAGTGCAGGGATGTTGGGGGATCTTTCTGGGGTCCTATGGGAGTTTGGGGGTGCCCATCCCTGCCAGGCTTGGGGTTCTGGGGGCTCAGAGGGTTGGGGGCGCCAGGAGGACTGGAGGCACTGCAGTGATGCACAAGTTCCGGGGGGTTCAGTGGTGCTCAGAGTCTCCGGAGGGAGTCAGGGATCCATTGGGAATTGGGGCTGCAGTGGAGATTTGGGGGTCCCGTGGGTGGTTGGAGCTGCAAGGTCCCAGGAAAGTTCAGGGGTCCCAGTGTCCCCATGGTCACCCCCTCCCCTTTCCCTTGCAGCTGCCAGGAAGCTCCAGGACAGGTGAGTGGGGGGCTCAGGCAGGGACTCCCCTTTCCCCCTCCCCAGACACCACCCAGACCCCCCCTTATCCCCACAGGACGCCCCCGTGGAGGAGGGGGCTGTGCTCAACACCCACATCAGGGGCACCGAGTGGGCAGAGGGTGAGTACAGGGGGGACAGGGACACGTCACCCACAGTTGTCACCCCCCCCAACCACATCCCCACAACCGGTGTCTCTCTCAGGGCCCCCACGGGTGTCCCCCAGCCCTGCCCCACCTCAGGATCCACAAGTGACCAACACGGAGCTGTCGGGACCCCACGAGGGACAGTGGGACCCCTGTGATTGTGATGATGTGCTGTGACACTGGGGGCACTGGGGGCATCAATTCCCCTCAGGGGTCTCTTCTTCCTCTTCACAGCACCCACAGGACTCCTCATTCCCCCTCCCAGAGCCAGGGGGACACACAATGTTTTTCCCTCTTATTGTACACAAAATGACACGTTTGATTAAACTGTGTGAGAAACAAGGCTCACTCTTTAAAATTTGTAAATGTTTAATAATGGACAAAAGGGACAGTAAACAGCGGGCTGGGTGTCTGGCAACTGCCAGAGGCCTACAGTTAACTACAACAATGCTCCTTACATACCTTTTCATTGTATTGGATAAATACATACTCAGGAGGGTTATACATATTCAAACACTCTTTCCAGTTTACATGTTCTGGGAATTCTTTTGCTTAGTTTCACCCTTGATTAATTTTCATAAAGTACACACCATACTGTAGATTAAATTTAAATATTTTATATTCTCACAAGTCCCCCCTGTTCTGTGATTTGACAGTTCTTGATAAATGAAGGGTCAGTGGTAAATTCCTCTTTGCATTCTCTTTTTTGATGTTTATTTACTCACTACTTTTCAATGTGTTCTTCTCATACAGATAAGATAATCCACTAGTACATTAAATTAACATTAGCTATTTCACAAAATTATCTGAGTTATTCTCACCATTGTCACTTAGTTACACAAAGAAAGGTATTAGCTACTTCTGCAACAGTTAATGTTGTAAAACACAGCCCATTGTCTTTATCTTGATACTTTGTGAGTGTCTAAACTAGAATATATTTATTACACTATATATATATATTTTACACAGGGATTAGGGTAAAAGGCTGACAAAAATTGTAGTGTATCAAAAGCAGTTAAAAAGTGATTACAAACTGTATTATACCAAAATAATTTGGAAAAACCAATATAATAACGAAAGCCAATGACTATGTAGTTATTCATAACAGGGAGAAGGGGTATGGAAGGGTTTATTTGATTTCTCCTTACCCTGCTCTGATTTTGTCAGCAATAAATTCAATTCATATCTCTAATTCCGAGGCAGTTTTGCCCGTGACAGGATTTGATGAATGATCTCTCCTGGTCCTTGTCTCAACCCAGGAACCTTTCATTCAATTTTCTCTCCCCATCCAGGTGTGGAGGGCAATGAGAGAGCGGCTGGGGTGGGTGCGGGGCATCCGGGCACTGTCCATCCATGGCAAGGCAGGGAGGAGGAGGAGGGTCCAGGCCAGGTTGTTGAGCAGATTGGTGTGGGATTTGCAGTTGTTTTGTGGATTTCTCAGTCCCTTGAGCAAAAGGACAGAGGATCAATTGATACCCTTCTGGGCTGGTTCCCCCACAGCTGCCCCTGCAGGGGGGTTTCCAGCCAGCCCTGCTCTGAAAACCATCAAAGGCCCTCACAGAGCCACTGCTTGGGCTCCCTTTGGGCTTTGTGCTTCTTGCAGCGCTGAGCAAACCACAGCCAGGCCTTCTCCCTCATAGAATTCTCACCTCTGCAGCAGCTCTAAAGCTGCCAGAATCAAAGCCAAGGGGGCAGGGGGGACCCTCAGCCGCTGGCTGCCACCTGGGGCTGGGCAGAGCAGGGCTGGGCAATGGCCATCCCTGTGCAGTGGGGCTGGGCCATGGCTGGGCCCCGCCCTTGGATGGGCCACCAACAACATCAGCCACTCCACAATACACAGCACTGTCCCAACAAAATCACAATATTTAATCAACAAGATAATCAGTAATGTAATATCAATTCATATATTATCACACAAAAGTCAACTTCCATTAAATTGTTTCTCACAATACATACCAGTAAAGAGGTCTTATTCCTGTTCCCACATTTTTACCTAAAAGCCATGTAATTTCAATGTTACAATAATTCACAGTGATGGGGGTTGTATTTTCCATTCCAATGGAGGTTCCCACCTTGTTCAGCTTCCTTGACAGAGCAGAACAAAGAAACACCATTTCTGCCAGTTTAACCAAAGAGCTGCATTTTTGTCCCAGGAGCAGGGAACCAGGTCCTGTGCCCCCTTACACCTGGGACGGGCACCAGTAAGCCACCTTAGTGGGAGCACTGGGAGGGGGATTGCGGAGCCACTAAGCACACTGGGGTTAAGAGGAACAAATCTGAATTTGATTTATGTCTCAAGATTTGCTACACATGAGGTGAAAAATGAACATGTGCTGGGAACCCTGTCCCTGGCGGCTTCACACAACAGAGAACCAGGGGAGAGAAAGCTCCAGTGATCAGGCTGTGAGTGACCCCCACAGGCTGGTGGGACACACGCCCAGGAAAAAATGCCCAGGAAATCGGGCTGTGGGAGGAGCCTTTGCAAATTAAAGAAGCAAACTGTGACACAACAGGAGTGTTTTTCTTTGGGTTTCTTGGAGGGATCAGGGGCTTGCTCAGAGGGTCAGCCTGGCCCTCCTCCCCTGTGGGATTGACATTCTCTGAACCTGGGTGAAGCAGTGAGAGAAGCATAGAATGATCCAAACAATTCTTACCTCATTTACTGCTCCTGTGTTTTTCACAAGTGGAATGCATTATGGAAGATTGTTTACCTGAAGGGAATTGGTAACTGGATTCTGGTGTGAGTGTTTTGATTCACTGACCAATTGAATCCAGGTGTGTGTGTGTGGGGACTGTTTGCTGACAGTCATGAGATTGTGTGCAGTGGAGTGCAGTTGAGTGCTTGGCAGATTCAGTTTAGATGTAATGTAATATGGCATAGAATAATATAGTATAATAAAGTAATTAATTAGCCTTCTGATAAAATGGAGTCAGATGCATCACTCCTCCCAGTTGTCAGGCAAAAATATCACCGATACTCCCCCCCCCTCACCTTTTCCTCCCAGTGGTCCTTCTTCCCTGTCTGCACCCGTTCTTCCCTGCTTCGCTGCTTCCCCGAGGCAGCTCATTCCTGCTCGTCCTGGACGTTCCTTCATTGCTTCCCCGATGGAGCGGATGCTGCCTGCACCCACCCGCCGCCTCTGCCGCGTTTCCCACGCTGCCCACAGCCCTGAGCCTGCTGCACCTGCCCGTGGCAGCCCCAGCCCGCGGCAGCCAGCCCAGAGCCACCAGTGCCCAGCACCAGCCCGCAGCCAGCCCGCAGCAGCCCCTGCAGCCATCGCTCGCAATGCCAGAGACACGCAGGGGCCGTCCTTGGAAATCACGCCCAGCCACTCACAAAAGCCATGTGGGCTCGCCCTGGCTTGCAGCACACACACTCCATCTGCCGAGCTGATGCCCACAGAGCGCCCGGGCTTCTTGCGGTAACGCTGTCCCTGTCTTCTGTTTCTCTCTCTGTCCTTTTCCCTTTCTACTCCCTTCTCTTCCCCTTTGGTAAGAACCCTTACCCTCCTTTATCAATAAACAGTTCTCAGATATAATATTGCCATGTTTGTGCTTCATTTTCATCTGAGAAACCTTTCAGCAAGAATCCTCCCCGACTCCCCCTTTTACAGTGGGATGGGACAGGGGGAGTGGGAGGGGGAATGGGGAAGCCCTGGGTGTACTGCAAGCACAGTGGGGAGAGAATGGGGCAGTCCCTGAGGGTACTTGGGCACTTGGATGGGGCTGGGGAGCCCCTGCAGGTACGAGCAAAGGGATGGGGGAGCCCTTGGGGGTAGTGGGAGAGGAAATGGGGAGCAGAGGGTGACCTGTGTAGCCTCCCCCTGACCCATGACCTCCTCCCTTGGAAGGATGGGCAACCACAGGAGCCATGGAGGGAGCACCCCCAGTGTCACCCAGTGCCTCCCGCTTCCCAGAGCATCACAACTTTTGGTGTAGATTGTCATAGATGTCACTGGGCTCCCACAGTTGCCTTTGCAGCTCCATGTACGTCGCCTGAGGATCCTCCAGCGGGGTTGCCAGGGGGTCTTTGGGGGCCCTGTGGGAATAAGGGGGTGTGTGGAAGGGGATGGGAGGTGCTGGGGGTTTGGGTAAAAGGTGTATCATGGCTGGAGCCTGCACCCACCTTTACTGGTTCTTCCTGGCAGCTGCAGAGGAAAGAGGGGAGGGGTGACTGTGGGGTCCCCAGGGCCCTGAATGCTCTCAGGATTCCTGAACTCCCATGGGACCCTCAGTCTTCAACAGGACCCTCATGCATCCCTGGAGCCCCCCAGAATTCATGAACATCCTCAGTGCCCCAAATCAACTCAGGCTTAAGTACCAAAAGCCCAGGAGGGACAGAGACCCCCCCCCAAACACCCCCAGGGCCCCTGAAAGAACCCTCAGCATCCCTGAACAACCCTCCGGCACCTCCCCAAGCTCTACAGCACCCCCAGCCAATGTCACAACTCTGGGATTGTGAATGCCACAATCTCGTTCCCCAATTATGGGGGCCTCTACAGTCCCCTGGGACCCCTGTCCCCCCATTGTCACCCACCCACACGGTGCCACCAGTTCCAGGCCACAATGACACCCACGAGAAGGAGCAGGAACAAAAGGGCCCCACCGACCCCTGCGGCCACTGCAAGAAACAGAGGGGAATCATTCAGGGTCACCCATCACCCCAGGGGTCCTGCACTTCCTGGTGACCCTGTGGGACCCCACCTGTGTCCCTGTGTGTCCCTGTGTCCTGCGGTGACACCGGGGGTGATGGTGGCATTTGCCACGGGCACTGCGGGGACAGAGACAGGGCTGAGGGCATAGGGAGGGGCTGGCAGCCGGTGTGGGGGGACAGGGATGGGGGATGGGTGTGATGGGGGATGTCAGGGATGGGGTCATAACACAGAAGGGTGTGGGCACAAGGGGACTAATAGAACGAGCAAGGAAATTTTTGTTTGGGGACTTGGAGATGGCCAATCAGGGGACCCGAGGTGTCTGTGGGGGCTCCCTGTGCCCATTGGGCACTCCCTGTGCACCATGACATGGAGGCAGGTGCTGCTTTTCAACACACCCCCCCCTCAGGGTGCAGCTGGCAGCTGTAATTCCCCGAGTGGGAGACCCCCAGGGCGGGCAGCAGCAGCTGTGGGGACCCCTGAGGGTCTCCCACCATCTTCCCATCCCGGAAGAACACGTGCAGGAGGGGGCTTGGGGCCGCAGGGGGCTGGGGGTGGTGAGGCAGCTGAGAGTCAGGGGGGACCCCTGGGTGGGCTGGGGGGACCCTCCAGCACCGGCACCGAGAAGAGCTCAGGGTAGGAGAGGAGAGAGGGAATTTTGGCCCCGAGTCCCTGGGGAGGGGCTGTGGGGGTGTCGGGGTGGGGACTTTGTGGTGCTCACCGTGCACTGTCACTGTCACTGGTGGTGACTCCCTCAACCCCCAGGATCCCACCTTGCCCCTGCAGCTGTACTGGCCACTGTGGCTCAGCTGCAGAGGGGACAGGGACAGCTCAGTGACATTGGGGAACACCCCCAGTTCCTTCCCCTCCTGGTAGAAGGACACCGAGGTGACCGTGCTATTCCACCAGCCCCGGCAGCAGAGTGTCACCGTGTCCCCCTCCAGCAGCACCCGTGCCGGCACCTGCAGCACCAGCCAGTCTGGGGGACAGAGGGGATTCATCACATCACAGGGATCTCAAGGGTCCCGCTCACATCAGGACCCTCACTGAGTCACACCCAGTGCACCAGAGGTCAGCAATTCCACAAACAGGGTCATCTCATTCTGGGATGCTCTGGGATGTCCCCAGAGCAGGGGATGGGCTCTGGTCACACAGGAGGTGACCCATGGAGCGGAGCCCACCCAGAGTCCTTGGGGTCCCCGTGGGTGCCAGGCTGGGGACAGCCAAACCCCCCTCACCTTCTGAGACAATCACAGGGGGCTGAGCCCAGTGCCGGGTCTGTCACACGTGTAGGTGCCACTCTCTGTGACAGTGATGTGTTCAGGTCCCTCCTGCTCCCAGTGCTGCCCGTCCTTGTACCAGGTGGTGGCACCGGTGGTCCCCGAGCCCTGGCAGGTCAGTGTCACCCAGTCCCAAAGCACCGCTGGCCTCCAGGGGGGCTCCACCAGGAGCTGGGTGGTCTGGGCACCTGTGGGTGACAGGGGACACCAGCCTGCCAGGGCCAGTGAGGGGCTGGGGACAGTGGGGTGGGGCCATGGAATCCCCTGAGGACTCACCAGCGAGTCCGAGGGCCATTGGTGTGGCACAGAGGTCTCGAGGACAGGGACCCCACAGCCCCCCTGTGCCCCCTCCCCTCCCCATCCCTGGGGTGTCAGGCCCGTGCCCGGGGCACTCACCCCACAGGAGCAGCGCCACCTTCCCAGCCATCCCGGTGTCCCCAGCCATGTGCACTGGCTGTCACTCGCTGCTGTGGCCACCGCTCCCCTGGCTTGCGGCTCTTTGGATGAAGGGGAAGGAAGCGAGGTCACGTCCGTCCCCATGTGTAGGTGGCCCTTGGTGGGGGCGGGGTGGCCACAAGCTGGGGACAGGCTGTGGGCAGGGTGGGGACAGCCTGGGGACATGGTGGGGGATGCCATTGCCAGGAGTGGGGGGCTCAGGGGATGTGGGGAACCAAGGATGGGTGTCCAGGAGAATGGGGGTCCACTGGAATTGTGGTTTCCATGCCTGGGGGCATTCAGGGATGGGGGTGCTGTGGGAACATGGTCCCCAGGAATTTGGGATCATAGCATGTGGGTGCCAGGGCTGGGGGTGCAGGGGGAAAAAGGGGACCCTCGGGAATAGGGGTTCTGGGGGAAGAAGCAGCCCATGGGATGGGATCAAGGCAATGGTGGTGCTGGGCAATGTCAGTCCTGGGATGGGGTCCCAGGGAGGAGAGACCAAGGCAATGGGGGTCCCATGGTTGGGTTCCCAGGGGAGTGGGGGTGCCAGGGATGGGCAGTGGCTGGGTGGGCACGGGGGTCACAGCTCCTTCCTGGGGTGCCTCAGATTTTGGGGTGACTCAGAGCCCAGCACAGTCCCCACCCTGGGGCACCCATGGCTCTCCTGGGAGGTTCTGTGTCTCTGCCCCACACACCCCTGGGCTTTTTCCTGTCTCCCCGCATTTCCTGGCTGAACCATCCCAGGGAACAGCTGGGAGAATCCCAGGAAGGGAAAAAAGGGGTTGGGGGGTGCAGGCAGTGGTTTCAGGGCTGTGGCGGATGGGGCTCCCTGTCTGTGACCCCCCAACTCTTTCTCTTTCCTGCAGCGGTTTGTGCTGAGGCAAGGACATGAATTCTGTCCAGGGGGCACATCCAGAGGGGTCCAGCCTTTAGGGAAAAGGGCAGCTCTGCTGTGCTGACACCCGGGTCTTGTCCCTGGGAGCTCCTCCTCGTTCTGGGGTTGCCACATCCTTGGGGATTCCTTTCCCAGAGGTGGCACATCCTGGGGTCCTCTGTCCTGGCTGGGCCTTGAGCATTCCCGCTGTCCCCAGTGGGGCCCTGTGACCTCTGGGGTGCCCAAACTTAAGGAGGCATCTTTTATGACCTTGCCCTGATGATGGTAAATCCCAGGATCAAGCTGGTTGAATTCCCTGATGCCCAATTGCTTTGGACAATTTTGGGGTCATATTTTGGTCTCAGATTTTGAGATGACTCAGAGCCCAGCACAGAGCCCACCCTGGGGCACCCCAGGCTTGTCCTGGGAGGCTCTGGGTCTCTGCCCCACAAATCCCTGGGCTTTTTCCTGTCACCCAAATTTCCTGTCTTAGCAATATCAGGAAACACTTGATGCCCAACTGAGTGTGACAAAATTATACATCCATAGAAAAAAGGCATAAATCTTTTCCTATACCATTATTTTCCCAACAAAAAACAAAGTCCTCAAAAATCAAAGTGACAAGGTATAAAATGCTCTGGTTTATAGAATCCTTTTAATCATTGCTTTCCCAACAAGAGGAAATCAAAATACAATAAAAACACAAATAAGTGGAAATAAAACCACGATAAAACCACAAACAAATCACAGTGCAATGAGACGTTTTGTTTCCCTTTAGCAGCCCCCTGCTGCATCCCATAGCAGCGTTTCCTTATGGATAACACAGAGGGTGGAATCTCCCTGAGTGTCCAACAGCTCCATGGGATTGTTCCCTGCCTGCTGGGCAGCACCCCAGCCCCTAAGGAAGCCTTTTCTTGGACCATATTTAGGAACTCTCCCCATTTTGCTCATTCCCACCCTGAAACTTGATTGACTTCCCATGGAGGAAGGGGAGAAGCTCTGTCCATGCTTGGGAGAGTGCACAGGAATCTGTGGAAATGCCCCTGTGTGCCTCAGGGTCTGATTCCCTGGTAAATCCACTCCAGCCTGCCCTGAATTCCCCTGCCTGGGCCCTGCCTGCTCCTGCTGTGACACCCCTGTTCCCCAGCCCCTCGTGTGCAGCCCCTGCTCAATATTTCCACACTTTTCCCTCTCTTCTGTTGTGCACATCCAGAACCCAAATAGTCTTTCTGGGAAGTTCCTAAGGGCAGGAGGTTTTGTTCAAGAAGGAGGGTCCAGGTCAGGTTGTTTAGAAAATCGATGTGGTATTTGCAGTAGTTCTGGGGGCTCTTTCAGTCCCTATCTGAGAGTGACAAAATGATCAATTGCTGCGTTTCTGGACTGGTTCCCCTGAAGCTCCCCCTGCAGGGGGGGTTTCCAGCCATCCCTGTTCTGAAAACCATCAAAGGGCCTCACAAAGCCACTGCTTGGGCTCCCTTTGGGGTCCAAGGAACAAACCCAAGACATTTCCCCCAGCATGTTTCTCTCACCAGAGGAACCTGGCAGGGCCTCGACCTTCCTTGCTCTGATGGCCAAAGTGGCCTTCAGGAGGCTCTGGATTCTCTTGTTCCCTGTCCCAAACCCATCCTCTGCCATGTTCCCCACACGAGGATCTCACAAAGGCGCTGTGGGGGTTCCTGAGCCTCCGCTTTTGCCAGGGCAGTCGGTATCAGGCTATGGCACAGGGCCGGGTGTCAGAGACAGGAAAATTTGATGTCTGGAGACATTTTGGAACGCCTGCGTGTGGCAAGGGTGTTTTAGTCCTAGCTTTTGGTGAGACAGGGCCCCATCTGTCCATCAGTCTGTCAGCCATGGCACACTGGGACAGTGTGACGCTCTGCCAAATCCAGCTCCTGAGTGGCCGGGTGACCAGGAGTGCAAGCTATGGAGAGGACCTTTGGTGGCCCAACTGGCTTAAAAGGCAGAGCATGAGGTGGTCAAGTCCTTGACCCTGCCTTTCATGGGGTGTCTATCCCATTCACGCTGGGTGTCTGTCCCATTCACGAACGCAGGATTCAGCAAGTCATTTAAATAAGCATTATCTGCCAAGGAAAGTGGGAGCATTCCTGGAATGGAAAGAAGACCCATGTCTAAAACCCTTTTTAATTTCAAAAAAGTTTTGGCTTTCAGGCAAAAGCGTAGGAAAAGAAAGAACAGCTCTTTACCAAGAAATTTATAAAGCAGAGCAGAACAAACAACACAAGCCCAGAACTTTCCCTCCTGCTGTTGGTTTTTGTGGCAGTTATAACCGCGGCCAGCAGGGGGCGCTGCAGGGAGCACTCCCGGCCAGCAGGGGGCGCCCCGCTCCAGCTCCATCCCCTCAGGGGCCATGGCGGCCTCGGCCGGGAGGGAGGAGGGCAAATCGCTCCTTTTGCAAACTCACGGCCACCAATCGGTCCCGGCACCACCACCGGCAGCAGGCAGAAGCCGCCAAGGCAGCAGGTTGGATCCCAGTGCCCACTGGCACCGTAGCAGTGTCCCGGGGCCAGGCACACGCCCTGCACAACACCCACGTCCGCTCTCCATGATCCCGAATGGAAGGAAGGCAGTGCCTGACCCCAACAGGTGATGGGTCCACCATAGCCCTTCTGGTGGCTGTACAGCCCTTCATTCCCTTTTCCTCCTTCAGACCCGGCACAGCAGCTCTGGGAATGTTGAATTTCCCTGGGATGTTGAGGAAAGCTGGTGTTCAGTACTGACTCTGCCTGGGCTCCTCATGGGGTCTCCAGAGCACATTTGGAGTTCCTGCTCTTCCTGGGCCACTGCCGGGCCCAACACAGCATCTGCAGGGAAAGGAAGA
Source organism: Agelaius phoeniceus (assembly GCF_051311805.1). NCBI lineage: Eukaryota > Metazoa > Chordata > Aves > Passeriformes > Icteridae > Agelaius > Agelaius phoeniceus. The sequence goes on from NC_135295.1 coordinate 6,144,566, forward strand.
GGAGATGGAGAACAGAGCCACAGCTCCAAGGGCTCTGCAGCTGCAGCTGGAGCACAGGGACAGCCCTGGCCAGGAGCAGTGCCTTGAGAGGGAAAAATGGGGAGAAATTGGATCTGGTTGGGCCAATGTCCCTGTTCTGCTCAGGGACCAGCAGACACTTAAGGAGATGTTATAATTTGTTCTGGAGTTCCTAAAGTTCAGCCATGCTCCTAAAACATCCCTGTGCACAAACACAGGGTTCTGGTGCCTCTCCTGGGGATTTTGGGATCCTGTTGCTGAGGTTGGAGCAGCTGGAGCAAGTGGGCCACTGGAACAGCACCTGGCCATGGAGAGGAGCAGGAGTGCCGGGAATTCTGCAGGGTGCTCAGACGAGGGCCACAGGGCACCGCTTGCCATTCCTGCTCCCCCCAGGTTTTGGGACAGAGCAGTGACACCCATCGAGCTCCCAAACCCTTCAGGGCTCAGGCACAGCCTCAGCCTGGCGGGGTTCTCGGCTGCTCTTACCAGGCACTCGCCAAAGCTCTGATCCACGTGTAGCATTTGTTCAATATCCCTCCTCTTCAGGAATCAGGCTGAAGAATGCAGTGTTTCCCAGGAGGCCTGGAGAGCAGCAGAGATGCACAGATGGCCCCACAGGCCAGGGCACAGGAGCATCCCAGTGCCACAGGCTGGAGGAGGCTGCAGCCCGCAAGGTGCCAGGGCAGGAGGCAGCCCAAACCGCTGCCAGGGGGACAGCAGCTGGCCACAAGTGCTCACCTCAGCAACAATCTGATTCTCATCACGGCAGTGGAAGTAGAGTGGGAGCAGGCTCTGGCGCACGTGGGACTGCAGGGCCTTTCTTCCCTCTTCTGTTAATAAGTCCAGCATCTCTTGAAAGACAGACATGGAGCTCAGCTGCACCTGGATATCATCCTGTATGAGAGGAAGGGCAAAAGACCTGAGCATCAGCTGCTTCAGGCCCCCCGGGGCACAGGCCTGCATCTGCACAGGGCACCAAGTGTCCGGGCAGCAGCCGTGGCTGTGGGCACAGAGCCTTACGCGGTCAAAGAGTGGCAGGAGTGCCTCAGCCAGCTGCAGGGCCATGGGGGTGGCTATTGGGGCACCATTATCCAGGAGCAAATATCTGACTAGAAGTATGGTCATCCTGAGCATCTCGCTATCATTTTCCTCCCGGAGCTCCACAAGACTTTCAATCAGGCTCCGCATTTTTTGGGCCTGTGAGGAACACAACTTTGCAAAAGGCCGCCCTGCTGCCGCAGGGCCCAGAGGCCAAAGGCCTGTCCCGAAGCACTGGGGCAGCTGAAGCAGGAGGCAGGAGAGCTGGAAGCAGCTGCCCCCAGCACCCCAAGCCCAGTCAAGGCCAAGCGACTGCATTGCCCAGCCCCACGCTGCCTGCACGGCTTCAGCCACTGCCCCCTCCTCACCATCAAGGGATTCTTGCCCAGCACTACAAGGCCTCGGAGTGCCAAGTAATGCCAGGCCATGTGCTCGCTCTGCAGGTTCTGTGCCAGGATCTCCAGAAAACTGTCACTGCATTCCCTCAAGTCCAGGCACTCGAGGACCTGAAAGGCACAGGGCAGTGACAGGGGAGCCATCCAGCAGGAGCCCAGAACCACACAGGGCCAGGCCCAGGCAGCAGCACAGGACATGGGCACTGTCCTGGCAGCCGTGGCTAGGAGAGGCCAGAGAGCTGGGAGGCAGCTCAGCCAGGCAGCGCCCGCCTTGAGGCTCACCTCCACAAGGAATGCCAGGGCAGGGAAATCCCAGTATGGCATCTCTTTGCCGAACAGGGTGAGCAGGTAGAATGCAACCACAGAACAAAACTGGATGGTAAGTGGCAAATTTCTCTGAAGAGGGGAAAAAGTAAACAAGACCCTGAGCCAGTGGGGTGTGGGAACTCAGCACATCACTCCCGATGTCCAGAGTTGCCAGGAGAACCCTTGGGGGTCTCAGAAACCCTGGAATGTTGCCAAGAGTGTTTGGTGGCTTGATTTTGATCCATCCACAGAAGTGACAGCAGTTTGAGGACATGGGAATCACTTTAGAGTGAAGGGTGTAAAAGGGACACATTTATAGGGTGAAATATAAACTTTAAGGTTTTTGGTACAGGGGGGTTATGGAGACAAGATGGAGGGATCAGGGCGTGTCTCGTCCTTCTTCTTTCTTCTTCTTGTCTTCCATCTTCTGTGGTGATGTTGGCACTTGGGGATTGGTTTATGGTGAAGGTGTACTTGCCAACATGGGTGAAAAGTATTGGAAAATAAAGGTAAATATCATGTACGTAGATTTTAGTATAAAAAGACATGACTGCCCCATGAGTGGTCAGAGTGCCCTTGGCTGCCTTGCAGATCAGACCTCTGTTGGGCAGACAGAAAATTTTGTAGATAAGAAACAATAAACAATCTGAAGATCGAAAAGCTGAAGAGTCCAGACTTGTCCTTTGAAACGCGTGCCACCCAAGAACCACCCTACCCGTGTCCGGGCAGAGACAGACAGCCGAACCGGACAGTGGGGCAAACCTCTCCCAGGCGTGACTCACCCAGTTCTCATCTTTCCCCAGCACCCTTCCAGCAAGGGGACGTGGGCCATTTGGGAGTTGGTTGCTCATGGGCACCTTCCTCTCCCAGCCTTTTCCAGTCTGCTTGGCCGTCCCTCAGTGACAAGGCCCTCTGGCCCATGACCACGGGCACTTTGTGGGGCACCTGGGCGCAGAGCACCAATGTCAGAGGCAGTGGGGAGAAGGGGGTCTCACCTGGCCAGCAGAGCCACAGCAAAGTGGTAAGTGTCAACAGAAAGCCGCGTGTCCCACCCACACCTGCGTTCCATTGCCACCACCACATCCTCGCAGCGGAGAAGGCAGAGCAGGGACTTCAGGGTCCGCACTGCAAAGCTGTGTGCAGAGCAAAGCCCAGGTCACACTGGCAGCACTGGCTCCTTGGCAGGCCACGTGGCAGGGACAGGAGGACTGGCACAGAGCACCTGTTGGGGCTGGTGGCAAGGCCGTGCTCTTCCTGGCATCCCATGCAGAAGGCATCGACCTCCTCCAGCATATCCAGAGTGCTGAAGAACACTTGGAAGAGCAGATGCACAAAGAGGTGGGGGAAATACACCTTCAATATACGTGGCAGACAGGGCACCTGGAGGATCTTCCACATCACCACGGTTGCCTGCAAAGGACAAAGCCCCCTGAGACAGCACTCAGTTCCGGGGTGTCCCCTGTGGCAGGGCCCGAGCGTGGCAGGGAGAGGCCAGGAGAGACCTTGGCAGGGGGAGCACGGGGCCTGGTGGCCCTGAAGCTGCCCCTGGGCCAGGTTTCAGGCCAGCGCCTGAGGCAGGGAGATGCAGTGGGGAAAGGAGCATGGAGAGCTGCTGGAGAGGCAGCCTTGGGGCCAGCAAAGGCCACTTGCAGAAACTCACAGCCAGGGCAAAGACACCCGCTTGGTCCCCATTGGAGGTGCAGGCGCTGTGCTCTGGCCAGCTCCCCAGCACATCCAGGAGGATCAGCTGCGCCAGCTCCGCAATCCTGGCTGAGCCCATGATGGTCTTCCACATGGCCATGGCAGCTCTGCGGGGTTAGAGCTGTGTCTCAGGGGGGTCTCAGACACAGCAGCGTGGGGAGCTGAGCTGGCTGCCAGTTCTGCCTGTGCCCACTGCCCACCTGCCAGCAGCAGCCAGACAGCCCAGCCCTGTGGGGACAGAGCCCTGAGAGGCGGCAAGGGAGCATGGCAGCAGGCTCAGGGGCTGACATGCCAGGGCTGGGAAAGGGAGCAGCCAGAGGAATACTCTGGTCAGACACCTGGGGCAGGCTGTACAGGGTGATGGGCTGGTGAGCCCTGAGCCCTCTGGGCAGGTGGGCCCCATACCTGTCACAGGATGGGGCCAGACGCAGGAGCGTCATGACTGAGTCATCTGGCTGTGCTTCGGTGAGATCCAGCAGGGTCTTGTCCAGCCTGTGCTCAGCAGAATCATTGGCCAGGAGCCACTGGTGGATGTAGCTGACCATGGCAGGCACCTGGAGAAGGCACGGGGAGACTTGGAAAGCTGCCAGAGGGAGCAATGTTCCCAGCTTCCCCAGAGAAGTGCTTCCCTTGCCACCACACTGCCATGGGGCCTGAAAGGCTCACAGCAACCAGCATGCATGGCTTGGGAGGCCAAGCAATTGCTGGGAGGATCACAGCCTGGCCACAGGCTGCTTACTTGCTTTGGATTGTAAAAATCTTCCTCTACAAGCAAACACAGGAGGGCAGCACTGGTCTTGCTTTGGAAGATGGGCGAGTATGGTCTGAGACCTGCGCCCATGGCGATGGTCTCTCTTCCTCCTCAATTCTCTTGAGGAAGTTGCAAACGAACTGTAGGAGAAGGGCAAGAAGCCGGGGATGTTGCATGGAGTGCTCCACACACGGTGCTGGGCTGAGCAGGGACAGCAGGCCTGGCCCAGCTGGGGGTAACTGCAGGTACCTTCAGGGTTTTGCGCAAGCGGCCACGGCTGGGGTCCTGCTCTTTTGTCTTGTCCAGGGCTGCACCTGGCAAAGAGCGAGCATAGCCAGAGCTGAGGGGCTGCGGGAGAGGCCGGAGAACACAGCCCAGCCCTGCGCTCCCCAGGCAGGGAGAGCCCTGGCATGACCCAGGGGATGGAGCACGGCCACTGTGGGGTGTCTGCTCTGCCCCTCTTCCATCCTGTCCGTGGGCATGTCCCCAGGGGATAGCATGGCATGGCATGGCATGGCATGGCATGGGGCCAAGCTGGCAGCAGGCACCAGTTCTGTGGCCCAGCTTTGCCACTCACCCTCCTGCGGTGGCTGGAAGGGCACCACCTCTTCAGTCTGCTGTGCCGGGGCAGCTCCAGGGCCTTCCTCCTCCTCCTCCTCCACCCAGGCCAGCTTCAGGCAATCTTGGGGGTCTCTGCTGCATGTCTCTGACTGGATTTGTGGCTGTTTGCAGGAGAGATGCCTTGGAAAAGCTCCAAGTCACCAAGTCATGCACTCGTGCCGTGAAGGCACCTTCAAGAAAGAAGCCTCACGAAGGCTACAGGACAGCAAGTCCTGCACTCGGTCTCAAGGGCTCCGGCCACAAGGAAAGGAGACTCCTGTCAAGTACTGTGGTCTGGCCTCAAGTCAGCTTCAGGAACAACGCCTCCGAAAAGCTCCGGGTGGGACGCAAACGAGTGCGCTGTGCAGGGGCTCCTCACGGCACCGCTCTGTCCCATCCTGTCCCGTCGCGTGCTCCGAGCACTGTGGCGTGCTTTTGTCACCGCCAGCTCCTATGCCACCACGTGTCACAAAGGGCCCTTGGACACCCGGTTCCATTCCGTTCCACGGTGACCGTGCTGCACCGTGTCACCAAAGGCCCTTGCACACATTGCCGCCTGCCTTGGGGCTGCCCCCAGCCCAGCCAAAGTGGCCCAGGTTGGAAGGAATGCCTGGCCCCAGGTGTCTAAGCCAGGCCTACAGGATCTTTAGGAAGGGCTCAGAGCATCAGCAAACGCTGCCCTGCTCTGCGGGCTCAGGGCAGCAGAAGGAGCCCCCAGGGCTGCCGACGCAGCCATGCTGGGAAGGGCACGGGGCCTTCCAGGGAAGCTGGCACGGCCTCCTTGGGACACGTCCCGGCTGGTGGCCGTCCTAAACTCGCCAGTGTGACCAGGCACAAGGAATGTGTGGGCCCGGGCACGAATGCTGCTCTGAGGCCTGGTGCCCGGGAAGCGCTGACATCAGCAGCTGTGGCAGAGTCCCCGGCTAAGCAGAGCTGCCACCCCCCGAGCCCTGGCAGCGCTGGTGCCTGTCTCCTGCCCCAGAGACCTGTGCCTCCGGGGGGCTTCTGTGCCAGAAGGAGCCAAAGCCCACGTGCCTTGGGGGCTGTGCTCCTCCCTGCAGGGGCTGATGGCAGCAGCACCTGGAGCAACTGCTGGCACACTTGGTCTCTGTCAGATGATGTTGCTCCTTCCTGAAATGAATTTTTCTCATGGAAGGCATTGGCAGTAGCACTAGAGCACATCCATTGCTGAGCTTCCCAGGGCAATTAGATTGCAAAGTAACAGTCTGAAATCTCCTTGTGCTTTTCTCACTCTCTTTCCCGCATTCTGGAAAAAATAAAATCTGCCCAGCCTCTGCTATTCTCGGCTTCAGTTGCTGCATATCTTGCTCTGGCAGCTCATGTGCAAACAAAACTGTGTCCCTGCTGAGCACAGCAATGAGTGGCCACAAAGTGGAAAGTTCCCTATTGAACATCAAGGCAGACATGTGGAAGTGCGGAGGATAAGGATAACTCTGGGAGGAGAAGCTGTTCTGTGTCTCTGATGATGGTGCCCACACCCTGAAGCAGCAGCCAAGAGAAGCGCTGGAAGCAGATGGGTGCAGTTTTGGGCGGCACAATATAAAAAAGATACGAAGCCATTATCCAGAATGCAAAGGAGGATTGCAAGAATGGAGTGTGGTCTGGAGGGGAAGCCCTAGATGCAGCTGAGGCCACTTTGTTCAGCCTGGAGGAGAGTCAAGGGCGTCATTGTGGTCTTCAACATCCTTCTGAGGGGAATCAGAGGGGCTGCTGCAGCTCTCGTCACTGTTGGGACCAGTGACAGGACTCGAGGAAAGGGCAGGGAGCTGGGTCAGGGCAAGTTTCATTTCCATAGCAGGAAAAGGATTTTCACCCAGAGCACGGTCGGGCACTGGGACGGGTTCCCCATTGACGCAGCCCAGCGGAGCCCGGGCCGGCTCTGGGGAAAACTGCGGCACTGTGCCAGGAGTGGGGAACGGCCAAGGCGTGGGATCTGCCTGTGGCTGAACCTGATGAGCTGCTGCTCAGTGGTTCAGGATCCACTAACTGCAGCACGGAGCAGGCAAAAGAGAAGGAGGAGGCTCCTCGACTGTGAGCTTCCACAGGCAAAGGGTTATCCCCAGGGAAGGATCCAGCAGCAAAGAGCCACCAGCACTTCTGTGCATGGGATTGCATCAGGGCGCAACTCGGGGTGGATACAAACGATTGACCAATAAGGAATCTGCAGGGGAGGAGCGAGGGGATTACATCCCTTGCTTGGGACTAATTAGGACAGATGGAGCAGAGGGTGGGTCACATGGGCCAGTGGGGCTTCCAGCAATCGGGGAATTCCTAAGGGGTGGTGCAGTCAGGGATTGGTCCAAGGCAAAAGTGACAGGGAAGGTTCAGGAAGAAAGAGCTGGATTATCTTGACAGGCAGGGAAGGAACTGGAACAAAGAGTGGGGAATGGCATGAGGGACAGCTTTGAGGGAGGGCAAAACCTAGGGGTAAACCAACTTGGGGAAAACACGGGGTACATGAAAACAAACCATGGTACGACAACTGATAAATAAACACGAACCGGAACAGCTCAGGGAAATGGGCACAGCACCAAGCCCATCTGAGTTTGAGAAGTGTTTGAACCAAATCGAGCAGTCACCCAAGCTTTTAGACACTACATCAAAAGTCAAGGTTTGTGACCTCTAGGTTTACATGAGTATATACTCCTGAGTATGACTTTAGGCAGTGTTTTATGAAACTCATTTTATGTCCAATCATACCCCAATTCCTTGTAGACCAGGGGTCCCCAATTCCAAGATAGGGTTCTCCACTCTGGGATGCTCTGAGATGTCCCCAGAGCAGGGGACAGCCTCTGGTCACACAGGAGGTGACCCATGGAGCGGAGCCCACCCAGAGCTCTCAAGGTCCCCATGGGTGCCAGCCTGGGGACATCAAAACCCCCCTCACCGTCTGTGACTTTCACGGGGGGGCTGAGCCCAGTGCTGGATCTGTCACACCAGTAGGTGCCTTTCATGATGACAGTGAGGTATTCAGGTCCCTCCTGCCACAAGCGCTGCCTGTTTCTGTACCAGGTGGTGGCACTGGCAGTCCCCAAGCCCTGGCAGGTCAGCATCACCTGGTCCCACCACAATGCCAGCATCCAGGGGGGCTCCACCAGGAGCTGGGTGGTCTGGGCACCTGTGGGTGACAGGGGACACCAGCCTGCCAGGGCCAGCATGGGGCTGGGGACAGTGGGGTGGGGCCATGGCATCCCCCGAGGACTCACCAGCGAGGCCGAGGGTCTGGGCTGGAAGGGAGAAGGGACAGGGCTGGGTGGGGATGGCACCATGGGCAGAGCAGCATGAGGGCATGGGGTGTGGTGGCTGTCCCCAAACTGTCCCCATAGGGGACAGCAGTTCTTGTAGGAAAGTGTGTGTGGGTGGTCTCAAAAAGATTTGGAGAGGCAGGGGGACATGTCTGTGACACAGCCATCTGTGCGCCACACCCATGTGGCACAGACACCTTGGGAACAGAGACACTGAAGCCAGCCTGGGCTGAGGCAGAACATGGGGACACTGTGGACACCCCAGGAAAAAGGATACCATGGACACAGCCCATGCTGGCCCAGGTCATCCCCACCAGCTCATGATCCCATCCCCATGATCCCATCCCCATGGCCACATCCTCGCGGTTCTTGTCGCTTTCTGTCCCTGCATCCCAGGTCCCTTGTCCCTATCCCCAGAGCTACCTGAGCCCAAAGGTGCCAGTCCCCACATTCCTGTGCCCATATTCCCATCCCCAAATTCCTGCCCCCCTATTCCTGTCCCCAAAGCCACCCTACAACCCCAGTCCCACCAAGGTCCACTGTGGGTAACATGGACTGGCACTGCTGGCATTGGGGACCTCAGGGGACCCCACAGCCCCCCTGTGCCCCCTCCCCTTCTCATCCCCCACGTGTCAGGCCTGTGCCTGGGGCACTCATCCCACAGGAGCAGCTCCACCTTCCCGGCCATCCCGGTGTCCCCAGCCATGTGCACTGGCTGTCACTCGCTGCCAGGGGTGGCTGTCCCCTGGGTGGTGGCTCTTTGGCCAAAGGGAAAGGAAGCGATGTCAGGTCTCACCCTCATGTGTAGGTGGCACCTGGTGGGGGCAGGGTGGCCACAAGCTGGGGACAGGCTGTGGGCAGGGTTGGGACATGGTGGGGACAAGGATGGGTGTGACACAGTGGGACATGGGGTTTCCAGGAGTCTGGGGGGAGCTCAGGCGTGTTTGGGTGTGGGATCTCAGCACATCGTTCCCGATGTCCAGAGATGCCAGGAGAACCCTTGGGGGTCTCGAAAATCCTGGAATGTTGCCAAGAGTGTTTGGTGGCTTGATTTTGATCCATCCACAGAAGTGACAAGAGTTTGAGGACAAGAGAATCACTTTAGAGTACAAGGTGTAAAAGAGACACATTTAGAGGGTGAGATACAGACTTTAAGGTTTTTGGTACAGGGGGGTTATGGAGACAAGATGGAGGGATCAGGGCGTGTCTTGTCCTTCTTCTTTCTTCTTCTTGTCCTCCATCTCCTGTGATGATGTTGGCACTTGGGGATTGGTTTATGGTGAAGGTGCACTTGCTAACATGGGTGAAAAGCATTGGGAAATAAAGGTAAATATTGTATACGTAGGTTTTAGTATAAAAAGACATGACCGCCCCGTGGGTGGTCAGAGAGTGTGCCTGTGACTGCTTGCAGATCAGACCTCTGTTGGGCAGACAGAAAATTTTGTAGATAAGAAATAATAAACAACCTGAAGACCGAAAAGTTGAAGAGTCCAGACTCGTCCTTTGAAACGCGTGCCACCCAAGAACCACTCTACCCGTGTCGGGGCAGAGACAGACAGCCGGACCCGACATTTGGGGACACAGAGAGGAGTGTTCAGGGGAATGGGGGTCCCTTGGGAATGTGGGTCCTGAAGAGGCGATGTCACTGGGGATGGGTCTGCCGTGGGAATGGGGGTGCCAAGGGCTGGAGGGACTCAGGGATGGGAGTCCCAGGAGAGCGTGGGCTCCAGGAATTTGGGGTCATGGGATGGGGATGCTGGGGGAATGGGAGCTGCAATGGGAATGGGGGTCCTGGGAGAATTAAGGTCCTGGGGGAAGGAGGATTGCAGGGGATGGAATGAACAGGAGAGGGTTCCTTGGGAATGGGGTGCTGGGCCGTGGAGATCCTGGGGAATATCAGTATTGGGATGGGAGTTCCACAGAGTGGGGGACATAAGGAATGGGGGTCCCATGATTTGATTTCTAGGAGAATGCAGGTCTCAGGGAGGGGAAGGGACTGGGTGGGCCAGTGAGTCTCAGCTCTTTCCCTGGATGCCTCAAAGTTTGGGGTGACCCAGGGCCCAGCACACCCCCCAAAAGGTGCCAGCAGCCTGGGGGTCACCCTTGACAGATTCCAAGGAACTCTGTGCCTGTGGAGCTGCTGCAGAGCTGAGAATTCTGTGGGGGAAAAAGGCCTGCCTGTGGTTTGCTCAGCTCTGCAAGAAGCACAAACCCTAAAGGGAGCCCAAGCAGTGGCTCTGAGAGGGCCTTTGATGGTTTTCAGAGCAGGGCTGGCTGAAAAACCACCCTCTGCAGGGGCAGCTGAGATGGAATTGATCATTTTGTCCCTTTGTCCAAGGGACTGAGAGAGCCCCAGAACTACTGCAAAGACAACAACAATCTGCTCTACAGCCTGACCTGGACAATCCGTCTTGAAAAAAACCTGCAGCCTTCTGGAAAACCTCATGGAAAGAATCTTTGGGTTCAGTCGGTCACCAGATAAAAGTGTGGAAATACTGAGCAGGAGCTCTGCCCACTGTCATGGTGGGGCAGTGGGGAGTGACCCTGTCTGGATTCCAGGTGTCCCCAAAGCTGCTCCATCCCTGCCCTCCTCACCTCAGTGAAAGGCTGAGACTTTAGGGGAATTGTGTTTTAAAGCCACCAGAGGTGCTGCTGTGGACCCGACATCTGCCTCGGGTCAGGCACTGCCTTGCTTCCATTCCGGATCATGGAGAGCGGACGTGGGTGTTGTGCAGGGCGTGTGCCTGGCCCCGGGACACTGCTACGCTGCCACTGGGCACTGGGATCCAACCTGCTGCCTTGGCGGCTTCTGCCCGCTGCCGGTGGTGGTGCCGGGACCGATTGGTGGCCGTGAGTTTGCAAAAGGAGCGATTTCCCCTCCTCCCTCCCACCCGAGGCCGCCATGGCCCCTGAGGGGATGGAGCTGGAGCGGGGCGCCCCCTGCTGGCCGGGAGTGCTCCCTGCAGCGGCCCCTGCTGGCCGCGGTTATAACTGCCACAAAAACCAACAGCGCTGAGCGGGAGGGAAAGTTCTCGGTTTGTGTTGTTTGTTCTCTTCTGCTTTATTAATTTCCTAGTAAGGACCTGTTATTCCTTTTCCAACACTTTTGCCTGGAAGCCCCATCATTGTTTAAATTGAAAAAAAATTATTGATGGGTCTTTTTTTCAATTCCAGGAAGGTTCCCACTTTCCTTGGCAGATGTTTCTCATTTAAATGAGTTGCCAGCTGCTGGGTTCCAGCCTGGATGGGACAGACACCCCAAGAGCAGAAACGATCAGGGACTTGGCCACCTCATGCTTTGCCTTTTAAGCCAGTTGGGCCACCAAGGGCCCTCTCCCCAGCTTGCACTTCTGGTCACCCGGCCACTCAGGACTTGGTGCATCTTTCTGCCCCTAGTGTGCCATGGTTGAAAGACTGATGGACAGATGGGGCCCTGTCTAACCAAAAGGCCCACCCCTGCCACACACAGCTGTTCCAAAATGTCTCCAGACATCAAACTATGCCTGTCTCTGACACCCCACCCTGTGCCATGACTGATCCCGGTTGCCCTGGAAAAGGGGGAAGTTCCAGAACCCCCACAGGGCCTTTGTGACATCCTCATGTGGGGAACACGGCAGAGAAGGGGTTTGGGACAGGGCACAAGAGAATCCATAGCCTCCTGATGGCCACTTTGGCCATCAGAGCAAGGAAGGTCCAGGGCCCTGCCAAGTTCGTCTAGTGGAGGAAATGTGCTGGGGACAGCATCTGGGGTTTGCTCCTTTTTGCTGGTTTTCTCTTGAAATCATTCCTTTTTTGACCATTTGGACATTGAACCTTGTTGCTGTTGCTGCTGATTTTATTCTCTCTCATTGCTGTATCAGGAAATTGTTCTTCTCTCAAACCTTTGGAATTTTTGGCCCCACAGGGAGGGATTGGAGCAGCTTTTAGCGGCAGCACAGACACAAGTGGGTGCCCGTGGGTGGGGACCCCCAGTTCCCCCCAGTGTCACAGCACATTCCCGTAGATGTCACTGGGTTCCCGCGGTCGCCCCTGGGGTCCCCGCAGCTCCGCGTTGGTCACCTGGGGATCCTGGAGGGTGGTGGCACGGGGGGACGCTGCGAGAGACACGGGCTGTGGGATCTGGGTGGGGTGACACTGGTGGGTGACGTGTCCCTCTGCGTGTGTCCCCCCTGTACTCACCCCCTGCCCTCTTGGTGAGCACGACGTGGGTGTACAGCACCTCCCCCTCCTCTGGGGGGGCCGGGGGATCCGGGGGGGCCCTGAGGAAATAAAGGGAATGTGGGGGAGGGAATGGGAGGTCTTGGGGTTTGGGGTAAAAGGGGAGAGTGTGGTTTGAGCCCCCCACTCACCTTTCCTGGTGCTTCCTGGCAGCTGCAGAGGAAAGAGGAGAGGGGTGACTGTCGGGTCCCAGGGCACTGACCCCTCTCAGGACTCCTGATCCCCACAGGACCCTCAATTGCCCACAGGATCCCGCAAGCATCCCTGAAGCCCCCCAGAATTCATGAACCTCCCCAGTGGCCTCAAACAAGTTAGCATCAAGAACCCAAAACCCAGGAGATACATAGACCCTCCAAACACCCCCAGTGCCCCTGAAGGAATTCTCAACATCCCTACAGGACCCTCCAGCACCTCCCCAAACCCCATTAGCACCCCCAGACAAGGTCTCATATCTGGGGCTGTGGGTGCTGCCCTGACTCTGCCCAACTCTGGGGGCCTCTACAGCTTTTTAGGACCCCCGTTCTCCCATTGTCACCCACCCACACTGTGCCACAGGTGCCAGGCCACAGTGACACCCAGGAACAGGAGCAGGAACAAAATGGCCACACCAACCCCTGCGGCCACTGCAAGAAACAGAGGGGGACACATCAGGGTCACCCATCACCCCAGGGGTCCTGCACTCCCAGGTGACCCCGTGTGACCCCACCTGTGACCCAGGGTGAGCCAGGTGTCACCTCCAGGGCCAGCTCAGGGCTGAGTGCCCGGAACACGCGGTGCCCGTCCTGTCCCAGCTGGTTGGTGGCCACGCACTGGTAGGTGCCCGAATGTCCCACATTGATGTCCCTGAGCTCCAGGAGGGGACCCTGGGCCACCTCCTGCCCATTGTGTAGCCAGGTGAAGGTGACAGGGGCTGAGCCCACCTGCACTGAGCAGCGCAGGCTCATGGAGTCACCTGCATGCACCTGGTGTGACAGGGGACCAGGGGTGATGGTGGCATTGGCCACAGGCACTGTAGGGACAGAGACCGGGCTGGCACTGGGCGAGATGGGATGGGGGTGCCGTGGGTGGAGTCACCCCCAGCCTGAGGGTCCCACTCACCCAGGACGGTGACATTCAGGGGGTCACTCTCGGCCTCCCTTTCCCCGTCTCTGACCCGGCACCAGTACTGGCCACTGTCATTGTCCCCAATGTGTTTCAGCTCCAGGCGGGGGCCAGTGCCCAGCAATGGCTCCGAGCCCTCCCGGTGCCAGGAGAAGGACAGGGCACCTGTCCCCGTGGCCACCATGCAGCTCAGCACCAGGCGGTCCCCCAGTGCCACCTGTCCCCCAGGGGGCTGTGCTGACAGGGACACCCCTGAGAGTGGGACACCTGCAGGAGTGGGGATCAGAGATGGGATTGGGGACCCAGGGGAGGTGGGGGACATGGAAGGGAAAGAAGGGGTTTGGAGGGGAGCAGAGAGGATCCCAGTGAGCAGAAGGGGACCCTGGGAGGCACGCTGGGACCTGGGGACAATGGCGAGACCCCGTGGAAAGGGGGACTGACCCAGGCAGGGATGGGGAACCAGACGAGAGACTGAGGAGCCTCAGGGAATGATTTGGGATTTAGAGATGGGCAGGAGGAGCCAGGGAGGGAAGGGAGACAAGAGAGTGGAGTAGGGACCTTGGAAGGGGTGGGGAATCCAGGAAATGCTGGGGAAGACAAAGAGAGGAATGAGGGATGTGTAGGGGGAACTGGGCAGTCATGGGGAAAACCAAGAGGGACTTGGGAAATTTAGGGTGAACCAGGGAGGAGTAAAGGGAGGGATGAAGGATTCAGGCAGTGCTGCAAAAACCCTTGGAGAATGTGGTAGAAGGACACCATGGTGACTGTGCTGTTCTGCCAGCCCCGGCAGTGCAGTGTCACCGTGTCCCCCTCCAGCAGCGCCCGCATCAGCACCTGCAGCACCAGCCAGTCTAGGGGACAGAGAGGTCCAATCACACCTGATAGCCCTGGGACCCCCTCCTTGGGACACACCCAGCGCACAAGTGGTCCCCAATTCCAACATGAGTTCCCCCCGCTCTGGGATGATCTGGGATGTCCCCAGAGCAGGAGACGGGCTCTGGTCACACAGTAGGTGACCCATGGAGCAATGCCCAACCAGAGCTCTCGGGGTCCCTGTGGGTTCCAAGCTGGGGACACCCAAACCCCCCCCCCCCCACAATCTGAGACAGTCACAGGTGGGCTGATCCAAGTGCCAGGTCTGTCACACCAGTAGATGCCACTATGGGGGGCACTGATGGTGTTGCATCCTGGCCAGCAGCATTGCCCATCCTTGTACCAGGTGGTGGCACCAGCGGTCCCGAGCCCTGGCAAGTCAGTGTCACCCAGTCCCACAGCACCGCCGGCCTCCAGGGGGGCTCCACCAGGAGCTGGGTGGTCTGGGTACCTGTGGGTGACAGGGGACCCCAGCCTGCCAGGGCCAGTGCGGGGCTGGGGAGAGCAGGGTGGGTCCATGGCATCCCCTGAGGACTCACCAGCAAGGCCGAGGGTTTGGGCTGGAAGGGAGAAGGGACAGGGCTGGGTGGGGAGGGCACTGCTGGGCTTGAGGCACATGGGGCACAGGGCGTGGTGGCTGTCCCCAAACTGTCCCTGTCGGGACAGCAGTTCTTGTTAGAAAGTGTGTCTGGGTCATCCCCAAAAGATTTGGAGAGGCAGGGAGACATGTCTGTGTCACAGCCACCCATACATCACATCCCTGTGGCACAGACACCATGGGAACAATGACACTGAGGGCACCCTGGGCTGAGGCAGAACATGGGCACACTGGGGAGAACACGGGCACGAGGACACCACAGACACAGCCCATGCTGGCCCAGGTCACCCCCACCAGCTCATGATCCCATCCCCATGGCCACATCCTCGTGGTTCTTGTCCCCTTATGCCCATGCATCCCGGTTCCCTTGTCCTTATTCCCACAGGTATCTGAGCCCAAAGGTGCCAGTCCCCTCATTCCTGTCCCCACATACCCATCCCCAAATTGCTGTCCCCTGTTCCAGTCCCAACAACTCCCCTACATCTCCAGTCCCACCAAGGTCCACTGTGGGTAACATGGACTGGCACTGCTGGCATTGGGGACCTCAGGGGACCCCACAGCCCCCCTGTGCCCCCTCCCCTCCCTATCCCCGGGATGTCAGGCCCGTGCCTGGGGCACTCACCCCACAGGAGCAGCGCCACCTTCCCGGCCATCCCAGTGTCCCCAGCCATGTGCACTGGCTGTCACTCGCTGCTGTGGCCACCGCTCCCCTAGCTGGCGGCTCTTTGGATGAAGGGGAAGGAAGCGAAGTCATGTCCGTCCCCATGCGTAGGTGGCCTTGGTTGGGGCAGGGTGGCCACAAGCTGGGGAAATGATGGGACAGTCTGGGGACATTGTGGGGGATGGTCTTGACAGAAGTGGGGGGGCTCAGGGGATGTGGGGAACCAAGGATGGGTGTCCAGCAGAATGGGGGTCCACTGGAATTGTGGTTTCCATGCCTGGGGGCATTCAGGGATGGGGGTGCTGTGGGAACATGGTCCCCAGGGATTTGGGGT
Organism: Agelaius phoeniceus; assembly: GCF_051311805.1. NCBI lineage: Eukaryota > Metazoa > Chordata > Aves > Passeriformes > Icteridae > Agelaius > Agelaius phoeniceus. The sequence continues at coordinate 6,160,426 of NC_135295.1, forward strand.
CATGGTGTGTGGGTGCCAGGGTTGGGGGTGCAGGGGGAAAAAGGAGACCCTTGGGAATAGGGGTTCTGGGGGAAGAAGAAGCCCATGGGATGGGATCAAGGCAATGGTGGTGCTGGGCAATGTCAGTCCTGGGATGGGGGTCCCCAGGGAGGAGAGACCAAGGCAATGGGGATCCCATGGTTCCCACAGGGATGGGCAGTGGCTGGGTAGGCACAGGGGTCAAAGCTCCTTCACGTGGTACCTCAGATTTTGGGGTGACTCAGAGCTCAGCACTGCCCCCTGGGGTGCTCATTTCCTGGGCAGGCATCACATGGGGGTCCTGGGTAGCTCTGCCTCTGTGCCCTCCCCTGCCCTTGATTTTTCCGCTCTTTATTTCTCTTGTTTCCTTATTTTCGTCACTTTTGTGCCATGTTCCCTCACACCCTGTTCCTAACTCAGCAATTCAAGGCAGCACCTGAGCAAGGAAGGAGTTGGGGGGACTCAGGGGAGGGGGAAAATGGGGAGTTGGAGGTGCAGGGAAGGGTGGGGAGGCTGGGGGGGATGGAGGTGTTGGGCTGTGCCCCCTCAACACTTTCACTTTATTTTTCCTGGACAAGAAGGAAGAGGCCGTTTGTGCTGAGAGTCAGATGGGAAAGGGGGGCAGTTGTGTCCTGGGGGGGCACATCCAGAGGCTCCTTTCCTGGGGGGATCCTGTCCCAGGGGGTGACACATCCTGGCATGGGGGGTCCTGTCCCAGGTGTGGCAGTTCTGGAAATGTCCCTGCACATTCCTGGCTGGGTGCCTGTCCCAGGGGTGGCACATCCTGGGGACCCCTGTCAATGCAAGGCTGGGGCCCAGCCATGGCCCAGCCCCACTGCACAGGGATGGCCATTGCCCAGCCCTGCTCTGCCCAGCCCCAGCTGGCAGCCAGCGCCTGAGGGTCCCGCCTGCCCCCTTGGCTTTGATTCTGGCAGCTTTAGAGCTGCTGCAGAGGTGAGAATTCTATGGGTGAAAAAGGCCCTGCCTGTGGTTTGCTCAGCCCTGCAAGAAGCACAAAGCCCAAAGAGAGCCCAAGCAGTGGCTCTGTGAGGGCCTTTGATGGTTTTCAGAGCAGGCCTGGCTGGAAACTGCCCCTGCAGGGGCAGCTGTGAGGGAACGAGTCCGGAAATGCAGCAATTGATCATTTTGTTCCTCTTGGCAAGGGACTGAGAGAGCCCCAGAACTACTGCAAAGACAACAACACTCTGCTCAACAAGCTGTCATAGGCCTTCATTCTTGAACAAAACCTGCGGCCTTCTGAAACCTCATGGAAAGAATGTTTGGCCTCAGGCTGTGGTCATCAGATAAGAGAGAAAAGTGTGGAAATATCAATCAGGAGCTCTGGCCATTGTGGGGAGTGACCCTGTCTGGATTCCAGGTGGCCCCAAAGCTGCTCCATCCCTGCCTTCCTCACCTGAGTGAAAGGCTGAGGGTTTGAGGAATTGTGGTGTAAAGCCACCAGAGGTGCTGCTGTGGACCCGAGAACTGCCTGGGGTCAGGCGCTGCCTTCCTTCCATTCGGGACCATGGAGAGTGGTCACGGGTGTTGTGCAGGGCGTGTGCCTGGCCCCGGGACACTGCTACGCTGCCAGTGGGCACTGGGATCCAACCTGCTGCCTTGGCGGCTTCTGCCCGCTGCTGCCGGTGGTGGTGCCGGGACCGATTGGTGGCCGTGAGTTTGCAAAAGGAGCGATTTGCCCTCCTGCCTCTCGCCCGAGGCCGCCATGGCCCCTGAGGGGATGGAGGTGGAGCGGGGCGCCCCCTGCTGGCCGGGAGTGCTCCCTGCAGCGCCCCCTGCTGGCCGCGGTTATAACTGCCACAAAAACCAACAGCGCTGAGCGGGAGGGAAAGTTCTCGGTTTGTGTTGTTTGTTCTGTTCTGATTTATTAATTTCTCAGTAAAGAGCTGTTATTGCTTTTCCTACACTTTTGCCTGGAAGCCCCATTAGTTTTGAAATTAAAAAGATTTTTAGACATGTGTCTTCCTACCATTCCAGGAACATTCTCACTTTCCTTGGTAGATATTTCTCATTTAAATGAGTTGCCAGCTGCTGGGTTCCAGTGTGGATGGGACAGACACTCCACAAGAAGACACGGTCAGGGACTTGGCCACCTCATGCTTTGTTCCTTTAAGCCACTTAGGCCACCAAGGGCCCTCTCCATAGCTGGCACCCCTGGTCACCCGGCCACTCAGGAGCTGGCTTTGGCAGAGTGTCACACTGTCCCCAATGTGCCACAGCTGACAGACTGATGGACAGATGGGGCCCTGTCTCACCAAAAGCGAGGCCTGACCCACCCCTGCTACACAGAGCTGTTCCAAAATGTCTCCAGACATCAAACTTTTCCTGTCTCTGACACCTGCCCTGTGCCATGGCCTGATCCCGACTGCCGTGGGAAAGGAGGCGGCTCCGGAATCCCCACAGGGCCTTTGTGACATCCTCGTGTGGGGAAAAGGGCTGAGGAGGTGTTTGGGACAGGGAACAAGAAAATCCAGAGCCTCCTGAAGGTCACTTTGGCCATCAGAGCAAGGAAGCTCCAGAGCCCTGCCAGGTTCCTCTGGTGGAGGAAGCCTGCTGGGGGGAACTGTCTGGGGTTTGTTCCTTTTTGGGGGCTTTCCAAGGAAATTGTTCTTTGTGTGACAATTTGGACACTGAACCTTCTTGCTGTTGGTTTTATTCTCTCTCATTGCTGTTTCAGGAAATTATTCTTCTCTCAGCCCTTTGGCGTCTTTGTGACCCCACGGGGAGGGATTGGGGCAGTTTTAGTGTCAGCACAGACACGAGTGGGTGCCCATGGGTGGGGACCCCCAGTGCCCCCAGGTCACCCCAGTGTCACAGCACATTCCCGTAGATGTCACCGGGTTCCCGCGGTAGCCCCTGGGGTCCCCGCAGCTCCGCGTAGGTCACCTGGGGATGCTGGAGGGTGGTGGCACGGGGGGACGCTGCGAGAGACACGGGCTGTGGGATCTGGGTGGGGTGACACTGGTGGGTGACGTGTCCCTCTGCGTGTGTCCCCCCGTGCTCACCCCCTGCCCTCTTGGTGACCACGACGTGGGTGTACAGCACCTCCCCCTCCTCTGGGGGGGCTGGGGGATCCGGAGGGGCCCTGAGGGAACAAAGGGGATGTGGGGGAGGGAATGGGAGATCTTGGGGGTTGGGGAAAATAGGGAGCGTGTGGTTTGAGCTCCCCACTCACCTTTCCTGGTTCTTCCTGGCAGCTGCAGAGGAAAGAGGGGAGGGGTGACTGTGGGGTCCCAAGGGCCCTGACTGCTCTCAGGATTCCTGAACTCCCATGGAACCCTCAATCTTCAAGAGGACCCTCATGCATCCCTGGAGCCCCCCAGAATTCATGAACATCCTCAGTGCCCTGAATCAACTCAGCCTTAAGTACCCAAATCCCAGGAGGGACAGAGACCCCCCCAAACACCCCCAGGGCCCCTGAACGAACCCTCAACATCCCTGAACAACCCTCCTGCACCTCCCCAAGCTCTACAGCACCCCCAGCCAATGTCACAACTCTGGGATTGTGAATGCCACACTATCGTTCCCCAATTATGGGGGCCTCTGTAGTCCCCTGGGACCCCTCTCCCCCCATTGTCACCCACCCACAAGGTGCCACCATCTCCAGGCCACAATGACACCCACGAGCAGGAGCAGGAACAAAAGGACCCCAACAACCCCTGCGGTCACTGCAAGAAACAGAGGGAAATCATTCAAGGTCACCCATGACCCCAGGGGTCCTGCACTCCCTGGTTACCCTGTGGGACCCCACCTGTGTCCCTGTGTGTCCCTGTGTCCTGCGGTGTCACGTCCAGGGCACTGGGGGTGATGGTGGCATTGGCCACGGGCACTGCGGGGACAGAGACAGGGCTGAGGGCACAGGGAGGGGCTGGCAGCCGGTGTGGGGGGACAGGGATGGGGGATGGGTGTGATGGGGGATGTCAGGAATGGGGTCATAACACAGAAGGGTGTGGGCACAAGGGGAGTAATAGAAGGACCAAGGAAATTTTTGTTGGGGACTTGGAGATGCCCAATCAGGGGACCCGAGGTGTCTGTGGGGCTCCTTGTGCCCATCCCGCACTCCCTGTGCACCATGACATGGAGCCAGGTGCTGCTTTTCCCCACACCCCCCCGCTCAGGGTGCAGCTGGCAGCTGTAATTCCCCGAGTGGGAGACCCCCAGGGTGGGCACCAGCAGCTGTGGGGACCCCTGCGGGTCTCCCACCATCTTCCCATCCCAGTAGAACATGTGCAGGAGGGGGGCTCGGGGCCGCAGGGGGCTGGGGGTGCTGAGGAAGCTGAGAGTCAGGGGGGACCCCTGGGTGGGCTGGGGGGACCCTCCAGCACCGGCACCAAGAAAAGCACAGGGTCGGAGAGGGGAGAGGGAATTTTGGCCCCGAGTCCCCGAGGAGGGGCTTTGGGGGTGTCGGGGTGGGGACTTTGTGGTGCTCACCGTGCACTGTCACTGTCACTGGTGGTGACTCCCTCCACCCCCAGGATCCCATCTTGCCCCTGCAGCTGTACTGGCCACTGTGGCTCAGCTGCAGAGGGGACAGGGACATCTCAGTGACATCGGGGAACACCCCCAGTTCCTTCCCCTCCTGGTAGAAGGACACCGAGGTGACCGTGCTGTTCCACCAGCCCCGGCAGCGCAGTGTCACCGTGTCCCCCTCCAGCAGCTCCCGCGCCGGCACCTGCAGCACCAGATCATCTGGGGGACAGAGGGGATTCATCACATCACAGGGATGTCAAGGGTCCCCCTGACATCGGGACCCTCACGGAGTCACACCCAGTGCACCAGAGGTCATCAATTCCACAAACAGGGTCCTCTTGCTCTGGGGTGCTCTGGATGTCCCCAGAGCAGGGGATGGGCTCTGGTCACACAGGAGGTGACCCATGGAGCAGAGCCCACCCAGACCCTTGGGGTGCCTGTGGGTGCAAGGCTGGGGACACTCAAACCCCCCTCACCTTCTGAGACAATCACAGGGGGGCTGAGCCCAGTGCCAGGTCTGTCACAGCGGTAAATGCCTTTCATAGTGACAGTGACATTAGTGCGTCCCTGCTGCCCCCAGCGCTGCCCGTTTCTGTACCAGGTGGTGGCACCGGCAGTCCCCGAGCCCTGGCAGGTCAGGGTCACCCGGTCCCACAGCACCGCCGGCCTCCAGGGGGGCTCCACCAGGAGCTGGGTGGTCTGGGCACCTGTGGGTGACAGGGGACACCAGCCTGCCAGGGCCAGCGAGGGGCTGGGGACAGTGGGGTGGGGCCATGGAATCCCCCGAGGACTCACCAGCGAGGCCGAGGGTCTGGGCTGGAAGGGAGAAGGGACAGGGCTGGGTGGGGGTGGCACCATGGAGACAGAGGCATGGGGGCAGGGGGAGTGGGGGCTTTCCCTGAAAAAGGTCTCAGTGGGGGGATTGGTGTGGCACAGATGTCTCGAGGACAGGGACACAGCAGCCAACTCATGGTCAGGCATGGGGACCCCTGTGCTGGCACAGGTCATCCCTGCCAGACCCATAGCCACATTCCCATGACCCTGTGCCCATGGTCCCATTTTGGTGGCACCTGTCCCCATGGCTCAAGCACATGGTGCTTGTCCCCTTGTTCCTGTCCCTGCATCCCTGTGTCCCTCTTCCCCCGTCTCTGTACCCACAGCTGCCCCAGCCCCATGTTTCCTTCTGTAGCATCCTTGTCCCCACAACTCCATCCTCCTGTCCCTGTCCCCACATCCCAGTTCCGCTGTGTGTATCCCGTGTTCCTGTCCCCATGGCCACCCCACAACTCTGGTCACACTGGGCTCCATGTCCTGCTGGCCTTGAGGACCCCAGGAGACCTCACAGCCCCCCTGTGCCCCCTCCCCTCCCCATTCCCAGGGTGTCAGGCCCGTGCCCAGGGCACTCACCCCACAGGAGCAGCACCACCTTCCCGGCCATCCCGGTGTCCCCAGCCATGTGCACTGGCTGTCACTCGCTGCTGTGGCCACTGCTCCCCTGGCTGGCGGCTCTTCGGATGAAGGGGAAGGAAGCGAGGTCACGTCCGTCCCCATGTGTAGGTGGCCCTTGGTGGGGGCAGGGTGGCCACAAGCAGGGCACAGGCTGTGGGCAGGGTGGAGACAGGATGGGGACATGGTGGGGGATGGTGTTGCCAGGAGTGGGGGGCTCAGGGGATGTGGGGAACCAAGGATGGGTGTCCAGGAGAATGAGGGTCCACTGGAATTGGGGTTTCCATGCCTGGGGGCATTCAGGGATGGGGGTGCTGTGGGAACATGGTCCCCAGGGATTTGGGGTCATGGTGTGTGGGTGCCAGGGCTGGGGGTGCAGGGGGAAAAAGGGGACCCTCGGGAATAGGGGTTCCGGGGGAAGAAGCAGCCCATGGGATGGGATCAAGGCAATGGTGGGGCTGGGCAATGTCAGTCCTGGGATGGGGGTCCCCAGGGAGGAGAGACCAAGGCAATGGGGGGCCCATGGTTGGGTTCCCAGGGGAATGGGGGTGCCAGGGATGGGCAGTGGCTGGGTGGGCACAGAGGTCACAGCTCCTTCATGGGGTGCCTCAGATTTTGGGGTGACTCAGAGCCCAGCACAGTCCCCACCCTTGGGTACCCCATGGCTCTCCTAGGAGGTTCTGTGTCTCTGCCCCACTCACCCCTGGGCTTTTTCCTGTCTCCCCGCATTTCCTGGCTGAACCATCCCAGGGAACAGCTGGGAGAATCCCAGGAATGGAAAAAAGGGGTTGGGGGGTGCAGGCAGTGGTTTCGGGGCTGTGGGGGATGGGGCTCCCTGTCTGTGACCCCCCAACTATTTCTCTTTCCTGCAGCGGTTTGTGCTGAGGCAAGGACATGAATTCTGTCCAGGGGGCACATCCAGAGGGGTCCAGCCTTTAGGGAAAAGGGCAGCTCTGCTGTGCTGACACCCAGGTCTTGTCCCAGCCTCTTGTCCCTGGGAGCTCCTCCTCATTCTGGGGGTGCCACATCCTTGGGGATTCCTTTCCCAGAGGTGGCACATCCTGGGGTCCTCTGTCCTGGGTGGGCCTTGAGCATTCCCGCTGTCCCCAGTGGGGCCCTGTGACCTCTGGGGTGCCCAAACTTAAGGAGGCATCTTTTATGACCTTGCCCTGATGATGGTAAATCCCAGGATCAAGCTGGTTGAATTCCCTGATGCCCAATTGCTTTGGACAATTTTGGGGTCATATTTTGGTCTCAGATTTTGAGATGACTCAGAGCCCAGCACAGACCCCATCCTGGGGCACCCCAGGCTTGTCCTGGGAGGCTCTGGGTCTCTGCCCCACAAATCCCTGGGCTTTTTCCTGTCACCCAAATTTCCTGTCTTAGCAATCTCAGGAAACACTTGATGCCCAACTGAGTGTGACAAAATTATACAGCCATAGAAAAAAGGCATAAATCTTTTCCTATACCATTATTTTCCCAATAAAAAACAAACTCCTCAAAAATGAAACTGACAAGGTATAAAATGCTCTGGTTTATAGAATCCTTTTAATCATTGCTTTCCCAACAAGAGGAAATCAAAACACAATAAAAACACAAATAAGTGGAAATAAAACCACAATAAAACCACAAACAAATCACAGTGAAATGAGACTTTTTGGTTCCCTTTAGCAGCCCCCTGCTGCATCCCACAGCAGCGTTTGCTTGTGGATAACACAGAGGGTGGAATCTCCCTGAGTGTCCAACAGTTCCATGGGATTGTTCCCTGCCTGCTGGGCAGCAACCCAGCTCCTAAGGAAGCCTTTTCTTGGCCCATATTAAGGAACTCTCTCCATTTTGCTCGTTCCCACCCTGAAACATGATTGACTTCCCTTGGAGGAAGGGGAGAAGCTCTGTCCATGCTTGGGACAGTGCACAGGAATCAGTGGAAATGCCCCTGTGTTCCTCAGGGTCTGATTCCCTGGTAAATCCACTCCAGCCTGCCCTGAATTCCCCTGCCTGGGCACTCCCTGCTCCTGCTGTGACACCCCTGTTCACCAGCCCCTCGTGTGCAGCCCCTGCTCAATATTTCCACACTTTTCCCTCTCTTCAGGTGTGCACATCCAGAAGACAAACATTCTTTCCAGAAGTTCCAAGGGGCTGCAGGTTTTGTTCAAGAAGGAGGGTGCAGGTCAGGTTGTTGAGAAAATCGGTGTGGGATTTGCAGCAGTTCTGGGGCTCTCTCAGTCCTTTGTTGAGAGTGACAAAATGATCAATTCCTGCATTTCCAGACTGGTTCCCTCACAGCTGCCCCTGTAGGGGGGGTTTCCAGCCAGCCCTGCTCTGAAAACTATCAAAGGCCCTCCCAGAGCCACTGCTTGGGCTCCCTTTGGGCTTTGTGCTTCTTGCAGGGCTGAGCAAACCACAGGCAGGGCCTTTTTCCCCACAGAATTCTCACCTCTGCAGCAGCTCTAAAGCTGCCAGAATCAAAGCCATGGGGGCAGGGGGGGGCCCTCAGGTGCTGGCTGCCACCTGGGGCTGGGCAGAGCAGGGCTGGGCAATGGCCATCCCTGTGCAGTGGGGCTGGGCCATGGCTGGGCCCCACCCTTGCATTGACAGGGGTCCCCAGGATGTGCCACCCCTGGGACAGGCACCCGGCCAGGAATGTGCAGGGACATTTCTGGAACTGCCACACCTGGGACAGGACCCCCCATGCCAGGATGTGTCACCCCCTGGGACAGGATCCCCCCAGGACCGGAGCCTCTGGATGTGCCCCCCAGGACAGAACCCCCCCTTTCCCATCTGACTCTCAGCACAAACGGCCTCTTCCTTCTTGTCCAGGAAAAAGAAAGTGTTGAGGGCGCACAGCCCAACACCTCCATCCCCCACAGCCTCCCCACCATTCCCTGCACCTCCTTCTCCCCATTTCCCCCTCCCCTGGGTCCCCCCAACCCATTCACTGCTCAGGTGCTTCCCAGGATTGCTGAGCCAGGAACCAGGGGTGAGGGGACATGGCAAAAAGTAAGGAGAATAAGCAAAAAAGAGAAATAAAGAGAGAAAAAAGTCAGGGGCAGGGGAGGACCCAGAGGCTGAGCTACCCAGGACCCCCATGCAATGTCTGACCAGGAAATGAGCACCCCAGGGGTGATTTTGCAGGGCCCTGGGTCACTCCAAAATCTGAGGCATCCAGGCAAGGAGCTGTGACCCCCAGGACCCCCTTAGCCACCGCCCATCCCTGGCACCCCCATTCCCCTGGGACCCCAACCTTGGGACCCAATTTCCTTCTGTCCCCCCTTCCCTGAGACCCCCATCCCTGGACTGCACTTCCCCAGGATCGCCAACCCCAAGGAACCCCATCCCAGTAATTCCAGTCCCTGGGACACCCCTTCCCTTGGGGACATTGATTTCCCCTGTGCCCCCATTCTCACAGGGACCCCCTTTCCCCTGGCACCCCCATGCCATGGCCCCCATCCCATGATCACAAATCCCAGGAGGCCACGTTGTTCTGGGACCCTCATTCCCAAGTCTGAGTCCACCCAACCCTTGGGACCCCCATTTCCCTGGGACCCCATCCCTGGGCACCCCATTCCCCTGGACACCCATCCCTGACTCCCTACACAGCCTTAGACCCCAGATTCTGGCAACACCATGTCCCCACCATGTCCCACCATCACACCCATGTCCCACAGCGTCCCCACCCTGCCCCCACCAAGGGCCACCTACGCATGGGGACGGACGTGACCTCGCTTCCTTCCCCTTCATCCAAAGAGCCACCAGCGGGGAGCGGTGGCCACAGCAGCGAGTGACAGCCAGTGCACATGGCTGGGGACACCGGGATGGCCGGGAAGGTGGTGCTGCTCCTGTGGGGTGAGTGCCCCGGGCACAGGCCTGACACCCCAGGGATGGGGAGGGAAGGGGGCACAGGGGGCTGCGGGATCCCCTGAGGTCCCCAAGGCCAGCAGAGCCAGAGCAGGGCATAGAGCCCAGGGTGACCAGAGTTGTTGGATGGCTTTGGGGACAGGAACAGGGGAACTGGGATGTGGGGACAGGAACAGGGGGATAGAGATGTGGGAACAAGGATGTGGCAGAAGGAGCCTTGGGGCTTGGGTAGCTGTGGGGACAGGGACAGGGGAACAGGGATGCAGGGACAGGGACAAGGGCCATGATGCATGGGGATGGGCCGGGAGAACAGGTGCCATTGGAATGGGATGATGGGCACAGGGCCATGGATTATGGCTGTAGGGACAGGTGCTGTAGGGCCGGTGGAACTGACGTGTGCAAACATGGGGTGTCCACATTGTCCACATGACCCTCATCCAGCCCTGTCCCTTCTCCCTTCCAGCCCAGACCCTCGGCCTCGCTGGTGAGTCCTCAGGGGATGCCATGGCCCCACCCCGCTGTCTCCAGCCCCACACTGGCCCTGGCAGGCTGGTGTCCCCTGTCACCCACAGGTGCCCAGACCACCCAGCTCCTGGTGGAGTCCCCCCTGGAGGCCGGCGGTGCTGTGGGACTGGGTGACACTGACCTGCCAGGGCTCGGGGACCGCCGGTGTCACCACCTGGTACAAGGATGGGCAGCACTGGGGGCAGGAGGGACCTGAACACCTCACTGTCACCAAGAGTGGCACCTACACGTGTGACAGACCTGGCATCAGTCTCAGTCCCCCTGTGAGTGTCTCAGACATTGAGAGGGGTTTGGGTGTCCCCAGCCTGGCACCCAGGGGACCCCGAGGGCTCTCAGTGGGCTCCACTCCATGGGTCACCTCCTGGTGTAATCAGAGCCTGTGCCCTGCTATGGGGACATCCCAGAGCACCCTAGTGTTGGGGAAACCATGTGGGAATTGGGGACCCCTGGTGCATTGGGTGTAACCCAGATGGGGTCCTGGTGCCATCGGGTGTAACAGGACCCCTCTGTACCCCAGGGTCGCTGGTGCTGCAGGTGCCGGCACAGGCGCTGCTGGAGGGGGACACGGTGACACTGCACTGCCAGGGCTGGTGGAACTGCACGGTCACCTCGGTGTCCTTCTACCGCCAGGAGAAGCGTCCGGGCGGGCTCCATGATGGCACCGAGCTGTCCCTGTCCCCTCTGCAGCTGCACCACAGCGGTCGCTACAGCTGCAGGGTCTGGTGAAATCCTGGTGGTCAGGGAGGTCATGAAATTCAGCACCGGTGACAGTGACAGGGCACGGTGAGCACCCCACAGCTGCCACCCTGACACCCCCACAGCCCCTCCCCAGGGACTCGGGCTCACAAATTCCCCTCCCGTCTCCTTCCCAGAGCCTGGGCGGGCTCCATGATGGCACGGGGAAGGGCATGGGGAGCCCCCAGAGCCTCCTCAGCTCTCCCAGGCCTTCAGGGGGTGCCCAGTCCTTCCAGACACCTGCCCTGTGGCCCCAACCTTTCCCATATCCTACCCTTGCTCCCCTGCTCCCTTCTCATGTCCCTCTCAGCGTCCCCCACCCCTAGAGGGCTACCCCCATCCCACCCCTACACATTTTCCGTGTCCTGCCATCCCTGCCCCGGGTGCCTCCCCAGGTCCCCCCATTCCTGGCTTGTGTCTCCCCATCCCTGTCTGAGTCCCCTCACCCCTCCCAGCATCCCTCCCACCCCTCTCTGAGGTCACCACACATTCCCCAGGTCACATCATTCCCTCCCTGAGTCCCCATACCCACCCTGGTGTCATCCGCCCCCCTCTCCAGGGGTCCCTTGGGGTTCCTTTCCAAGCCCCACCAATCTCTGCACCCCCTCTCCCTCACTGGGGTCTCCCTGCCCTTCCCCTACCACCCCCCCGGGTCCCTCACTGTCCCTTGCTATCCTCCCCTCCTGCAGGGGTCCTGCCCTCCGGGGTGTCCCTGTCAGTGCAGCCCCCCGGGGGGCAGGTGGCACTCAGGGACAGCCTGGTGCTGAGCTGTACGGTGGCCATGGGGACAGGTCCCCCGTCCTTCTCCTGGCACTGAGACGGCTCGGGGGTACTGCTGGGCACCAGCTGCTACCTGGAGCTGTGCCACACTGGGGACAATGACAGCGGCCAGTACCGGTGCCGGGTCAGTGACGGGGACAGCGTGGCCGAGAGTGACCCCCTGAATGTCACTGTCCTGGATGAGCGGGACCCTCTGGCTGGGGATGAGCCGACCCATGGCACTCCCATCCCACTTCACCAGGTGTCAGCCCTGTCTTTGTCGCCACACTGCCCGTGGCCAATGCCACCATCACCCCCGGTACCCTGGCACACCAGGTGCTTGCAGGTGACCCCGTGACCCTGCACTGCTCAGTGCAGGTGGGCTCAGCCCCTGTCACCTTCACCTGGCTGCACAACAGGCTGGAGGTGCCCCAGGGTGCCCTCCTGGAGCTTGGAGACATCAATGTGGGACATTCAGGCACCTACCAGTGAGTGGCCACCAACCAGCTGGGACAGGACGGGCACCGCGTGTTCCAGGCACTCAGCCCTGAGCTGGCCCTGGAGTTGATACCACGGGGACACTGCAACAAAGGTGGGGTCACACAGGGCCACCAGGGAGTGCAGGACCCCTGGGGTGATGGGTGACTCTGATGTGTCCCCCTCTGTTTCTTGCAGTGGCCACAGGGGTCAGTGGGGCCCTTTCTTTCCTGCTCCTGCTCGTGGGTGTCATTGTGGCCTGGCACCGGTGGCACCATGTGGGTGGGTGACAATGGGGGTACAGGCGTCCCAGGGAGCTTTAGAGGCATCCAGTGTTGGACAATGATTGGGCAGCACCCACATCCGCAAAACTGTGGCATTGTCTGTGCTTTAGGGTTTGGGGAGGTGCTGAAGGGTCCTGCAGGGATGCTGCGGGTTCTCTCAGGGGCCCTTGGGGCAGTTAGGAGGTCTCTGTCCCTGCTGGGCTTTGGGTTCCTGAGGCTGAGTTGGCTGGGGACACTGGGGATGTTCCTGAATTCTGGGAGGCTTCAGGGATGCTTGCGGGTTCTGTTGTAAATTGAGGGTCCCGTGGGGGTCAGGAATCCTGGGAGGGTTCAGGGCCCTGTGATCCCACAGTCACATCTCCCCTCTTTCCTCTGCAGCTGCCAGGAAACACGAGGAAAGGTTGGTGAAGGGCTCCCAGCATGAGTCCCCTTTTACCCCCACCTCACAGCTCTCCATTCTCTCCCCCACATCCCCTTTATTCCCTCAGGCCCCCCCCGGATCCCCCGGCTCCCCCAGAGGAGGGGGAGGTGCTGTACACCCACGTCGTGGTCACCAAGAGGGCAGGGGGTGAGTACAGGGGGGACACACGCAGAGGGACACGTCACCCACCAGTGTCACCCCACCCAGATCCCACAGCCCGTGTCTCTCGCAGCGTCCCCCTGTGCCACCACCCTCCAGCATCCCCAGGTGACCAACGCGGAGCTGCGGGGACCCCAGGGGCGACTGCGGGAACCCGGTGACATCTACGGGAATGTGCTGTGACACTGGGGAGAACTGGGGGCACTGGGGGTCCCCACCCATGGGCACCCACTCGTGTCTGTGCTGCCCCTAAAAACTGCCTCTCCTGCACCCCATTGAGGCACAAAGATGCCAAAGGGCTGAGAGAAGAACAATTTCATGAAACAGCAATGAGAGAGAGTAAAACCAACAGAAACAGCAACAAGGTTCAGTGTCCAAATTGTCACACAAGGAACAATTTCCAGGGAAAGCCCCCAATAAGGAACAAACCCCAGACATTTCCCCCAGCAGGTTTCCTCCACCACAGGAATCTTGCAGGGCCCTGGATCTTCCTTGCTCTGATGGCGAAAGTGGCCTTCAGGAGGCTCTGGATTCTCTTCTCCCTTGTCCCAAACCCTCCTCTGCCGTGTTCCCCACACGAGGATGTCACAAAGGCCCCGTGGGGGTTCCGGAGCCTCCCCCTTTTCCAGGGCAGTTGGGATGAGGCCATGGCACAGGGTGGGGTGTCAGAGACAGGAAAAGTTTGATGTCTGGAGACATTTTGGAACACCTGTGTGTGGCAGGGGTGGGTCATGCCTTGCTTTTGGTGAGACAGGGCCCCGTCTGTCCATCAGTTTGTCAGACGTAGCACATTGGGGACAGTGTGATGCTCTGCCAAAGCCAGCTCTTGAGCGGCTGGGTGACCAGGAGTGCCAGCTGGGGACATAGCCCTTGGTGGCCCAAGTGGCTTAAAAGGCAGAGCATGAGGTGACCAAGTCCTTGATCCTGTCTCCTTTTGGGGTGTCTGTCCCCAACCAAAGAGTTAGCATCTCGTTTAAATGAGAAATATCTGCCAAGGAAAGTGGGAACCTTCCTGGAATGGAAAGAAGACACGTGTGTAATCTTTTCTTTAATTTCAAAAATGATGGGGCTTCCAGGCAAAAGTGTTGGAAAAGGAATAGCAGCTCTTTACTGGGAAATTTATAAAGCAGAACAGAACAAACAACACAAACCCAGAACTTTCCCTCCCGCTCAGCGCTGTTGGTTTTTGTGGCAGTTATAACCGCGGCCAGCAGGGGGCGCTGCAGGGAGCACTCCCGGCCAGCAGGGGGCGCCCCGCTCCAGCTCCATCCCCTCAGGGGCCATGGCGGCTTCGGGCGGGAGGCAGGAGGGCAAATCGCTCCTTTTGCAAACTCACGGCCACCAATCGGTCCCGGCACCACCACCGTCAGCGGGCAGAAGCCGCCAAGGCAGCAGGTTGGATCCCAGTGCCCACTGGCAGCGTAGCAGTGTCCCGGGGCCAGGCACACGCCCTGCACAACACCTGCAACCGCTCTATGATCCCGAATGGAAGGAAAGCAGCACCTGACCCTTGACAGGTTTTGGGTCCACAGCAGCACCTCTGGTGGCTTTGTGCCACAATTCCTGCAAACCCTCAGCCTTTCACTCAGGTGAGGAAGACAGGGATGGAGCAGTTTTGGGGACACCTGGAATCCAGACAGGGTCACTCCCCACTGCCCCACCATGGCTGTGGGTTAGAGCCCCTACTCAGTATTCCCACACATTTCCCTGTTGTCTAGGAGCCGAATCAGAACCCATTTATTCTTCCCAGGCCTTTCCAAAGCGCTGCAGGTTTGAGACAGGAAGGACGTGGGTCCAGGTCAGGTTTTTGAGCAGATTGTTGTCTTTGCAGGTTTCTGGGGCTCTCTCAGATCCTTGCTGCAAGGGACCTAATGATCAGTTGGTGCATTTCCAGACTGCTTGCCTCTTAGCTGCCTCTGCACGGGGCAGTTTCCAGCCACCCCTGCTCTGAAAACCATCAAAGGCCCTCACAGAGCCACTGCTTGGGCTCCCTTTGGGTTCTGTGCTTCTTGCAGGGCTGAGCAAACCACAGGCAGGGCCTTTTTCCACCCACGGAATTCTCACCTCTGCAGCAGCTCTAAAGCTGCCAGAATCAAAGCCAAGGGGGCAGGGGGGACCCTCAGGTGCTGGCTGCCACCTGGGGCTGGGCAGAGCAGGTCTGGGCAATGGCCATCCCTGTGCAGTGGGGCTGGGCCATGGCTGGGCCCCACCCTTGCATTGACAGGGGTCCCCAGGATGTGCCACCCCTGGGACAGGCACCCGGCCAGGAATGTGCAGGGACATTTCCGGAACTGCCATACCCAGGACAGGACCCCCCATGCTAGGCTGTGTCACCCCCTGGGACAGGATCCTCTCATGAGAGGACCCCCCCTGGATTTGCTGCTCAGGACAGAACCCTCCACCCCCATTATACTCAGCACAAACGGCCTCTTCCTTCTTCTGCAGGAGAGAGAAAGTGTTGGGGGGCACAGCTCAACACTCCCATCCCCCACAGCCTCCCCACCCTTCCCTGCACCCCCCACTTCCCCATTTCCCCCCTCCTCTGTGTCATCCCAACTCATTCCCTGCTCAGGTGCTCTCCAGGATTGCTGAGCTGGGAACGGGGCATGATGGGACCTGGCAGAAAAGTGAGGAAAATAAGAAAAAAGATAAATATAGACTCAAAAAAGTCAAGGGCACAGAAGCAGAGCTACCCAGGACCCCTATGCCCAGGAAATCAACACCCCAGGGGAGCAGCACTAGGCCCTGATTCACCCCAAAGTCTGAGGCACCCAGGGAAGGAGCTGTATCCCACCAGCCCACCCAAGCAACTGTCCATCCCTGGCACCCCCTTCCCCTGGCACCCCAACCATATGATCCCCACTCCTTCCATCCCAACTTCCCCTGGCCACCATCCCAGGGCTGGCAGTCCCCAGGATCTTAATTCCCAAGGAACCCCAGCTTGGTAATTCTGGCCTCTGGGATCCCCCTTCCACTGGGGGCCTTGGTTCCACCAGGAATCTCATTCCCATGGCATGCCAATCCCTCGGCCCCATCCCATGATCACAAATCCCTGGAGGCCACATTGTCCTGGGACCCTCACCCCAAGCCTGAGTCCACCAAATCCTTGGGTCCCCCATTCCCCACAGACGCCATCCCCGGGCCTCCCATTACCCTGAACACCCATCCCTGGCCCCCTATACCGCCTCAGCCTCAAAATTCTGGCAACACCATGTCCCCACCATGTCCCACCATCACAAACATGTGCCACCATCACCCCCATGTCCCATCAGGTCCCCACCCTGCCCCCATCCTGTCCCCACCCTCCTCCCACCAAGGCCCAACTACACATGGGGACAGACATGACCTCGCTCCTTTCCCTTCATCCAAAGAGCCACCAGCCAGGGGAGCGATGGCCACAGCAGCGAGTGACAGCCAGTGCACATGGCTGGGGTGTCACGATCCGTCCTTATGAACGAGTTTCGAGATGGTTCATGGATTGATCTCAGAGTGGAAAAAAAAAACTGACACAGCACAGGGGATTTGCAGTAATAATCAAAACAAATGCACCTTTATTGAATGACCATAGCAAAATGCGATAGAGAGATTAAGGGAGAGAAAAAGAGAAAGAGAGAGAACAAAGAGAGAGAAAGAGGGGGAATATAGCTACCAAACATAGAGACGAAGACCTTTGGTGCAGTCCAGCTGAGGATCTGCCTGTTACATCGGGGAGATCTCAGAGGTGCAGTTCATCTGGACTCCAATTCTACTCTCTTTCAATGGGGGAAGGGGGAATGGTATTTGCAAAGGGTACACACAGTCCCTGTTCTCAGCAGTAGGCGAGAGCCATTGTGTTCATGGCCCAATGCTCACACCTGCAACATCCATCTTGCTTTGGTCAGCTTGCCTCCCCCTGCACATCTCTGCCGGGTTGGGGGTTTCAGTCCCAGTCCTTGGAAGGAGGAGAGGGGGCCTTCTCACAAAGGGGTTTCATGTCTCGGTCTTTGATGGAAAGGCTTCTTACATCTCAGTCTGTCTGTCACAGTGGTTGCAAATGAGTGAGAAGGGTCTTCTGCAGGGGACCACCCAGAACTCAGGAAAAGTCCAGCCAGGCCGAGAGGTGGGACAGCTTCCAAGGCTATTGTTGCAAAAAGTGCACGGTGCCCCCTTCTTCTTCTCATTGGGCTTGGTGTAGCATACAGCAAACAACACCTGTGAAAACAAAAACATAGCAATGCTCTCAGGTCTCAGGGCCTTGTTGGCATGTGACTTTCTCCTTCAGAGCCAGAGATTTTAGGCAGGAGGGGTCTTCTCTTCAGTAGTTCCCCAATGACGACCGTGAGGCAGATGAGGGAAAATTCGGACTGACTCTCACAGGACTCCCAAAACTCCTCACCATTTAAGACTGTCCCAGGGGGGCTGAGCCCAGTTCTGGGTCTGTCACACATGTAGGTGTCACTCTCAGTGACCTTAAAGGGGTCGCATCCCTCCTGCCTCTAGTGCCGCCCATCCTTGTACCAGGTGGTGGCACCGGCGGTCCCCAAGCCCTGGCAGGTCAGTGTCACCCGGTCCCACAGCACCGCCGCCTCCAGGGGGGCTCCACCAGGAGCTGGGTGGTCTGGGCACCTGTGGGTGACAGGGGACACCAGCCTGCCAGGGCCAGCGTGGGGCTGGGGACAGCGGGGTGGGGCCATGGCATCCCCTGAGGACTCACCAGCGAGGCCGAGGGTCTGGGCTGGAAGGGAGAAGGGACAGGGCTGGGTGGGGGTGGCAACATGGGGACAGAGGCACGATGGCACTGGGGGTGGGGGCTGTCCCCAGAAGGTCTCAGTGGGGGCACTTGTGTGGTACAGAGGTCTCGAGGACAGGGACACAGCAGCCAACCCCTGCTTAGGCATGGGGACCCTGTGCTGGCACAGCTCACCCCTGCCAGCCCCACAGACACATCCCCACGGCCCTGTGCCCATGATCCCATTTTGGTGGCACCTGTCCCCATGGCCCAAACACAGGGTGCTTGTCCCCTTGTCCCTGTCCCTGCATGTCTGTGTCCCTGTCCCCACAGCTGCCCCAGCCCCAAGGTTCCTTCTGCCACATCATTGTCCCAACATCTCCAATTCCATGCTCCTGTGCACTCATCCCAGTTCCCCTGTTCCTGTCCCCCTTTTCCTGTCCCCACGGCCATCCCACAGCTCTGGTCACACTGGGCTCCATGCCCTGGTGGCCCTGGGGTTCTCAAGGAACTGCGCAGCCCCCTGTGCCCCCTACCCACTCATCTCTCCCTCACCAGAGCCCATCCCCAGGGCGTCAGACACCTGCCCAGGGGCACTCACCCCACAGGAGCAGCGCCACCTTCCCGGCCATCCCGGTGTCCCCAGCCATGTGCACTGGCTGTCACTCGCTGCCAGGGGTGGCTGTCCCCTGGCTGGTGGCTCTTTGGCCAGAGGGGAAGGAAGCGAGGTCAGGTCTCATCCCCATGTGTAGGTGGCACCTGGTGGGTGCAGGGTGGCCACAAGCTGGGGACAGGCTGTGGGCAGGGTGGGGACAGGATGGGGACAAGGCTGGGTGGGACAAGGTGGGACATGGGGCTCCCAGGAGTGGGGGGCTCAGGGGATTTGGAAATGGGGAATGGGTGTCCTGGGGAATGGGAGGTCCCAGGGATGGGGTCCCTGGGAATGGGGGTGCTGAGGAGGGAGAGTCACTGGGAATGGGGGTGCCATGGGAATGGTGTTGCCCAGGGCTGGGGGGACTCAGGGATGGGAGTCCCAGGGGAACATGGGCTCCAGAGATTTGGGGTCATGGGATGGGGATGCTGGGGGAAAGGGGGGTCCCATGGGAGTGGGGGTCCTGGTAGAATCAAGGTCCTGGAGGAAGGAGGATTGCAGGAGATGAAATGAACAGGAGAGGGTTCCTTGGGAATGGGGTCCTGGGCCATGGAGACCTTGGGGAATGTCAGTATTAGGATGGGGGTCCCAGGGAGGGGGGGGACACAAGGAAAGGGGGTCCCATGGTTGGTTCCCATGGGAATGGAGGTCCCAGGGATGGGCAATTGCTGGGTGGGCCTGTGGGTCAAAGCGCCTTCCCTGGGTGCCTCAGATTTTGGGGTGACCCAAGCCCAGCACAGTCCCCACAAGGTGCTGGAGGCCTGGGCGTCGCCCCAGAGAGATTCTGAGGGGCTCTGAGTCTATGGAGGTGCCGCAGAGGTGAGAATTCTGTGGGGGAAAAAGGCCTGCCTGTGGTTTGCTCAGCCCTGCAAGAAGCACAAAACCCAATGGGAGCCCAAGCAGTGGCTCTGTCAGGGCCTTTGGTGGTTTTCAGAGCAGGGCTGGCTGGAAATCACCCCTGCAAGGGCAGGTCTGGAGGAAGCAGTCCGGAAATGCAGCAATTGATCACTTTGTCCCTAGCAGCAAGGGTCTGAGATAGCTCCCTAACATCTGCAAACACAATAATGTTTTGCACAACAACCTGACTGGGTCCCTCCTCCTTCCTGTCTCAAACCTGCAGCCCTTTGGAATGTCCTGGGAAGAATATTTGGGTTCTTGCTTGGCTGCCAGACAAGAGGGAAAAGTGAGGGAATACAGAGCAGTGGCTCTGCCTGCGGCCGTGGTGGGGCTGTGGGGAGTGACCCTGTCTGGATTCCAGGTGTTCCCAGAGCTGCTCCATCCCTGCCCTCCTCACCTGCACAGGGCACAGGGAATAGACAGGGCTCTGCCCCGCCCCTGCTCCGCCCCTTCCAGGGTCCCCCTCCACTTCCCGGAGCTGTGGGGCCTTACCCTGGCAACGCTTGGTCCCGACACATCGCGACAGTGGCTTCGGACACGCTGCCACAGTCGGTTCGGACACCCCGGGACCGTCCCGGCACTCGCAGCGCGATGGCAGCTGGGCCCCTTCCCGGTGCTCCGGGACCACCATTGCGGTCCCTCCTTTCCACAGACCCCACCGCAGGGTCTCTGCTCCCCCCTGTCCCGGGGTCTCCCCTCCGCCGTTTCGCTCCCTCCACGCTCGGGGCTCCCCAGGGGGGTCCCGGTCCCTCCATCCCGGCCCCTCCCACCCGCTGCCCCCCGGCCCCTCCGGCCGCGCCCCCCGACAGCCCCGGGGCCGGCACCGGCAGAGGCTGCCGAGCTCCTGCAGGATGAGACGTTCCTGGGGCAGCGCCGGCTGAGCGGGGCCCGGCTCCCTCACTCCGTCCTTGCCCGCAGCACTCGGGCTCCAGCAGCCCCGGGCTGCTCCTTCGGGATGTGCCGACCGCTCCCGGAGCGCTGCCCTTTGTCGGGAACGAGCCCGAGAGTGCCCAAATCATCCCCGAGGCCTGGGCTGGGACCTCCTGTGAGGCTGTGCCTGAGCCCTGAGGGGTTTGGGGGCCCCATGGGTGTCACTGCTCCCTCCCAAAATCTGGGGGGAGCAGGAATGGCAAGCGGTGCCCTGTGGCCCTCGTCTGAGCATCCTGCAGAATTCCCGGCACTCCTGCTCCTCTCCATGGCCAGGTGCTGTTCCAGTGGCCCACTTGCTCCAGCTGCTGCTGCCTCAGCCGCAGGATCCCAAAATCCCCAGGAGAGGCACCAGAACCCTGTGTTTGTGCACAGGGATGTTTTAGGAGCATGGCTGAACTTTAGGAACTCCAGAACTAATTATAACACCTCCTTAAGGGTCTGCTGGTCCCTGAGCAGAACAGGGGCATTAGCCCAACTAGATCCAATTTCTCCCCATTTTTCCCTCTCAAGGCACTGCTCCCGCCCAGGGCTGTCCCTGTGCTCCAGCGGCAGCTGCAGAGGCCTTGGAATTGTGGCTCTGCTCTCCATCTGCTCTTCCTTTCCCTGCAGATGTTGTGTGGGGACCAGCAGTGGCCCAGGAAGAGCAGGAACTCCAAATGTGCTCTGGAGCCCCCAGAGGAGCCCAGGCAGAGCCAGGACTGAACATCAGCTTTCCTCAACATTCCAGAGCAATTCAACATTTGCAGATTGGCTGTGACAGGGCTGAAAGAGGAAAAGGGAGAGAAAGGCTGAGGATTTGCAGGAATTGTGGCACAAAGCCACCAGAGGTGCTGCTGTGGACCCAAAACCTGTCAAGGGTCAGGTGCTGCTTTCCTTCCATTCGGGATCATAGAGCGGTTGCAGGTGTTGTGCAGGGCGTGTGCCTGGCCCCGGGACACTGCTACGCTGCCACTGGGCACTGGGATCCAACCTGCTGCCTTGGCGGCTTCTGCCCGCTGCCGGTGGTGGTGCCAGGACCGATTGGTGGCCGTGAGTTTGCAAAAGGAGCGATTTCCCCTCCTCCCTCCCACCCGAAGCCGCCATGGCCCCTGAGGGAATGGAGCTGGAGCGGGGCGCCCCCTGCTGGCCGAGAGTGCTCCCTGCAGCGCCCCCTGCTGGCCGCGGTTATAACTGCCACAAAAACCAACAGCGCTGAGCGGGAGGGAAAGTTCTGGGTTTGTGTTGTTTGTTCTGTTTTGCTTTATAAATTTCCCAGTAAAGAGCTGCTATTCCTTTTCCTACCTTTTGGTCTGAAAGCCAAATCATTTTGAAATAAAAAAAGAGTTTTAGATGTGGGTCTTCTTTCCATTCCAGGAATGTTCCCACTTTCCATGGCAGATATTTCTCATTTAAATGAGTTGCCGAAAACTGAGTTCCAGACTGGATGGGGCAGACACTCTCAAGAGGAGACACAGTCAGGGACTTGGTCACCTCATGCTCTGCCTTTTAAGCCACTTGGGCCACCAAGGACCCTCTCCCAAGCTGGCACTCCTGGTCACCCAGCCACTCAGGAGCTGGCTTTGGCAGAGCGTCAAACAGTCCCCAGTGTGCCATGGCTGACAGACTGAGGGACAGACGGGGCCCTGTCTCACCAAAAGCAAGGCCTGACCCACCCCTGCCACATGGAGGTGTTCCAAAATGTCTCCAGACATCAAACTTTTCCTGTCTCTGACACCCCGCCCTGTGCCATGGCCTGATCCCGACTGCCCTGGAAAAGGGGAAGGCTCCAGAACACACACAAGGCCTTTGTGACATCCTGGTATAGGGAACAGGGCAAAGGAGGGCTTTGGGACAGGAAACAAGAGAATCCAGAGCCTCCTGAAGGCCGCATGGGCCACCAGAGCAAGGAAGGTCCAGGGCCCTGCCAGTTTTACTCTGGTGGAGAAACATGCTGAGGGAAACATCTGGGGTTTGTTCCTCGTTGTGGCTTTCCCTGGAAATTGGTCCTTGCGTGACCATTTGGACTCTCAACCTTGTTGCGATGGCTGTTGGTTTCATTCTCTCTCGTTGCTGTTGCAGGAAATTGTTCTTCTCTCAGCCCTTTGGCATCTTTGTGACCCCACGGGGAGGGATTGGGGCAGTTTTTAGTGGCAGCACAGACACAAGTGGGTGCCCATGGGTGGGGACCCCCAGTGCCCCCAGTTCCCCCCAGTGTCACAACACATTCCCGTAGATGTCACCGGGTTCCCGGGGTCGCCCCTGGGGTCCCCGCAGCTCTGCGTTGGTCACCTGGGGATCCTGGAGGGTGGTGGCACGGGGGGACACTGCGAGAGACACGGGCTGTGGGATCTGGGTGGGGTGACACTGGTGGGTGACGTGTCCCTCTGCGTGTGTCCCCCCCGTACTCAACCCCTGCCCTCTTGGTGACCACGACGTGGGTGTACAGCACCTCCCCCTCCTCTGGGGGGGCTGGGGGGGGCCCTGAGGGAATAAAGGGGATGTGGGGGAGGGAATGGGAGGTCTTGGGGGTTGGGGAAAAAGGAGAGGGGTTGGTTTGAGCCTCCCACTCACCTTTCCTGCTGCTTCCTGCCAGCTTCAAAGGAAGGAGGGGATGGGTGACGGTTGGGTCCCAGGGCCCTGAATATTATCAGGATTCCTAAACTCCCAAGGTACCCCCAAGCATCCCCGAAGCCCCCCAGAAATCATTAAACTCTCCCAACCCCCTGACCAAGTCAGCCTCAAGAACCCAAAGCCTGCCAGGGATAGAAAAACCCATCACCTCCAGGGCCCCTGAAAGAAACCCCAACATCCATGCAGGACCTTCCAGCACCTCACTGTAGAGAGCTTTTTGGAGAATTGGTTAGCTGAGAAAGGACATTCCGATGTGATACCGATGGATAAGGGTAAGAGAAACAAGCTGGGAACTGAGCAACCGGTGCCCAATTACTGACGAAGGTCACAGTGACCTTCTCTAAAACGGGAAGACGGGGGAGAAAATTGCTTGCCAGAAAATGTAGTTATCCCAAGGTAGAGAAATTAGAAGAATGTACACATAGAAGCAAAATAATTGTTAAGAGATAGAAGTAGGTGTGTTTGATTATAGTGTGCTTTAACCAATAATGAGCTCAGATTTTGCAATATGCATAAGCTTCATTAACACTAATATAAAAATGTGTAAGCTTTCAATAAACTTCGAGATTTGCTATTCATCGCATATGGTGTGTCGCATCTCTCCCGCCGTTACGACAAATGGTGACCCCGGACGTGTTCCTTCGGGACTAGCCACGGTCGGAGGCGTAAAAGTCAAGTGCAGGTCCTTTCGCGGCTGGGGACGGCAAAAAACACCGCTGAAAAAAGGAAGGTGTTCAGGCCCCGGGTGACCTCAGAGGAGAGCCCGGCTGCTACGTGCTGCCGGACCTGAATAGAGCCGCAAGAAGCGCGCAATCGTCGTTGAAATGGATAAAGACAGGCAAGCAGCATATGATTTATTTACTGACTTTTTACGAGGGCGTCAGATTAGAGGGATAGATTTACAGAAAGAACTTCCTGGGTTGTTAGCTTATGGGTGTGCACAGGGACTTTTTCGTAATCCACATACAGTGCATGAATTGTCAGAGTGGCGTATATTCGGGGATAAGCTGTGGCACGCAGTCATAGATGACGATAAGACCGCGAAAAAGTGGGGGAAGTTATGGCGAGTCGTTCATGATGAATTGCTAAAATACCAGGCAGAGGAAAGAGCTGCCCGGCAGGCCAGTGCAGCTCATGAAAGGAACAGGAGTTATGGGGACTGGTTTGGTTCCCCGCTGCCTCCTGTTACGTCCACAGTCAATCTGCCGCCGGCATCGCCTTCTACCTTAAACGGCAGTTCCCCACCCCCATCGGTGCCTCCTTTAAGCAGCACGGCCCCACCAGCTTCGGCGCCTGTTTTGACGGGCACCCCCTCATCGATTTCGGTTCCTGCCTCAGGTGGCGGTCTGCCGCCAGCACCGGCATCTGCAATAAGCGGCGGCTCCCCGCCAACCCCAGCCCCCGCTCCAGACAACGGCTCCCCGCCGCTACCAGTTCCTCTTTCAGGCAGCAGCCCCCCCCCGCGTGTCCTCCAGCCGTGCCGTCCGCGCCGCCTGTCCCGGTGTTAAGCCCTACACCTCCTCCGCTTAGCGGTTCGACCGTCCCCGGGTCGGACGGTGACCTTGCAAGGGCCGTTGCTCAGCAGCGAAGGGAGGCATGGGCGGCGGTAGCTAAAGAATTTATGGACACGGGGGATGAGGAGGCAAGATCGGCTGCTATGGAAATGGCCTGCCCGGTGATCTATTCTCCCCAGCCGGGCGGAGGGTTTCAGGCCACGATAACTGCCCTGGACTGGAAACTGTTGTCGCAGTTACGATCCACAGTCAGTCAATTTGGAGTAACTAGTGAGCCCACAAAACAAATGCTGGATTACATCTGGGGTACGCAGGTTTTGCTGCCGGCAGATTGCAGGACGGTAACGCGGCTCATTTTTACTCAACACCAACAGCTTTTATTTAATGCCCATTGGCAGGCGATTTGTCAGCAATATGTCGCAGTGGTACGGCAACCAGGAGACCCGTTGTATGGGGTGACCCTGGAGGAGTTAATGGGGTTCGGGCCGTTTCTTAGAATGGAGGCACAAGCATTGATTGGGCCCGAAAAGTGCAGGGAGGCTATGCGCTTAGCACGTTTAGCTATCGATAGAATTAAGGATCCGGGAGGAATTCCTTCTTACATGGGAATGAAGCAGGGCACGGAAGAGTCTTTCGGAGCTTTTATAGACAGGGTAGCCAGCGCTATTGAACGAGCAGGAGTCCCTGAATTCATGAAAGGGTCCATGCTTAAACAATGCGCACTTCAAAACGGCAATCAGCTTACCAAGAATGTGATAAATACCCTGGGGGCTAATTGGTCTATAGAGGAAGCTTTAGAGCGATTAGCTAATGTCCCGCTGGGATCACAGGCAATGTTAGTAGATGCTATTAAAGAGCTAGGGGTCGGGTTGCAGAGGCAGGCAGAGTCCTCTCAAAATCAAGTACTGGCGGCCCTCGCCCCGCTCCAAGCAGCTGCAATAAATGCTCCACGAGCTCCATCCACTAGCCGATGCAGGTGCTACCGATGTGGAGGAACGGGACATACGCGACGGGACTGTCCCGCCGTCAGTGTTTGGTGTAGCCGTTGCCGCCTGGACACCCACAATACCGGAGTCTGCAGACGCCGCTCGGGAAACGGCAGAGCCAGCGCGCCCGCCAGCCGCCGCGCCCAGACACAAATAGCAGCTGTCACAACTTCGACTCAACCTGTCCCCAGCCCGCAACTGCCGGGAGCCTTGGACTAGACCTTGAAGCAGCAGCAGCCGTGACGTTGATGACTACCCACCCGGAGAAGGTTCCAACTGGGGTAAAAGGACCACTCATTATTGATGGATTACCTATGGGAGCTCTGCTTTTAGGGCGTTCCTCGGCTACGATGATGGGATTTGCTATTCATCGCATATGGTGTGTCGCATCTCTCCCGCCGTTACGACACCTCACCATACTCCACAGGTCCCCCAGACAAGGTCACAATTTTGGGGCTGGGGTGCTTCCCTATTGTTCCCCAACTCTGGGGGCCTCAGGAGCTCCCTGGGACCCCCATCCACCCACTGTCACCCACCCACACGGTGCCACACAATGACACCCACGAGCAGAGCAGGAACAAAAGGGCCCCACCGACCCCTGCGGCCACTGCAAGAAACAGAGGGGGACCCATGAGGGTCACCCATGACCCCAGGGGTCCTGCACCCTACAGTGACCCCGTGTAAACCCACCTATGTCCCTGTGTGTCTCTTTGTCCCGCGGTTTCACCTCCAGGGCCAGCTCAGGGCTGAGTGCCCGGAACACACAGTGCCTGTCCTGTCCCAGCTGGTTGGTGGCCACGCACTGGTAGGTGCCCCAATGTCCCACATTGATGTCCCTGAGCTCCAGGAGGGGACCCTGGGCCACCTCCTGCCCATTGTGCAGCCAGGTGAAGGTGACAGGGGCTGAGCCCACCTGCACCGAGCAGTGCTGGTGGCATGTTACCTGCATGCACCTGGTGTGACAGGGGACTGGGGGTGATGGTGGCATTGGCCACTGGCACTGTGGGGACAGAGACAGGGCTGACAAATGGCAGGGTGGGATGGGAGTGCTCTGGGTGCGGTCATCCCCAGCCCGAGGGTCCCGCTCACCCAGGACGGTGACATTCAGGGGGTCACTCTCAGCCGTGCTGTCCCCGTCGCTGACCCGGCACCGGTACTGGCCGCTGTCATTGTCCCCAATGTGGTGCAGCTCCAGGTGGGGGCTGGTGCCAGGCAGTGCCCCCGAGCCCTCCCGGTGCCAGGAGAAGGACAGGGCACCTGTCCCCATGGTCACTGAGCAGTTCAGCACCAGGCTGTCCCCGAGTGCCACCTGTGCCCCAGGGGGCTGCACTGACAGGGACACCCCCGAGAGCGGGACCCCTGCAGGAGAGGGGGACACCAGGGAACAGTGAGGGACCCAGGGGGTTCAGGGAGGGGCAGGGGAACTCTAGTGATGGAGAGTGGGCGCAGACATGGGGGGGCCGGGGGGGGGGGGGGGGGAGGGCAGTGCTTAGAAAGGAACCCTGAGTGATGGGGGGGGTCCGGGAGGGAACACCAGGAGAGGGAGGTGGGCAACACCAGGGCAGGTATGGGGACCCTGGGAGGGGAGGGTGTGATCTGGGGAATGTGCGGAGAACTCAGAGAGGGGTGATGGGACCCAGGGAGGGGTGAAGGGACCCAATGTGGGATGGAGGGAAACACGAGCCAGGAATGGGGGGATTGGGGGAAGGACCCGGGGCAGCAATGGCAGGACACAGAACCGGTGCCAGGGAAGGATGGGGGTACCCATGTACGTGCAGTGAACCTGGTGAGGGACCCAGGAAAGGATGGTGGGAGCCAGGGAGGGATCCGGGAAAGGTTGGGTAGCCCAGAGCAGGCATCAGGGAGGGCTGGGCGTTGCCAGGCAGTGTGGGGGACCCAAGGAGGCTGTGGGGGCTCCCCGTGCCCATCCCCGCACTCACTGCGCACCGTGACGCGGAGCCGGGTGCTGCTCTTCCACACAGCCCCACCCTGGGAGTGCACCTCACAGCCATAATTCCCCGAGTGGGAGACCCCCAGGGCGGGCACCAGCAGCTGCGGGGACCCCTGCGGGTCCCCCACCACCTGCCCGTCCCGGTAGAACACGTGCAGGAGGGGGGCTTGGGGCCGCAGGGGGCTGGGGGTGCTGAGGCAGCTGAGAGTCAGAGGGGACCCCTGGGTGGGCTTGGGGGAACCCTGCAGCACCGGCACCGAGAAGAGCTCTGGGAAGAAGAGGGGAGGTGAGGACTGTGGCTCTGAATCCACTGGGAAGTGGCTTTGGGGTTGTCAAGATATTGGAGTTCCAGCCATGGGGTTGCTCACCATGCACTGTCACTGTCACTGCTGCTGACCGTGACTGCCAGGACCCCACCAAGCCCTCACATCGGTAGCGGCCGCTGTGGTGCAGCTGCAGGGGGGACAGGGAGAGCTCGGTTCCCCTGAGGGACCCCCCGAGATCCTTCTCCTCCCGGTAAAATCGCACCCTGCTGAGATGGTTTTCCTGCCGGCCCCGGCAGCACAGTGTCACTGTGTCCCCCTCCAGCAGTGCCCGTGCTGGCACCTGCAGCACCAGTGGGTCTGTGGTACAGGAAGGTCACATCTCTCTGATGAGGCCATTCTGAGGTGGGTGCCCATAGCACCAGGGACATCTGGGTGCTCTGGAGTGCACTGGGCTGCACTGGGATGTCCCTGTGTGCAGGGCACAGGCTCTCGCCACATGAGGGGTGTGAGGCCACCCATGGAGTGGAGCCCACTCTGACCTCTCAGGGGCCACCCTGATCATTAAAGATCCACCCTCACCCTCTAAGACTGTCACGGGGGGGCTGCACCTGATGCTGGGTCTGTCACATGTGTAGATGCCACTCTCGGTAACACTGAGGCGGTCACGTCCCTCCTGCCCCCAGCGGTGCCCATCCTTGTACCAGGTGGTGGCACCGGCGCTTCCCGAGCCCTGGCAGGTCAGGGTCACCCGGTCCCACAGCACCACCGGCCTCCAGGGGGGCTCCACCAGGAGCTGGGTGGTCTGGGCACCTGTGGGTGACAGGGGACACCAGCCTGCCAGGGCCAGCGTGGGGCTGGGGACAGTGGGGTGGGGCCATGGCATCCCCTGAGGACTCACCAGCGAGGCCGAGGGTCTGGGCTGGAAGGGAGAAGGGACAGGGCTGGGTGGGGGTGGCACTGCAGGGAAGGAAGCACCAGGGTACAGGGTGTGGTGGCTGTCCCCAAAAACTGTCCCTGTTGGGACAGCATTTCTTGTGGGAAAGTGTGTGTGGGTGGTCTCAAAAATATTTGGAGAGGCAGGGGGACATGTCTGTGTCACAGCCACCTGTGCACCACATCCCTGTGGCACAGACACCTTGGGAACAGGGACACTGAGGCCACCCTGGGCTGAGGCAGAACATGGGGACACTGTGGACACCCCTGGCACGAGGACACCACAGAAACAGCCCATGCTGGCTCAGGTCACCCCCACCAGCTCATGATCCCATCCCCATGGCCACATCCTCGCGGTGCTTGTCGCTTTCTGTCCCGGCATCCCAGTTCCCTTGTCCCTATCCCCAGAGCTACCCAAACCCAAAGGTGCCAGTCCCCTCATTCCTGTGCCCACATCCCCATCCCCAAATTCCTGCCCCCCTATTCCTGTCCCCAAAGCCACCCTACATCCCCAGTCCCACCAAGGTCCACTGTGGGTAACATGGACTGGCACTGCTGCCATTGGGGACCCCAGAGTACCCTGCAGCCCCCCTGTGCCCCCTTCCCTTCCCATCCCCGGGGTGTCAGGCCCATGTCCGGGGCACTCACCCCACAGGAACAGCGCCACTTTCCCGGCCATCCCGGTGTCCCCAGCCATGTGCACTGGCTGTCACTCGCTGCTGTGGCCACCGCTCCCCTGGCTGGCGGCTCTTCGGATGAAGGGGAAGGAAGCGAGGTCAGGTCTCGCCCTCATGCGTAGGTGGCACCTGGAGGGGTGGGGAGAGTGGGGACAGGCTGGGGACACGGGTGGGTGGGACAAAGTAGGACATGGGGTTCCCAGGAGTGGGGGGCTCGGTGGGTTTAGGGAGGTAGGAATGGGGTCACTGGGAAATGGGGGTGGTGAGGAGGGGGAATGTCCGGCGATGGGTCTGCCATGGGAATGAGCGTCCACATAGCTGGGGGGACTCAGGGATGGGAGTCCCAGGAGAATATGGGCTCCAGGGAATTGAGTTCATGGGATGGGGGAATAGTGGGTCCTAGGAGGATTTCAGGGGATGGAATGAATGGGAGGGGTTTCCTTGGAAATGGGGTCCCGGGCCATGGAGATCCTGGGGAATGTCAGTATTGGGATGGGGGTTGCAGAGAAGGTGGAACATAAGGAATGGGGGTCCCATGTTTCGGTTCCCAGAGAATGGGGGTGCCAGGGATAGGCAGCGGCTGGGTGAGCCCATGGGTTGCAGCTCCTTCCCTGGGTGCTTCAGATTTTGGGGTGATCCAGAGCTTAACATAGCCCCCACAAGGTGCCGGCGGCGTGGGGATTACCACAGACAGATCCCGAGGGGCTCTGGGTCTGTGCCCCTCCAGACCCCAGTGACTTTTCCCTCTCTTTATTCCATTTTCACCATTTTACCCCTCAATTTCAGAAACCCCCAGTTTGTGCCTTGATGATCCTGGGGGGCACCTGAGCAGGGAATGGGCTGGGGAGGCTGTGGGAGATGGGGGAGTGCAGCTTTTACCGCCCCAACGCTTTCACTTTCTCTGTACTGCGGCAGAAGGAAGAGGCCGTTTGACACGTTTGTCACATGGAGGGGGGGTTCTGTCCTGGGGGGGGCACATCCAGGGGGCTCCTGTCCTGGGGGGATCCTGTCCCAGGGGGACACATGCTGGACAAGGGGCTCCTGTCCTGGAGCATGGCAGATTCGGAGGGGTCCAGACTTCTCCATTCTTGCTCGTCCCCTGCAGGATCTGAACCAGCAAAAGCAGCTGGGGAATGGAGCCCCTGGGCAGGAAGGAACTCCCAGACTCCTGCTCCTTGAAGCCAGAGGCCACCCAAGGGTGGGGCCCAACCATGGCCCAGCCCCACTGCACAGGGATGGCCATTGCCCAGCCCTGCTCTGCCCAGCCCCAGGTGGCAGCCAGCACCTGAGGGTCCCCCCTGCCCCCTTGGCTTTGATTCTGGCAGCTTTAGAGCTGCTACAGAGGTGAGAATTCTGTGGGTGGAAAAAGGCCCTGCCTGTGGTTTGTTCAGCCCTGCAAGAAGCACAGAACCCAAAGAGAGTACAAGCAGTGGCTCTGCTAGGGCCTTTGATATTTTTCATAGAAGGGCTGGCTAGAAACCGCCCCTGCAGGGGCAGCTGAGAGGGAACCAGTCCAGCAATTGATCATTTCTTCCTCTTGGGAAGGGACTGACAGAGGCCCAGAACAACTGCAAATCCTACAACAATCTGCTCAAGAACTGGAGCTTGACCATTGTCCTTGAACCAAACCTGCAGCCCTCAGGATCCGCATGGAAAGAATGCTTGGATTTGGATTGTAGTGGGCAGATAAGAGAGAAATGTATGGAAATATCAGTCAGTGGATCTGCCTGTGGTCATGGAAAGGTTGTGGGGAGTGTCCCTTGCCTGGATTCCAGGTGTCCCCAAAGCTGCTCCATCCCTGCCCTCCTCACCTGAGTGAAAGGCTGAAGGTTTGCAGGAATTGTGGTGTAAAGCCACCAGAAGTGCTGCTGTAGGCCTGAGACCTGCCTGGGGTCAGGTGCTGCTTTCCTTCCATTTGGGATCACGGAGAGCGGTCGCGGGTGTTGTGCACGGCATGTGCCTGGCCCCGGGACACTGCTACGCTGCCAGTGGGCACTGGGATCCAACCTGCTGCCTTGGTGGCTTCTGCCCGCTGCCGGTGGTAGTGCCGGGACCGATTGGTGGCCGTGAGTTTGCAAAAGGAGCGATTTGCCCTCCTCCCTCCCGCCCGAGGCCGCCACGGGCCCTGAGGGGATGGCGCTGGAGCGGGGCGCCCCCTGCTGGCCGGGAGTGCTCCCTGCAGCGCCCCCTGCTGGCCGCGGTTATAACTGCCACAAAAACCAACCGCGCTGAGCGGGAGGGAAAGTTCTGGGTTTGTGTTGTTTGTTCTCTTCTGGTTTATAAATTTCCCAGTAAAGAGCTGTTATTCCTTTTCCTACACTTTTGCCTGGAAGACCCATCATTTTTCAAATTAAAAAGATTTTTAGACATGGGTCTTCTTACCATTCCAGGAACATCCTCACTTTCCTTGGTAGATATTTCTCATTTAAATGAGTTGCCAGCTGCTGGGTTCCAGTGTGGTTGGGACAGACACCCCAAGAGAAGACACGGTCAGGGACTTGGCCACCTCATGCTTTGTCCTTTAAGGCAGCTGGGCCACCAAGGGCCCTCTCCATAGCTGGCACTCCTGGTCACACGGCCACTCAGGAGCTGGCTTTGGCAGAGCATCCCACTGTCCCCAGTGTGACATGGCTGACAGACTGATGGACAGACGGGGCCCTGTCTCACCAAAAGCAAGGCCTGACCCACCCCTGCTACACACAGTTGTTCCAAAATATCTCCAGACATCAAACTTTTCCTGTCTCTGACACCCCGCCCTGTGCCATTGCCTGATCCCGACTGCCCTGGGAAAGGAGGTGGTTCTGGAATTCCCACAGGGCCTTGGTGACATCCTCGTGTGGGGAACAGGGCAGAGGACGGTTTTGGACAGGGAACAAGAGAATCCAGAGCCTCCTGAAGGCCACTTTGGCCACCAGAGCAAGCAAGGTCCAGGGCCCTACCAGTTCCTCTGGTGGAGAAACGTGCTGGCGGGAACTGTCTGGCATTTGTTCCTTTTTGGGGGCTTTCCCTGGAAATTGTTCCTTTTGTGACAATTTGGACACTGAACCTTATTGCTGTTGCTGTTGGTTTTATTCTCTCTCATTGCTGTTGCAGGAAATTGTTCTTCTCTCAGCCCTTTGGCATCTTTGTGCCCCCACAGGGAGGGATTGGGGCAGTTTTTTAGTGGCAGCACAGACACGAGTGGGTGCCCATGGGTGGGGACCCCCAGTGCCCCCAGTTCCCCCCAGTGTCACAGCACATTCCCGTAGATGTCACCGGGTTCCCGCGGTAGCCCCTGGGGTTCCCGCAGCTCCGCGTTGGTCACCTGGGGATCCTGGAGGGTGGTGGCACGGGGGGACGCTGCGAGAGACATGGGCTGTGGGATCTGGGTGGGGTGACGCTCGTGGGTGACGTGTCCCTCTGCGTGTGTCCCCCCCGTACTCACCCCCTGCCCTCTTGGTGACCACGACGTGGGTGTACAGCACCTCCCCCTCCTCTGGGGGGGCCGGGGGATCCGGGGGGGCCCTGAGGGAACAAAGGGGTTTTGAGGGAGGGAATGGGAGGTCTTGGGGGTTCAGGAAAATAGGGAGCGCGTGGTTTGAGCTCCCCACTCACCTTTCCTGGTTCTTCCTGGCAGCTGCAGAGGAAAGAGGGGAGGGGTGACTGTGGGGTCCCCAGGGCCCTGACTGCTCTCAGGATTCCTGAACTCCCATGGGACCCTCAATCTTCAACAGGACCCCCATGCATTCCTGGAGCCCCCCAGAATTCATGAACATCCTCCGTACCCCAAATCAACTCAGGCTTAAGTACCCAAAGCCCAAGAGGGACAGAGACCCCCCAAACACCCCCAAGGCCCCTGAAAGAACCCTCAACATCCCTGAACAACCCTCCAGCACCTCCCCAAGCTCTACAGCACCCCCAGCCAATGTCACAACACTGGGATTGTGAATGCCACTCTCTTGTTTCCCAATTATGGGGGCCTCTACAGTTGCCTGGGACCCCGGTCCCCCCATTGTCACCCACCCACACGGTGCCACCAGTGCCAGGCCACAATGACACCCACGAGCAGGAGCAGGAACAAAAGGGCCCCACCAACCCCTGCGGCCACTGCAAGAAAAAGAGGGGGACACATCAGGGTCACCCATCACCCCAGGGGTTCTGCACTCCCTGGTGACGCTGTGGGACCCCACCTGTGTCCCTGTGTGTCCCTGTGTCCTGCTGTGTCACGTCCAGGACACCGGGGGTGATGGTGGCATTGGCCACGGGCACTGCGGGGACAGAGACAGGGCTGAGGGCACAGGGTGGGGCTGGCAGCCGGTGTGGGGGGACAGGGATGGGGGACTGGTGTGATGGGGGATGTCAGGAATGGGGTCATAACACAGAAGGGTGTGGGCACAAGGGAAGTAATAGAAGGAGCAAGGAAATTTTTGTTGGGGACTTGGAGATGCCCAAACAGGGGACCCGAGGTGTCTGTGGGGGCTCCCTGTGCCCATCCCGCACTCCCTGTGCACCATGACATGGAGCCTGGTGCTGCTTTTCCCCACATCCCCCCACCTCAGGTTGCAGCTGGCAGCTGTAATTCCCCGAGTGGGAGACCCCCACGGCAGGCACCAGCAGCTGTGGGGACCCCTGCGGGTCTCCCACCATCTTCCCATCCTGGTAGAACACGTGCAGGAGGGGGGCTCGGGGCCGCAGGGGGCTGGGGGTGCTGAGGCAGCTGAGAGTCAGGGGGGCCCCCAGGATGGGCTCGGGGGGACCCTCCAGCACCGGCACTGAGAAGAGCTCTGGGAAGGAGAGGGGAGAGGGAATTTTGTCCCCGAGTCCCTGGGGAGGGGCTGTGGGGGTGTTGGGGTGGGGACTTTGTGGTGCTCACCGTGCACTGTCACTGTCACTGGTGGTGACTCCCTCCACCCCCAGGATCCCACCTTGCCCCTGCAGCTGTAGTGGCCACTGTGGCTCAGCTGCAGAGGGGAAAGGGACAGCTCAGTGACATTGGGGAACACCCCCAGTTCCTTCCCCTCCTGGTAGAAGGACACCGAGGTGACCGTTCTTTTCCGCCAGCCCCGGCAGCGCAGTGTCACCGTGTCCCCCTCCAGCAGCGCCCGCGCCGGCACCTGCAGCACCAGATCATCTGGGGGACAGAGGGGATTCATCACATCACAGGGATGTCAAGGGTCCCCCTGACATCGGGACCCTCACTGAGTCACACCCAGTGCACCAGAGGTCATCAATTCCACAAACAGGGTCCTCTCGCTCTGGGGTGCTCTGGATGTCCCCAGGGCAGGGGATGGGCTCTGGTCACACAGGAGGTGACCCATGGAGCGGAGCCCACCCAGAGTCCTTGGGGTGCCTGTGGGTGCCAGGCTGGGGACACCGAAACCCCCCTCACCTTCTGAGACAATCACAGGGGGGCTGAGCCCAGTGCCAGGTCTGTCACAGCGGTAAATGCCTTTCATGGTGACAGTGACATTGGTGCGTCCCTGCTGCCCCCAGCGCTGCCCGTTTCTGTACCAGGTGGTGGCAACGGCAGTCCCCGAGCCCTGGCAGGCCAGTGTCACCCGGTCCCACAGCACCGCCGGCCTCCAGGGGGGCTCCACTAGGAGCTGGGTGGTCTGGGCACCTGTGGGTGACAGGGGACACCAGCCTGCCAGGGCCAGTGTGGGGCTGGGGACAGCGGGGTGGGGCCATGGCATCCCCTGAGGACTCACCAGCGAGGCCGAGGGTCTGGGCTGGAAGGGAGAAGGGACAGGGCTGGGTGGGGGTGGCACCGTGGGGACAGAGGCACAGAGGTAGGGTGGGAGGGGGCTGCCCTGAAAAAGGTCTCAGTGGGGGCATTGGTGTGGCACAGATGTCTCGAGGACAGGGACACAGCAGCCAACCCATGGTCAGGCATGGGGACCCCTGTGCTGGCACAGGTCATCCCTGCCAGACCCATAGCCACATTCCCATGACCCTGTGCCCAGGGTCCCATTTTGGTGGCACCTGTCCCCATGGCTCAAGCACATGGTGCTTGTCCCCTTGTTCCTGTCCCTGCATCCCTGTGTCCCTCTTCCCCCGTCTCTGTACCCACAGCTGCCCAAGCCCCAAGTTTCCTTCTGTAGCATCCTTGTCCCCACAACTCCATCCTCCTGTCCCTGTCCCCACATCCCAGTTCCCCTGTGTGTGTCCCGTGTTCCTGTCCCCATGGCCACCCCACAACTCTGGTCACACTGGGCTCCATGTCCTGCTGGCCTTGAGGACCCCAGGAGACCTCACAGCCCCCCTGTGCCCCCTCCCCTCCCCATTCCCAGGGTGTCAGGCCCAAGCCCGGGGCACTCACCCCACAGGAGCAGCGCCACCTTCCCGGCCATCCCGGTGTCCCCAGCCATGTGCACTGGCTGTCACTCGCTGCTGTGGCCACCGCTCCCCTTGCTGGCGGCTCTTTGGATGAAGGGGAAGGAAGCGAGGTCACGTCCGTCCCCATGTGTAGGTGGCCTTTGGTGGGGGCAGGGTGGCCACAAGCTGGGCACAGGCTGTGGGCAGGGTGGGGACAGCCTGGGGACATGGTGGGGGATGGTGTTGCCAGGAGTGGGGGGGCTCAAGGGATGTGGGGAACCAAGGATGGGTGTCCAGGAGAATGGGAGTCCACTGCAATTGGGGTTTCCATGCCTGGGGGGATTCAGGGATGGGGGTGCTGTGGGAACATGGTCCCCAGGGATTTGGGGTCATGGCAAGTGGGTGCCAGGGCTGGGGGTGCAGGGGGAAAAAGGGGACCCTCGGGAATAGGGGTTCTGGGGGAAGAAGCAGCCCATGGGATGGGATCAAGGCAATGGTGGGGCTGGGCAATGTCAGTCCTGGCATGGGGGTCCCCAGGGAGGAGAGACCAAGGCAATGGGGGTCCCATGGTTGGGTTCCCAGGGGAATGGGGGTGCCAGGGATGGGCAGTGGCTGGGTGGGCACGGGGGTCACAGCTCCTTCATGGGGTGCCTCAGATTTTAGGGGTGACTCAGAGTCTAGCACAGTCCCCACCCTGGGGCAACGCATGGCTCTTCTGGGAGGTTCTGTGTCTCTGCCCCACTCACCCCTGGGCTTTTTCCTGTCTCCCCACATTTCCTGGCTGAACCATCCCAGGGAACAGCTGGGAGAATCCCAGGAAGGGAAAAAAGGGGTTGGGGGGTGCAGGCAGTGGTTTCAGGGCTGTGGCGGATGGGGCTCCCTGTCTGTGACCCCCCAACTCTTTCTCTTTCCTGCAGCGGTTTGTGCTGAGGCAAGGACATGAATTCTGTCCAGAGGGCACATCCAGAGGGGTTCAGCCTTTAGGGAAAAGGGCAGCTCTGCTGTGCTGACACCCGGGTCTTGTCCCAGCCTCTTGTCCCTGGGAGCTCCTCCTCGTTCTGGGGGTGCCACATCCTTGGGGATTCCTTTCCCAGAGGTGGCACATCCTGGGGTCCTCTGTCCTGGCTGGGCCTTGAGCATTCCCGCTGTCCCCAGTGGGGCCCTGTGACCTCTGGGGTGCCCAAACTTAAGGAGGCATCTTTTATGACCTTGCCCTGATGATGGTAAATCCCAGGATCAAGCTGGTTGAATTCCCTGATGCCCAATTGCTTTGGACAATTTTGGGGTCATATTTTGGTCTCAGATTTTGAGATGACTCAGAGCCCAGCACAGACCCCACCCTGGGGCACCCCAGGCTTGTCCTGGGAGGCTCTGGGTCTCTGCCCCACAAATCCCTGGGCTTTTCCCTGTCACCCAAATTTCCTGTCTTAGCAATCTCAGGAAACACTTGATGCCCAATTGACTGTGACAAAATTATACATCCATAGAAAAAAGGCATAAATCTTTTCCTACACCATTATTTCCCCAATGAAAAACAAACTCCTCAAAAATCAAAGTGACAAGGTATAAAATGCTTTGGTTTATAGAATCCTTTAAATCATTGCTTTCCCAACAGGAGGAAATCAAAACACAATAAAAACACAAATAAGTGGAAATAAAAACACAATAAAACCACAAATCACAATGAAATGAGACTTTTTGGTTCGCTTTAGCAGCCCCCTGCTGCATCCCACAGCAGCGTTTGCTTGTGGATAACACAGAGGGTGGAATCTCCCTGAGTGTCCAACAGCTCCATGGGATTGTTCCCTGCCTGCTGGGCAGCAACCCAGCCCCTAAGGAAGCCTTTTCTTGGCCCATATTTAGGAACTCTCCCCATGTTTCTCATTCCCACCCTGAAACTGGATTGACTTCCCATGGAGGAAGGGGAGAAGCTCTGTCCATCCTTGGGACAGTGCACAGGAATCTGTGGAAATGCCCCTGTGTGCCTCAGGGTCTGATTCCCTGGTAAATCCACTCCAGCCTGCCCTGAATTCCCCTGCCTGGGCACTCCCTGCTCCTGTTGTGACACCCCTGTTCCCCAGCCCTTCGTGTGCAGCCCCTGCTCAATATTTCCACACTTTCCCCTCTCTTCTGGTGTGCACATTCAGAACCCAAACATTCTTCTGGGAGGTTCCAAAGGGCAGGAAGTTTTGCTCAAGAAGGAGGGTCCAGGTCAGGTTGTTGAGCAGAGTGTTGTTGTCTTTGCAGTAATTCTGGGGCTCTCCCAGTCCCTTGCCAAGAAGGATAAAATGATCAATTGCTGCATTTCTGGACTGGTTCTCTCTCAGCTGAACCTGCAGGGGCAGTTTCCAGCCAGCCCTGCTCTGAAAACCATCAAAGGCCCTCACAGAGCCACTGCTTGGGCTCCCTTTGGGTTTGTGCTTCTTTCAGGGCTGAGCAAACCACAGGCAAGGCCTTTTTCCACCCACAGAATTCTCACCTCTGCAGCAGTTCTAAAGCTGCCAGAATCAAAGCCAAGGGGGCAGGGGGGACCCTCAGGTGCTGGCTGCCACCTGGGGCTGGGCAGAGCAGGGCTGGGCAATGGCCATCCCTGTGCAGTGGGGCTGGGCCATGGCTGGGCCCCAGCCTTGCATTGACAGGGGTCCCCAGGATGTGCTACCCCTGGGACAGGCACCCGGCCAGGAATGTGCAGGGACATTTCCAGAACTGCCATACCCAGGACAGGAGCCCCCATGCCAGGATGTGTCACCTCCTGGGACAGGATCCCCCCAGGACAGGAGCCTCTGGATGTGCCCCCCAGGACAGAACCCCCCCCTTTCCCATCTGACTCTCATCACAAATGGCCTCTTCCTTCTTGTCCAGGAAAAGGAAAGTGAAAGTGTTGAGGGGGCACAGCCCAACACCTCCATCCCCCACAACCTCCTCACCATTCCCTGCACCCCCCCTAATCCAAATTTCCCCTGCCCCTCAGTCCCCCCAACCCCCCTGCTCAGGTGCTCCCCGGGATTCCTGAGTCAGGAACCAGGGGACAGGGGACATGGCATAAAAGTGGGGAAAATAAGGAAAAAAGATAAATAAAGAGAGGAAAAAGTGAGGGGCAAGGGAGGGCACAGAGGCTGAGCTACCAAGGACCCCCATGCCCAGAAAATGAGCAACCAAGGAGGGCAGTGCTGGGCCCTGGCAGCTGAGACTCCTAGGCCTGCCCAGCCACTGCCCATCCCTGGGACCTCCATTCCCCCAGAAATCAAATCATAGCACCTCTGTTCCTTATATCCTCGCATCCCAGTATTGACATTCCCCAGGATCTCCATAGCCCAGGGCCCCCATTGCCAAGGAATCCTCTCCTGTTCATTCCATCCCCTGCAATCCTCCTTCCCACAGAACCATGATTGTCTCAGGAACCCCTATTCCCCCAGCATCCCCATCCCCTGACCCCAAATCTCTAGAGCCCACGCTCCCCTGGGACTCCCACCCCTGAGTCCTCCCAGCCCTGGGCACCCCCATTCCCATGGACCCCATCCCTTGGATCTCCCATTCTCCTGGACACCCATTCCCGGCTCCCCAAACCCACTGAGCCTCCCACTCCTGGGTACCCCATGTCCCACCTTGTTCCACCCACCCTTGTCCCCAGCCTGTGCCCAGCCTGTCCCCACCCTGCCCCCACCAAGGGCCACCTACACATGAGGATGGACGTGACCTCACTTCCTTCCCCTTCATCCAAAGAACCTCCAGCCAAGGGAGTGGTGGCCACAGCAGCGAGTGACAGCCAGTGCACATGGCTGGGGACACCGGGATGGCCGGGAAGGTGGCGCTGCTCCTGTGGGGTCACTGCCCCGGGCAGGGGCCTGACACCCCAGGGATGGGGAGGGGAGGGGGCACAGGGGGCCTGTGGGGTCCCCTGAGGTCCCCAATGCCAGCAGTGCCAGTCCACGTTACCCACATGGACCTTGGTGGGACTGGGGATGTAGGGTGGCTTTGGGGACAGGAACAGGGGGCAGGAATTTGGGCATGGGGATGTGGGAACAGGAATGTGAGGACTGGCACCTTTGGGCTCAGGTAGCTCTGGGGATAGGGACAGGGGAACTGGGATGCAGGGACAGAAGGGGACAAGAACGGTGAGGATGTGGCCACGGGGATGGGATCATGAGCTGGTGGGGGTCACCTGGGCCAGCATGGGCTGTGTCTCTGGTGTCCTCATGCCCAGGGTGTCCACAGTGTCCCCATGCTCTGCCCCAGCCCAGGGTGGCCTCAGTGTCCCTGTCCCCAAGGTGTCTGTGCCACAGGGATGTGGTACATGGGTGGCTGTGACACAGACATGTCCCCCTGCCTTGCCAAATCTTTTGGGGACCACCCCCACACAATTTCCCACAAGAACTGCTGTCCCCACTGGGACAGTTTTGGGAAAGACCTCATGCCTTGTGCCCCAGGTGCCTCTGTCCCCATGGTGCCACCCTCACCCAGCCCTGTCCCTTCTCCCTTCAGCCCAGACCCTTGGCCTCACTGGTGTGTCCTCGGGGGATGCCATGGCACCACCCCACTGTCCCCAGCCCCACGCTGGCCCGGGCAGGCTGGTATCCCCTGTCACCCACAGGTGCCCAGACCACCCAGCTCCTGGTGGAGCCCCCCTGGAGGCCGGCGGTGCTGTGGGACCGGGTGACACTGACCTGCCAGGGCTCGGGGACCACCGGTGCCACCACCTGATACAAGGATGGGCAGCGCTGGTGGCAGGGGGGACTCGACCACTTCACTGTCACCGCAAGTGGCACCTACTGGTGTGACAGACCCGGCACTGGGCACAGCCCCGCATGACAGTCTCAGAAGGTGAGGGGGGTTTGGGTGTCCCCAGGGTGGCACCCATAGGGACCCCGAGGGCTCTGATTGGGCTCCGCTCCATGGGTCACCTCCTGTGTAACCAGAGCCCATTGCCAGCTCTGGGGACATCCCAGAGCATCCCAGAGTGGAGAACCCTATCTTGGAATTGGGCACCCCTGGTGCGCTGGGTGTGACCCAATGTGGGGGTGCCCATGAAAATAGGACCCCCGTGTTGCCTTCTTGTGAAGGCCGCGGCGACCTGGTTTCAGAGTCCAGCACTGCAATCTCCTCCTTGGGATCCCTCGTGGCCAATAACGGACGCTAACACCAATGTGGTGGACAGTTAAAGGCGTTTATTGAGGGGTCTCAAGAGTATTTATGGACTAAGGGGTTTCTCTACGTCAGAAAGGGGTTTGGCTATACTTTCTAGGGTTAGTATGGAGTGGAAAGTTACTGGCATCCATAGGTTAGGGGGGCTACACGTTTGGCTACATTCCTAGCGTGATCCTTATCTATGGGGAGAGGGGTAGAAGGATTCCTGTAATTTTCCATCACAGCCTGAAATCTTCCGAACGTCTGTCCCTTACCTACCACACTTCCCCCCCCTCTTTCACAAATGAACGAGGTAATCTTATACATAGGCACTGAAATGAGGTAGGAAGTTGAGATCTGACTAGGGAAAAGGGTCTTGGGAAACCTGAGTAAGTTTCTGCCAGGCAAGTCTCTCGTGACTGGCAGTGTTCCCTGTTGAATTCACAGTAATTGTTGCTGTCCCACGAACAGGATGCTAGCCTGTTCTAGGCGGGCCTGAACGAATGAGACTAGCTTGTTCAGCAGGCATGGCCCGAAGGTAATAGCTAAAAGCAGCATTGCC
Source organism: Agelaius phoeniceus (assembly GCF_051311805.1). Taxonomy (NCBI): domain Eukaryota; kingdom Metazoa; phylum Chordata; class Aves; order Passeriformes; family Icteridae; genus Agelaius; species Agelaius phoeniceus. The sequence goes on from NC_135295.1 coordinate 6,201,700, forward strand.
AATGGACCTATTAGGGTAGAAATTAGGGTGGTTAGCCATGGTGATTGATTGAACCAGGATTCGAACCAGCCCTGTTGGGCTTCCCTGTCTTTCTGTCTCTGAGCCAGTCTGTTTCGGAGTTCTGCCATGGAGTCTCTAACGACTCCTGTGTGGTCCGCGTAGAAACAACATTCCTCTTTCAAGGCAGCACACAGGCCTCCTTGCTGCATGAACAGGAGATCCAGTCCTCGCCTGTTCTGCAGGACTACTTCTGAGAGCAAGGAGACTGACTTTTCTAGAAAGGAAATGGATTTCTCGATCCTCTGCAGGTCCTCATCGATGGTCATCTGCAGCTGGGACAGTCCTTGGTGTTGAGTTGCTAGGGCTGAGACACCTGTTGCCGTTCCAGCCGCTCCTAGGCCGAGCAGCATTGCGATAGTTATACCTGTTAATATTTCTCTCTTGTGGAGTCGGCTGTTTTCTTCGAAAAGGTGGTACACTTCTTCGTCTGAGTGGTACAGGATCCTAGGGACGATCAGAACTTGAACACAAAAGTCGTTAGAGTTATCGAATTTGGCAAGAGACACACAGGGACTCACTCCAGATCTCTGGCAAACCCACATCCCAGATGCGGATGGGACTACCCACTTATTATTCCTGTCGGGCTCAACTACTTCGGTGCAGACGTCGCCTTTCCGCTTAGCTAGGGTTGCATTGCCAAAGCATCTGCCCTGACCTGTGACTTGACTCAGGGTAATTCCTTTGCGGGGTGTGTCCCATCTGCACTGGCGAGGGGCATCGGCTGTGGAATAGCTGAAGGGGGTGTCTAAAGCGACTCCTTCGTAAAAGGGGGGTTTAATATCGTAGCAAAGCCAGCAGGAGTCGGTTAGGTTAGGGTTAGATTCATTCAGGGATAGAAAGGTAGCTTCTAACTTGCGAAGGATTGGGTCCGAGTCTGACCTGGCTGAGTGGCCTATCTGGAAGGCTTCCTCATCGCCAGTCGGGATGTCGGTGACCCTTGTGGGCAGGGTTTTGGGGTAGGTCATGTTTCTCCCTTTCTGTGTGCTTTTATCTGTGGGAGCATAGGGTATGAAAATCCCCTGCTCCACAATGGGTTGGCATAGATGGGCCGTCTCGCATCTATAGCGGGAGGGGGCTGAATCTCGCACGTCCCCTCCCTCTCAGAAAGCATACGGTTTATTTGCACTATATCAAAAGGGAGTAAATCATCATTGCTAAAAAGACCGTCCACGAGAGTGGAAACCACCCCTGAGTTAATTCCTTTTTCTGAAATAGCTTTTACTATTGTCTGAATGTCTTTGGAATTAACGGGAGTATACTTTCTTTGCTGGTTCCCCTGGGGTCCTGTAATTCTCACCGGGAAGGCATGCACCAATGCTGCGGGTGCCCATCCCGCGCATTCGATTTTGATTTTACCCCACTCGGTGAGTTCGTATTGGGTCTGGTTCCCGACTGTGTTAAAAGTTTTATCTGGTTTCGTCCGAAACTGCATTGATTCTGTTTTCTCTGCTTCCGAGTCGCTGCTGGACTCGGTGGGCTCCGCAGGGCGATCTGGGGAGCTGTGGCTCCCTTCAGAGTCGGAAGTCAACTGCCAATATACTTCCGGTTTCTGCTGCCGTTTTGTTCGGCTTCGGCCCCGCTCCTCCCCTCGGGGGCAGTGCCGCTCCCGCTCCCGCTCCCGCTCCCTGGGCTCGCCCTGCCTCCCGCAGGGAGGGATCTCTCCCATATATGGTGGCAGCAGTGGGCGCGGCTCCCGAGCGAGTGCCCGCCCTCTGTCGCACCCCCACGCATGTGTGTCTGCTGGGATCCGCAGCTCTCGGCTGGGCATGGGCTCAGCGCTGGTTTCCCGCGCATGCGTGTCCGCGGCTGGCTGCGTTTCCGGGTTCTTCCCGCCGCGGGCCGACGGGCTCCACCCCTCTTCCCGGCCACCCGCACCATATTCAAACGGGTAGGGCGGTGGATCCCCTCCGCCACCCGCGTGCGCGCTTGCCTTCTCGATATTTCGGGCTTCTGCCGCCAATCCCTCCCAAAAGGACTGCGCGTGTCCCTCCACTTCTTGCGCTAAGTTGGCTATGGGCGGGGAAGGGATAGGCGAGGGGCCCGCGGGCACCCCGGGGGGCTCCGGAGGTGGTCTGGGTCCCGGTGGGTCCCCCGAAGGGGTCAGGGGGTCCCCCGGGGGCTCCGGGGGCTCTGGGCTCAGGGAGGGATGGGATGCGCCTGGCCCCCGCGTCTCCCCGCTTTCAATCGGGTTGCCACCAGGAGGGGTTCGCGTTATCGCTCCCTCCCCCAGCTGTGGCGTGATTAACAGACAGGAACGCGCAGCGTTCCACGTCTCCCGTTCTTCTAATGCTTTGCGTAGGGCTGCGTCTGCCTTCCCCCACGCTTTCAGGCTTTTGCTGCTGCCTGTGGCTTTTGTGTCCTCTGCTAATGCGACAGTGCATTTCTGCCACGCCTCAGAGTGCAATATATCTATGGGTCGATCAATGACCCCAAGCTCGAGGAGTCTCGTCAAAGCGAGATTAAAGTTCCTGAGTTCACATTTGATTCCCCATTGCATATGTATCAAACTTACGACCTTCGCTATCGCTTCCATACGAATCGCAGGTCCCGGGGTGTCCCCCTGCTTCGCTACAGTCGTTCCAGCTCTGTGAGTGCTGTCCCCTGGCCAGGAGTACTCCCGTCGCCCGGACTCGTCGTCGTTCTTGGGTTTCGGCACCACTATGTTGCCTTCTTGTGAAGGCCGCGGCGACCTGGTTTCAGAGTCCAGCACTGCAATCTCCTCCTTGGGATCCCTCGTGGCCAATAACGGACGCTAACACCAATGTGGTGGACGGTTAAAGGCCTTTATTGAGGGGTCTCAAGAGTATTTATGGACTAAGGGGTTTCTCTACGTCAGAAAGGGGTTTGGCTATACTTTCTAGGGTTAGTATGGAGTGGAAAGTTACTGGCATCCATAGGTTAGGGGGGCTACACGTTTGGCTACATTCCAAGGGTGATCCTTATCTATGGGGAGAGGGGTAGAAGGATTCCTGTAATTTTCCGTCACAGCCCGAAATCTTCCGAATGCCTGTCCCTTACCTACCACACCCCCGGTGTAACAGGACCCCTGTGTGCCACAGCCCAGTTAGAGTTGCAGGTGTTGGCGTGGGAGCTGCTGGAGGGGGACATGGTGACACTGCACTGCTGAGGCTGGTGGGACAACCCGGTCACTGGAGTGTGATTCCACCATGGGGACAAGGAGGTGGGGAGGTCCCCCTATGGGGCCGAGCTATCCCTGCCCCCTCTGCCGCTGCACCACAGTGGCCACAACAGCTGCAGGAGCTGGGTGGACACCGAAAATTTTCCATGGGCACACTCGGCACCAGTGACAGTGACAGTGCATGGTGAGCACCCCCACAACTGGAACTCCAATCTCCTGACACCCCAAAAGCCACTTTCCAGTGCACTCAGAGTCACAGTCCTCACCTCCCCTCTCCTTCCCTGAGCTCTTCTTGGTAGCAATGCGGGAGGGTCCCCCCGAGCTCACCGAAGGGTCCCCCCTGACTCTCAGCTGCCTCAGCACCCCCAGCCCCCTGTGGCCCCGTGCCCACCTCCTGCACATGTTCTACCAGGACGGGCAGGTGGTGGGGGTCCCTGCAGCTGCTGGTGCCTGCCGTGGGGGTCTCTCACTCGGGGAATTACAGCTGCCAGGTGTGCTCTGAGGGAGGGCCGTGCGGAAGAGCAGTGCCCAGCTCTGTGTCACAGTACACAGTGAGTGCAGGGATGGGCACGGAGAACCCCCACAGCTTTCTTGGCTCCCCCAGCACTGCCTAGGGACCCCCAGCCTTCCCTGACACTTGCCCTGTGGCCCCAACCTTTCCCAGATCCATCCCTGGCTCCTCTCCTCCTTCCTCGGGTCTTTCCCAGCCCTACATGGGTACCCCCATCCTTCCCCAACATCTTTTCCATGTCCTGCCATCTCTGCCCCGGGTCCTTCCCCAGGTCCCCCATTCTTGGCCCATGTCTCTCCATCCCTCACTGGGTCCCTTCACTTCTTCTTGCGTCCCCCCACCCCTCTCTGAGGTCCCCGCACGTTCCTCAGGTCCCACCATCCCCTCCCTGGGTCCCTGTACCCTCCCTCGTGTTGCTACCTCTGTCTCCAGGTGTCACCTCCCTGAATCCCCCATCCCCCTGTTTCCAAGCCTCCCCCATCTCTGCAACTCCTCTCCCTCACAGGGATCCTCCTGCCCCTCCCCAGCCCCCCCGGGTCCCTCACTGTCCCCTGCTGTCCCCCGCTTCTGCAGGGGTCCCACCCTCGGGGGTGTCCCTGTCAGTGCAGCCCCCCAGGGGACAGGTGGCACTCAGGGACAGCCTGGTGCTGAGCTGCATGGTGGCCGCAGGGACAGGTCCCCTGTCCTTCTCCTTGTATCGGGAGGGCTCGGAGGCACCGCTGGGCACTGAACCCCGCCTGGAGCTGCACCATGTTGGGGAAAATGACAGCGGCCAGTACCGGTGCCAGGTCAGTGATGGGGACAGTGTGGCCAAGAGTGACCCCATGAATGTATGTCAATGTCTCCTAGGTGAGTGGGACCCTCGGGCTGGGGGTGACCCCACCCATGGCACCCCCATCCCTCCTCGCCAGGTGCCAGCCCTGTCTGCATCCCCGCAGTGCCCGTGGCCAATGCCACCATCACCCCGGTTGCCTGTCACACCAGGTGCATGCAGGTGACCCCGTGACCCTGAGCTGCTCAGTGCAGGTAGGCTCAGCTCCTGTCACCTTCACTTGGCTGCACAACGGGCAGGAAGAGGCCCAGGGTCCCCTCCTGGAACTCAGTGACGTTGAATTGGGACATTCAGGCATCTACCAGTGCATGGCCACCAACCAGCTGGGACAGGACGGGCACCGCGTGTTCCAGGCGCTCAGCTCAGAGCTGGCCCTGGAGGTGACACCTGGCTCATCCTGGGTCACAGGTGGGGTCACACGGGGTCACCAGGATGTTCATGACCCCCGAGGTTCAGGGTCACCTCAGTCTGTCCCCCTCTGTCCCCAGCAGTGGCTGTGAATATCTGCAGGACCCTCCTGTTCCTGTTCCAGCTCCTGGCTGTCATCAGGGACTGTCACTGGCGGCACCGCAGGGTGGGTGACAACGGGCGGGGGATGGGGGTCCTGGAGGGAGAGGAAGCCCCCAGAGTGGGGGCAGAGATCAGCAGAACCCAGGGCCCCAGAGCTGGGGGACACTGAGCCTGCAGTGACCTCGGCTTGGAGTCCTGGTGGATTTGGGGTAATGTGGAGGGTCTTGGTCAGGGCTTCGGGTTTATCCCTGGGTGGGCTTTGAAAAACATTGCAATGGTAGTGGGGCTGGGAGCTCCTGGAGGGTTTGGAGAGTTCTTGGAAGGCCATGCAGGGATGTTGGAGCATCTTTTTGGGGGAGTTTGGGAGGTGCCCCTCCCTTGCAGCCTTGGGATTCTCAGGGCTCAGAGGGTCTAGGATGCTGGGGATGTTTGGTGCCCTGCAGTGGTGCAAAAGTTCTGGGGGGTTCAGGCATACTTGGGGAATCCTGGGGGAATCAGGATTCCGGTGGGAATCGGGGCTGCAGTGGGGTCCTGTGGATGGTTGGAGCTGCTGAGGTCCCAGGAAGGTTCAGGGGTCCTGGCGTCCCCAAGGTCACCCTCTCCCCTTTCCCTTGCAGCCACCAGGAATCCCCAGAACAGGTGAGTGGGGGGGCTCAGGCTGGGACTCCTCTTTCTCCCTCTTCAGACACTCCCCAGACCCGCCTTATCCCTACAGGGCCCCCTGGATGGGGGGGCAGTGCTGGATCCCAAATCATGGTAATCAAATGGGTGGGGGGTGTGTAGGGGGGTGACAGGGACACGTCACCCACGGGTGTCACCCCCCACCCAGGTCCCCACAACCGGTGCCTTTCACAGGGCCCCCCTGCACCACATCCCCCCAGGTGACCAACACAGAGCTGTTGGGACCCCAAGGGTGACAGCGGGACCCCAGTGGCATCTACGAGATCGTGCTGTGACAATGGGGGCACTGGGGGTCCCTGCCCTAGGGCACCCGCCATCTATTCCCCCCACTCCTGTGGGTGCCCACCATGCCTGTGGGGTGGCCACAAGTGGGGGGTCCCATGTGGGGCTGCCCAGGGCTCCCCATTCCAGTGCTCCCAGTACCCCCAGGGGCTCCCCATTCCCTCCCCCACTGCCAGGGGGCACAGGACCCTTGTCCATCTTATTGGATCCAAAATGCAGCTCTTTGATTAAACTGGGAGAAATGGTTTTTGTTTGTTCAGCTCTGCCTGGCCAGCTCCGGAAGGAGGAGGGTTCTGGTCAGGTTGTTGAGCAGATTGTTCTGGGATTTGCAGGATTTTTGGGGCTCCCTCAGTTCCTTGGGGACAGGGACAGAATAATGAATTGCTGCATTTCCAAACTGGTTCCCTTGCAGCTGCTCTGCAGAGGGGAAGGAGCTGCCGCTCCTTTTGTCCCGTCTCGGTGACACCGGCCACGTGCTCAGGGATGTCCTGTGGTGCCGCCCCATCACCACTGGTACTGACCCCGCAGCTGCTGAGCCCCTCAGGCCGAGGTGGAGCCCAGCAGCAGCAGCAGGAGTGCCCTGAGAGCCATGAGAGCCCTGGGCTGAAGCTTGGGGAGGCCGGGGATCTCCCCAGATGCCACCCTAATGCCTGCCCCAGCTCCAGCCCTGCACGCCAGTGCCCAAAGCCCCACACCCGGTGCTCCCTGAGTGTTGTCTGATCCCTGGAGCTGCTGCAGAGCCTCAGCCTGGCCTGGCCATTGGACAGCTGGGGGCGCCGGGAGGTGCCAGGAGGGTGGAGTGGACTGGGGACTCTGAGGAGGAGCCCCGGGCACTGCAGGAGCCAAGTCCTGGCCTTGTGTCACTGTCTGTCACAGGTCGCGGCTGCCATCGCACTGTGAGGGCTGGTGTCAGCATTGATAGAGACGGCACCCCGTAGTTTGCATGCATGAAGCCAATTTATTGATTTGGAAAGCTCTGTTCATATACCTTTTCAGTTATAGCTACAATTAGCAGCAATCACAATGTTTACATTTCTTGGTAACATCTCTTAATCATGGCTTTGCACAGATTCGCACAGGCACTTACAGTCTTGCATGATTTCTCTCAAACGAAGCATATCAAGTACACCGTTATCTTTTGCTTCCTCCTTCAAGCTTCTTCTTTCTGTTGTCAAGACCTGCAGCCTACAAGGGCTAAAACGTCCATGTCAGTTACAAGCTGAGCAGTACCTTCAGTCCTGCTTTCTGGCTGTATTCCCATATCTCCCCCTTTCTTTTCCACCAGTAAAATCTTTTTTGTGGATTTATCAATTAGTCTTTGAACACGTTGCAAAACGTGGCAAACAAATTACCATAAGCAATAATACAGCTAAAACATAAGTTTCTATTTTAACTAAATTTTTAAGCCAGCCAGTAAGCCCCCATCCCTCAAGTATTTATTTGTCCAAGACAAAATCGCTAATTTGCAATTTAGTTACACTCTGTTGAAGGGCTTGTATGCTAGCGTGGATAGATTGAGAGTGGTCCGACAGATTCATGCAGCATAAACCTTCAAAGTTTCACAGCCATGTCCTGGCAGTCCTACTTCTGTTCTTGTCTTGCTCCCGAGGGCTGTGTGGCAATTAGGGAATTTTTCTTTTCTCTGGGCTCATTCTCTTGCAGGCAATTGACATTTGTCCAGACAAACAGGTAACTGCTTTGGATCTGTTGGTGATAAAACACATGCCTACCTTCTCCCTAGGTTAGTAAATGAGTTAGGCCTTATCACTGTACACTCAATTAAAGATATTAACATAGAAACTTTTAGATTGTCTCTGCACATGCAAATCTTCAAAGCAGTATTGCTCTGCAAGTGATCAAATTGATTTGATTTGCTTTCAAAATTTTTTGTGTAAATATTAGTGTAAACACTCTTGAGGAGCCATACTCCCCTGTCTCTTTTTTTTTAACAACATGTGTGTCTCATTATGAACATGAAGGCAACATAAAAAACCAAGTATGTGGCAAAACAAGAAACTTACACTAAGCAGAAATAAATCAGAAAGTATGTACAAGTAGTAGTATATGAGAGATAGAAGGTTGATTTAAAAGAATGCATTATCAATTCCCTAAATACTGTACCATCCCCAGGGTCTGCAGGTACTGGCAAACCTTATTTTACAGTGAGGGCTTGGAGAACCATTCCTGGATAAGATTTCCAAGATCACTCTGAAAGGCATTCCAAGTAATATAGGTCCGATTTTGGTAAGTCAAAATGACCTGAGTACAGTTTTGGTGCAGAAAACACCTGGGCACGGTGGGCACCCATGGGAGCTGGGGGCGGGGGCACTCACACGGGGAGTGCCCTTGGGCAGGGACCCCCAGTGCCCCCAGCATCACAGCACGTTCTCATAGATGTCACAGGGGTCCCGCTGTCATCCACGGGGTCCCGACCGTTCCACGTTGGTCACCTGGGGGGCTGTGGCACAGAGGGGCTCTCTGAAAGACGCGGGGGTGACATGCCCCTGTCACCCCCTGTACTCAACCCCTGCCCACTCGGTGCCTACGATAAGGGGGTCCAGCACCACCCTCTCCTCCAGGACCATCCTGGGGGGATAAGGAGGGGTCTGGGTGGTGTCTGGGCATGGGGAAAGGGGATTCCCAGCCTAAGCCCCCCCACTCACCTGTTCTGGGGATTCCTGGTGGCTGCAAGGGAAAGGGGAGAGGGTGACCTTGGGGACGCCAGGACCCCTGAACCTTCCTGGGACCTCAGCAGCTCCAACCATCCACGGGACCCCCAAATCCCCACTGCAGCCCCGATTCCCACCGGAATCCTGATTCCCCCAGGATTCCCCAAGTATGCCTGAACCCCCCAGAACTTTTGCACCACTGCAGGGCACCAAACATCCCCAGCATCCTAGACCCTCTGAGCCCTGAGAATCCCAAGGCTGCAAGGGAGGGGCACCTCCCAAACTTCCCCAAAAAGATGCTCCAACATCCCTGCATGGCCTTCCAAGAACTCTCCAAACCCTCCAGGAGCTCCCAGCCCCACCCCTCTTCAAAGCCCACCCAGGGATAAACCTGGAGCCCAACCAAGACCCTCCAAATTACCCCAAATCCTCCAGGAGAAGAACAGGGACCTGTCCCCACAGCCACCGCGCAGCTCAGCACCAGGGGGTCCCCGAGTGCCACCTGTGCCCCGGGGGGCTGCACTGACAGGGACACCCCCAAGGGTGGGACCCCTGAAGGAGAGGGGGACACCAGGAGACGGTGAGGGACCCAGGGGTTTGGGGAGGGGCAGGGGAACTCCAGTGAGGGAGAGGGGGTGCAGATATTGGGGGAAGGGGGCTTAGAAAGGAACCTCGAGGGATGCTGGGGGGGTCAGCGAGGGAACACCTGGAGAGGGAGGTGGGCAACACCAGGAAGAGTATGGGGACCCAGGGAGGAGATAGTGTGACCTGGGGGGTGTGCAGAGACCTCAGAGAGGGGTGATGGGACCCAGGGAGGGGCGAGGGGACCCAATGAGGGTTGGAGGGAAACACAAGCCAGGAATGGGGAAACCTTGGGAAGGACAAGAAGCAGCAATGGCAGGACACGGAAACAGTGTCAGGGATGGATGGGGGAACCCATGTAGGGGCTGGGGGTCCCAGGGAAGGACCTGAGAAAGAATGGTGGGAGCCAGGGAGGGATCTGTGAAAGGCTGGGTAGCCCGGAGCAGGTCTCAGGGAGGGCTGGGGGATGCCTGGCAGTGTGGGGGACCTGCGGCATCTGTGGGTGCTCCCCATAACCATCCCCACACTCATTGCGCACCGTGACGCGGAGCTGGGCGCTGCTCTTCCACACAGCCCCACCCTGGGAGTGCACCTCACAGCCATAATTTCCTGAGTCGGAGACCCCCAGGGCGGGCACCAGCAGCTGCAGGGACCCCTGCGGGCCCCCCCCCCACCTGCCCATCCCAGTAGAACACGTGCAGGAGGGGGCTCGGGGCCGCAGGGGGCTGGGGGTGCTGAGGCAGCTGAGAGTCAGGGGGGACCCCAGGGTGGGCTCAGGGGAACCCTCCAGCACCGGCACCAGCACCAGGTAGAGCTCAGGGCAGGAAAGGGGAGGAGAGGACTGTGACTCTGAGTCTGTTGGGAAGTGCCTTTGGAGGTATCAGAAGATTGGAGTTCGAGCCATGGGGGTACTCACCGTCCACTGTCACTGTCACTGCTGCTGACTGTGACAGCCAGGACCCCAGAAAGTCCCGGCAGTGGTAGCGGCCGCTGTGGTGCAGCTGCAGAGGGGACAGGGACACCTTGGTTCCCCTGAGGGACTGCCCCAGATCCTTCTCATCCTTGTAAAATCGCACCCTGGTGACAATGTTTTTTTGCCAGAGCTGGCAGTGCAGTGTCACCGTGTCCCCCTCCAGCAGCGCTCGTGCTGGCACCTGCAGCACCAGCTCATCTGTGGGACAGGAGGGTCCCATCTCACTGAGGGGTTCAAGACTGTTCCAAGGTGGATGCCCATGGCCCCGGGGACATCTGGGTGCACTGGGATGTCCCTGTGTTCAGGGGAGAGGCTCTCTCTCCCCTGAGAGAGAAGGGTGAGAGGTGTGAGGCCACCCATGGAATGGAGCCTACCCAGACCTGTCCAGGGCCACACTGATCGTAAAAGATCCCCCCTCACCATTTAAGACTCTCATGGGTGGGCTGTGCCCAGTGCCGGGTCTATCACACCAGAAGGTGCCACTCGCGGTGACAGTGAAGTGGTCAGGTCCCTCCTGCCCCACAAGTGCTGCACGTCCTTGTACCAGGTGGTGGCACCGCTGGTCCTCCGAGGGGCTTGGTGGTCTGGGCACCTGAGGGTGACAGGGGACACCAGCCTGCCAGGGCCAGCGTGGGGCTGGGGACAGTGGGCTGGGGCCATGGCATCCCCTGAGGACTCACCAGCGAGGCCAAGGGTCTGGGCTGAAGGGAGAAGGGACAGGGCTGGGTGGGGCTGGCACCATGGGGACAGAGGCACCTGGGGCACAAGGCATGAGGTCTTTCCCAAAACTGTCCCAGTGGGGACAGCAGTTCTTGTGGGAAATTGTGTGGGGGTGGTCCCCAAAAGATTTGGCAAGGCAGGGGGACATGTCTGTGTCACAGCCATCCGTGCACCACATCCCTGTGGCACAGACACCTTCGGGAGAGGGACACTGAGGCCACCCTGGGCTGGGGCAGAACATGGGGACACTGTGGACACCCCAGGCACAAGAACACCACAGACAAGGCCCATGCTGGCCCAGGTGACCCCCACCAGCTCATGTTCCCATCCCCATGGCCACATCCTCACTGTTCTTGTCCCCTTCGGTCCCTGCATCCCAGTTCCCTTGTCCCTATCCCCAGAGCTACCTGAGCCCAAAGGTGCCAGTCCCCACATTCCTGTCCCCACATTCCCAAATTCCTGCCCCTGTTCCTGTCCCCAAAGCCACCCTAGATCCCCAGTCACACCAAGGTCCACTGTGGGTACCATGGACTGGCACTGCTGGCATTGGGGACCTCAGGGGACCCACAGCCCCCCTGTGCCCCCTCCCCTCCCCATCCCCTGGGTGTCAGGCCCGTGCCCGGGGCACTCACCCCACAGGAGCAGCGCCACCTTCCCGGCCATCCCGGTGTCCCCAGCCATGTGCACTGGCTGTCACTCACTGCTGTGGCCACTGCTCCCCTGGCTGGCGGCTCTTTGGATGAAGGGGAAGGAAGCGAGGTCACGTCCCGTCCCCACGTGGAGGCCCTTGGTGGGGGCAGGGTGGAGGAAAGGTGGAGATACAGTAGGGCACAGGCTGAGGACATTATGGGATTGTCTGGGGACATGGTGGGGGATGATGTTGGCAGGAGTTGGGGACTCATGAGATTTGGAGAGCCAGAGACGGGTGTCCAGGGCAATGGGGAGGCCTCAGGGATGGGGTTTCGGGGGATTTGGGGTCCTGAGGAGAAGTCACCAGGGGTGGGGTGCCATGTGAATGGGGTTCCCAGGGCTGGGGGGACTCATAGATTGGAGTCCCATGCCAGCATGGGCTCCAGGGATTTTGGGTGTAGTGGTTTTGGTTTGCTAATTCGAGATTTTTTTGATTAATGGAATAATTTATGTGGTGAGTATAGTGTTGGCTAACTATTTACCAATTTATTAGAATGTGTTATTTATTTGTTGTTTTGAGATGGAATTAGGGAAAAGGTAAAGTGGCTTTAAAACTTCAAAAGGGTAAAAAGAAAAATTTATTAATAGCAATAAATAGTAATAGTTATAGTAATTATAACAGTAATAAATCCCTCATCAGGGGTGGTGGGCCAGGGATGGGGTGCCAGGGGAAGGGGGGGTCCTGGGAGAATCAAGGTCCAGGGGGAAGGGAGATTTCGGGGGATGGAATGAATGGGAGAGATTTCCTTGGGAATGGGGGTGATGGGCCATGGAGATCCTGGGCAATGGAAGCCCCAGGATGGGGGTCCCAGGGAAGGGGGGACAGAAGGAATGGGGGTGCCGTGCTTAGGTTCCCAGGGTCATAACAGTGTCAGGAATGGGCAGTGGCTGGGTGGTCCCCTGGGTCACAGCTCCTTCCCTGGGTGCCTCAGATTTTGGGGTGACCCAGGGCTTAGTGCTGCCTTCTGGGTGGCCCATGATTTGGGGGAGCAACAAAAGCGGATTCTGAGGTGCTCTGGGTCTGTGCTCCCCCAAACTCCAGGGGAATTTTCCTCTCTTCTTTTCCATTTCCTTTCTTTCATCCCAGATTTCACAACCCCCCAATTCAAGCCTTGATGATCCTGGGGAGCTCCTGAGCAGGGAGTGGGCTGGGGGAAGCCCAGGGTGGGGGAAGCAGCGGTGAGGGGTCTGCAGGGGGGGCTGCGGAGGCTGTGGGAGATGGGGGTGCCCGGCTGTGCCCCCCAACACTTTCGCTCTCTCTCTCCTGCAGAAGAAGGAAGAGGCCGTTTGACACCTTTGTCACACTAGGGGCCGGTTCTGCCCTGTGGGGGCACATCCAGGGGGCTCCTATCCTGGGGAGATCCTGTCCCAGGGGGGACACATGCTGGACAAGGGGCTCCTGTCCTGGCATGGCAGCTCCGGGGGATCCAGACTTCTCCATTCATGCTCGTCCCCTGCAGGATCTGAGCCGGCAAGAGCAGCTGGGGAATGGAGCCCCAGGCAGGAAGGAGCTCCCAGACTCCTGCTCCTTGAAGCCAGTGGCCATCCAAGGCTGGGGCCCAGCCATGGCCCAGCCCCACTGCACAGGGATGGCCATTGGCCAGCCTTTTCCCTCTTATCTGGCAGCCGCAGCCAGAACCCAAACATTTTTTCCAGGAGCTTCCAGAAGGCTGCAGGTGTTGTTGAAGAAAGAGGGACCCAGTCAGGTTGCTGAGCAGATTGCCGTGACATTTGCAGTAGTTCTGGGGCTCTCTCAGTCCCTTGCTGAGAGGGACAAAATGATCAATTGCTGCATTTCCGGACTGGTTCCCTCACAGCTGCCCCGGCAGTGGGGGTTTCCAGCCAGCCCTGCTCTGAAAACCATCAAAGGCCCTCCCAGAGCCACTGCTTGGGCTCCCATTGGGGTTTGTGCTTCTTGCAGGGCTGAGCAAACCACAGGCAGGGCTTTTTTCCACCCACAGAATTCTCACCTCTGCAGCAGCTCTAAAGCTGCCAGAATCAAAGCCAAGGGGGCAGGGGGGACCCTCAGGTCCTGGCTGTGGCTGTCAGGGAGTCCCCCCCGCCCCGGTCCTAGACCGAGCCCCCTGGGCAGGGTCCGCCCTTGCCGGGGCCGCTGCGGTGCCGTGAAGGGCGAGGGACAGCGTTGAAAGCGCTGCTGTGAAAAGAGAGAGATGGGCCACTGCAAGACATAAGATCAAGGCAGAGATTAATCTCTCGCTGGCTCTCCAAACCTCGCAGAGTTCTTTATTTTTAAAACAAAATTTCTTTTTTCTTTCTATTTGTTTCTTTTCTTTTTTCTTGCTGTTAGGAGGGAGGGCTTTTGTTCTGAGGAATGCATCTGTGATGCTAAAACAGTTAAATATTGCCCAGAGGGTAAAAGCAACAGATGTGATTCTTCTCATGTTAAAATCGGCCTGGCCTTTCTTCTGCAGCTGTTAGCACAGCTGGACACAAGAAGAAGAGGAGGCTGTGGAAAAAAGCTTTTTGCTAAACCCAGAAAGTTTTGGGGCATGCTGATGGCAAATGCTGATGTAGTATTGTCTTCCTTTCGTCACTGTCTCTGTTCTGGTAAGAAGTCCTTTTCAGGTACTACTGAGGCAGCAATCAGAACCAGGGAAAGAGTGTGGATTCATGCCAGCAGAATCAAAGGACTTGTGAAGGAACCTGAGGAATGGACTATTACATCTAAACTGGGTGGTACCAAATTGATTTTCAAAAGGAGACTGTGTGGTAATGGTTTGGGAAATCCTATTTGTGAAAAACATGTTCACTCTCCTGTGAAAATTTAAAAAGTTTAACAAAGGACAATAGGAAACAAGGACTATGGAGCAAAGGTTATTACAGCTGGGTGCATCTTGACACTCAGCCAAGACCACACTGTTCTTTTCGAGATACCCCTTAAATACCTTTTCCATTACATCAGCCTGTTGCATATTCATAGACACTTATGTATAGTAAACTATTTTCCTAAACTAGTTAACATATTGCAAGAACTGATTAGTGTGGCTCCTCCTTGGGTCTGCTTTTTTAGAGCATGCATATTCCTTGGTTGTGGTTTTAATCCTTTTTTATCATCGCCTTCAGTTTTGTGTCTTGGTCCACACTGTCTTCAGAGGATGAGTGCTGATAGTTGGCAGATCTGTACAGGTGTCCTCATCCTGTGTTCATCGGATATTATCCCATCCAAGCAGGCATTTTAACACAAGCATCCTTATATCAGCTATTTCCAAGTATTTCACTACTATGTCCAAGCTTAATTAACAACAGAAATAAAAACTATATCTTTAGAGCAAAGTTATTTTAACACCAGACATATAAAATCCATTTTAATATTTGTGAAAATCCAGTATTATAATATGTATCTATAACAGTTATAAAGAAATAGTTTTTATTTCTGTTGTTAATTAAGCTTGGACATAGTAGTGAAATAGCTGATTTAAGTATGCTTGTGTTAAAATGCCTGCTTGGATGGGATAACATCCAATGAAGATAGGATGAGGACACCTGCTAGAGATATGCCAACTCTCAGCACTCACTGTCTTGAGAGGAATGATGGATTTGTCTTTACAAACAAACTCTGGGTCTGCTGGTAGATAAAACTAGCACTGGGAGATGAAAGAAACAATGGGGAGGATTCCACTGATTGATGAATGGAAAAAGATATTTGCCTTTACAAACTGTAGGTTTGCTGATACATGAAATTGGATATTGAAAGATGAAAGAAACAATGGGGAAAACCCCTAAATTCCATAAGAATTAAAAATTAAAAGAGAGGGTTATCCAGTAGAGGGGAATCTTTGGTATCTGTACCTCCCAAGTACCTCAGCCAATGGGGAAAGAGAGAAGGGAAATGAAGATAAAAAGGAGGCTTTGCCCTCCAAAAATGTGAGACATCCCAGGGGAATGCCCCATGGCCTCTCCCTTTATTCCAATAAAGTAAAAGGACTCCTCTGTCTCCTTTTTGGATATAAACCTCTGATGTTTGTTGTAAGAGCCTAAATGTTTTGCGGAGAGAGCCAAAAACTCCACAACTTTGTGAAAGTTGTAAAGCCGGTATGTTTATTATTACAGCGCTGGACGCATGCGGAGATTACTCTCCCTAAAAGGCATGGGTACCTCTGGGAACTTCAGGTCCCTTTTTATCCCCCTCTCATATACATATGCATACAGTTTCACAATAGGTTCATCCATATTCATTTTTAGGAATTTCCAGTGACATTTGCCACTAGTTCTTCTTTATCAGGAAGAATTCCTAGGTCATGTTGACTTGCTCTCACAGCAGTCTCTGTCTCTCTCTATCATCCTCCGTCTCTCCCCCTTATCTCTGTCCTTAACTGAGCAACTTCATGGAGCCTAGGTTCTGCAGTCAGGCTAAATAGCTATGGTTTCTAACCACAGACTCAACTCAAAAATGTACATTTCACCTAAATCAAAATGGATTTCTACCCTGGAAAATTTCCACTTTTTCTCAGGACTCCAGGCAGCTCTTCAAAATGCAGTTTATTCCATCCCAGATGTTACAGCAGTGCAGGGTCATGAGCAACAAAGCCTGTGCCTACAGCTGTCAGCTCCAGCTGCAGGCAGGCCTGGAGACCCTTTGGTTTTGGTTACAATGCATTATATACTTTTCTTTGCTTAGCATCTTAATACAGTAGAACCAATCAATACCTTAACTATTATCTACAGCATATCATAACTACTCTAATTACCATATTCACATTACTATTCTCCAATCACTAAAAGTTAGTACATTACAGTTTAAGCTAGAAGTTGCTTTTCAGTTTTCTTACAGTGGAAAATTCTGAGACCTTCTTTCTACTTGCAGCTTTGCTGACTTCTCTGCCTGTGCTCTCTTCCTGATTGGTAAAAACATCTTCTTGTCTGAGGTGGGTTTATCCTTTGCTCTAAGTCGTAAAAACTCCTTCTAACAAACATACCCTTTGCTTTCCTGGTTATCCAGTAAGACTGGCTCAGCAATTCTTTTCTTCTATATAAAAACTTGCTTCTATCTCTATTCCTTCATCAGACTCTACATGTAAAAATCTTTCTGCTAAGCACACATATCTGTGAGACTTTCTTGTCAAACTTTCATCCTTCCTTAACACCAAGGTGTCCATGCCAAATGGATGTGGTTCATGGGTGGCTGTGACACAGACATGTCCCCCTGCCTCTCCAAATCTTTTGGGGACCATCCAGACACACTTTCTCACAAGAACTGCTCTCCCCACGGGGAAAGTTTGGGGACAGCCACCACATCCTGTACCCCGGGTACCTTCCCTGCAGTGCCACACTCACCCAGCCCTGTCCCTTCTCCCTTCCAGCCCAGACCCTCGGCCTCACTGGTGAGTCCTCAGGGGATGCCATGGCCCCACCCCACTGTCCCCAGCCCCACACTGGCCCTGGCAGGCTGGTGTCCCCTGTCACCCACAGGTGCCCAGACCACCCAGCTCCTGGTGGAGCCCCCCTGGAGGCCGGCGGTGCTGTGGGACCGGGTGACACTGACCTGCCAGGGCTCGGGGACCACCAGTGCCACCACCTGATTCAAGGCTGTGCATCAATGGGGGTAGGAGGGATGTGACAACCTCAATGTCACTGGGAGAGGCACCTACATGTGTGACAGACCCGGAACCGGTCTCAGCCCCCGCTGTGGCAGTCTTAGATGCTGAGGGGGGAATCTTAAATGATCAGGGTGGCCCCTGAGAGGTCAGAGTGGGCTCCACTCCCTGGGTGGCCTCACACCTCTCATGTGGCGAGAGCCTGTGCCCTGCCCAGAGGGACATCCCAGTGCACCCAGATGTCCCCGGGGCCATGGGGAAACACCTCGGACCTGTCTCGAGCCCCTCAGTGAGATGGGACCTCCTGTCCCACAGACAAGCTGCTGCTGCAGGTGCCAGCATGGGCGCTGATGGAGTGGGACACGGTGACACTGCACTGCTGGGGCCAGCAGGACAACATGGTCACCAGGGTGTGATTTTACAAGGGTGAGAAGGATCTGAGGGGGTCTGTCATTGGGACTGATCCGTCCCTGTCCCCCCTGCAGCTGCACCACAGTGGCTGCTACAGCTGCGGGGGCTTGGTGGAGTCCTTTATGCAATGGTCAGCAGCAGTGACAGTGACAGTGCACGGTGAGCACCCGCACGGCTGGAACTCCAATCTCCTGACACCTCCAAAGCCACTTCCCACTATACTTAGAGTCACAGTCCTCACCTTCCCTCTCCTTCCCAGAGCTCTTGTTGGTGCCAGTGCTGGAGGTTCCCCCCGAGCCCACCGAGGGGTCCTCCCTGACTCTCAGCTGCCTCAGCACCCCCAGGCCCCTGCGGCCCCGAGCCCCCCTCCTGCACGTGTTCTACTGGGATGGGCAGGTGGTGGGGGCCCACAGGGGTCCCCGCAGCTGCTGGTGCCCGCCATGGGGGTCTCCCACTCGGGGAATTACAGCTGCCAGCTGCACTCCAAGGGGGGGGGGGGGGGGGGGGGGGCGTGCGGAAGAGCAGCGCCCGGCTCCGCGGCACAGTGCACAGTGAGTGCAGGGATGGGCATGGGGAGCCCCCAAAGCCTCCTCAGGTGCCCTGCCTGGATATGTCCATGTCCCCCTGACACCTTTCTTGGGTCCTTTCATCACTCCCCTTGTCCCTGCACCCCTCTGTGGTGTGACCCCCGGGGGGGATGGTGACCCTGATGTGTCCCCCACTGTTTCTTGCAGTGGCCACAGGAGTTGGTGGGGCCTTTTTGCTCCTGCTCCTGCTCGTGGGTGTCATTGTGGCCTGGCACTGGTGGCACTGTGTGGGTGGGTGACAATGGGGGGATGCAGGCCCCAGGGAGCTGGAGAGGCCCCCAGAGTTGGGGAACCATAGGGTGGCACCCACAGCTTCAGAATTGTGACCTTGGTTCGGGGTCCTGTAGGGATTGGAGAGGTGCTAGAGGGTCCTGTAGGGATGTTGCAGGTATATTCGGCGGACCTGGGGGTCTTAGGGGGATCTCTGTGCCTGCCTGGCTTTGGGTTTTTGAGGCTGAGGTGGTCGGGGGCACTGGAGAGGTTCATGAATTCTGGGGGACTCCAGGGGTACTTGGGAATCTTGAGGAGAATTGAGGGTCTGGTGGACCTTCAGGAATCCTGAGAGAGGTCATGGCCCAGGGACCGCACAGTCTCCCCTCCCCTCTTTCCTTTGCTGCTGCCAGGAAGCAGCAGGAAAGGTGAGTGGGGGGCTCAAACCAACCGCTCTCCTTTTACCCCAACCCCCAGAGACCTCCCATTCCCTCCCCCACATCCCCTTTGTTCCCTCAGGGCCCCCCCGGATCCCCCGGCCCCCAGAGGAGGGGGAGGTGCTGTACACCCACGTCGTGGTCACTAAGAGGGCAGGGGGTGAGTAAGGGGGGGACACACACAGAGGGACACGTCACCCACGAGTGTCACCCCACCCACATCCCACAGCCCGTGTCTCTCGCAGCGTCCCCCGTGCCACCACCCTCCAGGATCCCCAGGTGACCTACGCGGAGCTGCGGGGACCCCAGGGGCGACCCCGGGAACCCGGTGACATCTACGGGAATGTGCTGTGACACTGGGGGGAACTGGGGGCACTCGTGTGTGTGCTGCCACTAAAAACTGCCCCAATCCCTCCCCATGGGGGCACAAAGATCCCAAAGGGCTGAGAGAAGAAGAATTTCCTGAAACTGCAATGAGAGACAATAAAACCAACAGCAACAGCAACAAGGTGCAGAGTCCAAATGGTCACAAAAGGAGCAATTTCCAGGGAAAGGCCTGAAAAGGAACAGACCTAAGACATTTCCCCCAGACTGGCAGGGCCGTGGACCTTCCTTGACCTGATGGCAAAAGCAGCCTTCAGGAGGCTCTGGATTCTCTGGTCCTCTGTCCCTAACTCCTTCTCTGCTGTGTTCCCCACACGATGTTGTCACAAATGCCCTGTGGGGGTTCTGGAGCCTCCCCCTTTTCCAGAGCAGTCTTGATCATGCCATGGCACAGGGTGGTGTGTCAGAGACAGGAAAAGTTTCATGTCTGGAGACATTTTGGAACACCTGTGTGCAGCAGGGGTGGGTTAGTCCTTACTTTTCATGAGACAGGGCCCCATCTGTCCGACTGTCTTCCAGCCTTGGCACACTGGGGACAGTGTGATACTCTGCCAAAGCCAGCTCCTGAGTGGCTGGGTTTCCAGAAGTGCAACATGGGGAGAGGACCCTTGCTGGCCCAACTGGCTTAAAAGGTAGAGCATGAGGTGGCCAATTCCATGACCCGGGCTCCTCTTGTGGTGTCTGTCCCATCGATGCTGGAAGCCAGGAGTTGGCAACTCATTTAAATGGGAAATATCTACCAAAGAAAGTGGGAACGTTCTTGGAATTGAAAGAAGACCCATGTCTAAAACTTTCTTTAATTTCAACAATAATGGGGCTTCCAGGTAAAAATGTCGGAAAAAGAGTAGCAGCATGTTACAATAAAATTTATAAAGCAGAACAGAACAAACAACACAAACCCAGAACTTTCCCTCCCGCTCAGCGCTGTTGGTTTTTGTGGCAGTTATAACCGCGGCCAGCAGGGGGCGCTGCAGGGAGCACTCCCGGCCAGCAGGGGGCGCCCCGCTCCAGCTCCATCCCCTCAGGGGCCATGGCGGCCTCGGGCGGGAGGGAGGAGGGGAAATCGCTCCTTTTGCAAACTCACGGCCACCAATCGGTCCCGGCACCACCACCGGCAGCGGGCAGAAGCCGCCAAGGCAGCAGGTTGGATCCCAGTGCCCAGTGGCAGCGTAGCAGTGTCCTGAGGCCAGGCACACGCCCTGCGCAACACCCGCGACCGCTCTCCATGATCCCGAATGGAAGGAAGGCAGCACCTGACCCCAGGCAGGTCTCAGGTCCACAGCAGCACCTCTGGTGGCTTTACACCACAATTCCTGCAAACCCTCAGCCTTTCACTCAGGTGAGAAATGCAGGGATGGAGCAGCTTTGGGGACACCTGGAATCCAGACAGGGACACTCCCCAAAGCCCCACCATGGCCACGGGCAGAACCATTGAACGATATTTCCACACATTTCTGACTTATCTGGTGGCCACAATCCAAATTCAAGCATTCTTTCCATGAGGTTCCTGAAGGCCACTGGTTTTGTTCAAGAAGGAGGGTCCAAGACAGGTTGTTGAGCAGATTGCTGTTCTCTTTGCAGTAGTTCTGGGGCTCTGTTAGTCCCTTACAAGGAGGAACAAATGATCAATTGCTGAACTGGTTCCCCCATAGCGGTCCCTGCGGTTGGCGTTTCCAGCTAGTCCTTCTCTGAAAACCATTAAAGTCCCTCACAGAGCCACTGCTTGGGCTCCTTTTGGTTTTGTGCTTCTTGCAGGGCTGAGCAAACCACAGGCAGGGCCTTTTCCCCCCACAGAATTCTCACCTCTGCAGCAGCTCTAAAGCTGCCAGAATCAAAGCCAAGGGGGCAGGGGGGACACTTAGGTGCTGGCTGCCCCCTGGGGCTGGGCAGAGCAGGGCCGGGCAATGGCCATCCCTGTGCAGTGGGGCTGGGCCATGGCTGGGCCCCACCCTTGGTTGGCCACTGGCTTCAAGGAGCAGGAGTTTGGGAGCTCCTTCCTGCCTGGGGCTCCATTCCCCAGCTGCTCTTGCTGGCTCAGATCCTGCAGGGGACGAGCAAGAATGGAAAGTCTGGAATCCCCCAGAGCTTCCATCGGCCAGACAGGAGACCCTTGTCCAGCATGTGCCCCCCCGGGAAAGGATCCCCACAGGACAGGAGCGCCCCTTGATGTACCCCCCCAGGACAGAACCGGCCTCTAGTGTGACAAAGGTGTCAAATGGCCTGTTCCTTCTTCTGCAGGAGAGAGAAAGTGAAAGTGTTGGTGGGGGCACAGCCGGACACCCCCATCCCCCAGAGCTTCCCCAGCCCTCCCTGCAGACCCCTCACCCCTGCTTCCCCCACCCTGGCCTTCCCCCAATCCATTTCCTCCTCAGGGCCCCCAAGGACCATCAAGGCACAAACTGGGGGCTTGTGAAATTGAGGGGTAAAATGATGGAAATGGAAATAAAGAGAGGGAAAAGTCACTGCGGGCTGGGGGGGCACAGACCCAGAGCCCCTTGAAATCATTCTGGGGTGACCCCAGGCCACTGGCACCTTGTGGGGGCTGTGCTGGCTCTGGGTCACCCAAAAATCTGAAGCACCCAGGGAAGGAGCTGCAGCTCATGGGCTCACCCAGCCACTGCCCATCCCTGGCACCTTCATTCCCCTGGGGACCCAAACATGGGACCCCCATTCCTTATGTCCCACCCTCTCTGTGGCCCCATTCCCAGTACTGACATTCCCAGTATCTACATGGCCCAGGACCCCATTCCCAAGGAACCCTGTCCCATTCATTCCATCCCCTGAAATCCTCCTAGGACCCACCATTGCCCCATCCCATGAACTCAAATCCATGGAGCCCACATTCCCCTGGGACTCCCATCCCTGAGTCCCCTTAGCTCTGGGGATGTTCATTCCCATGGCACCCCCATTGCCAGATATTCCCCCTCCTCACCACCCCCATTTCCCAGTGACCCCATTCCTGTCTCCCCAAACCCACCGAGCCCCCCACTCCTGGGAACCCCATGTCCCACTTTGTCCCACCCACCCGTGTCCCCAGCCTGTCCCCACCCTGCCGCCACCAAGGGCCACCTACACATGAGGGTGAGATGTGACCTCGCTTCCTTCCCCTTCATCCAAAGAGCCGCCAGTCAGGGGAGCGGTGGCCACAGCAGCGAGTGACAGCCAGCGCACATGGCTGGGGACACCGGGATGGCCGGGAAGGTGGCGCTGCTCCTGTGGGGTGAGTGCCCCAGGCACGGGCCTGACACCCCAGGGATAGGGAGGAGAGGGGGCACAGGGGGGCTGTGGGGTTCCCTGAGGTCCCCAATGCCAGCAGTGCCAGTCCATGTTACCCACAGTGGACCTTGGTGGGACTGGGGATGTAGGGTGCTTTGGGAACAGGAACAGGGGGCAGGAATGGGGGGCAGGAATTTGGGGATGGGGATGTGGGAACAGGAATGTGGGGACTGGCACCTTTGGGCTCAGGTAGCTCTGGGCATAGGGACAAGGGAACTGGGATACAGGGACAGAAGGGGACAAGAACGGTGAGGATGTGGCCATGGGGATGGGATCATGGGGAGGGGATCATGAGCTGGTGGGGGCGACCTGGGCGAGCATGGGCTGTGTCTATGGTGTCCTTAGGCCTGGGGTGTCCACAGTGTCCCCATGCTCTGCCCCAGCCCAGGGTGGTCACAGTGTCCCTATTCCCAAGGTGTCTGTGCCACAGGGATGTGGTACATGGGTGGCTGTGACACAGACATGTCCCCCTGCCTTGCCAAATCATTTGGGGACCACCCCCATACACTTTCTCACAAGAACTGCTGTTCCCATGGGGACAGTTTGGGAACAGCCCCCACACCCTGCACCCCAGATGGTGCTGTCCCTGCAGTGCCACCCTCACCCAGCCCTGTCCCTTCTCCCTTCCAGCCCAGACCCTCGGCCTCACTGGTGAGTCCTCGGGGGATGCTATGGCCCCACCCCACTGTCCCCAGCCCCACACTGGCCCTGGCAGGTTGGTGTCCCCTGTCACCCTCAGGCGCCCAGACCACCCAGCTCCTGGTGGAGCCCCCCTGGAGGCCGGCGGTGCTGTGGGACCGGGTGACACTGACCTGCCAGGGCTCAGGGACTGCCGGTGCCACCACCTGGTACAAGGACGGGCAGCGCTGGAGGCAGCAGGGACCCAGCCACGTCTCTGTCACTGAGAGAGGCACCTACACATGTGACAGACCCGGCACCGGGCTCAGCCCCCCTGTGACAGTCTCAGATGGTGAGGGGGGATCTTTAATGATCAGGGTGGCCCCCAACAGGGCTGGGTGGGCTCCACTCCCTGGGTGGCCTCACACCCATTGTGTGGTGAGAGCCTCTCTCCAGGACACCTGGACGTCCCACTGCACCCCAGTCCAGCCACATGTCCTCAGTGCCATGGGCATCCACCTCACTTTTCTTGAGCCCCTCAGTGAGATGGGACCCTCCTGTCCCATAGATCATCTGGTGCTGCAGGTGCCAGCACAGGCGCTGCTGGAGGGGGACACGGTGACACTGCGCTGCCGGGGCTGGCAGAACAACCCTGTCGCCGGGGTGCGATTTTACCGGGACAAGAAGGATCTGAGGGGGTTCATCAATGGGACTGAGCTGTCCCTGTCCCCCCTGCAGCTGCACCACAGTGGCCGCTACAGCTGTGGGGGCTTGGTGAGGTCTTTTATGTCACAGTCAGCAGCAGTGACAGTGACAGTGCACGGTGAGAACCTGCACGGCTTGAACTCCAATCTCCTGACACCCCCAAAGCCCCTTCCTAGTGGACTCAGAGTCACAGTCCTCTCCTCCCCTTTCCTGCCCTGAGCTCTTCTCGGTGCTGCTGCTTGAGGGTCCCCCCGTGCCCACCGAGGGGTCCCTCCTGACTCTCAGCTGCCTCAGCACCCCCAGTCCCCTGTGGCCCTGAGCCCCCCTCCTGCACGTGTTCTACTGGGATGGGCAGGTGGGGGGAGGCGGGGGGGGTGTGCAGGTGTCCCCACAGCTTCTGTTGTCCATCATGGGGATCTCCCATTTGGGGAATTATGGCTGTGAGGTATATTGCAAGGGGGACCGTGCAGAAGAGCAGCACCCGGCTCCCCGTCACAGTGTGCAGTGAGTGCGGGGATGGGCATGGGGAGCCCCCATGGTCTGCTCGGGTCCCCTGGTTGGGCATCTCCATGTCCCCCAGACACCATTCCCAGGTCCTTCCATCACTCCCCTTGTCCCCTTGTCACACCCCCATGGGTTGACCTCATCCCCGACATCCCCCACCACACCCATCCCCCACTGTCCCTATCCCCCCACACCGGCTGCCAGCCCCTCCCAGTGCTCTCAGCCCTGTCTCTGTCCCCACAGTGCCTGTGGCCAATGCCACCATCACCCCTGGTCCCCTGTCACACCAGGTGCGTGCAGGTGACCCCGTGACCCTGCACTGCTCAGTGCAGGTGGGCTCAGCCCCTGTCACCTTCACCTGGCTGCACAATGGGCAGGAGGTGGCCCAGGGTCCCCTCCTGGAGCTCAGGACCGTCGATGTGGGACATGTGGGCACCTACCAGTGCATGGCCACCAACCAGCTGGGACAGGACAGGCACCGCGTGTTCCAGGCACTCAGCCCTGAGCTGGCCCTGGAGGTGATACCACAGAACAAAGGGACACAGAGGGACACAGGTGGGGGTCACACGGGGTAACTGTGGGGTGCAGGACCCCTGGGGTGATGGGTGACCCCGATGTGTGCCCTTCTGTTTCTTGCAGTAGCCGCAGGGGTCAGTGGGGCCCTTTTGTTCCTCCTCCTGCTCGTGGCTGTCATTGTGGCCTGGCACCGCTGGCATCGTATGGGTGGGTGACAATGGGGAGACAGGCGTCCCACGGAGCTGTAGAGGCCCTCAGAGTTGGGAAGTGATAGGGAAGCATCCAAGCCTCAGAATTGTGACCTTGTCTGCAGGTCCTGTAGAGTTTGGGGAGGTGCTGGAGGGTTGTGCAGGGATGTTGGGGGTTCTTTAAGGAGCCCTGGGGGTGTTTGAGGACTGTCTCTCCTTGGCAGGCTTTGGGTTTTTGAGGCTGAGTTGGTTGGGGGCACTGATGAGGTGCATAAGTTCTGGGGGGCTTCAGGGATACTTTGGGTCCTTATGGGAGTTCAGGAATCCTGACAGGCTTCAGGGCCCAGGGACCCCACAGTTACTCCTCCCCTGCTTCCATTGCAGCGGCTAGAAAGAACCAGGAAAGGTGAGTGGGAGGCTCAAACCAACTGCTCTCCTTTTACCCCAACCCCCAGAGACCTCCCATTCCCTCCCCCACATCCCCTTTGTTCCCTCAGGGCCCCCCCGGATCCCCCGGCCCCCCCAGAGGAGGGGGAGGTGCTGTACACCCACGTCGTGGTCACCAAGAAGGCAGGGGGTGAGTACGGGGGGGACACACACAGAGGGACACGTCACCCACCAGTGTCACCCCACCCACATCCCACAGCCCGTGTCTCTCGCAGCGTCCCCCCGTGCCACCACCCTCCAGGATCCCCAGGTGACCAACGCGGAGCTGCGGGGACCCCAGGGGCGACCGCGGGAACCCGGTGACATCTACGGGAATGTGCTGTGACACTGGGGGGAACTGGGGGCACTGGGGGTCCCCACCTATGGGCACCCACTCGTGTGTGTGCTGCCACTAAAAACTGTCCCAATCCTTCCCTGTGGGGGCACAAAGATGCCAAAGAGCTGAGAGAAGAACAATTTCCTGAAACAGCAGAGAGAGAATAAAACCAACAGCAACAACAACAGCGTTCAGAGTCCAAACGGTCACACAAGGAACGATTTCCAGGGAAAACCCCCAAAAAGGAATAAACCCCAGACATTTCCCCCAAAACCTTTCCTCCACCAGAGGAACCTGGCAGGGCCTCAACCTTCCTTGCTCTGATGCCCAAAGTGGCCTTCAGGGGGCTCTGCATTCTCTTGTCCCCTGTCCCAAATCCCTCCTCTGCCGTGTTCCCCACACAAGGATGTCACAAAAGCCCCGTGGGGGTGCTGGAGCCTCCCCCTTTTCCAGGGCAGTCGGGATCAGGCCATGGCACAGGGTGGGGTGTCAGAGGCAGGAAAAGTTTGATGTCTGGAGACATTTTGGAACACCTGCATGTGGCAGGGGTGGGTCACGCTTTGCTTTTGGTGAGACAGAGCCCCGTCTGTCCATCAGTCTGTTAACCATGGCATATTGGTGACAGCATGCCACTCTGCCAAAGCCAGCTCCTGAGTGTCCACATGACTAGAAGTGGGCCCTTGGTGGCCCAACTGGCTTAAAATGCAGAACATGAGGTAGCCAAGTCCCTGACCCTGTCGCCTATTGGGGTGTCTGTCCCATCCACACTGGAACCCAGGAGTTGGCAATTCATTTAAATAAGAAATATCTGCCAAGGAAAGTAGGAACATTCCTGGAATGGAAAGAAGACCCATATCTAAAACATTTTTTAGTTGCAAAAAAGATAAGGCTTCCGGGCAAAAGTGTAGGAAATGAATAACAGCTCTTTACTGAGAAATTAATAAATCAGAACAGAATTTATAAACCAGAAAATTTATAATCCAGAACAGAACCAACAACACAAACCCAGAACTTTCCCTCCTGCTCAGCGCTGTTGGTTTTTGTGGCAGTTATAACCGCGGCCAGCAGGGGCCGCTGCAGGGAGCACTCCCGGCCAGCAGGGGCGCCCAGCTCCAGCTCCATCCCCTCAGGGCCCCTGGTGGCCTCGGGCGGGAGGGAGGAGGGGAAATCGCTCCTTTTGCAAACTCACGGCCACCAATCGGTCCCAGCACCACCACCGGCAGCAGGCAGAAGCCGCCAAGGCAGCAGGTTGGATCCCAGTGCCCAGTGGCAGCGTAGCAGTGTCCTGGGGCCTGGCACATGCCCTGCACAACACCTTCAACCACTCTCTATGATCCCAAATGGAAGGAAAGCTGCACCTGACCCCAGGCAGGTCTTGAATCCACAGCAGCACTTCTGGTGGTTTTGTGCCCCAATTCCTGCAAACCTCAGCCTTTCACTCAGATGAGGAGGGCAGGGATGGAGCAGCTTTGGGGACACCTGGAATCCAGACAAGGGACACTCCCCAGAAACCCACCATGGCCACGGGCAGAGCCACTGACTGATATATCCACACGTTTTTCTCTTATCTGGCGGCCAGAATCCAAATCCAAGCATTATTTCCATGAGGTTCCTGAAGGTTGCTGGTTTTGTTCAAGAAGATCGGTCAAGCTTAGGTTGTTGAGCGGATTATTGTTGTCTTTGCAGTAGTTCTTGGGTCTCTCATTTCCTTACCAAGATGAACAAATGATTATCTCATGGACTGGCTCCCTCAGAGCAGCCCCTGCAGGGGAGGGTTTCCAGCTAGCCCTAATCTGAAAAACCATCAAAAGCCCTCTCATGTTGTCATCTTATTGCAAAGGTTCCCATACCTTCTTGGTGATTTCTTATGGGCAATTCCTAGCAGCACTAAATCTTTCATCTTCACAGCATAGCTAAAAAACACCAACTCTCTTTATCCAGCTAACTCACTCTTTTGTAGCACTCGTCTTCTCATTGGACACAGCTGTGGCCTGTTAAGGGCAGGCTTGTTCTTAATCTTTGGTGATTAGTAGAGCTGCAACTCTTCAGGTGTGAGGCTACTTTCTGCACTATCTTTATTTTCTTACATTCTATCCTTCCACACTCTCAGAGCCACTGCTTGGGCTCCCTTGGGGTTTTGTGCTTCTTGCAGGGCTGAGCAAACCACAGACAGGTCTTTTTCCACCCACAGAATTCTCACCTCCGCAGCAGCTCTAAAGCTGCCAGAATTATAGCCAAGGGGGCAGGGGGGACACTCAGGTGCTGGCTGCCCCCTGGGGCTGGGCAGAGCAGGGCTGGGCAATGGCCATCCCTGTGCAGTGGGGCTGGGCCATGGCTGGGCCCCACCCTTGGATGGCCACTGGCTTCAAGGAGAAGGAGTTTGGGTCTCCTTCCTGCCTGGGGCTCCATTCCCCAGCTGCTCTTGCTGGCTCAGATCCTGCAGGGGACGAGCAAGAATGGAGAAGTCTGGAGTCCCCCGGAGCTGCCATGCCCCAGGTCAGGACACCCTTGTACAGCCCGTGTCCCCTCTGGGAAAGGATCCCCACAGGACAGGAGCCCCCTGGATGTACCCCCCAGAAGAGAACCCACCCCCGTGTGAGAAAGGTGTCAAACGGCCTCCTCCTTCTTTTGCAGGAGAGAAAAAGTGAAAGTTGGGGAGGGGGTAAAAGCTCGGCCTCCCCATCCCCCACAGCCTCCCCAGACCTCCCTGCAGACCCCTCACCCCTGCTTCCCCCACCCTGGCCTTCCCCAGCCCATTCCCTGCTCAGGTGCCCCTGAGGACCATCAAGGCATGAACTTGGGGTTGTGAAATTGAGGGGTAAAATGGTGAAACTGGAAATAAAGAGAGGGAAAAGTCACTGCGGGCTGGGGGAGCACAGACCCAGAGCCCCTTGAAATCTGTCTGGGGTGACCCCCAGGCCACTGGCACCTTGTGGGGGCTGTGCTGGCTCTGGGTCACCCAAAAATCTGAAGCACCCAGGGAAGGAGCTGCAACCCATGGGCTCACCCAGCCACTTCCTATCCCTGGCACCCTCATTCCCCGGGAACCAAAACATGGGACCCCCATTCCTCATGTTCCACCCTCTCTGCAGCCCCATTCCCAGTACTGACATTCCCCAGTATCTCCATGGCCCAGGACCCCATTCCCAAGGAACCCTCCGCTGTTCATTCCATCCCATGAAATCCTCCTAGGACCCACCATTGCCCCATCCCATGAACTCAAATCCATGGAGCCCACATTCCCCTGGGACTCCCATCCCTCAGTCCCCCCATGTTGTGGTTTGTTATGTTAGTATGTTCAGTTCCCCCACTGTTGAGCTGTAATGGTTCTGCCCAGGTTCTCCTCCCCTCTTCAGTTATATGTCAATCACCCAGCTCCTCCCTTGTTACCCCGGTTACTATTGTATCCCCTTCAAACCCCACCCCCGGCTGCCTATCAGTCACGTGGCACTCCTGCCTCCTTCTCTAGAACCTTCTAACAAGGGTGTCAGGTGATTGGCTAAGGGGCCGGGGCCCCTCCCTTGATTCCCCACTGTTGGTTCTCCCCTCGTGCCAATCTTTTGTGTGTTACCCCCTCCCTGGACTCCCATTTGTTCCCAAACTGTTACCACCCCTACCGCCCACTCCCTTTATAACGTGATGTATCCCCACCCTCGTGGCTCTTAGGTTCTTGGCCTCCTTGGGGCTCTAATAAACCGGAACTTGCCACCAACTGAAGAGTCTCCTCTTCTTTTCTCTCGGATTGAAGCTCGTCTACGGCCATGTCTGAAGGAAGTGCTGTCACTGCAGCGTGAAGCACTAGCCTTAGGTGCTGTGCCCAATACGTGAGTTGGGAGAGTGCCCCCACGGCTGCAAGCAGGCTGGCTAGCTACCCGGGACGTTCTCCATTGGCCAACCAGCTTCACCCCCAGCTATGGGGACGCTCATTCCAACGGCACCCCCATTTCCCAGTGACCCCATTCCTGCCTCCCCAAACCCACCAAGCCCCCCACTCCTGGGTACCCCATGTCCTACTTTGTCCCACCCACCTGTGTCCCCAGCCTGTCCCTATCCTTCCCCTATCAAAGGCCACCTATGCATGAGGGCAAGATGTGACCTCACTTCCTTCCCCTTCATCCAAAGACCCGCCAGCCAGGGGAGTGGTGGCCACAGCAGAGAGTGACAGCCAGTGCACATGGCTGGGGACACTGGGATGGCCGGGAAAGTGGCACTGCTTCTGTGGGGTGAGTGCCCCAGATACGGGCCTGACACCCCAGGGATGGAGAGGGGGCACAGGGCGGTTGTGGGTTCCCTGAGGTCCCCAATGCCAGCAGTGCCAGTCCATGTTACCCACAGTGCACCTTGATGGGACTGGGGATGTAGGGTGGCTTTGGGGACAGGAATAGGGGGGCAGGAATCTGGGGATGGAAATGTGGGAACAGGAATGTGGGGACTGGCACCTTTGGGCTCAGGTAGCTCTGGAGATAAGGACAAGGGAATTGGGATGCAGGGACAGAAAGTGACAAGAACCATGAGGATGTGGCCATGGGGATGGGATCACAGGGATGGGACCATGAGCTGGTGGGGTGACCTGGGCCAGCATGGGCTGTGTCTGTGGTGTCCTTATGCCCAGGGTGTCCACAGTGTCCCCATGTTCTGCCTCAGTCAAGGGTGGCCTAGGTGTCCCAGATCCCCAGGTGTCTGTGCCACAGGGATGTGGTGCACAGGTGGCTGCGACACAGACATGTCCCCCTGCCACTCCAAATCTTTTTGAGACCACCCGCACACACTTTCCCACAAGAACTGCTGTCCCCACAGGGAGAGTTTTTGGGGACAGCCACCACACCCTGTCCCTGGTGTCTCCTTCCCTGCAGTGCCACTGTCACCCGCCCTATCTCTTTTCCCTTCCAGCCCAGACCCTCGGCCTCGCTGGTGAGTCCTCAGGGGATGCCATGGCCCCACCCCACTGTCCCCAGCCCCACACTGGCCCTGGCAGGCTGGTGTCCCCTGTCACCTGCAGGTGCCCAGACCACCCAGCTCCTGGTGGAGCCCCCCTGGAGGCCGGCGGTGCTGTGGGACCGGGTGACACTGACCTGCCAGGGCTGGGGGACCGATGGTGCCACCACCTGGTACAAGGATGGGCAGTGCCGGGGGATGGAGGGACAGGACCGCCACAGTGTCACCAAGAAAGGCACCTACACATGTGACAGTCCCACAACTGGGCGCAGCCCCCTGTGACAGTCTTAGATGGTGAGGGTGGATCTTTAATGATCAGGGTGGCCCCTGAGAGGTCAGGGTGGGCTCCACTCCATGGGTGGCCTCACACCCCTTGTGTGGCAAGAGCCTGTGCACTGCACACAGGGACATCCCAGTGCAGCCCAGTGCACTCCAGAGCACCCAGATGTCCCTGGTGCTATGGGCACCCACCTCAGAATGGTCTCATCAGTAAAATGTGACCTTCCTGTCCCACAGACCAACCGGTGCTGCAGGTGTCAGCGCGGGCACTGCTGGAGGGGGACACAGTGACACTGCGCTGCCAGGGCCGGCAGGAAAATCATCTCAGCAGGGTACGATTTTACCGGTAGGAGAAGGAACTCAGGGGAACCGAGCTGTCCCTGTCGCCCCTGCAGCTGCACCACAGCGGCCGCTACCAATGCGAGGGCTTGGTAGGGTCCTGGCAGTCACGGTCAGCAGCAGTGACAGTGACAGTGACAGTGCACGGTGAGAAACCCCACAGCTGGAACTCCAATCTCCTGACAACCCAAAGTCACTTCCCAGCAGATTCAGAGCCATAGTCCTCACCTCCTCTCTCCTTCCCAGAGCTCTTCATGGTGCCGGTGCTGGAGGCTCCCCCCACACCCACCGAGGGGTCCCCTCTGACTCTCAGCTGCCTCAGCAGCCCCAGCCCCTGCAGCCCCGAGCCCCCCTCCTGCACGTGTTCTACCAGGATGGGCAGGTGGTGGGGGGCCCACAGGGGTCCCTGCAGCTGCTGGTGCCTGCCGTGGGGGTCTCCCACTCAGGGAATTATGGCTGTGATGTGTACTCCCAGGGTGGGGCGTGCAGAAGAGCAGCGCCCGGCTCCGCGTCATGGTGCACAGTAAGTGCATGGATGGGCATGGGGAGCCCCCACAAACTCCTTGGCTACCCCACACTGCCTGGCATCCCCCAGCCCTCCTTGATGCATGATCTGGAGTACCCAACCTTTCCCGGATCCCTCCCTGGCTCCCACCATCTTTTCTCGGGTCCCTCACCAGGTCCCCCAGCCCCTACATGGGTACCCCCATCCTTCCCTGGCACCGTTTCCGTGTCCTGCCATTGCTGCCCCGGGTCCCTCCCCAGGTCCCCCCATTCCTGGCTCGTGTTTCCCTCCATCCCACATTGGGTCCCCTCACCCCTCCATGGGTCCCATCACCCCTCTATGAGTTCTCCGCACACCCCCCAAGTCACACCATCCCCTCCCTGAGTCCCCGTACCTGCCCTGGTGTTGCCCACCTCCCTCTCCAGGTGTTCCCTCGCTGACCCCCCCAGCATCCCTCGAGGTTCCTTTCCAAGCACCCCCCCCGCCTCCACATCTCTGTGCCCTCTCTCCATCACTGGAGTTCCCCTGCCCCTTCATGAACCTCCTGGGTCCCTCACTGTTCCCTGGTGTCCCCCTCTCCTGCAGGTGTCCTGCCCTCGGGGGTGTCCCTGTCAGTTCAGCCCCCCAGGGCACAGGTGGCACTCGGGGACCGCCTGGTGCTGAACTGCGCAGTGGCCATGGGGACAGGTCCCCTGTTCTCCTGGCACCGGGAGGGCTCTGGGGCACTGCCTGGCACCAGCCCCCACCTGGAGCTGCGCCACATTGGGGACAATGACAGCGGCCAGTACCGGTGCCGGGTCAGTGACGGGGACAGCGTGGCTGAGAGTGACCCCCTGAATGTCACCGTCCTGGGTGAGCAGGACTCTCAGGCTGGGGATGACCCAACCCAGAGCACTCCCATCCCACCTTGCCAGGTGCCAGCCCTGTCTGTGTCCCCACAGTGCCCGTGGCCAATGCCACCATCACCCTCAGACCCCTGTCACACCAGGTGCCCGCAGGTGACCCCATGACCCTGAGCTGCTCAGTGCAGGTGGGCTCAGCCCCTGTCACCTTCACCTGGCTGCACAATGGGCAGGAGGTGGCCCAGGGTCCCCTCCTGGAGCTCAGTGACATTGAAGTGGGAGATTCAGGCACCTACCAGTGGGTGGCCACCAACGAGCTGGGACAGGACGGGCACCGCATGTTCCAGGCACTCAGCCCTGAGCTGGCCCTGGAGGTGACACCTGGCTCACCCTGGGTCACAGGTAGGTTCACACAGGTGGGGTCACCAGGGAGTGCAGGACCCCTGGGGTGATGGGTGACCCTGATGTGTCCCCCTCTGTTTCTTGCAGGGGTTGCAGGGGTTGGTGGGGCCCTTTCCTTCCTGGTCCTTCTCATGGCTGTCATTGTGACCTGGCACTGGTGGCACCGTGTGTGTGGGTGACAATGGGTGGATGGGGGGTCCCAGGGAGCTGTAGAGGCCCACAGAATTGGGGAACCATAGGGAACGACCCACATACCCACAATTGTGACTTTGGCTGAGGGTCCTGTAGGGTTCGGGGAGGTGGTGGAGGGTCCTGAAGGGTTGCTGGGGGTTCTTTCAGGGGCCCTGGGGGTGTTTGGGCATCTCTGTCCCTGCTGTGCTTTGGGTTCTTCAGGGTGATTTGTTTGAGGCCACTGGGGAGGTTCATGAATTCTGGGGGTGTGACCGTGGTCACAAGGGTTTTCAAGATGAAGAAGAGACGAGAATGTTGACTCCATGATCAGAAGGCTTGATTTATTATTTTATTATATATGTTACATTAAGACTATACTAAAAAGAAATAGAAAGGAAAAGGTTTCTTCAGAAGCTAGCTAAGCTAAGAATAGACAAGAATGAATAACAAAGATCTGTGTCTCAGACAGAGAGCAAGAGCCAGCTCTGCCACGAGTGGTCAGGAAATCCAAACATCCACAGGAGACCAATCACGGGTCTGCCTGTTGCATTCCACAGCAGCAGATAACCATTGTTTACTTTTGGTTGCTGAAACTGCAGCTTCTCACAAGGAAAAATCCTAAGAAAGGATTTTTCATGAAAGATGTCTGCGACAGAGGGGCTTCAGGGATGCTTGGGGGTCCTGAGGGGAATTGAGGGTCCCGTGGAGGTACAGGATTCCTAAGAGGGTTCAGGGCCCTGGGGACTCCTCAATCACCCCTCTGCTCTTTCCTTTGCAGCTGCCAGGAAGCAGCAGGAAAGGTGAGTAGGGGGCTCAAACCACACTCTCCCCTTTTAGCCCAAACCCCCAAGACCTCCCACTCCCCCCCCACATCCCCTTTATTCCCTCAGGCCCCCCCGGATCCCCCGGCCCCCCCAGAGGAGGGGGAGGTGCTGTACACCCACGTCGTGGTCACCAAGAGGGCAGGGGGTGAGTACGGGGGGGACACACACAGAGGGACACGTCACCCACGAGTCTCACCCCACCCACATCCCACAGCCCGTGTCTCTCGCAGCGTCCCCCCGTGCCACCACCCTCCAGGATCCCCAGGTGACCTACGCGGAGCTGCGGGGACCCCAGGGTGACCGCAGGAACCTGGTGACATCTACGGGAATGTGCTGTGACACTGGGGGGAATTGGGGGCACTGGGGGTCCCCACCCATGGGCACCCACTCGTATGTGTGCTGCCACTAAAAACTGCCCCAATCCCTCCCCATGGGGGCACAAAGATCCCAAAGGGCTGAGAGAAGAACAATTTCCTGCAACAGCAATGAGAGATAATAAAACCAACAGCAACGGCAACAAGGTGCAGAGTTCAAATGGTCAAAAAAGGAACAATTTCCTTGGAAAGCCACCGAAAAGGAATAAACCCCAGACATTTCCCCCTGCACGTTTCCTGCACCAGAGGAACCTGCCAGGGCCTCGACCTTCCTTGCTCTGATGGCCAAAGCAGCCTTCAGGAGGCTCTGGATTCTCTTGTCCCCTGTCCCAAACCCCTCCCCTGCCGTGTTCCCCACACGAGGATGTCACAAAAGCCCTGTGGGGGTTCTGGAGCCTCCACCTTTTCCAGAGCAGTCTTGATCACGCCATGGCACAGGGTGGGGTGTCAGATACAGGAAAAGTTTGATGTCTGGAGACATTTTGGAACAGCTGTTTGTGGCAGGGGTGGGTCAGGCCTTGCTTTTGGTGAGGCAGAGCCCTGTCTGTCAATCAGTCTGTCAGCCGTGGCACACTGGAGACAGTGTGATGCTCTGCCAAAGCCAGCTCCTGAATGGCTGGGTGACCAGAAGTTGCACCTGGGGAGAGGGCCCTTGGTGGCCCAACTGGCTTAAAGGGCAGAGCATAAGGTAGCCAAGTCCCTGACCATGTCTCCTCTTGGGTTGCCTGTCCCATCAAGGCTGGAACCCAAGAGTTGGCAACTCATTTAAATGAGAAATATCTACCAAGGAAATTGGGAATGTTTCTAGAATGGAAAGAAGACCCATCTCTAAAACATTTTTTAATTTCAGAAATGATGAGGCTTCCAGGCAAAAGTGTAGGAAAAGGAATAACTCCTCTTTACCGAGAAATTAATAAAGCAAGACAGAACAACCAACACAAACCCAGAACTTTCCCTCCCGCTCAGCGCTGTTGGGTTTTTGTGTCAGTTATAACCACGGCCAGCAGGGGCCGCTGCAGGGAGCACTCCCGGCCAGCAGGGGGCGCCCCGCTCCAGCTCCATCCCCTCAGGGGCCATGGCGGCCTCGGCCGGGAGGCAGGAGGGGAAATCGCTCCTTTTGCAAACTCACGGCCACCAATCGGTCCCGGCACCACCACCGGCAGCGGGCAGAAGCCGCCAAGGCAGCAGGTTGGATCCCAGTGCCCAGTGGCAGCGTAGCAGTGTCCTGAGGCCAGGCACACGCCCTGCACACCACCTGCAACCATTCTCCATGATCCCGAGTGGAATGAAGCGCCTGACCCCAGGCAGGTCTTGGGTCCACAGCAGCACCTCTGGTGGCTTTACACCACAGTTCATGCAAACCCTCAGCCTTTTAATCAGGTGATGAGGACAGGGATGGAGCAGCTTTGGGGACACCTGGAATCCATACAGGGTCACTCCCCAGAGCCCCACCATGGCCATGGGGCAGAGCCTCTGCTCCATATTTAAGGAATATTATTCCAAATATTTCTGGGTGGGATGTGCCTAGCCTCGTCTGACCTTTACTGCTAGGCCAAAGGCAGCAGCTGTGATGTTTCACCTCAGAGATACCTTTGGCCATCTGGATGCTGCAGCTAGGCACTCAGAAGAAATCCAGGCATAGTAGAAACTCAGTTTACCTCTGGTGGAAAAGGTTCAGGCGACGGTGAAGAGAAAAAGGAGAGGATTCTGCCATAGACTTTTAATCCAGAGTTTTATTCCAGGATGACAGACCTCTGAATCTTGTAACAGCCCCCAAGAGAATCCAGACCACATGGTCCCGTCTTATTTTAAGCCTGGGGACAGGGGGAGGGGAAGGGACAGGTGAGGCACCAACCAGGTGGGAGGAGGGGAAGGCTCAAGGGATAAAGACACTTGGACAGGCCAATGAGCCCGGACCTGAGGGGCATCTTTTGAACTTCTGCCAACCACACCACGACCCTGCTGGAATGTTAAGATTGATGGACAGCTCTCAGCAGGAGGGCAAAGCAGGAGGGGAAAGGAGAAGTTGGCACACCTGGGGGGTTAGGATAGGTGAAACAGCAAATGGCATCACACTGCAACACGTATTTCCACACTTTCCCCTCTTATCTGGTGGACACATCCAGAACCCAAACATTCTTTCCATGAGGTTCCTCAAGGCTGCAGGTTTTGTTCAAGAAGGATGGTCCAGGTCAGGTTGTTGAGCACAGTGTTGTTGTCTTTGCAGTAGTTCTGGGGCTCTCTCAGTCCCTTACCCATAGGAAAAAATGATCAATTGCTGGACTGGTTCTCCCACAGTGGCCCCTGCAGAGGGGGTTTCCAGCCAGCCCTGCTCTGAAAACCATCAAAGGCCCTTGCAGAGCTAATGCTTGGCCTCTCTTTGGGGTTTGTGCTTCTTGCAGGGCTGAGCAAACCACAGACAGGGCCTTTTTCCCCCACAGAATTCTCACCTCTGCAGCAGCTCTAAAGCTGCCAGAATCAAAGCCAAGGGGGAGGGAGGGACCCTCAGGTGCTGGCTGCCACCTGGGGCTGGGCAGAGCAGGGCTGGGCAATGGCCATCCCTGTGCAGTGGGGCTGGGCCATGGCTGGGCCCCACCCTTGGATGGCCACTGGCTTCAAGGAACAGGAGTTTGGGAGCTCCCACCTGCCTGGGACTCCATTCCCCAGCTGCTCTTGCCAGCTCAGATCCTGCAGGGGACGAGCAAGAATGGAGAGGTCTGGATCCCCCAGAGCTGCCATGCCACAGGACAGGAGCCCCTTGTCCATCATGTGTCCCCTCTGGGACAGGATCCTCACAGGACAGGAGCCCCCTGGATGTGCCCCCTAAAGCCAGAACCCGCCCTCCATGTGACAAATGTGTCAAACAGCCTCTTCCTTCAGCTGCAGGAGAGAGAAAGTGTTGGGGGGGGGAGAAGCTTCACTCCCCTATCCTCCACAGCCTCCCCAGCCCTCCCTGCAGACCCCTCACCCCTGATTCCCCCACCCTGGGCTTCCCCCAAGCTGTTCCCTGCTCAGGTGCCCCCCAGGACCATCAAGGCATGAACTGGGGGCTTGTGAAACTGAGGGATGAAATGATGAAAAATGCAATGAAGAGAGGGAAAAGTCACTGAGGGCTGGGGGTCACAGACCCAGAGCAGCTCAGAATCTGTCTGGAGCGGCCCCCAGGCTGCCAGCACCTTGAGGGGGCTGTGCTGGCTCTGGGTCACCCCAAAATCTGAGCCAACCTAGGCAAGGAGCTGAGACCCAAGGCCCTGCCCAGCCACTGCCCTTCCCTGGGACTTCCATTCTCCTGGAAATCAAATCGTAGGACCCTCATTCCTTATGTCCCGCCCTCTCTGCAACGCCCATCCCAGTACTCACATTCCCCAGTATCTCCATGGCTCAGGAGCCTATACCCAAGGAACCCTCTCCTGTTTATTCCACCCCCTGAAATCGTCCTGGAACCCACCATTCCCCCATCCCATGAACTCAAATTGCTGGAGGCCACATTCCCTAAGGATTCCCATCAGGGAGTCCCCCCAGCTATGGGGATGTTCATTCCCATGGCACCCCCATTGCTGGTTATTCCCCCTACTCAGCGCCCCAATTCCCAAGTGACCCCATTCCTGCCTCCCCAAACCCACCGAGCCCCGCACTCCCGGGAACCCCATGTCCCACTTTGTCCCACCCACCCGTGTCCCCAGCCTGTCCCCACCCTGCCCCCACCAAGGGCCACGTACGCATGAGGTGACCTCGCTTCCTTCCTCTTCATCCAAAGAGCCACCAGACACGGGAGCTGCGGCCACAGCAGCGAGTGACAGCCAGTGCACATGGCTGGGGACACCGGGATGGCCAGGAAGGTGGCGCTGCTCCTGTGGGGCGATTGCCGTGGGCACGGGCCTGACACCCCAGGGATAGGGAGGGGAGGGGACACAGGGGGGCTGTGGCATCCCCTGAGGTCCCCAGTGCCAGCAGAGCCAGTCCATGTTACACACAGTGAACCTGGGTGGGACTGGGGATGTAGGGTGGCTTTGGGGACAGGAACAGGGGGCAGGAATTTGGGGATGGGGATGTGGGGACAGGAATATGGGGACTGGCACCTTTGGGCTCAGATAGCTCCGGGGACAAGGACAAGGGAATTGGGATGCAGGGACAAGAATGGTGAGGATGTGGCCATGGGAATGGGATCAGGGGGATGGGATCATGAGCTGGTGGAGGTTAGCTGGGCCAGCATGGGCTGTGTCTGTGGAGTCCTTGTGCCTGGGGTGTCCCCAGTGTCCCCATATTCTGCCAAGCTCAGGGTGGCCTTGGTGTCCCTGTTCCCAAGGTGTCTGTGCCACACGAATGTAGTGAACAGGTGGCTGTGACACAGACATATCCCTCTGCCTCTCCAAATCTTTTTGGGACCACCCCCACACATTTTCCCACAAGAACTGCTGTCCCCATAGGGACAGTTTGGGGATAGCCACCACACCCTGCCCTGGTGCTGCCGTCCCTGTGGTGCCACGCCCACCCAGCCCTGTGCCTTCTCCCTTCCAGCCCAGACCCTTGGCCTCGCTGGTGAGTCCTCAGGGGATGTCATGGCCCCACCCTGCTGTCCCCAGCCCCACGCTGGCCCTGGCAGGCTGGTGTCCCCTGTCACCTGCAGGTGCCCAGACCACCCAGCTCCTGGTGGAGCCCCCCTGGAGGCCGGCGGTGCTGTGGGACCGGGTGATCCTGACCTGCCAGGGCTCGGGAACCGCCGGTGCCACCACCTGGTACAAGGACGGGCAGCGCGGGGGCAGGAGGGACAGGACCGCCTCCCTGTCACTGAGAGATGCTCCTACACGTGCGACAGACCTGGAACCGGGTGCAGCCCCCTGTGACAGTCTCTCTCAGATGGTGATGGGGGATCCTAAATGATCAGGGTGGCCCCTGAGAGGTCAGGGTGGGCTCCACTCCGTAGGTTGCCTCACACCCCTCGTGTGACAAGAGCCCGTGTCCTGCACACAGGGATATCCCAGTGCAGCC
Source organism: Agelaius phoeniceus (assembly GCF_051311805.1). Classification (NCBI taxonomy): domain Eukaryota; kingdom Metazoa; phylum Chordata; class Aves; order Passeriformes; family Icteridae; genus Agelaius; species Agelaius phoeniceus. The sequence goes on from NC_135295.1 coordinate 6,241,163, forward strand.
CAGTGCACTCCAGAGCACCCAGAATGTCCCCGGTGCTATGGGCACCCACCTCAGAATGGTCTCATCAGTAAAATGTGACCTTCCTGTCCCACAGACCCACCGGTGCTGCAGGTGCCAGCACGGGCACTGCTGGAGGGGGACACAGTGACACTGCGCTGCCGGGGCCGGCAGGAAAACCATCTCAGCAGGGTGCGATTTTACTGGGAAGAGAAGGATCTCAGGGGGTCCCTCAGGAGGACCGAGCTGTCCCTGTCGCCCCTGCAGCTGCACCACAGCGCCCCTACCGATGTGAGGGCTTGGTGGGGTCCTGGCAGCCACGGTCAGCAGCAGTGACAGTGACAGTGCACGGTGAGCAACCTCACGGCTGGAACTCCAATATCTTGACAACCCCAAAGCCCCTTCCCAGTGCACTCAGAGTCACAGTCCTCACCTCCCCTCTCCTTCCCTGAGCTTTTCTCAGTGCTGGTGCTGCAGGGTCCCCCCAAGCCCACCAAGGGATCCCCCCTGACTCTCAGCTGCCTCAGCACCCGCAGCCCCCTGTGGCCCCGAGCCCCCCTCCTGCACGTGTTCTACCGGGATGGGCAGGTGGTGGGGGGCCTGCAGGGGTCCCCGCAGCTGCTGGTGCCTGCCGTGGGGGTCTCCCATTCAGATAATTACAGCTGCCAGGTGCGCTCCGAGGGTGGGGCCGTGCAGAAGAGCAGCGCCCGGCTCCGCGTCACAGTGCTCAGTAAGTGCATGGATGGGCATGGGGAGCCCCCACAAACTCCTTGGCTACCCCACACTGCCTGGCATCCCCCAGCCCTCCCTGACACCTGCTCTGGGGTACCCAACCTTTCCTGGATACCTCCCTGGATCCCACCCTCCTTTCTCAGGTCCCTCCCTGGGTCCCCGAGCCCTCCATGGGTACCCCCATCCTTCCCTGGCACCTTTTCGGTGTCCTGCCATCGCTGGCCCGGGTCCCTCCCTAGGTCCCCCATTCCTGGCTCGTATTTCCCTCCATCCCACATTGGGTCCCCACACCCCTCCCTGGGTCCCTACAACCCTCTGTGAGGTCCTCGCACATTCTCCAGGTCACAGCATCCCCTCCCTGGGTCCCCATACTCTTCCTGGTGTTGCCCACCTCCCTCTCCAGGTGTTCCCTCCCTAACCCCCCCATCAACCCTTGGAGTTCCTTTCTAAGCCCCCCTCCCCCAATCTCTGCACCTCCTCTCCATCACTGGAGTTCCCCTGCCCCTTCATGAACCTCCTGGGTCCCTCACCGTCCCCTGGTGTCCCCCTCTCCCCTGCAGAGATCCCTCCCTCGGGGGTGTCCCTGTCAGTGCAGCCCTCCAGGGCACAGGTGGCACTCGGGGACCGCCTGGTGCTGAACTGCGCAGTGGCCATGGGGACAGGTCCCCTGTCCTTCTCCTGGCACCGGGACGGCTCGGAGGCACCGCTGGGCACCGACCCCCACCTGGAGCTGCACCACGTTGGGGACAATGACAGCGGCCAGTACCGGTGCCGGGTCAGCGATGGGGACAGCGTGGCCAAGAGTGTCCCCCTGAATGTCACTGTCCTGGGTGAGCGGGACCCTCAGGCTGGGGGTGACCCCACCCACAGCACCCCCATCCTGCCTCACCAGGTGCCAGCCCTGTCTGTGTCCCCACAGTGCCCGTGGCCAATGCCACCATCACCCTCAGACCCCTGTCACACCAGGTGCCCGCAGGTGACAACGTGACCCTGAGCTGCTCAGTGCAGGTGGGCTCAGCCCCTGTCACCTTCACCTGGCTGCACAATGGGCAGGAGGTGGCCTGGGGTCCCCTCCTGGAGCTCAGGAACATCAACGTGGGACATTCAGGCACCTACCAGTGCATGGCCACCAACCAGCTGGGACAGGACGGGCACCACATGTTCCGGGCACTCAGCCCAGAGCTGGACCTGGAGGTGACACCTGGCTCATCCTGGATCACAGGTGAAGTCACATGGGGTCACCAGGGTCTTCAGGATCCCTGGGGTTCAGGGTGACCCCAGCGTGTCCCCCTCTGTCCCCAGCAGTGGCTGTGAATATCAGCAGGACCCTCCTGTTCCTGCTCCTGGCTGTCATTGGGGGCTGTCACTGGTGGCACCGCTGGGGTGGGTGACAATGGGGGGTGGGGGTGGGGGTCCTGGAGTGAGGGGAAGCCCCCAGGGTGGGGACAGAGATTGGCAGCACCCAGGGCCCCTGAGCTGGGGAAACTGAGCCCACAGTGACCTCGGCTGGGGGTCCTGGGGGATTTGGGGGGAACTTGGAGGATCTTGGTTGGGCTCCAGGGGCATCCCTTGGTGGGCTTTGAGGAATATTGGGAGCTCCTGGAAGGTTTGGGGAGCTCCTGGAGGGCTGTGCAGAGATGTTGGAGGACCTTTTTGCGTCCTGGGTAGTTTTGGGATGTCCCTCCCTGCCAGGCTTGGGGTTCAAGGGGCTCAGCGGGTTGGGGGCACCAGGGGGGTTGGGGGCCCTATGGTGGTGCAGAAGTTCTGGGGGGGTTTAGGAATGCTCAGAGTGTCCGGGGGGATTTAGGGATCCAGTGGGAATCAGGGCTACACTGGGGGGTATTTGGGGGTCCCGTGGGTGGTTGGAGATGCCGAGGTCCCAGGAAGGTTCAGGCGTCCTGGTGTCCCCTCAGTCACCCCCTACCCTTTCCCTTGCAGAGACCAGGAAACTCCAGGACAGGTGAGTGGGGGGCTCGGGCTGGGACTCCCCTTTCCCCCTCTCCAGACACCCCCCAGACCCCTTCATCCCCACAGGACCCCTGCCAGAGGAGGGGACTATGCTCAATACCCATGCCAGGGGCACCAAGTGGGCAGAGGGCAAGTACAGTAGTTTACACTGGTACATGTCACCCACGGGTGTCACCCCCACCCAGGTCCCCACAACTACTGTCACTCACAGGGCACCCATGGGTGTCCCCCTGTCCTGCCCCACACCAGGATCCACAAGTGACCAACGTGGACCTGTCGGGACCCTACGAGGGACAGCGGGACCCCCGTGACTACGAGAATGTGCTGTGCCATGGGGGGAACTGGGGGGCACTGGGGGCATTGATTTCTCTCTGGGGTCCCTTCTTCCTCTTCACTGCACCCCACGGGGCTCCTCCTTCCCCCTCCCAGTGTTGGGGGAGTACACGACATTTTTCCCTTGTATTGTACACAAAATGACGCTTTTGCTTAAACTGTGTGAGAAGCAAAGCTCACACTTTAAAATTTGTAAATGCTTAATAAGAAATAAAAGGGAGAGTAAACAGCAGGCTGGGTGCTTGGCAACTGCCAGAGGCACAGGGTTAACTACAGCAATTCTTCTTACATACCTTTTCATTGTGTTGGTTAAATACATACCCAGGACAGTTACACATATTCAAACATTCTTTCCAGTTCACATGTTCCCAGAAAAAACAGCAAAAGTTTCTCTTTTGCTCGGTTTGACCCTTGATTCATTTTCATAAAGTCCATGCCATACTGCAGATTAAATTTAAATATTTTATGTCCTTACAAGGCCCCCCTGTTCTGTGGTTTGACAGTTCTTGATAATCAAAGGGTCAGTGGTAAATTCCTCTTTGCATTCTCTCTTTTGATGTTTATTCACTTGCTACTTTTCAATGTGTTCTTCTCATACAGATGAGATTCTCTGCCAGAACATTAAATCAACATTAGCTATTTCACAAAATTATCTGAGTTATTCTCACCATTGTCACTTAGTCACACAAATAAAGGCATTAGCTACTTCTGCCATAGTTAATGTTATAATGCACAGCACATTGTCTCTATCTTGATCTTTTGTGAGAGCCTAAACAATAATATATTTATCACACTAAAATATATATTGTACACAGAGATTAGAGTAATAAGCTGACAAATAGTAGTATATCAAGAAGCAGTTAAAAATAGATTACAAACTGTATTATATCAAAACAATTGGGGAATACCAATATAATAGAGAAAGCCAATGACTACACAGTTATTCATAACAGGAGGAAGGTGTATTGAAGGATTTATTTTTCTCCTTATCCTGCTCTGATTTTGTCAGCAATAAATTCAATTCATATCTCTAATTCCGAGGCAGTTTTACCTGCAACAGGATTTGATGAGTGATCACTTCTGATCCTTGTCTCAAGCCAGAAAACTTTTGCTGTTTTTTCTCCCCATCCAAGTGCAGAGGGCAGTGAGAGAGCGGCTGTGGTGGGTGCAGGGTATCCGGCCACTGTCCATCCATGGAAAGGCAGGGAGGAGGAGGAGGAGGGTCCAGGTCAGGTTGTTGAGCTGAGTGTTGTGGGATTTGTAGGAGTTCTGGGGCTCTCCCAGACCCTTGGGGACAGGGACAAAATGATCAATTGCTGCATTTCCGGACTGGTTCCCTCTCAGCTGCCCCTGCACAGGGGAGTTTCCAGCCAGGCCTTTTCCCCCACAGAATTCTCACCTCTGCAGCAGCTCTAAAGCTGCCAGAATCAAAGCCAAGGGGGCAGGGGGGACCCTCAGGTGCTGGCTGCCACCTGGGGCTGGGCAGAGCAGGGCTGGGCAATGGCCATCCCTGTGCAGTGGGGCTGGGCCATGGCTGGGCCCCACCCTTGGATGGGCACCCCAACAACATCAGCCACTCCACAATACACATCACTGTCCCAACAACATCACAATATTTAATCAACAATATAATCAATAATGTAATATCAACGCATATAATATCCAGTGAAAGTCAGCTTCCATTTACTTGTTTCCCACAACACATACCAGTAAAGAATTGTATTCCTCTTCCCACACCTTTTCCGAAAAGCACCATAATTTCAAAGTTATAATAGGTCAGAGAGAAGGGGGTAGTATTTTCCATTCCAAGGGAGGTTCCCACCTTGTTCAGTTTCCTTGACAGAGCTGAACAAAGAAACACCATTTCTGCCCATGTAACCAAAGAGTGGCATTTTTGTCCCAGGAACAGGGAACCAGGTCCTGTGCCCCCTTGGAACTGGGACAGGCACCAGTAAGCCACCTTAGTGGGAGCACTGGGAGGGGGATTGCAGAGCCACTAAGCACTCTGGGGTTAAGAGGAACAAATCTGATTTTGATTTATGTCTCAACATATGCTATACATGAGGTGAAAAATGACTCTGTGGATGTACATGTGCTGGGAACCCTGTCCATGGTGAGGCTTCAGGCAACAGAGAATCAGGGGAGAGAAAGCTTCAGTGATCTGGCTGTGAGTGACCCACACTGGCTGGTGGGACAGATGCCCGGGAAAAATGTCTATGAAAAAATGCCTGAGAAATCGGGCTGTGGGAGGAGCCTTTGCAAATCAAAGCAGCAAACTGTGACACAAGGAGCGTTTTGCTTTGGGTTTCTTGGAGGGATCAGGGGCTTGCTTGGAGGGGTCAGTTTGGCCCTCCTCCCCTGTGGGATTCACATTCTCTGAACCTGGGAGAAGCAGGGAGAGAAGCAAAGAATCATCCAAACAATTTTTATCTCATTTTCTGCTCCTGTGTTTTTCACAAGTGGAATGCATTGTGGAAGATTGTTTACCTGAAGGGAATTGGTAATTGGATTCTGGTGTGAGTGTTTTGATTCACTGACCAATTGAATCCAGATGTGCGTGTGTCAGGACTGTCAGCTGACAGTCATGAGATTGTGTGCAGTGGAGTGCAGTTGAGTGCTTGGCAGATTCAGTTTAGATGTAATATGATATAGAAGAATATAGTATAATAAAGTACTTAATTAGCCTTCTGAAAAGATAGACTCAGATGGATCATTCCTCCCGGACGTTGGGCAAAAGTATCACTGATACTCCCCCCCCCCCCCCTCACCTTTTCCTCCCAGTGATCCTTCTTCCCTGACCGCGGCCGTTCTTCCCTGCTTCGCTGCTTCCCCGAGACAGCTCATTCCTGCTCCTCCTGGACGTTCCTTCATTGCTTCCCCGATGGAGCGGATGCTGCCTGCACCCACCCGCCGCCTCTGCCGCGTTTCCCACGCTGCCCACAGCCCCGAGCCTGCTGCACCTGCCCACGGCAGCCCCAGCCCGCAGCATCCAGCCCAGAGCCACCAGTGCCCAGCACCAGCCCGCAGCCAGCCCGCAGCAGCCCCTGCAGCCATCGCTCGCAATGCCAGAGACACGCAGGGGCCGTCCTTGGAAATCACGCCCAGCCACTCACAAATGCCATGTGGGCTCACCCTGGCTTGCAGCACACACACTCCATCTGCCGAGCTGATGCCCACAGAGCGCCCGGGCTTCTTGGGTTAATGCTGTCCCTGTCTTCTGTTTCTCTCTCTATCCTTTTCCCTTTCTACTCCCTTCTCTACCCCTTCAGTAAGAACACTTACCCTCCTTTATCAATAAACAGTTCTCAGATATAATATTGCCACACAGACAGGGCTGGCACTGGTCAAGGTGGGATGGGGGTGCTGTGGGTGGGGTCCCCCCCAGCCCAAAGTTTCTGCTCACCCAGGACGGTGACATTCAGGGGGTCACTCTCGGCCACTCTGTCCCCGTCACTGACCCGTCACTGGTACTGGCTGCTGTCATTGTCCCCAACGTGGTGCAATTCCAGGCGGGGGCTGGTGCCCAGCAGTGCCCCCGAGCCCTCCCGGTGTCAGGAGAAGGACAGGGGACCTGTCCTCATGGCCACAGCACAGCTCAGCACCAGGCGGTCCCCAAGTGCCACCTGTCCCCCAGGGGGATGCACTCACAGGGACACCCCGAGAGCGGGACCCCTGCAGGGGACACAGGAGGGATTGGGGACCCAGGAGGGGTGGGGGCCAAGGGAGGGGAAAGAAGGTGTTTGCAGGGGAGCAGAGAAGATCCCAGTGAGCAGAAGGGGACCCTGGGAGGCATGTTGGGACCTGGGGACAATGGCAAGAGCCCGTGGAAAGGTGGAGAGACCCAGGCAGGGATGGGGAACCATGAGGGAGACTGAGGAGACTCAGGGAACTATTTGGGGTTTGAATATGGGCAGGAGGACCCAGGGAAGGAAGGGAGACTAGAGGGTGGAGCAGGGACCTTGGAAGGGGTGAGGAATCCTGGGAGGAATGGGGAGGACAAAGAGAGGGATGAGGGATGTGCAGGGGGAACTGGGCAGTCATGGGGGAAACCAAGAGGGACTTGGGAAATTTTGTGTGACTCAGGGAGGAGTAAAGGGAGGGATGAAGGACTCAGGCAGTGCTGGGGAAACCCTCTGAGGATGTCGGGTTTCCCTGTCCCCATCCTTGCACTCACTGTGCACTGTCACTGTCACCTGCTCTGACTCTCTCCACTGTGACACCACCTGGCCCCCGCAGAGGTAGCGGCCGCTGTGGTGCAGCTTCAGGGACAGCTTGGTCCAGTCCTGGGGCCCCCTCAGATACATCTCTTCACGGTAGAAGTACACAGCCTTGAGCACTTTGTTCTGCCTCCTCCAGCAGTGCAGTGTCACCGTGTTCCCCACCAGCAATGCCTGCGCTGGCTCCTGCAGCACCAGCCAGTCTGAGGGAAGAGGGGACCTTTCACACCAGGGCCATGAGAAGGGTCATGGTGGCACTGGGAGGCACCAGGAGCCACCCATTGTGAGGGAGAATTTTCCCCGCTGTGAGATGCTCTGGGATGTCCCCAGAGCAGAGGACGGGCTCTGGTCACACCAGAAGGTGATCCATTGAGCAGAGCCCAACCAGAGCCATCAGGGTCCCCGCAGGTACCAGCGTGGGGACACTCAAAACCCCCTCACCATTTAAGATTGTCATGGGGGGGCTGCACCTGGTGTCGGGTCTCTCACACATGTAGGTGACACTCCCGGTGACACTGACGTTGTCGCATTGCTCCTGCCCCCAGCGCTGCCCGTCCTTGTACCAGGTAGTGGCACCATCGGTCCCCAAGCCCTGGCAAGTCAGGGTCACCCGGTCCCACAGCACTACCGGCCGCCAGGGGGGCTCCACCAGGAGCTGGGTGGACTGGACACCTGTGGGTGACAGGGGACACCAGCCTGCCAGGGCCAGCGTGGGGCTGGGGACAGCAGGGTGGGGCCATGGCATCCCCTGAGGACTCACCAGCAAGGCCAAGGGTCTGGGCTGGAAGGGAGAGGGACAGGGCTGGATGGGGGTGGCACCACAGGAATAGCAGCACAGGGGTACAGGGTGTGGGGACTGTTCCTAAACTGTCCCCATGGGGACAGTAGTTCTTGTGGGAAAGTGTGTGGGGGTGGTCCCCAAAAGATCTGGAGAGGCAGGGGACATGTCTGTGTGACAGCCACCTATGCACCACATTCGTGTGGCACAGACACCTTGGGAACAGGGACACTGTGGACACCCTGGGCATGAGGACACCACGGACACAGCCCATGCTGGCTCAGGTCGCCCCCACCGGCTCATGATCCCATCCCCATGATCCCATCCCCATGGCCACATCCTCACGGTTCTTGTCTCCTTCAGTCCCTGCATCCCAGTTCCCGTGTCCCTATCCTCAGAGCTACCTGAGCCCAAAGGTTCCAGTCCCCGCATTCCCGTCCCCACATCCCCCTCCCCCCCAAATTCCTGTCTCCTGTTCCTGTCCCCAAAGCCACCCTACATCAGTCACAGTCACACCAAGGTCCACTGTGGGTAACATGGACTGGAACTGCTGGCATTGGGGACCTCAGGGGACCCTGCATTCCTCCTGTGCCCTCTCCTCTCCACATCCCCGGGGTGTCAGGCCCGTGCCCGGGGCACTCACCCCACAGGAGCAGCGCCACCTTCCCGGCCATCCCAATGTCCCCAGCCATGTGCACTGGCTGTCACTCACTGCTTGGGGTGGCTGTCCCCTGGGTGGTGGCTCTTTGGCCACAGGGGAAGGAAGCGAGGTCAGGTCTCATCTGCATGCGTAGGTGGCACCTCGTGGGGGCAGGGTGGCCACAAGCTGGGGTCAGGCTGTGAGCAGGGTGGGGACAGGATGCGGACAAGGCTGGGTGGGACATGGTGGGACCTGGGGTTACCAGGAGTGGGGGGCTCAGGGGGTTTGGGGAGCCAGCAAAGGGTGTCTGGGGAATGGGGGATCCCAGGGATGGGATCTGTGGGAATGGGGGTCCTGAGGAGGGGGAGTCACTGGGGATGGGGGTGCCATGCTAATGGGGGTGCCCGGCGCACAGGGAACTCAGGTATGGGAGTCCCAGGGGAACATGGGCTCCAGGAATTTGGAGTCATGGGATGAAGATACTGGGGGAATGGGAGTTCCTGTAGGAATTTGGGTCCTGGGAGAATCAAGTTTCTTGGGGAAGGAGAATTTCAGGGGATGAAATGAACAGGAGAGGGTTCCTTGGGGTCCTGCGCTGTGGAGATCCTGGGGAATGGCAGTACTGGGATGGGAGTCCCAGGCAAGGCGGGACCTAAGGAATGGAGCTCTCATGGTTTGATTTCCAGGGAAATGTGGGTCCAAGGGAAGGGCAGTGGCTGGATGGACCCATAGGTCTCAGCTCCTTCCCTGGGTGCTTCAGATTTTGAGGTGACCAAGGGACCAGCACAGCCCCCACAAGGTGCCAGTGGCCTGGGGGTCACTCCAGACAGATTCCAAGGGGCTCTGGGTCTGTGGAGTTGCTTCAGAGGTGAGAATTCTGTGGGGGAAAGGGCCTGGCTGTGGTTTGCTCAGCCCTGCAAGAAGCACAAAACCCAAAGGGAGCCCAAGCAGTGGGTCTGCGAGGGCCTTTGATGGTTTTCAGAGCAGGGCTGGCTGGAAACTGCCCCTGCAGGGGCAGCTGTGGGAGAACCAGTCCAAAGTGCAGCAATTGATCATTTGTTCTGCATGGTGTGGGACTGAGAGAACCACAAAACTACTGCACAACCCACAACACTCAGCTCAACAACCTGACCTGCACCCTGCTTCTTGGACAAAACCTGCAGCCTTCTGGGACATCAAGGAAAGAACGTTTGGGTTCAGGATCTGGCCACCAGATAAGAAGGAAAAGTGTGGTAATACCAAGCAGGGGCGCTGCTGCACGGCCATGGTGGAACTCTGGGGAGTGACCCTGTATGGATTCCAGGTGTCCCCAAAGCCGCTCCATCCCTGTCCTCCACACTGGAGTGAAAGGCTGAGGGTTTGCAGGAATTGTGGTTTAAAGCCACCAGAGGTGCTGCTGTGGGCCTGAGACCTGCCTGGGGTCAGGCGCTGCCTTCCTTCCATTCGGGATCATGGAGAGCAGTTGCGGGTGTTGTGCAGGGCGTGTGCCTGGCCCCGGGACACTGCTACACTGCCGCTGGGCACTGGGATCCAACCTGCTGCCTTGGCGGCTTCTGCCCGCTGCCGGCGGTGGTGCCGGGACCGATTGGCGGCCGTGAGTTTGCAAAAGGAGCGATTTGCCCTCCTCCCTCCCGCCCGAGGCCGCCATGGCCCCTGAGGGGATGGAGCTGGAGCGGGGCGCCCCCTGCTGGCCGGGAGTGCTCCCTGCAGCGGCCCCTGCTGGCCGCGGTTATAACTGCCACAAAAACCAACAGCGCTGAGCGGGAGGGAAAGTTCTGGGTTTGTGTTGTTTGTTCTGTTCTGGTTTATAAATTTCCTAGTAAAGAGCTCTTATTCCTTTTCCTACACTTCTGCCTGGAAACTCCATCATTTTTGAAATTAAAAAAAATCTTAGAGATGGGTCTTCTTTCCATTCCAGGAACGTTCCCACATTCCTTGGCAGATATTTCTCATTTAAATGGGTTGGAAACTCCTGGGTTCCAGCATGGATGGGCCAGAAAACAAAAGAGATGACAGGTTTATGGACTCGGCCACCTCATGCTCTGCCTTTTAAGCTAGCTGGGCCACGAAGGCCCCTCTCCCCAGGTGGCACTTCTGGTTACTCGGCCACTCAGGAGCTGGCTTTGACAGAGCGTCACACTGTTGCTGTGTGCCATGGCTGACAGACTGATGGACAGACATACCTTACCTGTCTCTAGCAAAACTAAGGCCTGACCCACCACTGCCACACTCAAGTAGTCCTAAATGTCGCCAGACATCAAACTTTTCCTGTCTCTGTCACCCCACCCTCTTCCATGGCCTGATCCCAACTGCTCTGGCAAAGGGGGAGGCTCTGGAATCCCCACAGGGCCTTTGTGACATCCTTGTGTGGGGAACAGGGCAGAGGAGGGGTGTAGGACAGGGGACAAGAGAATCCAGAGCCTCCTGAAGGCCACATTGGCTATCAGAGCAAGGAAGGTCCAGGGCCCTGCCAGGTTCCTCTGGTGGAGGGAATGGGCTGGGGGAAATGTCTGGGCTTTGTTCTTTATGGGGGTTTTCCCTGGAAGGCCTTTGGACTCTGAACCTAGTTGCTGTTGCTCTTGGTTTTATTCACTCTCATTGCTGTTTCAGGAAATTGTTCTCTCAGCTCTTTGGCATCTTTGTGCCCCTGCAGGGAGGGATTGGGGCAGTTTTTAGTGGCAGCACACACACGAGTGGGTGCCCATGGGTGGGGACCCCCAGTGCCCCCAGTTCCCCCCAGTGTCACAGCACATTCCCGTAGATGTCACCGGGTTCCCGCGGTCGCCCCTGGGGTCCTCGCAGCTCCGCGTAGGTCACCTGGGGATCCTGGAGGGTGGTGGCACAGGGGGACGCTGCGAGAGACACGGGCTGTGGGATGTGGGTGGGGTGAGACTCGTGGGTGACGTGTCCCTCTGTGTGTGTCCCCCCCGTACTCACCCCCTGCCCTCTTGGTGACCACAACGTGGGTGTACAGCACCTCCCCCTCCTCTGGGGGGGGCCGGGGGATCCAGGGGGGCCCTGAGGGAATAAAGGGGATGGGGGGGGGGGGGGGGCGGGAAGGGGAGGTCTTGGGGGTTTGGGCTAAAAGGGGAGAGTGTGGTTCGAGCTCGCTCCCCACTCACCTTTCCTGGTGCTTCCTGGCAGCTACAATGGAAAGAGGGGAGGAGTGACTGTGTGACTGTGCAGTCCCCAGGGCCCTGACCCATCACAGGATTGGTGAATCCCCATGGCATGTCCAAGCATCCCTGAAGCCCCCCAGAATCTGTGAACCTCTCCAGTGGCCCCAACCAAGTCAGCCTCAAGAACCCAAATCCAGCTGGACAGAGACCCCCCCAAACACCCCCAGGGCCCCTGGATGAACCACCAACATCCCTGCAGGACCCTCCAGCAACTACCCAAACCCTACAGGACCCCCTGCCAATTTCACATTTCTGGGGTTGTGGGTGCTGCCCTATCGCTCCCCAACTCTGGGGGCCTCTACAGCTCCATGGGACCCCCTGTCCCCCATTGTCACCCACCCACACGGTGCCACTGGTGCCAGGCCACAATCACACCCACAAGCAGGAACAGGAACAAAAGGGTCCCACTGACCCCTGCGGCCACTTCAAGAAACAGAGGGGTACACATCAGGGTCACCCTTCACGCCCGGGGCCCTGTGCTCTCTGGTGACCCCGTGTGACCCCACCTGTGACACAGGGTGACCAAGGTGTCACCTCCAGGGCCACCTCTGCGCTGAGTGCTCAGAACACGTGGTGCCCGTCCTGTCCCAGCTGGTTGGTGGCCACGCACTGGTAGGTGCCCCAATGTCCCACATCGACAGCCCCGAGCTCCAGGAGGGGACCTTGGGCCACCTCCTGGTGGTCACACAGCCAGGTGAAGGTGACAGGGGCTGAGCCTACCTGCACCAAGCAGTGCAGGGTCACGAGGTCACCTGCACGCACCTGGTGTGACAGGGGACTGGGGGTGATGGTGGCATTGGCAATGGGCACTGCAGGGACAGAGACAGGGCTGGCACTGGGCGAGGTGGGATGGGGGTGCCATGGGTGGGGTCACCCCCAGCCTGAGGGTCCCGCTCACCCAGGACGGTGACATTCAGGGGGTCACTCTCAGCCACACTGTCCCCATCTCTGACCCGGCACCGGTACTGGCCGCTGTCATTGTCCCCAGCCTGGCTCAGCTCCAGGTGGGAGTTGGTGCACAGCGGTGACCCCGAGCCCTCCTGATGCCAGGAGAAGGACAGGGGACCTGTCCCCATGGCAAACACACAGCTCAGCACTATGGGGTCCCCAAGTGGCACCTGTGCCCGGGGAGCTTTGCTGACAGAGACACCCCTGAGGGAGGGACCCCTGCAAGAGTGGGGGACAGCAGGGAACAGTGAGGGACCCGGGGGTTTGGGGATGGGCAGCGGGACCCCAGGGAGGGAGACGGGGCACAGAGATAGAGGGGGCTTGGAATCAGGGGGGATGGGGGGGGGGGGGTCAGGGAGGGAACACCTGGAGAGGGAGGTGGGCAACACCAGGGAGGGTATGGGGACCCAGGGAGGGGATGGTGGGAGCTGGGGAATGTGCGGGGACCTCACAGAGGGGTGGGGGGATGCAGGGAGGGGTCAGGGGCCCCAGTGAGGAATGGGGGGACAGGAGCCAGGAATGGAGGGACCTGGGGAGCGACCCGGGCCAGTGATGGCAGGACACCGAAAAGGTGCCAGGGAAGGATGGGGGTACCCATGTAGGGCTCGGGGACCCAGGGAGGGACCTGAGAAAGGAGGGGGCGGAGCCAGGGAGATATCTGGGAAAGGCTGGGTACCCCAGAGCAGGTGTCAGGGAGGGCTGGGGGTCCCCAGGCAGGGCTGGGGAGCCAAGGAGTTTGTGGGGGCTCCCCATGTCCATCCCCGCACTCACTGCACACCGTGACGGGCACTGCTCCTCTGCACGGCCCCGCCCTCGGAGCGCACCTGGCAGCTGTAATTATCTGAATGGGAGACCCCCACGGCAGGCACCAGCAGCTGCGGGGACCCCTGCGGGCCCCTCACCACCTGCCCATCCCGGTAGAACACTTGCAGGAGGGGGGCTCGGGGCCACAGGGAGCTGCGGGTGCTGAGGCAGCTGAGAGTCAGGGGGGATCCCTTGGTGGGCTTGGGGGGACCCTGCAGCACCAGCACTGAGAAAAGCTCAGGGAAGGAGAGGGGAGGTGAGGACTGTGACTCTAAATGCACTGGGAAATGGCTTTGGGCGTGTCAGGAGATTGGAGTTCCAGCCGTGGGGGTGCCAAATCTACCTCGTCAAATCTTTTGGGGACCATCCCCACACACTTTCTCACAAGAAATGCTGTCCCCATGGGGACAGTTTGGAGACAGCCCACACAGCCTGCACCCAGGTGCTGCTGTCCTTGCAGTGCCACCTTCACTGAGCCCTGTCCCTTCTCCCTTCCTGCTCAGCCTTGCTGGTGAGTCCTCAGGGGATGCCATGGACCCACCCCGCTGTCCCCAGCCCCACGCTGGCCCGGGCAGGCTGGTGTCCCCTGTCACCAGCAGGCACCCAGACCACCCAGATCCTCGTGGAACCCCCCTGGAGGCCGGCGGCGCTGTGGGACCGGGTGACACTGACCTGCCAAGGCTTGGGGACCTCCTGTGTCACCACCTGGTACAAGGACGGACAGCACTGGGGGCAGGAGGAATGCGACCACTTCACTGTCACTGAGAATGGCACCTACATGTGTGACAGACCTGGAAGTTGGCTCAGCCTCCCTGTGAGAGTCTTAGATGCTTCAGGGGGTGATAGAGATCAGTGTATTCCTGCGTACAGTCAGATTGTGAGCCCTCTCTACCTGGTCACCCACAAGAAGATGGATTTCCACTGGGGTCCTAAACAGCAACAAGCCTTCATTCAGATCAAGCAGGAGATCGCTCATGCAGTAGCCCTTGGCCCAGTCAGGATGGGACCAGAAGTGAAGAATGTGCTCTACTCTGTGGGTGGCAACCATGGTTTGTCCTGGAGCCTTTGGCAGAAGGTGCCTGGTGAGACTCAAGGTTGACTGCTGGGATTCTGAAGCCAGAGCTACAAAGGCTCTGAAGCGAACTACAGTCCCACAGAAAAGGAAATCTTGGCTGCCTATGAAGGAGTTCAAACTGCCTCAGAAGTAATTGGCACCAAAACGCAGCTGCTTCTGGCACCCTGGCTACCAGTGCTGGGGTGGATGTTTAAAGGAAAGGTTCCTTCCACACATCACGCCACCGACACCACATGGAGCAAATTGATTGCTCTCATCACTCAGCATGCCCGTATTGGAAATCTGAATCATCCTGGGATTCTGGAAATTATAACAAACTAGTCTGAAGGGGAGACTTTTGGATTATCTTCTGAAGAAGAAGAGGTGCAAGTGGCACGTGCCAAAGAAGCCCCACCATATAATGAGCCACCAGAGACTGACAGATAATATGCCCTCTTCACTAATGGTTCCTGCTGAATTCTAGTCACTAACCGGAAATGAAAAGCTGCAGTATGGAGCCTCACATGACAAGTTGCACAAGCTACCAAGGGACAAGGTGGATCAAGTTGGGTTGCAGAGCTTAAAGCGATCAATCTGGCTTTGGATATTGCCGAAGGAGAGAAGTGGCTGAGGCTCTATCCACTGCCCCATGGATGGTAGCTAATGCTCTGTGGGGATGGCTGGATTGCTGGAAAAAGGCCAACTGGCAGCACAGAGGGAAACCCATCTGGGCCACCGAGATTTGGCAAGACATTGCCACCTGAGTAGAGAGGCTGTCCATGAAGATTCGACACGTGGATGCCCACGCACCCAAGAATCAGGCTAATGAAGAGCATCACAACAATGAGCAGGCAGACCAAGCTGCCAAGGTGAAAGTATCACAGGTGGATCTAGACTGGCAGCACATGAGAGAATCATTCCTAGCTCATTGGGCCCATGATGCATCTGGTCATCAGGGAAGAGATGCAACATACTGATGGGCTTGTGACCAACAGGTGGACCTTACTATGGACAACATCTCATAGGTCATCCACAACTGCGAGACCTGCACTGCAATCAAACAGGCCAAGCAGGTGAAGCCTCTGTGGCATGGTGGGTGATGGTTGAAGTACAGGTATGGGGAAGCCTGGTAAACTGACTACATCACGCTTCCCCAAACCTGCCAAGTCAAGCACTACGTGCTGACCATGGTAGAAGCCACCACAGGATGGTTGGAAACCTACCCCATGCTTCATGCTACTGCCTGGAACACCATCTTAGGCTTAGAAAAGCAAGTCCTGTGGAGACATGGCACCCCTGAGAGAATTGAGTCGGACAACAGAACCCATTTCAAGAACGGCCTTATAAAAACCTGGGCCAGGGAACATGGTATTGAATGGATATATCATATTCCTTATCATGCACCAGCTGCCAGGAAAGTTGAATGGTGCAATGGACTACTTAAGACTACCCTGAAGGCACTTGGCAGGGGAACTTTAAGAAACTGGGAATTGAACTTAGGAAAAGCCACCTGGATGCTCAAGACCCGAGGGTCCAGCAATCGAGCTGGTCCTGCCCAGTCTGAACCCCTGCACACAGTAGATGGAGACAAAGTCCCTGTGATACACATGAAGGTATTTTAGGAAAGACTGGATTAATCCCACCGCAGGCAGAAGCAAACCCATCCGTGGGATTGTTCTTGCTCAAGGACCTGGTTACACTTGGTGGGTAATGCAGAAGGATGGAGAAACCTGTTGTGTACCACAAGGAGACCTAATTTTAAGCGAGAACTGTGTGTAAAGCTTCATTCTGTATTTTATATATATATATATATACATATATATGTAAGTGGATATTGGTTTGGGTATAGATGGTAATAGAATAAGGGGTGGATTATGTCCTAGGTTACAATATAAAGATGTATTCTATTCCCATCCTCAAGAGCTGCCGAAACCAGGAGGGGCATAATTTTTTTCCTTATCTCCTGTAATGGGCCCATCAATGCCTTGCCACCTGACTCAGAGATAACTCCCTCCAGGAGCCATTTCTGTTTAATGGACCCACCGCAGGACTAATAGAATGATATCAGCCCATTGTGAGATGCTCCGCCCTGGGGGGAGGAGCCAAGCATTCCTACCTGGATATAATCTGACATTTGTAACACCACAGCCAGCGTTTTCCCATTGGATTCCTTGAGGAGCAGCTTTCTTCTCCACTGGCTTCCCAGAGGAAGACCAGGCCCATCTACACCACCACTGGACCTTCAGAGGAAAACTCCACCCTTCTACCGGATCACTGCTCCAACAGAACCACACCTGTCACTGCAGGAAGACTGCAGCCACCGTTGAATGGGACTGCTGCCAACACCCTGACCCACAGGGTGTTGGGTCATATTCTAGCTCTGTCAGTGTTCTTTTATATAACTATGCTTTATTTTTATTTTTATTTTTATTTTTATTAATTTTTATTTCTTTTTAATTTTTATTTTTTTATTTTTAACAACTGCTCACTTAAAAAATTTTAACAGTTTTATTAAATCTTAACAAAAATACAACAAAAGGATTAAATATGGAAAAACCTGGGAGCCTCCTTCATGGCTGCTTACCACGGGACTCATCTTTGAGATGGGCGCTTCGCCTTTTATACATCTGGGGATTGCATCAGCCAACTCTGGCCCCTCCCAAAGTCTGTCAGTCAACTCTTCTTGGCTGTTTATTGGTGGAGATTGCTTTTCTGCAACTTGGTTGGTGGGTCAGGTGTTGTCATGCTGTGCCCTCCAGTAGCAACGAGCTTTTTCATTCTCAACTGCCCTGTAGGAGGGGCACACGTACATGCCTTCCTTTTACCTGTCCTAAATAACCCAGGCTGTCCAGTGGCGACAACGCAGAGGATGGGGAAAGGGGACTGTGAGGAGAACAGAGGACATCTAAACAATAAACCACAATTACATAACTATACATCAATAAAGCTTCTCTTAATATTCACACAATATTCATTCCTTAATTGTTAGACCCAATCATCTCATTATTCATCTATAACAATTTTTATTTTTATTTTTACATTTCCCTATTAAAGGACTGTTATTCCTACTCCCATATCTTTACCTGAGAGCCCCTTGATTCCAAAAATTTAATAATTCAGAGGGAAGGGGTTTATATTTTCCATTTCCAGAGAAGTTCCTGCCTTCCTTAACAGACACCTGCCTTTTCAAGCCAAGACAGAGCCCCAAAAATCCTGCAAATCCCACACTGATCTGTGCAACAACCAGACTGGGTCCCTCCTTCCTGAGCCAAACAGGGCAGAGCTGAAAACAAAAACCATTTCTCCTGGTTTAATCAAAAAGCTGCATTTTGGGTCCAATAAGAGGGACAGGGATGCTGTGCCTCCTGGCACTGGGGGATGGAATGGGGAGCTCCTGGGGATACTGGGAGCACTGGGAGCACTGGAACGGGGAGCTCTGGGCAGCCCCATATGGGACCCCACACTCGTGGCCACCCCCTCATGGCACGGTGGGCATCCACGGGAACTGGGGGGAGGACACACAGTGGGAGGTGCCCTCAGGCAGGGACCTCCAGTGCCCCCAGTGCCCAGAGTGTCACAGCATGTTCTCGTAGATGTCACTGGAGTCCTGCTGTTGCCCATGGGGTCCTGGCAGCTCTGCACTGGTCACGTGGGGGGATGTGGCACAGGGGGGCACTGCAAGAGACACTGGTTGGGGGAACCTGGATGGGAGGTGACACGCCTATGGTGACATGTCTCTGTCCCCCCACCTGTACTTACCCCCTGCCTTCTTGGTTCGCACGACCTGGCTGTACAGCACCTCCCCTGCCTCTGGAGGGGCCGAGGGCCCTGGGGGGCCCCTGCAAGGATAAGGGGGTGTCTGTGGGGATGTGGGGGGTTGTAATGAAGATAAAATGGGGGTTCAGGCCTGGAGCCTCCCACTCACCTTTCCTGCTGTTTCCTGAGGGCTGCAAAGGAAAGGGGGGAGGGGTGATGGTGGAGTCCTCAGGGCCCCTGAACACCCTTGAGACCTCTGACTGCCCCTGGGAGCCTGGTGCATCCCTGAAGCCCCTAAAGATCTTTGAATCGCCCCGTGAATCCACTGAGACCTCAAACTCCTCCAAACCCCTGACGGAACTCCCAACATCCCTGCACAACCCTGCAGGACCTCCCCAAATCCCCCAAAACCCCCAGCTGAGATCTCTGGGGATTCAGCTTCGCCCAAGTCAGGAGCTGTTGGTGCCACCCTCTGGACCCTGAACTCTGAGGGGGGCTTCACCCCAATCCCTGGGATCCCCATTCCTCCTCATTGTCACCCACCCAGGTGGTGCCACCAGCGCCAGCCTCCGATGACAGCCAGGAGCAGAAGTAGGAACAGGAGGGACCCAAAGACCAATGCAGCCATTGCTGGGGACAGAGGGGGACACATCAGGGTGACCCAGAACCCCGGGGGTTCTGCACCCCCCATGTGACTCTGTGTGACCCTACCTGTGCCCTGTTCCTGTGTTGTCACTTCCAGGGCCAGCTCTGGGCTGAGTGCCTGGTACCTCTCCAGCTGGTTGGTGACCATGCACTGGTAGGTGCCCGAATGTCGCACATCGACAGCCACAAGCTCCAGGAGGGGACCTTGGGCCACCTCCTGCCCATTGTGCAGCCAAGTGAAGGTGACAGGGGCTGAGCCCACTTTCACCGAGCAGTGCAGGGTCACGGGGTCACCTGCACGCACTTGATATGACAGGAGACTGAGGGTGATGGTGGCATTGGCCACGGGCACTGCAGGGACACAGACAGGGCTGGCACCTGATGAGGTGGGATGGGGGTGCCATAGGTGGGGTCACCCCCAGTCTGAGAGGCCCACTCCCAGAGGACAGTAACATTCAGAGGGACACGCTGTCCCCGCACTGGTAGTGGCCGTTGCCCTTGTCCCCAGTGTAGTGCAGCTCCAGGCGGGGCCAGTGTCAAGCGGTGCCCCTGAGCCCTCCCAGGTACCAGGAAATGGACAGGTGACCTGTGCCTGTGGCCGCCGTGCAGCTCAGCACAAGGCTGCGCTGACAGGGACACCCCTGAGAGTGGAACCCCTGCGGGAGGGGGTGACACCAGGGGATATTAAGGGACTTTGGGGGAGGTCAGAGAGGGGCAGGGAGAGCCCAGTGAGGGAGAGGAGGTGCAGAGCTGGGGGGGGCTTGGATAGGTACCCCAAGGAAGGATGGGGGGTTTAGTAAGGGGACACATGGAGAGGGAGATGGGAGGATCCCAGTGCAGGTATGGAGACCCAGAGAGGGTATGGTGGGACTTGGGGACAGTGGGGAAACAGCAGAGAGGGGAGGGAGTTAACTCAGAGATGGGTGAAGGGACCCAGGGAGGGATGGGGGGACCTGGGCAGTAATGGAGGTACCAAGGCAGGGGACCCGAGGTGGCTGTGGGGGCTCCCCGTGCCCATCCCCGCACTCACTGCGCACCGTGACGCGGAGCCAGGCGCTGCTCTTCCTCACGGCCCCCCTCTCAGAGTGCACCTGGCAGCTGTAATTCCCCGAGTGGGAGACCCCCACGGTGGGCACCAGCAGCTGCGGGGACCCCTGCGGGCCCCCTACCACCTGCCCGTCCCGGTAGAACACGTGCAGGAGGGGGGCTCGGGGCCGCAGGGGGCTGCGGGTGCTGAGGCAGCTGAGAGTCAGGGGGGACCCCAGGGTGGGCTCGGGGGGACCCTCCAGCACCGGCACAGAGAAGAGCTCTGGAAAGGAGAAGGTGGGGGGATTTGTGAGCCCGAGTCACTAGGGAGGGGCTGTGAGGGTGTCGAGGTCGGGGCTGTGGGGTGCTCACCGTGCACTGTCACTGTCACTGCTGCCGACTTCTCCCATCCCCGTGATACCGTGGATTTCACCCAGCCCCCGCAACTGTAGCGGCCACTGTGTTGCAGGTGCAAAGGGGACAGGGACAGCTCGGTCCTATCGCGGAGCTCCTGCAGTTTCTTCTCCTCGTGGTAGAAGGACACTGAGCTGATCGGGTTGTCCCGCCAGCGCCGGCAGCGCAGTGTCACCGTGTCCCCCTCCAGCAGTGCCCGCATCGGCACCTGCAGCACCAATGGGGCTGCGGGACACGGGGGTCCTGTTACACCAAGGGGACCTGGCGGGTCCCAATGCCACCACGACCCCCATATTGGCTCACAAACAGCACACCAGGGATCGCCAGTTCCACAAACAGGGTCTGCCAGCACTGGGATGCTCTGGAATGTCCCCAGAGCAGGGGACGGGCTCTGGTCACACAGGAGGTGACCCATGGAGCGGAGTCCACCCAGAGCCCTCGGGGTCACTGCAGGTGCCAGACTGGGGATACCCAAACCTCCCTCACCATCTAAGACTCTCACGGGGGGGCTGTGCCCGGTGCCGGGTCTGTCACACGTATAGGTGCCTCTCTCAGTGACAGTGAGGCGGTCCTGCCCCTCCTGCTGCCAGCGCTGCCCGTCCTTGTACCAGGTGGTGGCACCGGCAGTCCCTGAGCCCTGGCAGGTCAGTGTCACCCGGTCCCACAGCACCGCCGGCCTCCAGGGGGGCTCCACCAGGAGCTGGGTGGTCTGGGCACCTGCAGGTGACAGGGGACACCAGCCTGCCAGGGCCAGCGTGGTGCTGGGGACAGCGGGGTGGGGCCATGGCATCCCCCGAGGACTCACCAGCGAGGCCGAGGGTCTGGGCTGGAAGGGAGAAGGGACAGACTCAGTGAGTGTGGCACTGTGGGGACAGTGGTGCATGGGGGAATGGGTCATGGGGGCTGTCCCTGAACTGTCCCCATGGGGACATTGGTGTGGCACAGATGTCTCGAGGGGGACACTGTGCTAGCACAGGTCTGCCCCACCAGCCCCACGGCCTCTGTCCCCATGAGCCATCCACATTGTGCTTGTCCTCTTCTCCCTGTCCCTGCATCCCTGCATCCCTGCATCCCTGCATCCCTGTGTCCCTGTCCCCACAGCTGCCCCAGCCCCAGGATGCCTCTCCGCACATTCCTATCCCTCCAGCCCCAAGCGCCCTCTCCTATCCCCACGGCCACCCCCTGGCCCCGATCACCTCATGCTCTGGCACTGCTCGCATTGGGGACCTCAGGGTCCCCACAGCCCCCCTGTGCCCCCTCCCCACTGCTGGGGTGTCAGGCCCGTGCCCGGGACACTCACCCCACAGGAGCAGCGCCACCTTCCCGGCCATCCCGGTGTCCCCAGCCATGTGCACTGGCTGTAACTCGCTGCTGTGTCCACCGCTCCCCTGGCTGGCAGCTCTTTGGATGAAAGGGAAGGAAGCGAGGTCACGTCTCGTCCCCATGTGTTGGTGGCACCTGGTGGGGGCAGGGTGGCCACAAGCAGGGGGCAGGCTGTGGGCAGGGTGGGAACATGCTGGGGACAAGGCTGTCTCTGGGTCAGTGGGATATGGGCTTCCCAGGATCAGGGGGGCTCAGGGGGTTTGGGGAGCCAGGGAAGGGTGTCCAGGGGAATGGGGGGTTCCAGGAATGGGGTCCCTGGGGAATGGGGGTCATGAGGAGGGGGAGTCACAGGGGATGGAGGTGCCATGTGAATGGGGGTCCCCAGGGCTGGGGGGACTCAGGGATGGGAGTCTCTGAACAATGTGGGCTCCAGGGATTTGGTATTATGGTTTTGGTTTGCTAATTTGAGATATTTCAGTTAATGCATTAAATAGTGTAGTGGGTTTAGTGTTGGTTAATTATTAGTGGATTTATCAGAATGTATTTATTTCTTTTTTGTTTTGACATGAGACTAGGAGAAAGGTAAAGTAGATGTAAAACTTTAAAAGGGTATATTGAAAAATTTATTAATTGTAATAAATTGTAATAGTAATAAATCCCTCATCAGAGGATGGGTGTGCCAGGGATGGGGTGCAGGGGGAATGGGGGGACCTGGAAGAATTAAGGTCCCGGGGGAAAGGGGAATTTCAGGGGATGGAATGAATGGGAGAGGGTTCATTGGGAATGGGGTCGTGGGCCATGGAGATCCTGGGCAATGGCGGCCCTGGGATCGGGGTCCCAGGGAAGGGGAGACAGAAGGAATAGGGGTCCCATGGTCAGCTACCCAGGGGAATGAGTTTGCCAGGGATGGACAGTGATGGGATGTGCATGTGGGTCACAGCTCCTTCCCTGGGTGCCTCAGATTTTGGTGTGACCCAAGGGTTAGCCCTGCCTGCTGGGTTGCCTGTGATTTGGGGGGCAGCAAGAGGGGATTCAGATGTGCTCTGAATCTGTGCCCTCCAACCCCCAGGGGCATTTTCCGTTCTTCATTTCCATTTCCTCCCTTTGATACCTCAAATTCCCAACCTCCCAGTTCATGCCTTGATGATCCTGGGGAGCTCCTGAGCAGGGAACAGCTTGGGGGAAGCCCAGAGTGGGGGCAGCAGGGGTGAGGGGACTGCAGGGAGGGCTGGGGAGGCTGTGAGGGATGGGGGTGTCTGACAGTGCCCCCCAACACTTTAACTTTCTCTCTCCTGTAGCAGAAGGAAGAGGCCGTTTGTGCTGTGTCACACACGGGGGGTGGGTTCTGTCCTGGGGGGGCACATCCAGGGGGCTTCTGTCCTGGGGGGATCCTGTCCCAGGGAGGACACATACTGGACAAGGGGCTCCTGTCCTGGAGCATGGCAGCTCCTGGAGGGGGTCCAGACTTCTCCATTCTTGCTTGTCCCCTACAGGATCTGAGCCAGCAAGAGCAGCTGGGGAATGGAGCCCAGGGCAGGAAGGAACTCCCAAACTCCTCCTTGAATCCAGTGGCCATCCAAGGGTGGGGCCCAGCCATGGCCCAGCCCCACTGCACAGGGATGGCCATTGCCCAGCCCTGCTCGGCCCAGCCGCAGGTTGGTCTCCCCTGCCCCCTTGGCTTTGATTCTGGCAGCTTTAGAGCTGCTGCAGAGGTGAGAATTCTGTGCGTGGGAAAAGGCCTGGCTGTGGTTTGCTCAGCCCTGCAAGAAGCACAAAACCCCAAGCAGTGGCTCTGGGAGGGCCTTTGATGGTTTTCAGAGCAGGGCTGGCTGGAAACCGCCCCTGCAGAGGCAGTTGAGATGGAACCAGTCCAGAAATGCAGCAATTGATCACTTTGTCCCTCTCACCACGTGTTATAGATACATATTATATTACTGGATTTTCACATATATTAAAATGGAATTTTTATATGTAATGTTAAAGTAACTTTGTTACAAAGATATAGTTTTTATTTCTGTTGTTAATTAAGCCTCGTGAAATAGCTGATATAAGTATGCTTGTGTTAAAATGCCTGCTTGGATAGGATAACATCTGATAACACAGGACGAGGACACCTGCTACAGATATGCCAACTATCAGCACCCATCCTCTGAAGACAGTGTGGACCAAGGCCCAGAAATGAAGATGATGATAAGAAAGGACTAAAAGCACAACCAAGGAATAATGCTTTAAAAAGGCAGATCTAAGGAGGAGCCATGCTAAACAATTCTTGGAACGCAAATTAATTTGGGGAAAAAGTTTACTATGCATAAGAGTCTATGAATATGCAACAGGCTGATGTAAGGGAAAAGGTATCTAAGAGGTATCCCCGAAGAGAAGTGTGCTCTTGGCTGAGTGCCAAGATGCTCCCACCCATAACAACCTCTGCTCTATGGTCCTTGTCTCCTATTGTCCTTTATTAAACTTTTAAAATTTTCACAGGAGAGTGAATGTGTTTTTCACATGCTGCAAAGATGAGAATTCTGTAGGGGAAAAAGGCCTGGCTGTGGTTTTCTCAGCCCTGCAAGAAGCACAAAACTGAAAGGGAGCCCAAGTAGTGGCACTGAGAGGGCCTTTGATGGTTTTCACAGCAGGGCTGACTGAAAAACTCCCCCTACAAGGGCAGCTTTGGGAAAACCAGTCCAGAAATGCAGCAATTGAGCATTTTGTCCTTCTAGGCAAGAGACTGGGAGAGACCCAAAAATCCTGCAAAGACAAAAACAATCTGCTCAAAAAATCTGACCAGGACCCTCCTCCGTTTTCCTGTCTCAAACCTGCAGCCATTTAGAACATCCCAGAAAGTATTTTTGGGTTCAGGCTCACTTGTGAGACAAGAGAGAAAAGGATGGAAATATCAAGCAGTGGCTGTGCCCTGCTGCCATGGTGGGGCTGTGGGGAGTGACCCTGTCTGGATTCCAGGTGTTCCCAGAGCTGCTCCATCCCTGCCCTCCTCACCTGCACAGGGCACAGGGAATAGACAGGGCTCTGCCCCGCCCCTGCCCCGCCCCTTCCAGGGTCCCCCTCCACTTCCCGGAGCTGTGGGGGCCTTACCCTGGCAACGCTCGGTCCCGACACATCGCGACAGTGGCTTCGGACACGCTGCCACAGTCGGTTCGGACACCCCGTGACCGTCCCGGCACTCGCAGCGCGATGGCAGCTGGGCCCCTTCCCGGTGCTCCGGGACCACCATTGCGGTCCCTCCTTTCCTCAGACCCCACCGCAGGGTCTCTGCTCCCCCCTGTCCCGGGGTCTCCCCTCCGCCGTTTCGCTCCCTCCACGCTCGGGGCTCCCCAGGGTGGTCCCGGTCCCTCCATCCCGGCCCCTCCCACCCGCTGCCCCCCGGCCCCTCCGGCCGCGCCCCCCGACAGCCCCGGGGCCGGCACCGGCAGAGGCTGCCGAGCTCCTGCAGGATGAGACGTCCCTGGGGCAGCGCTGGCTGAGCGAGGCCCGGCTCCCTCACGCCATCCTTGCCCGCAGCACTCGGGCTCCAGCAGCCCCGGGCTGCTCCTTCGGGATGTGCCGACCTCTCCCGGAGTGCTGCCCTTTGTCGGGAACGAGCCCGGGAGCACCCGAATCATCCCTGGGACCTCCTGTGAGGCTGTGCCTGAGGCCTGAGGGGTTTGGGAGCCCGATGGGTGTCACTGCTCTGTCCCAAAATCTGGGGGAAGCAGGAATGGCAGGCAGTGCCCCACCATGGCCCGGCCACAAGGGCCTCACCTGAGAACCCTGTGGAATTCCCAGTGCTCCTGCTCCACCTGCATGGCCAGGTGCTGTTCCCGTGGGCCCCCTGCTCCAGCTGCTCCCACCTCAGCCGCTGCCCCAGCTTGGCCTTCCTGGCTGGTCAGCGGGAAGCAGCAGCCACGAGGCACAGGCACTGAATCATCCCCAGCACCAGCAAAAACCTTCCTCGCAGTAAAGAAAGCTCCTTGTGGGCAGAGGTGAGGGCATCTGACCCCCAAGTGGTATCCAATGCTGCCTTGTGTAGCCCAAAATCCCTGGGAGAGGCAGTGGTGTCATGTGTTTGTGCACAGGGATGCTTTAGGAGCACGACTGAACTTGAGGAACCCCGACCCTAAATACAACACCTCCTTAAGTGTCTGCAGCTCCCAGAGCAGAACAGGGGCATTGGCCCAACCAACTCCAGTTTTGGCTTATTTTGCCCTCCCAAGGCACTGCTCCCGGTCCGGGCTGTCCCTGTGCTCCAGCTGCAGCTGCAGAGCCCTCGGAGCTGTGGCTCTGCTCTCCTCCTCCTCCTCCCCCCACTGCGGCTGCTGTGTCAGGACCAGCAGTGGCCCTGGAAGAGCAGGAACTCCAAACATGCTCTGGAGCCCCCTGAGGAGCCCAGGCAGAGTCAGCACCGAGCACCAGCTTTCCTCAAAATCCCAGGGCAATTCAACATTTCCAGAGTGTTGTATTGCACTAAATAGTTTATTTAGTTGTTTTGCACTGGGTGATTGGAAATTTGTACTGAGTATGTTATGTCACGTAGATTGCTATTTCTCTTCTCCCATCATATGGTTTTTCCCTCATGCACCCCTCTGCTATCACCCCTGGTGGTGTGGCCCCTAGTTACCCCTCCCCTCGCCCCTCCTCAATGGTATCCTATTGGCTAATGTTATCTTCCCCCACCCCCATCCCCCTCGGCTATAAAGGTCCCCTGCAAGAATGTCACGTGCTCATTTTCCACCTGGGAGGTCTCCAGAGCCTGAAGTGTCTCTTCCCAAGCCAATAAACAGAACACTCATCCCTGCAGTTTTGCTTCTGTGGCCACTGGAGCTGACAGGCCGGCTAGCTGCTCTCGGAGTGACTGGTGGAGACTACGGGTCCCGCCGCTTCCAGGTTCTCTACGAGAACTCTGAGTAGTGGCTCCATCTGCGGCATGATGACGCAGACGAGAGCAGGACTGCAAAGAACTGAGGTAAAGGAATGAAGGAGTAGACACACGTGTGGATGCCAAGGTGCTTTATTTTACCCAGGCAGGACCAGTGACGGTGTCAGGGAAAAACCGTTAGGGAGGCACTTATAAAGGGGAAGGGCGCGACAAGAGGAGACACAAGGGACCAATGAACAAAACCCAGGGGAGGAGTAAAGGACACAACTGAACCAATAGGAAGGGCCCAGGGGAGGGAAAAGGCTCAGGGGACAAATCATATGCTAGGTGAGGGATGATTGACATAAAAGAGTCTCGACATGAGAGGGGACGGTTACAATGATTGACAGGTAACAGGTGGGAGGAACAAACCATTAAGAGGGAGAACATGGGGGGAACCGAGGGTCAAACCAAAATTTTAACTTATAAAAAATAACCAACTTTACAACAAAACCCATGTAAAACACACAATGCCACACATCCCCACATGGGGAAGAGCGTTTCTCGTCTTTTGCTTTGTCCATGTAAGTCCGTGTGGGCCAGGGTCCATAGCTAGCTGGAATGGACTCAAACAGCAGCCCGAGACACACAGATTATTACACCACAGCTGATGTGCCGGGGCTGAAAGAAAGAGGAAAAGGGAGTGGAAGCCTGAGGCTTTGCAAGAATTGTGGTGTAAAGCCACCAGAGGTTCTGCTGTGGACCTGAGACCTGCCTGGGGCCAGGCGCTGCCTTCCTTCCATTCGGGATCATGCAGAGCGATTGCAGGTGTTGCGCAGGGCATGTGCCTGGCCCCGGGACACTGCTACGCTGCCAGTGGGCACTGGGATCCAACCTGCTGCCTTGGCGGCTTCTGTCCGCTGCCGGTGGTGGTGCCGGGACCGATTGGCGGCCGTGAGTTTGCAAAAGGAGCGATTTCCCCTCCTCCCTCCCGCCCGAGGCCGCCATGGCCCCTGAGGGGATGGAGCTGGAGCGGGGCGCCCCCTGCTGGCCGGGAGTGCTCCCTGCAGCGGCCCCTGCTGGCCGCGGTTATAACTGCCACAAAAACCAACAGCGCTGAGCGGGAGGGAAAGCTCTGGGTTTGTGTTGTTTCTTCTGTTCTGCTTTATAAATTTCCCAGTAAAGAGCTATTACTCCTGTTCATCAATTTGGCCTGGAAGCCCCATAATTTTTGAAATTAAAAAACGTTTTAGACATGTGTCTTCTTTCTATTCCAGGAACGTTCCACTTCGTAGATATTTCTCATTTAAATGAGTGTCCCAATCCTGGGTTCCAGTGTGGATTGGACATACATGCCAAGAGGAGACACAGTCAGGGACTTGGTGACCGCATGCCCTGCCTTCGAAGCTGGATGAGCCACCAAGGGCCCTCTCCCCAGGTGGCACTTCTGGTCAACCGGCCACTCAGGAACTGGCTTTGGCAGAGCATCACATTGCCCCAGTGTGCCATGGCTGACAGACTGTCTTACCAAAAGCATGGCCTGACCCACCCCTACCACACACAGCTGTTCCAAAATGTCTCCAGACATCAAACTTTTCCTGTCTCTGACACCCTGCCCTGTGCCATGGCATGATCCCAAATGCCCTGGAAGAGGAGGAGGCTCCCACAGGGCCTTTGTGATATCCTTGTGTGGGGAATATGGCAGAGGATGGGTGTAGGACAAGGGACAAGAGAATCCACAGCCTCCTAAAGGCCGCTTTGGCCATCAGAGCAAGGAAGCTCCAGGGCCCTGCCAAATTCCTCTGGTGGAAGAAATGTTCTGGGGACAGTGTCTGGTGTTTGTTCCTTTTCGGTGGTTTTCCCTTGAAATCATTCCTTTTGTGGCAATTTGGACTCTGAACCTTGTTGCTGTTGCTCTTGGTTTTTATTCTCTCTCATTGCTGTTTCAGGAAATTGTTCTTCTCTCAGCCCTTTGGGATCTTTGTGCCCCCACAGGGAGGGATTTGGGCAGTTTTTAGTGGCAGCACAGACACGAGTGGGTGCCCATGGGTGGGGACCCCCAGTGCCCCCAGTTCCCCCCAGTGTCACAGCACATTCCCGTAGATGTCACCGGGTTCCCGCGGTCACCCCTGGGGTCCCCGCAGCTCCGCGTAGGTCACCTGGGGATCCTGGAGGGTGGTGGCTCGGGAGGATGCTGCGAGAGACATGGGCTTTGGGATGTGGGTGGGGTGAGACTCGTGGGTGACGTGTCCCTCTGCGTGTGTCCCCCCCGTACTCACCCCCTGCCCTCTTGGTGACCACGACGTGGGTGTACAGCACCTCCCCCTCCTCTGGGGGGGCCGGGGGATCCGGGGGGGGCCTGAGGGAATAAAGGGGATGTGGGGGAGGGAATGGGAGGTCTTGGGGGTTGGGGTAAAATGGGAGAGTGTGGTTTGAGCCTCCCACTCACCTTTCCTGGTTCTTCCCAGCAGCTGCAAAGGAAAGATGGGAGGGATGACTGTGGGGTCCCAGGGCGCTGAACCCTCTCAGGATTCCTGAACCTACTCAGGACCTCCAAGTATCCCTGATGCCCCCCAGAATCAATGAACCTCTCCAGTGGCCCCAACCAACTCACCCTCAAGAACCCAAAGCCCAGCAGGGACAGAGATCCCCCAAACACCCCAAGGGCCCCATAAAGAACTCCCAACATCCCTGCAGGACCCTCCAGCAACTGCCCAAACCCTACAGGACCCCCAGGGCTGTGGGTTGTTCCCTATGGTTTCTCCAATTCTGGGTGCCTCTAGAGTTCCCTGGGACTACCCATGCCCCCACTATCACCCACACACACGGTGCCACCAGTGCCAGGTCACAATGACAGCCATGAGGAGGACCAGGAAGGAAAGGGCCCCACCAACCCCTGCGGCCACTGCAAAAAAGAGAGGGGGACACATCAGGGTCACCCATCACCCCAGGGGTCCTGCACTCCCTGGTGACCCCACCTGTGTGACCCCACCTGTGACCCAGGGTGAGCCAGGTGTCACCTCAAGTGCCAGCTCTGGGCTGGGTGCCCGGAACATGCGGTGCCTATCAAGATGGTTGGTGGCCACACACTTGTATGTTCCCAAATGTTCCACTTCAACATCCCCAAGGTCCAGGAGGGGACCCTGACCCACTTCCTGCCTGTTGTGCAGCCAGGTGAAGGTGACAGGGGCTGAGCCCACCTGCACTGAGCAGCGCAAGTTCACGTTGTAACCTGGGTGCACCTGGTGTGACAGGGAACCGGGGGTGGTGGTGGCATTGGCAACGGGCACTGCGGAGACAGAGATGGGGCTGGCACTGGGCGAGGTGGGATGGGGGTGCTGTGGTTGGGGTCACCCCCAGCCTGAGGGTCCCGCTCACCCAGGACGGTGACATTCATGGGGTCACTCTCGGCCACGCTGTCCCCATCTCTGACCCGGCACTGGTACTGGCCGCTGTAATTGTCCCCAACGTGGCGCAACTCCAGGCGGGGGCCGGTGCCCAGCGGTGCCCCCGAGCCGTCCCGGTGCCAGGAGAAGGACAGGGGACCTGTCCCCATGGCCACTTCGCAGCTCAGCACCAGACGGTCCCCGAGTGCCACCTTTGCCCCAGGAGGCTGCACTGACAGGGACACTCCCAAGGGTTGGACCCCTGCGGGAGACAGGGACACCAGGGAAGAGTGAGGTACCCATGGGGTTCAGGGAGGGGCAGGGGAACTCCAGTGAGGGAGAGGGGTCGCAGAGATTGGGGTGGGGGGGCTTGAAAATGAACCTCGAGGGATGATGGGGGGAACAGGGAGGGAACACCTTGAGTAGGAGGTGGGCAATACCAGGAAGGGTATGGAGACCCAAGGAGGGAATCCTGTGACCTGGGCAATGTGTGCAGACCTCAGAGAGGGGTGAAGGGACCCAGGGATGGGTGAGGGGACCCGATGTGGGATGGAGGGAAACACAAGCCAGGAATAGGGGACCTTGGGAGGGACAAGGGGCAGCGATGGCAGGACATGGAAAAGGTGTCAGGGAAGGATGGGGGTATCCATGAAGGGATGGGGGTCCCGTAGAGGGACTCAAGAAAGGATGGTGGGAGCCAGGGAGGGATCTGGGAAAGGTTGGGTACCCCAAAGCAGGCGTCAAGGAGGGCTGGGCGATGCCAGGCAGTGTGGGGTACCCAAGGAGGCTGTGGGGGCTCCCCGTGCCCATCCCCGCACTCACTGTGCACCGTGACGCGGAGCCGGGCGCTGCTCTTCCGCACGGCCCCCCCCTCGAATTGCACCTCACAGCCAAAATTCCCCGAGTGGGAGACCCCCACGGCAGGCACCAGCAGCTGTGGGAACACCTGTGGGCCCCCCCCCACCTGCCCCTCCCGGTAGAACACGTGCAGGAGAGGGGATCGGGGCTGCAGGGGGCTGGGGGTGCTGAGGCAGCTGAGAGTCAGGGGGGACACCTTGGTGGGCGTGGGGGACCCTCCAGCACCGGCACTGAGAAGAGCTCAAGGAAGTAGAGAGGAAGTGAGGACTGTCGCTCTGACTGCACTAAAAAGTGGCTTTGGGGTTGTCAAGATATTGGAGTTCCAGCCATGGGGTTGCTCACTGTGCACTGTCACTGTCACTGGTGCTGACCGTGACTGCCAGGAACCCACCAAGCCCTCATATCAGTAGCGGCCGCTGTGGTGCAGCTGCAGGGGGGACAGGGACAGATCAGTTCCCCTGAGGGACCCCCCCAAGATCCTTCTCCTCCCGTAAAATCGCACCCTGCTGAGATGGTTTTCCTGCCGGCACCGGCAGCACAGTGTCACTGTGTCCCCCTCCAGCAGTGCCCATGCTGGCACCTGCAGCACCAGTGGGTCTGTGGGACAGGAGATTTTCACTGATGAGACCATTCTGAGGTGGGTGCCCATAGCACTGGGGTGCACTGGGACGCACTGGGACGTCCCTGTGTGCAGGGCATAGGATCTTGCCACACGAGGGGTGAGGCCACCCATGGAGTGGATGCCTGATTTCTCAGGGGCCACCCTGATTATTTAAGATCCCCCCTCACCATCTAAGACTGTCACAGGGGGCTGCGCCCGGTTCCGGGTCTGTCACACGTGTAGGAGCCTCTCTCGGTGACAGGGAGGCAGTGGTGTCCCTCCTGCCCCCAGCGCTGCCCGTCCTTGTACCAGGTGGTGGCACCGACAGTCCCCGAGCCCTGGCAGGTCAGTGTCACCCGGTCCCACAGGACCGCCGGCCTCCAGGGGCGCTCTACCAGGAGCTGGGTGGGCTGGGCACCTGCGGGTGACAGGGGACACCAGCCTGCCAGGGCCAGTGTAGGGCTGGGGCCATGGCATCCCCTGAGGAGTCACCAGCGAGGCCGAGGGTCTGGGCTGGAAGGGAGAAGGGACAGGGCTGGGTGGGCGTGGCATTGCAGGGATGGCGCCACCACAGTACAGGGTGTTGTGGCTGTCCCCAAAAACTGTCCCTATGGGGACAGCAGTTCTTGTGGGAAAGTGTGTGCGAGTGGTCCCCAAAAGATTTGGTGAGGCAGAGGAATATGTCTGTGTCACAGCCACCTGTTCACCACATTCGTGTGGCACAGACACCTTGGGAAGAGGGACACCAAGGCCACCCCGGGCTGAGGCAGAACATGGGGACACCATGGACACCCCAGGCACAAGAACACCACAGACACAGCCCATGCTGGCCCAGCTCACCTCCACCAGCTCATGATCCCATCTCTCTGATCCCAGTTCCCATGGCCACATTCTCACCATTCTTGTCCCTGCATCCCAGTTCCCTTGTCCCTGTCCCCGGAGCTACCTGAGCCCAAAGGTGCCAGTCCCCACATTCCTGTCCCCACATCCCCATCCCCAAATTCCTGCCCCCCATTCCTGCCCCCTGTTC
Organism: Agelaius phoeniceus; assembly: GCF_051311805.1. Classification (NCBI taxonomy): domain Eukaryota; kingdom Metazoa; phylum Chordata; class Aves; order Passeriformes; family Icteridae; genus Agelaius; species Agelaius phoeniceus. Next base: position 6,273,701 of record NC_135295.1, read on the forward strand.
CTTTCCCCAAAGCCACCCTACATCCCCAGTCCCACCAGTGTCCACTGTGGATAACATGGAGTGGCTCTCCTTGAACTGGGGACCTCAGGGGACCCCACACCCCCCCTGTGCCCCTTCCCCTCCCCATCCCAGGGGTGTCAGGCCCATTCCTGGAGCACTCACCCCACAGGAGCAGCGCCACCTTCCTGGCCATCCCAATGTCCCCAGCCATGTGCGCTGGCTGTCACTCGCTGACGGGGGTGGCTCTCCCCTAGGTGGTGGCTCTTTGGCCAAAGGGGAAGGAAGCAAGGTCAGGTCTCTCCCTCATGTGTAGGTGGCACCTGGTGGGGCAGGGTGGCCACAAGCTGGGGACAGGCTGTGGGCAGGGTGGGGACAGGATGGGGACAAGCCTGGGTGGGACACAGTGGGACATGGGGTTCCCAGGAGTAGTGGGGGCTCAGGGGGTTTGGGGACACAGGGAGGGGGGTTCAGGGGAATGGGGGTCCCTTGGGAATGGGGGTCCTGAAGAGGGGATGTCACTGGGTATGGGTGTGCCATGGGAATGTGGGTGCCCAGGGCTGAGGAGACTCAAGGATGGAAGTTCTGGGGGAATGTGGGCTCCAGGGATTTGGGGTCATGGGATGGGGATGCTGGGGGAATGGGGGCTCCCATGGGAATGTGGGTCCTGGGAGAATCAAGGTCCTGGGGAAGGCGGATTGCAGGGAATGAAATGAACAAGACAGGGTTCCTTGGGAATGGGGTCCTAGGCCATGGAGATCCTGGGGAATGTCAGTGTTGGGATAGGAGTACCACAGAGCAGGGGACATAAGGAATGGGGGTCCCATGATTTGATTTCCAGGAGAATGGAGATCTCAGGGAGGGGCAGTGACTGGGTGGGCCAGTGGGGCTCAGCTCCTTCCCTGGGTGCCTCAGATTTTGGGGTGACCCAGAGCCAGCACAGCCCCCACAAGGTGCTGGCAGCCTCGGTGTCAACCCAGAAAGATTCTGAGGGGCTCTGGGTTTGTGGAGCTGCTGCAGAGGTGAGAATTCTGTGGGGGGAATAGGCCTGCCTGTGGTTTGCTCAGCCCTGCAAGAAGCACAAACCCTGATGAGAGCCCAAGCAGTGGCTCTGGGAGGGCCTTTGGTGGTTTTCAGGGCAGGGCTGGCTGGAAGCCACCCTTGCAGGGGCAGCTGCGAGGGAGCCAGTCCAGAAATGCAGCAATTGATCATTTGTTCCTATTGGTAAGGGACTGAGAGAGCCCCAGAACTACTGCCAAGACAACAACACTCTGCTCAACAACCTGCCTGGGATGCTCCTTCTTGAATAAAACCTACAGCCTTCTGGAACCTCAGGGAAAGAATGTTTGGGTTCAGGCTGTGGCCACCAGGTAGATAAGAGAGAAAAGTATGGAAATACCGAGCAGTGGCTCTGCCCACAGCTGTGGTGGGGCTGTGGGGAGTGACCCTGTCTGGATTCCAGGTGTCCCCAAAGCTGCTCCATCCCTGCCCTCCTCACCTGAGTGAAAGGCTGAGGGTTTGCAGGAATTGTGGTGTAAAGCCACCAGAGGTGCTGCTGTGGACCCAAGATCTGCCTGGGGTCAGGCGCTGCCTTCCTTCAATTTGGGATCATGGAGAGTGATCACGGGTGTTGTGCAGGGCGTGTGCCTGGCCCCGGGACACTGCTACGCTGCCAGTGGGCGCTGGGATCCAACCTGCTGCCTTGGCGGCTTCTGCCCGCTGCCGGCGGTGGTGCCGGGACCCACTGGGGGCCGTGAGTTTGCAAAAGGAGCGATTTGCCCTCCTGCCTCCCGCCCGAGGCCGCCATGGCCCCTGAGGGGATGGAGCTGGAGCGGGGCGCCCCTGCTGGCCGGGAGTGCTCCCTGCAGCGGCCCCTGCTGGCCGCGGTTATAACTGCCACAAAAACCAACAGCGCTGAGCGGGAGGGAAAGCTCTGGGTTTGTGTTGTTTCTTCTGTTCTGGTTTAAAAATTTCCCACTAAAAAGCTGTTATTCCTTTTCCTACACTTCTGCCTGGAAGCCCCATCATTTTTGAAATTAAAAAAACGTTTTTGGCATAGGTCTACTTTCCATTCCAGGAATGTTCCAACTTTCCTTGGCAGATATTTCTCATTTAGATGAGACACCAACTCCTTGGGTTCCAGTGTGGATGGGACAGACACCCCAACAGAAGACAGGGTCAGGGACTTGGCCACCTCATACTCTGCCTTTTAAGCCAGTTCGACCACCAAGGGTCCTTCTTCCCAGGTGGCACTTCTTGTCACCATCCATTCAGGAGCTGCTTTGGCAGAGTGACACACGGTCCCCAATGTACCATGGCTGACACAATGACGGACAGATGGGGCCTGTCTCACCAAAAGCAAGGCCTGACCTACCCCTGCCACACACAGGTCTTCCAAAATGTCTCCAGACATCAAACTTTTCCTGTCTGGCTAGGGCCCCATGGAGGGCCGAGGCTCAACCATAAGCAGTGCTAAGTCATGATGAAATAGCAAAAGAAGCTCCTGTCTTCCGCCTTTCGGACCCCAGCTTATCTCTGTACCCCCATAGGTCACTTTCCCCTAACCCCTACTATTGGACAAGTTTGGATCCCCTTATACCCTATGAAAGGGGCTGGTTTTGCCCATTCTGGTTAGAAGAGCCGTCTCTGGAACCCTTCACAGACCCCGCAATAAAACCATCGCTTTGGAACCCCAGGATGTTTTCTTCCCCTCTCTCAAAAGTGTCAGCTTCCTGACTAGCCTGCAAGGCACCTTAGCAAGCAAAGAGCTGGAATCACAAAAGAGCTGATAATCACTAAAAAGCTGATATCCAATAAGCTTGCTAAAGTAGCCAATGGCTGAGAGTGGCCTGGGTACTCAGGCACTCTGTCCCCGGGAAGGATTGAGCTATCTGGCGTGTGCTGCCTGCTCGGGGGCAAATTAGCCCAGCAGGGAGTCGGGATTACCCCACCCTGTGCCATGACCTGATCCTGACTGCCCTGAAAATGGGGAGGCTCTGGAACCCCCACAGGGCCTTTGTGACATCCTCGTGTAAGGAACACAGCAGAGGAGGGGTTTGGGACAGGGGACAAGAGAATCCAGAGCCTCCTGAAGGCTGCTTTGGCCATCAGAGCAAGGAAGGTCCAGGGCCCTGCCAGGTTCCTCTGGTGAAGGACACGTGCTGGGGGAAATGTCTGGGGTTCATTCCTTACTGGGGGCTTTCCCTGGAAATCGTTCCTTGTGTGACAGTTTGGACTTTGAACCGTGTTGCTGTTGCTGTTGGTTTTATGCTCTCATTGCTGTTTCAGGAAATTGTTTTTCTCTCAGCTCTTTGGGATCTTTGTGCCTCCACCCGAGAGGGTGAAGGGCAGCAGCCCCTGGTTTTTAGTGACAGCCCAGAACTGGAGAATCCCATTCCTAAAGCCTGACAAAGCGGAACAAACACCATCTCTGCCAGTTTAAGCAAAAAGCTGCATTTTGGACCAAATAAGAAGGAAATGGCTCCTGTGCCCCCTGGCACTGGGAGGAGCCTGCGGAGCCATGGGTGGACTGGGAGCACTGGGAGGGGGAAGGGGAGCACCTGGGGCCCTGTGCAGCCCCCCCTGACTCGTGATCATCACCCCAGGCAGGATGGGCCACCACAGGAGCCATGGGATGGGGACTCCCAGTGTCCCCCAGTGTCACAGCACGTTCCCATGGATGTCACTGGTGTCCTGCAGTTGCCCATGTGGTCCTGGCAGCTCTGCGTGGATCACCTGGGGGTCCTTGGGGGGGATAGTAAGGGACACCTGGCTGGGGGTGACACCCATGGGTGACATGTCTGTGTCCCCACCCATCCTCCATACTCACCCCCTGCCCCCTTGGTGTCCAGCCCCTCCCCCTCCTCCAGGAGATAAGGGGGTTCTGGGGGGGCCCTGTGGGGATAAGGGGGGGGTCTGAGGGGTCTGGGGAGGGGGTCAAGGAGAGCCATGGCTGGAGCTCCCCACCGACCTGTCCTGGGATTTCCTGGCAGCTGCAAGAAAAAGAGGATGGGGTGATCATGGGGTCCCCTGGGCCCCAACCCCACCTGGGACCTTTAAATGCCCACTGGACCCCTGAGCCCCCACCAGATACTGATTTCTACTGGACTCCCATGCCCCTGCACCGAAAATCACCCCTGAGGAGCCCCAGAACACCTGAGCCATCCAGATATTCTGACCCCCTTCCCAGGACCCCTGAACTGCCTTGGGACCCTGATTCTTCACACAGTCCCTGAGCACCCCTTAAGCCTCCAGTGCCCCCATGAGGATACCTTCTCCCTGGTTTCTGCTGTGAGATGTGACCAGGAATAAGCAAAGCAGGCTCCTACTTAGAAATAAGGAGAACAAAACTTTATTAACTACACTACAACTATATATAAAAAGGAACACACACAGGAAAAATGAAAACCTTACAAATACATTTCCTCCTCCCCCCACCAAATTTCCAATACAATACATCTATTCCCCAAATCACCAACTCTTGGTCCAGAACCACCCTTCAGACAATCAATCCTCAGTTCATGAAGAGGAGAGGAGTCCTTCTTGTACCATGGGCTTCCCCTGGAAACACAGTCGAAGCCTCGTGTGTTTCCGTGTCACTCGCAGCACCGCCCAGAGTACATCTGCCATCGTGATCTCTTCCTTTCATGTCCAGTGCTCTCACCACTGAACATGGACCAGGGCTGCTTCTAGGGTCGTCCTTTTAAGGATGCTTTGTCCCGTTCCAAAAAGAGCACAGTCTCTCCTTTGGGACACCTGTCCCCCTCATATATTTTCACCCCCTGGGGCCAAGGGGTACCAACACTGAACCCTCTTGGTTCTGAGGCATTGCCTCCCCCTAGATGCAGTCTCTGTATCACAAGGAACATGGTTCTGTCCATGGCTGTACAAAAAGAGTCCAGCAAAAGCCACTCCATCATCTCTTCCCACTAAGATTCTTCTCTATTCTTCCACTATCTCTCACTCGCCCAGACCTCTCTCACACTTGCCCATTTCCTTCCTCATCTTCCACTCTATCTCTCTTCTAGGAAAGGTCAATGTTCTGTAAAGTTTTCATTGTCCGAAAAGGGTTAAAAACTCAAAAACTCGGGCTCTGCCTTCTCAGGAACTCCCACAGCGGCCGGACACCTTCTTGCTGCATCCTCCCCCCCGCTCCGCTTCTCCTTCTCAGCCGTGCTGCCGGCACATGTTATCAAGTTTCAAGGTAGCACAGTCCCAAGCACAGGCTGTACTCTCTCTCTCCCCTGGGGGTTGTTTCCCGATGCCTCCTGGTGCTTCTCCCACCCTTCCATCCTCAGGGCCTCTTCACCTCCCCTCTTGGTCCAAGCCTCGGCCTACCTCACCCGGCCACATGGCTTCCCGTTCCCTGCCCAGTAGGAGCAGCTGGACAGGGGAGAGACCCAAACTCTTTCCTCACCGGAACCCAAGAGAGCCTCCCAGGCGAGAGCTCTACTTTCAACTCCGTGTTCTCAGAGGCGGATCCAATGTCCTAATGGCCAGATTAGATGCCAATATTAAAATCTGAACATCCATTGGCCTGACCAGAGCATCCCAGAAAACACATTTCCTGTCAAAACACCACAAAGAACCACAAGAATGGAATGCAGGGAAGCCTCCAAACTGCTTCAGGATCCCTGAAGAGCTCTAAACATCCCTGCACAACTCTCCAACACCTCCCTAAAAGCCCCCAGGAAATCCCAGTGTCACCCCAATATTCCTCAAGGCCCTTCCTGGGACAGCCCAGGACCCTCCAAAATGTCCCCAAACCTGTGAGCACCCAAAGCAAAGGTCAAGGGGGGCTCAGGTTCCCCCCCCATATGGAGCTTTGGGTGATGTCCTAATGGCTCCCCAGTCTGTGGGGCTTGGCCCCCGTTCCTGTAGGACCTCATCCACCCCCATTGTCACCCACCCCGGCGGTGCCACCAGTGACAGCCCCCAATGACAGCCAGGAGCAGGAGCAGGAACAGGAGGGTCCTGCCGACATTCACAACCACTTCTGGGGACAGAGGGGACACACTGAGGTCACCCTGAACCCTGGGGGTCCTGAACAGCCCGGTGGCCCCCTGTGACTCCACCTGTGACCCAGGGTGACCAAGGTGTCACTACCAGGACCACCTCAGGGCTGAGTGCCCGGAACACACGGTGCCCGTCCTGTCCAAAGTTGGTTGGTGGCCACGCACTGGTAGGTGCTCGAATGTCCCATATTGATGTTCCCAAGCTCCAGGAGGGGACCCCGGGCCACCTCCTGCCCATTGTGCAGCCAGGTGAAGGTGACAGGGGCTAAGCCCACTTGCACGGAGCAGCGCAGGGTCACGGGGTCACCTGCACAGACCTGGTGTGACAGGGGTCTGAGGGTGATGGTGGCATTGGCCACGGGCACTGTGGGGACACAGACAGGACTGAGGCCACAGGGAGGGGCTGGCAGCCGGTGTGGGGGGACAAGGATGAGGTGGATGGATGTGATGGGGGATTTTGGGGATGGGGTCACACCACGGAGGAGTGAGGGGACACAGGCGAGAGGCAAAGGGACACAAAAAAGGTTTCAGGAGGACATGGAGGTTCCCAGGCAGGGCACCCGAGGAGGCTGTAGGGGCTCCCCATGCCCATCCCCGCACTCACTGCACACCATGACGCAGAACCGGGTGCTGCTCGTCTGCACAGCCCCCCCCACCTCAGAGCGCACCCGACAGCTGTAATTCTCCAAGCGGGAGACCCCCACACACCCCCCCCACCTGCGGGGACCCCTGCATGTCCCTCACCATCTGCCCATCCCGGTAGAACATGTGCAGGAGGGGGGCTTGGGGCCACAGGGGGCTGGGGGTGCTGAGGCAGCTGAGAGTCAGGGGGGACCCCAGGGTGGGTTCGGGGGGACCCTCCAGCATTGGCACCGAGAAGAGCTCAGGGAAGGAGAGGGGAGGTGAGGACTGTGACTCTGATTCCTCTGGGAAGTGGCTTTGGGGGTGTCAGGAGATTGGAGTTCCAGCTGTGGGGGTGCTCACCCTGCACTGTCACTGGTGCCGAGAGCACCCACGATGACACTTCAGAGCCCCCCCAGCCCTCACAGCAGTAGCAGCTGCTGTGGTGCAGCGGCAGAGGGGACAGGGATGGCTCGGTCCCACTGAGGGACCTCCCCACCTCCTTGTCCCCATGGTAGAATTGCACCTTGGTGACTGACATGTCCCACCAGCGCTGGCAGCGCAGTGTCACCATGTCCCCATCCAGCAGTGCCCACGCCGGCACCTCCAGCACCAACCAGGCTGCAGGAGAGAAGGGTCCTGTCAAACCATAATATCCCCATATGATGGAGATTCCCCCATTGGGTCACACACAGCGCACCAGGGATCCCCAATTCCAGCATGGTTTATCCCACTCTGGGATGCTCTGGGATATCCCCAGAGCAGGGGACAGGCTCTGGTCACAGAGGAGGTGACCCATGGAGCAGAGTGCACCAAGAGCCCTTGGGGTCCCCACAGTACCAGGCTGGAGACACCCAAACCTCCCTCACCATTTAAGACTCTCATGGGGAGGCTGAGCCCCGTGCCGGGTCCGTCACACATGTAGGTGCCATGGGACACCAGCCTGCCAGGGACACTGCAGGGCTGGGGACAGTGGGGTGGGGCCATGGCATCCCCCAAGGACTCACCAGCGAGGCCAAGGGTCTGGGCTGGAAGGGAGAAGGGACAGGGCTGGGTGGGGGTGGCACTGCAGGGACAGCAACACCTGGACTACAGGCAGTGTGGGGGCTGTCCCCAAACGGTCCCTGTGGGGACAGCAGTTCTTGTGAAAACGTGTGTGATGGTGGTCCCCAAAAGTTTTGGCTAGGCAGGAGAACATGTCTGTGTCACAGCCACCCGTGCACCATATCCATGTGGCACAGACACCTTGGGAACTATAGTAGAGGTAGCCTTTGAGTCCTAGCAAAATAGAAGTATTGTACTTGAATATCTGTATATAGGCTTTGCCCCGGGAGGTCCCAGTTGTCCTTGATGGGCTGCAGCTGTGACTAATGAAGATAACTGGGATAAAAGGGGGCGGGTTAGCCATTCAGGGAGAGCCTTGAAGGAGCCCAGAACTGAGAAAGATCAACATGCAGAAGAAGGAGTCTGTGCTGTAAAGATCTGCAGCCATAAGAACGCACTGAGGAGGTATGGGACTTTAGAAATCTGATAACAACAGTATGGGACTCTAGAAATAGAACAACATCAGGGAACAGGGACACCGAGGCCACCCTGGGCTGAGGCAGAACATGGGGACACCATGGACACCTTGGCATGAGGACACCACAGACACAGCCCATGCTGGCCCAGCTCACCCCCACCAGCTCATGATCCCATCCCCATGGCCACGTCCTCACCATTCTTGTCCCTATCTGTCCCTGCATCCCAGTTCCCTTGTCCCTATCCCCAGAGCTACCTGAGCCCAAAGGTGCCAGTCCCCACATTCCTGTCCCCCCATCCCCAAATTCCTGTCTGCTGTTCCTTTCCCCAAAGCCACCCTACATCCCCAGTCACACCAAGGTCCACTGTGGGTAACATGGACTGGCACTGCTGGCATTGGGACCTCAGGGGACCCCGCAGCCCCCCCCATGACCCCTCTCCTCCCCATCCCTGGGGTGTCAGGCTGGTGCCTGGGGCACTCACCCCACAGGAGCAGCGCCACCTTCCCGGCCATCCTGGTGTCCCCAGCCGTGTGCACTGGCTGTCACTCGCTGCTGTGGCCACCGCTCCCCTGGCTGGCGGCTCTTTGGATGAAGGGGAAGGAAGCGAGGTCACATCTGTCCCCACGTGTAGGTGGCCCTTGGTGGGGGCATGGTGGCCACAAGCTGGGCACAGGCTGTGGACATGATGGGATAGTCTGGGGACATGGTGGGGGATGGCGTTGCCAGGAGTGGGAGGCTCAGGGGTGTGGGGAACCAAGGATGGATGTCCAGGGGAAGTGGGGTCTCCATGCCTGGGGGGATTCAGGGATGGGGGTGCTGTGGGATCATGGTCCCCAGGGATTTGGGGTCACGGCAGAGGGTGCCAGCATTGGGAGTGCAGCGGGGAGAAGGGGACCCTTGGGAATAGGGGTTCTGGGGGAAGAAGCAGCCCATGGCAGTGGTGGTGCTGGGCAATGGCAGTTCTGGGATGGGGGTCCCCAGGGAGGAGAGACCAAGGCAATGGGGGTCCCATGGTTGGGTTTCCAGGGGAATGGGGGTGCCAGGGATGGGCAATGGCTGGGTGGGCACAGGGGTCAAAGCTGCTTCCCTGGGTGCTTCAGATTTGGTGTGACCCAGGGCCCAGCACTTCCCCCCTGGGGTGCTCATTTCCTGGGCAGGTTTCACATGGGGGTCCTTGGTAGCTCTGCCTCTGTGCCATCCCCTGCCCTTGACTTTTTCCTCTCTTTATTTATTTCCTTATTTTCCTCACTTTTGTGCCCTCTCCCCTCACCCCCAGTTCCTGACTCAGCAATCCAATTGTGTACCTGAGCAGGGAATGCGCTGGGGGCTCACAGGGCAGGGGAAATAGGGGGTATGGGGGTGCAGGAAAGGGTTGGGAGGTTGTGGGAGATGGAGGTGTTGGGCTGTGCACCCTCAACACTTTCACTTTCCTTTTCCTGGACAAGAAGGAAGAGGCCGTTTGCGCTCAGTTTCAGATGCGAAAGGGGGGGTTCTGTCCTGGGGTGGCACATCCTGTCCTGGGGGGGATCCTGTCCCAGGGGGTGACACATCCTGGCATGGGGGTCCTGTCCCAGGGGGTGGCAGTTCCGGAAATGTCCCTGCACATTCCTGGCCGGGTGCCTGTCCCAGGGGTGGCACATCCTGGGGACCCCTGTCAATGCAAGGCTGGGGCCCAGCCATGGCCCAGCCCCACTGCACAGGGATGGCCATTGCCCAGCCCTGCTCTGCCCAGCCCCAGGTGGGTCCCCCCTGCCCCCTTGGCTTTGATTCTGGCAGCTTTTGAGCTGCTGCAAAGGTGAGAATTCTGTGGGTGGAAAAAGGCCCTGCCTGTGGTTTGCTCAGCCCTGCAAGAAGCACAAAGCCCAAAGGGAGCCCAAGTACGGGCTCTGGGAGGGCCTTTGATGGTTTTCAGAGCAGGGTTGGCTGGAAACTCCCCCTTCAGGGGCAGCTGAGAGGGGGAACCAGCCTGGAAATGCAGCAACTGATCATTTTGTCCCTTTTCCCAAGGGATTGAGAGAGCCCCAGAACTCTACTGCCAATCCCACACCAAGCTGCTCAACAACCTGACCTGGACCCTCCTCCTCCTCCCTGCCTTGCCATGCATGGACAGTGCCCGGATGCCCCGCATCCACCACAGCCGCTCTCTCACTGCCCTCCACACCTGGATGGGGAGAGAAAATTGAATGAAAGGTTCCTGGGTTGAGACAAGGACTAGGAGAGATCACTCATCGAATCCTGTCATGGGCAAAACTGCCTAGGTTGTAGAGATATGAATTAAATTTATTGCTGACAAAATCAGAGCAGGATAAGGAGAAATCAAATAAACATCAGTATACCTTTTACCTGTTGTGAATAACAATGTGCTCATTGGTTTTCACGATTATATTGGTTTTTCCAAATTATTTCGATATAATACAATTTCTAATTCCTTCTTAACTGTTTTTGATACACTACAGTTTGTCAGCCTTTTTACTTTAATCCCTGTGTAGAACATATATTTTAGTGTGATAAATATGTTACTGTTTAAGCTCAGGCAAAATATCAAGATAGAGACAATGTGCTGTGTACTACAACATTAACTGTTGCAGAAGTAGCTAATGCCTTTATTTGTGTAACTAAGTGACAATGGTGAGAATGACTCAGATAATTTTGTGAAATAGCTAATGTTGATTTAATGTACTGGTGGATTATCTTATCTGTATGAGAAGAACACATTGAAAATTAGCACGTAAATAAACATCAAAAGAAAGAATGCAAAGAGGAATTTACCACTGATCCTTCAGTTATCAAGAACTGTCAATCCACAGAACAGGGGAACCTTGTGAGTACATAAAATATATAAATTTAATCTGCAGTATTTCATTTATGAAAATGAATCAAGGGTCAAACCACCAAAAGGATTCCTGGAACATGTGAACTGGAAAGAATGTTTGAATATGTATAACTCTCCTGAGTATGTATTTACCCATACAATGAAAAGGTATGTAAGAAGAATTGTAGTTAACTGTGGGCCTCTGGCAGTTGCCAAGCACCCAGCAGGCTGTTTACTGTCCCGTTTATTCCTTAATAAACATTTTAAAATTTTAAAGAGTGAGCCTTGTTTCTCACACAGTTTAACCAAAAAGCATCATTTTGGGTACAATAAGAGTGAAAAATGTCTTGTTCCCCCCCTGCCTCTAGGAGGGGGAAGGGTGCTGTGAAGAGGAAGAAGAGACCCCTGAGGGGAATTGATGCCCCCCAGTGTCACAGCACATCATTCTAGTCATGGGGGTCCCGCTGTCCCTCACAGGGTCCCAACAGCTCCGTGTTGGTCACCTGTGGATCCTGAGGTGGGGCAGGGCTGGGGGACACCTGTGGGGGCTGTGAGAGTGACAGGAGTTGGGGGGAGCTGGGTGGGGGGTGACCCCTGTGGGTGATGTGTCCCTGTCCTACCCTGGAATTCTCCCACTGCCCACTCAGTGCCCATGATGTTGGGGTCCATCACATTCCCCCTCCTCCATGGGGGCGTCCTGTGGGGATAAGGGGGGGTCTGAGTGGTGTCTGGGGAGGGGGGAAGGGGAGTCCCAGCCAGAGCCCCCCACTCACCTGTCCTGGAGCTTCCTGGCAGCTGCAAGGGAAAGGGGAGGGGGTGACCATGGGGACACTGGGACCCCGAACTTTCCTGGGACCTCAGCAGCTCCAGCCACCCATGGGGACCCCCAAATCCCCCCTGCAGCCCCAATTTCCAATGAACCCCTGGTTCCTCCTGGAGACTCTGAGCACCCCTGAAGCCTCCAGAACTTCTGCACTACCACAGGGGCCCCCAACCCTCTGGTGCCCCCAACTCTCTGAGCCCCCAGAACCCCAAGCCTGGCAGGGAGAGGCACCCCCAAAGTCCCCCAGGACGCCAGAAAGATCCCCCAACATCCCTGCACAGCCCTCCACGAGCTCCCCAAATTCTCCAGGAGCTCCCACTTCCACCCCAATGTTCCTCAAAGCCCACTCAGGAATGGCCCTGGAGCCCAACCAAGACTCTCCTAATTCCCCCCAAATTCCCCAGGACCCCTACCTGAGGTCACTGTGAGCTCAGTGTCCCCCAGCTCAGGGGCCCTGGGTGCTGCTGATCTCTGCCCCCACTCGGGGGCTTCCCCTGGCTCCAGGACCCCCATCCCCCCCCATTGTCACCCACCCCAGCGGTGCCACCAGTGACAGCCCCCAATGACAGCCAGGAGCAGGAACAGGAGAGTCCTGCCAACATTCACAGCCACTTCTGGGGACAGAAGGGACACACTGAGGTCACCCTGAACCCTGGGGGTCCTGAACAGCCCGGTGGCCCCCTGTGACTCCACCTGTGACCCAGGCTGAGCCAGGTGTCACCACCAGGACCAGCTCAGGACTGAGTGCCCGGAACATGCGGTGCCCGTCCTGTCCCAGCTCGTTGGTGGCCCCGCACTGGTAGGTGCCTGAATGTCCCCCATCAATGTCCCCGAGCTCCAGGAGGGGACCCCGGGCCACCTGCTGCCTGTTGTGCAGCCAGGTGAAGGTGACAGGGCTGAGCCCACCTGCACCGAGCAGTACAGGGTCACGGGGTCACCTGCATGCACCTGTTGTGACAGGGGACCAGGGGTGATGGTGGCATTGGCCACAGGCACTGCGGGGACAGAGATGGGGCTGGCCCCTGGCGAGGTGGGATGGGGGTGCCATGGGTGGGGTCACCCCCAGCCCAAGGGTCCCGCTCACCCAGGACGGTGACATTCAGAGGGCCACTCTTGGCCACGCTTTCCCCGTTGCTGACCCAGCACCGGTACTGGCCGCTGTCATTGTCCCCAACGTGCCGCAGCTCCAGGTGGGGGCCAGTGCCCAGCGGTGCCCCTGAGCCCTCCTGGTGCCAAGAGAAGGACAGGGGACCTGTCCCCATGGCCACCGCACAGCTCAGCACCAGGCTGTCTCCAAATGCCACCTGTCCCCCTTGGGGCTGCACTGACAGGGACACCCCCAAGGGCGGGACCCCTGCAGGAGTGGGGGACAGAGATGGGATTGGGGACCCGGCGGGGGGGGGGGGGGTGACACAGGAGGGGAAAGAAGGAGATTGGAGAGGAGTGGAGAGGATCCCAGTGATCAGAAGGGGATCCTGGGAGGCATGTTGGGACCTGGCGAGACCCCATGGAAAGGAGGAGAGACCCAGGCAGGGATGGGGAACCACGAGGGACGCTGAGGAGACTCAGGGAACAATTTGGGGTTTAGAGATAGGCGGGTGGACCCAGGGAAGGAAGGGAGATCAGAGGGTGGATCAGGGACCTTGGAAGGACTGCGGGACACCAGGGAGGGCTGGGGAGGACAAAGAGAGGGATGAAGGATCTGCAGGGGGAACTGGGCAGTCCTGCGGGAAACCAAGAGGGACTTGAGAAATTTGGGGTGACCCAGGCTGGAGTAAAGGGAGGGATGAAGGATTCAGGCAGTGCTGGGGAAATTCTCTGAGGATGTCGGGCTTCCCTGTCCCCATCCTTGCACTCACTGTGCACTGTCACTGTCACCTGATCCGACTTGCTCCAATGTGACACCACAAGGCTCACATAGCCCTTGCAGCGGTAGCTGCTGGTGTGGTGCAGCTGCAGGGGGGACAGGGACAGCTCGATCCCTTTATGGAGCCCCTCCAGTTTCTTCCCATTGTTGTAGAAGTACACACAACTGACCGTGCAGTTCTGCCAGCCCTGGCAGCACAGTGTCACCATGTCCCCCTCCAGCAGCGCCCATGCTGGCACCTGCAGCACCAGCGGGTCTAGGGGACAGAGAGGTCCTGTCACACCTGATGGCATTGGGTCACACCCAGCTGCTTTGGCTCGCTTTAGGATTTGTGCTTCTTGCAGGGCTGAGCAAACCACAGGCAAGGCCTTTTCTTCCATAGAATTCTCACCTCTGCAGCAGCTCTAAAGCTGCCAGAATCAAAGCCAAGGGGGCAGGGGGGACCCTCAGGTCCTGGCTGCCACCTGGGGCTGGGCAGAGCAGGGCTGGGCAATGGCTGTGCAGTGGGGCTGGGCCATGGCTGGACCCCACCCTTGCATTGACAGGGGTCCCCAGGATGTGCCACCCCTGGGACAGGCACCTGACCCGGAATGTGCAGGCACATTTCTGGAACTGCCACCTTCTGGGACAGGACCCCACACATTATAAGTAAAAAAAGAATTACTTATTTTTTTTAAAAAAAGGGTTGCAGAGTTACAAGTTGAGTTGGGAGCTGATTGCTGGCCAAGGAGAATTCTTTGTTAGCTGCATGTTGTAATTACCTGTTAAGTGTCGGTCAAAAACCCTCAATTATTGAGAATTCTCCTTTTTATGTCAGTCCTGCCCCGCCTAAAGCCAGGTTATTGGCCCTTCTCAGACAGTGCAACCTCAGACTCAGAATGCAACGAGAGAGGACCCCCACCACACTCACCGAAAAAAAAACCCCAAAACAACAAGCCAGTACAGAATTAGGAGATCGAAGTGATGTCTACACATTAGGTCAAAGGTCCAGAGCCTGCAGAGATGCTGAGGACCTTTGCTGGCCCTCGCCCTAGGCAAAGACTTCAGCTGGGGGCCAGGACCCTGGATGGCAAACCCGAAGGTTGTAACATGGTATTTACCCCCATTGCTCTCCTGAGGATGGGACCCCCAGCTCTACCCTTTAGTGGACAAAGCTGCACTTTCCTCCTCCTCCGAGCCACTCCTGGGAGCGACAACAGCGAGACCGTCAAGCCTCCCAACCCTGAGCTGATCACTTTTAATAAAGGCATTAAAAAGGAGAAAACATCTCCTGCCTTGTTTATTTCAGCTGGGGACTTGTCTGGGATAGCCACACCTGAAGAGGACACCAGGACTGGCCATCTTGGACCTCCAGGAAGCTGGCTATCAGGACCAGAGAAGATCAGCTTCGGACCAGTGACGCGGAGGAGCGCCAGACGGGTGAGAAATATCTGGCAGCGGGAGTGGGGCTGAGCAAGTGGAGTGTGAGTGAGATGGGGGCCAGCAGCTGAGACCCTCGGAGCGAGTGGCGACCCCCTATACCACGGTTCCGAACCCCCGCGAGGGGGCCGGCCGGTAACAGGGGGAAGCGAGTGGAATCAGCATGAGGGAGTCGCCTCCTAAGGGGTAAAGAGGACCCCCCTCCGGGCGTGCAGAGGAAATAGTGTATGAGTGGCACACACCCCAAAAGTCCTGACAGGGGGAAGTCAGGGAAATTGCAAGTCCCGAGAAGGATTTGGGGCAAGCCCACAAGTCCTGCAGGCAAATTAAGTCCTGACAAAGGGGTCAGGCATGAGTCTCGGCAGAGGAGGCTGGGATCTCGAGTTTTTGAAGTCCTGACAATGTAAGTCCTAGCATTAACAAGGGAAGTTAGGCAAACTAGAGATCAGGCAGTTCTTTTTTTTAAAGTCCTGAAGAAAGGGGTCAGGCAAATCTGAGTTTCAGTTGAGGGGGAGGCTGAGACTCCTCAAATAGGATTTTTCTTGAGTTACCTGTCAGTGCACTTCTTTTCGAGTAGAGGCACCTTTGTGATTTTTTTCTGGTGAGACCCAAAAAAATGGGAGGATGTAATAGTAAGAAGAGAGGCAAGAGCCTGAGGAATATACTCCCCCATAGTCCCTTAGGTGAACTGCTAGAGAGATGGGATTCTATAGAGGCCACGGAGGGATTAGATAAGGTTAAGATGATTCTTTACTGTGTAGAGGTCTGGCCAGAGTTAGACATGCAAGGAGAATGGCTGTGGTGTGGGACAAAAAACAAGTGGATGTGTCAACAACTGAGTCACTATCTGACAGCTCAAGGAGATACCGATCCCAAGCAACTATTATATGTGGCTTGTTGGCTAAAGAGTGCTATTGAGGATGAAGATGTGCGAATTTGTAAGGTGCAGAGGAAGAAAGAGGGGAATGAAAGAGGGGATGCTGGAGTTAGAGAGATTAGTAAAAGGTGGGACCCCCTAAACTATTTGCCTCCTAATGCCCCTGCACCTTATCATCCTCTTCCTCAAGCACCTCAAATGGCAGATCCAGCTTTTCCCCCGGCTGCCATCCCATTGCCACTGCCTCTAATTCCTTCTTCTACCTCTTTGGCTTCCTCTATGGTAGACCTGGTATCTCCCCTGGTGGCCACTCCCTCACCACCCCCTTCAGTTCCTCCAGTTCCTTCTGTACCCCCATGAGTGCCTACTCCACCTGTTGCACTCTCCACCCCTTCTCCAGCTCCACTTAAGCTGCACTCAGACTCTTCTCCCCCTCCTATTGCTGTCCCTTTACCTCCTCCTAGTTGGGACACAAATGCCTCCTTACCTGGTAAACTCTTATCACCAGATACAGCTGTTGACCTACAGAAAGTCCAGGGTAATGCTAATACCCCTCAAATGAGTAGTTTTGTGTCCAAAGATGGGCCATACTGCGGTACCCGATCCAGGACCTCCAAGGTAGAGAGACTTTGTCCCCTCAGCAAAGTTCCTATGGGAGGAGTAGCAGGAGGTGTTAGCTTTGTGAAATGCTCCTCTAACTGCCTCTGAGGTGAGAGGATTCAAGAAGGAGTTAGGGAATTTAGTTGAGGACCCAGTGGGCATGGCCAATCAAGTGGATCAATTCTTAGGTCCAAATATCTACACTTGTGGGGAGATGAATTCCATTTTAAATATATTATTTTCCCCAGAAGATGTCCGGATGATGAGAGCTGCTAGCATAAGAATTTGGGGAAAAGATAACTGTCCGGCACCCCAAGTGCCATCAGGTGAACAGAAATTGCCACTAATGGATCCCAATTGGAACCCTAATCAGGAGGAAGGGAGGAAGGCCATGATAGAATATAGGTCTTTGATATTTTGGGGGATCAAAGAGTCAGTTCCCAAAGGAACTAATACCAAATTAGCATTCAAGGGTGCACAAGAGAAGGATGAAACTCCTGCTACTTGGCTTAATCGCCTAAAGGCAAACTTCCAGTTTACTCTAAAATAGACCCAGACAGCACAGAAGGTCAAGTGCTACTAAAGGTCCAATTTGTTACCAGAACTTGGCCTGATATACAAAGAAAACTGGAAAAGATTGAAGATCGGCAAGAGAAGGACATTAATGAGTTACTGAGAGAAGCATTGAGGGTGTATTTAAGAAGAAAGAGCAAAGGCCAAGGCTAGGATCATGGTTGTGGTAGGTAGAGAAAGTGTAGGGGCAAGCAACTCTATCCCACGATCCAAGGTAACAAAAGAGTGGGTGGGTCCACCACCAGGAATAGGCAAGGATAGGCCAGTACCATCAGGTACGAGGGGAATGGAGAGACCTCAAGTCCCTTTGAGCGAAAGACGCTGCTATTATTGTGGATAAATCGGACACATTAGGAGGGTTTGTAAAAAGCTCAGTATCGATGAGGCAATAGCCAGGGAACAAGAAGACTTAGAGAAGATTCTTACAGGTGACGATTAGGGGTGTCAAGGGCTTTACACTTTAAGAGACCCAATGCAACATCTAGAGGAGCCCTTGGTAAACTTTGAGGTGAGGCCCCTAAACGAAGTATTTGAATTTTTGGTTGATACAGGAGCAGATAAGTCCTGTCTCAACAAAGTACCAGAAGGCATGGTAATTGGTAGAAAATTTTTTGAGGTATTAGGGGCTGAAGGAAAACCATTTAGAGCCTCAGTGATTGAAGATGTAAAAATAATTGGAAACTCAAGAGAGTGTAAAGCTAATTTTATTTACCTGCCTAAACTAGAAAAAAGTTTGTTAGGAAGAGATCTACAGGTTCATTTGGGGGTTGGGATTGTCCCAAGAGAAGGGAGGATGGTGGTACAAATAATGAAGTTATCTCAAGGGGATGTCACAGAGATAAACCCCGAGGTATGGGCTGAAGGGGGAAAGCGGGGCCTATTGGACATTCTATTGATAACAATAAAAATGCAAGATGGTACATCACCCATACGGGTTAAACAGTATCCAATTTCCCTAGAAGGAAAGAAGGGGCTTGCCATAGTTATTGAACAACTGTTGCAAGAAGGAATTTTGGAACCCTGTATGTCACCGCACAATACCCCTATACTGGCATTTAAGAAAGCTGAAGGGAAATATAGGCTGGTGCAAGATCTGAGGGAGGTCAACAAAAGGACCATTGCTAGACATCCAGTTGTGCCCAACTCATATAGTCTTCTAAGCTGAATTCCAAGAGAACATGCTTGGTTCACTATTATAGATATGAAGGACTCTTTCTGGGCATGAACTCTGGCAACAGAATGTAGAGATTGTTTTGTCTTTGAATGGGAAGACCCAAGTACAAAAAGGAGACAACAGCTAAGATGGACCCGATTACCACAAGGGTTCACTGAATCCCCCAACCTCTTTGGACAAGCCCTGGAGGATTTGTTGGAACAGTTTGCTCCTGAAGAGGAAGTACAGATCCTGCAGTATGTTGATGACCTGATGGTGTCAGGGAAGGGAAAAGATCAAGTCAGAATGACCAGCATTAAGCTTTTGAACTTTCTGGGGGAGAAAGGACTAAAGCTTTCTCAAGAGAAGCTACAGTTTGTACAATCAGAAGTAACATACCTTGGGCACATAATAGGAGAGGGATATAAGAAGTTAAGCCTTGACAAAATTTCAGGTATTTTATCTCTCCCAGCTCCAAAAACTAAAAGGAATGTGAGAAAACCCTTGGGCCTGTTCGGATATTGCAAGTTATGGTTGGATCAATACAGGCAAAGTGTAAAATTTTTATACAATAAGTTAGTAGCTCCAGATCCCATAATTTGGACAGCAGAAGACAACTGGAGAGCTTAAAAGACAAGTTGTCTTCTGCCCCAGTCCTAAGCTTACCAGACCTCAGGAGGGGCTTTGATCTTTTTGTGAGTGCTGAAGGGGGTATAGCCTACGGTGTACTAACTCATGAGTGGGGAGGCTGCAGGAAACCCGTGACTTACATCTCCAAATTGTTAGATCCAGTAGCTAGAGGCTGGCCAGTTTGTATACAAGCAGGAGCAGCTACTGCTATCCTGATAGAGGAGACCCAAAAATTGACCTTACAAAGAAAAATGAAAGTACATACTCCTCACGATCTTAAAACAGACCAGAGGGCTCAGCAGTGGCTAACTGATGGAAGAATATTAAAATATGAAATAATACTAATTAACACAGATGATTTAGAATTCATCACATCAAATGCCCTCAGTCCAGCACAATTCCTTATGGGAGAGCCTGTAGAGAATTTAGAACATGATTGTCTTGAATTGATTAACCTTCAAACAAAAGTAAGAGAGTATTTAGAAGATCAGCCTCTAGCCATTGGAAGAATCTTGTTCATAGATGGCTCTTCGAGGGTAGTAGATGGAAAAAGAGCTTTAGGTTATGCCATCATAGATGGAGAAACTTTACAAATTGAGGAAAAAGGGAAACTACCACCAAACTGGTCAGGCCAAGGTTGTGAAATATATGCCCTGAAAAGAGGATTAGACTTACTGGAGGGAGACCAGGGAACTATTTATACAGATTCCCAATATGCATTTGGGATAGTTCCCACATTTGGGAAAATATGGGAGGAGCGTGGTTATCTAAGCTCAAAAGGAAAAAGCTTAGCCCATGAGAACCTGGTCAGGTCTGTATTAGAATCTCTACAGAAGCCAACAGAAATAGCGGTGGTCCATATAAAAAGGGCACCAAAAAGGAGACAATCTTGAAGTTAGAAGAAACTGACTGGCTGATCAGATAGCAAAGGAAGCAGCTTTAGAACCAGGGGATCCAGTGAAAGTTTTGAAGCAGAAACCACACCTGAGGGAGGTGAAAGAAAAGAGGAACCCATATTTAGTGAAAAAGAATTGGAGGTTATAAAAGATTTAAAGTTACACCAAGGGCAACAAGGGGAGTGGTTCCCCTTGGATGGATGGGTGTTTTTAAACAAAGCACTTGTTTGGACAGTGCTAACTGAACTACATAAACTGACCCCCTGGGGAGTCCAAGGACTATGTGATCATTTCATAAGAAGTAACCTGTGCACAGGTGTATATGGCCTGGCAAAAGCAATTACAAAAGGGTGTTTAATTTGTCAAAAAGTAAACCAGAAGGTTATGAGAAAGATAGAGAGAATTAGCTCTAGGACCTTTCCAGGGCATACAGATAGATTTCATTGAGATGCCCCCAGTGCAGGGATACTATATTTACTAGTTATAGTAGATCATCTCACCAATTGGGTGGAAGCCTTCCCGACAAAAAGGGAAACAGCCCAGGTTATGGCAAGAGTAATCTTGCAGAATATTATCCCCAGATACGGAATGGTGAACACCATAGACTCAGACTGAGGTCCACATTTTGTGGCCTGAACATTGCAAAATATAATCGAAGCTCTAGGAATAAAATGGAGATTACATACTCTGTGGCACCCCCAGAGTTGTGGGAGGGCGGAGTGGATGAACAAAACTCTCAAAAATGTATTACTAAATTGATTGGAGAAACAAAAATGAATTGGCTGAAGTGTTTGCCCCTAGTGCTTTTGCACATCAGAACAAGACCCCGGTCTGATATAGGGGTTTCACTCCATGAAATGATGTTCAGACTGCCATTCTTGTTAACACCCTATAGCACAGGAGAGTATTTGGAAGGAGAAGAAGCTACCAGAAAATATTTAGAAGTCATTGGAAGAACCCTGGAAGGACTTAGAAAAAGAGGATACTTCCCCTCTTGACACAAAAGTACATAACATTCACCCAGGAGATTGGGTTTTGATAAAATCCTGGAATAGTGGACCATTAATGCCTAAATTTGAAGGCCCCTTACAGGTACTCCTAATTGCTAATTTGGCTGTGCGGACCAGAGAAAAGGGTTGGACCCACATCACAAGAATAAAAGGACCAGTCTCACCCCCAGGCACTGGACAAGATTCAACGTCAGTTTCTCCCTCTGGCATTCGACCAGATTCCACATCTCTCTCACCCACAAGATTCAACCACATCACGAGTTAATTCACCTGAGTATACCATTATAAAAGGACCAAAAGACTTAAAGTTGACTCTCAAAAGGAAGAGCCAAAAAGACTGATGAACTGAATACAAAAAGAGTTTGGTATCAGAACCATACCATATCTTAAAGTGCTTTAAGACAGTTTTGTGTTTAAAAGAGGTTTGTAAAAAGGTTAAAGACTGTTAATAAGTAATTCTAGTTAAGTTCTCCCAACTTAGTACCAAAGATTTCAAGTTAATCTTCTACAGAGTACTCGCATAGGAGAAACTAAATTAGGAAGGACGGACCAAGAGAGGTTTAACCAGAGAAGCAGATAGAAAGAACTCTAAAGAGCTTGAAGGCTTTTTCTTAGTAAAGTCCCCAAGAGGCAAGGCTGGGTGGGCAGGTTGTGCAAGATGACCCACACCAGACTCTTGGGAAGGGTAGTAATGATGGCTTTCACTGCTGGTGGTGCTCTGGGGAGCCCAAGAGAGCTGTGCAGTGAGTGCTACCAACCCCTCTATGAGGAAGAAGAAGTAAGTTCCTTGTTGAAAGTCCACACCAATTTTAACCCTACTTGTGTTAACCTCTCCCAGTTGGTCGTTTGTCAAGAAGATGAGAAAATGGATAGTCCAGAATTCCGCCACTTTTAGGCAGCGACTCCTGGGAGAGTGCCCTGTAAGAGAAGCCTGGTTGTGCTTTGAACGTGATGCTACTGAAGCAAGCCTGGTACATCTGGTCAAAGAGAAAGAGATAGTAAAAGCAGTAAGAGAACAAGACCATTTAGAGATACCCCAAGGTAAGAATCTATTCATAGATACAGTAAAAAATCAGCCACAAATTTAATCTAACTAATTGTTGGGTTTGTGGAAGTACCCAGATGACCAAAATTGGGCCATGGGAAGAGGCCAATTTTGGGCTATTGGAAATCTTAAATTAGATACAGAATAACCCAGATTTTAGCGTTACAGAGGTGAAGGGAAAAGAACAATGGGATCTGAAAGCAAGAAGAATAAGAGAAAAAGGTATTTTAAGAAAAGGGAAGGGGTACAGTACACCAGTAGGAAGAATGGTTTGTAAAAGGTATTTAGTAATAAAAAACTCTGCTACCCAGTGGATCCCAAAAGATCCAAATAAATTTTGGTCTGTTGAAAAAAAAGAAGGGAACAAGTGCATCCACCATGAAGCATATGAACTTTATGAGTGAGCTGAAAAAGGGATAAACCCCTTTTGGGAAATGAAAGAAATTTCTAAATATTGGGAATGCCCAACAGAAACTAAGAACACATTTCGGGGGCCCCTAAACACCTGTTTTAGATCTGTGGTACTACAGCAAACACTACATTGTCAGGAGACTGGTCTGGCAGTTGCACTATTGGAATGATAAAACCAGCTTTCTTTTTATTACCCAAAGAATCTGGATCAAGTTTCAGAGTTCCTATATACGATGATTTAAGAAAAACTAAACAGAGGAGGCAAAGCACCATAGAAATTGGAAGAATCCAAAATTGTAAGAACCAGGTTCAGACCCCAAGAAAAATTATCGAGACTTATAGCCCAGCCACCTGGGCTCAAGATGGGTCCTGGGGTTATTGGACCCCGATATCCATGTTAAACAGAATCATCAGGCTTCAGACAGTATTAGAGATGAAGAGTGCAATCATTAGAAACATGTAAAATGAAATAAGAAAATGAGCATATGTAAGTAACCAAGAACAGACTCCTACACTTGATTCCAGTTGGTGGGATAACCTATGGACTTTCAAAGGAGATTGGTGTAAAAAGGTAGCTTTCATCAGTGTGTGTACACTTGCTAGTTTGCTCTTTTTACCATGCTTACTTCCCTGCTTAATTAAATTGGTAACATCTGCTGTGCAGACCAACCTAGAGATCTCTGAAGAAATTAACCTGAAGAAACCAGAAGAAGTAATAAAGTAACCATGATTACCAGAGTGTTCAAGAAATTTATAATCAATACAAAAAATTAAGAAATTCTATGCTCATGAGTCAGAAATTGCAAGGTGATGCGAACTTAAGTTTAAGCCCGATCAAAGAAAAAGAGGGGGGATATGAGTAGAAAAGTTGCCCATTTTTTTAAAAGGGTGCAGAGTTCACAGGTTGGGCCAGTTGCTGCCAGGGTGGAGTTCTAACTGTTTGTTGTTGTAATCACCTGTTGTTAATAGTTTTTTGTTAACTACCTGTTGTTGATGGTTGGGAATTCTGGGAATTCCCTTTTTTGTCGAGTAACACCCTCACCCTGCTGCTTCCTGGAGGATGGCACACCCCCCCCCCCCCCCCCCCCCCGGCCGCCGCCTTGGGACGGTGAAGAGGAGGGGACAACGAAGTTGGCATGCAAATGAGGAAACCCCTCACCAAACCTAGCAAAATCCCCTAAAAACAATGAGCCAACATGGAATTAAAGGATTGAAGTGATGTCTAGATGTGAGGAACAGAATCCAGTATCCGCTAAGGCCCTTTTTACCCCTCACCCTAACCTAAAAGATGTCAGCTAGCACCTCGAATGTCAAAGTGAAAATGCGGGAATCTCCCAGTGCTCTTGTGGGCATGGAAGATGCAGCTCTGCTTGCAGACCAGTGGACACAGCTGTTCTTGTCCTCCTCCTCCGTGCTGCTCCTGGAAGCAGTGGCAGCATGAGTGTGACCCGTCGGTTCTTCCCACTTGACCTGATTTTTAATAAAGGCATCAAAAAGGAAAAAGATCTCCTGCCCTATTTATTTCACTGCCACAGTCGGTTCGGACACCTCGGGACCGTCCCGGCACTCGCAGCGCGATGGCAGCTGGGCCCCTTCCCAGTGCTCCGGGACCACCATTGCGGTCCCTCCTTTCCGCAGACCCCACCGCAGGGTCTCTGCTCCCCCCTGTCCCGGGGTCTCCCCTCCGCCGTTTCGCTCCCTCCACGCTCGGGGCTCCCCAGTGGGGTCCCGGTCCCTCCATCCCAGCCCCTCCCACCCGCTGCCCGCCGGCCCCTCCGGCCGCGCCCCCCGACAGCCCCGGGGCCGGCACCGGCAGAGGCTGCCGAGCTCCTGCAGGATGAGACGTTCCTGGGGCAGCGCCGGCTGAGCGAGGCCCGGCTCCCTCATGCCGTCCTTGCCCGCAGCACTCGGGCTCCAGCAGCCCCGGGCTGCTCCTTCGGGATGTGCCGACCGCTCCCAGAGTGCTGCCCTTTGTTGGGAACGAGCCCGAGAGTGCCCAAATCATCCCTGGGACCTCCTGTGAGGCTGTGCCCGAGCCCTGAGGGGTTTGGGAGCCCGATGGGTGTCACTGCTCTGTCCCAAAATCTGGGAGGAGCAGGAATGGCAAGTGGTGCCCCACCATGGTCCAGCTCCGTGGGGCTCACCTGAGAACCCTGCAGAATTCCCGGTGGTCCTGCTCCACCTGCATGTCCAGGTGCTGTTCCCGTGGGCCCCCTGCTCCAGCTGCTCCCACCTCAGCTGCTGCTCCAGCTCGGGCTTCCTAGCCGGCAAGCAGGAACCAGCAGCCATGTGGCACAGGCACTGAATCATCCCCAGCACCAGCAAAAACCTTCCTGGCAGTAAAGCAAGCTCCCTGTGAGCAGAGGTGGGGGTATCTGACCCCCAAATGGTATCCAATGCTGCCTTGTGTTGCCCAAAATCGCCAGGAAAGGCAGCAGAGCCATGCATTTGTGCACAGGGATGCTTTAGGAGCATGGCTGAACTTCAGGAGCCTGAGCTATAATTACAACACCTCCTTAAGGGTCTGCAGCTCCCAGAGCAGAACAGGGGCATTGGCCCAACCAACTCCAGTTTCGCCCCATTTCGCCCTCCCAAGGCACTGCTTCCAGCCTGGGCTGTCCCTGTGCTCCAGCTGAAGCTGCAGAGCCCATGGGGCTGTGGCTCTGCTCTCCTCCTCCTCCTCCCCCCACTGCGGCTGCTGTGTCAGGACCAGCAGTGGCCCTGGAAGAGCAGGAACTCCAAACATGCTCTGGAGCCCCCTGAGGAGCCCCAGCAGAGTCAGCACTGAGCACCAGCTTTTCTGAATATTCCAGAGCAATTCAACATTTCCAGAGCAGCTGTGACAGGGCTGAAAGAGGAAAAGGGAGAGAAAGGCTGAGAATTTTCAGGAATTGTGGGGTAAAACCACCAGAGGTGCTGCTGTGGACCCAAGACCTGCCTGGGGTCGGGTGCTGCCTTCCTTCCATTCGGGATCATGGAGAGGGTTTGCGGGTGTTGCGCAGGGCGTGTGCCTGGCCCCGGGACACTGCTACGCTGCCACTGGGCACTGGGATCCAACCTGCTGCTTTGGCGGCTTCTGCCCGCTGCCGGTGGTAGTGCCGGGACCGATTGGTGGCCGTGAGTTTGCAAAAGGAGCGATTTGCCCTCCTGCCTCCCGCCCGAGGCCGCCATGGCCCCTGAGGGGATGGAGCTGGAGCGGGGCGCCCCCTGCTGGCCGGGAGTGCTCCCTGCAGCGGCCCCTGCTGGCCGCGGTTATAACTGCCACAAAAACCAACAGCGCTGAGCGGGAGGGAAAGTTCTGGGTTTGTCTTGTTTGTTCGTTCTGGTTTATAAATTTCCTTGTAAAGAGCTGCTATTCTTTTTCTGACACTCTTGCCTGTAAGTCCAAAGATTTTAAAATTAAAAAAAAGTTTTAAAAGTGGGTCTTCTTTCCATTCCAGCAAGGATCCTGCTGGCATTGGCACATATTTCTCTTGTAAACAAAGACAGCTGACATCTGGGTTCCAGTGTGGATGGGACAGACAGCGGGAAAAGAACACAGGGTCAGGGACTTGACCAGCACAGACTCTGCCTTTTAAGCCAGTTGGGCCACCAAGGGCTCTCTCCCGAGGTGGCACTTCAGGTCACTTAGCCCCACCAGACCTCGGTTTGGCAGAGCATCACACTGTCCCTATTGTGCAATGGCTGACAGACTGACGGACAGACAGGGCCCTGTCTCACCAAAAGCAAGGCCTGACCCACCCTTGCCACACACAGGTGTTACAAAACGTCTCAAGACATCAAACCTTTCTTGTCTCTGACAGCCCACCCTGTGCTATGGCCTGATCCCAACTGCCCTGAAAAAGGGGGAGGCTCTGGAACACCCACAGGACCTTTGTGACATCATAATGTGGGGAACAGGGCAGAGGAGGGGTTTGGGACAGGGGACAAGAAAATCCAGAGCCTCCTGAACGCCGCTTTGGCGATCAGAGCAAGGAAGGTCCAAGGCTGTGACAGGTTCATCTAGTGGAGGAAACCTGCGGGGGAGAGTGTCCAGGGTTTGTTCCTTTTGGGGGCGTTCCCAGGAAATTGTTCTTTTTGTGAAAATTTGGATTCTGAACCTTGTTGCTGTTGCTGTTGGTTTTATTCTCTCTGATTGCTGTTTCAGGAAATTGTTCTTCTCTCAGCCCTTTGGGATGTTTGTGCCTCCATGGCGAGGGAGAGGGGCAGTTTTTAGTAGCAGCACACACACGAGTGGGTGCCCATGAGTGGGGACCCCCAGTGCTCCCCAGTTCCCCCCAGTGTCACGGCACAACCTCATTGATGTCACTGGGCTTTCGTAGTCGCCCATGGGGTCCCAGCAGCTCCATGTAGGTCACCCAGGGTTATTGGGTGTCGGTGATGCCTGGGGGCCCTACAAGACACACTGGTTGTGGGGACCAAGGCGGGGAGGTGACACTGGTAGGGGATGTGTCACCGTTCCCCCATCCACAGTACTCACACTGCGCATGTTTGGTGCTCACAACGTGGGTGTACAGCATCTCCCCCTCCTCTGGGGGGGCTGGGGGATCCAGTGGGGGCCTGTGGGGATAAAGACAATGTGTGGTAGGTGATGGAGATTTGCGACATGGGGGAAAAAGGGGAGCTCCAGGAGGGGACCCAGGGCCAACTCCCGCCCATTGTGCAGCCAGGTGAAGGTGACAGGGGCTGAGCCCACCTGCACTGAGCAGTGCAGGGTAACGGGGTCACCTGCACACACCTGGTGTGACAGGGTACCAAGGGTGATGGTGTCATCGACCACAGGCACTGTGGGGACAGAAACAGGGCTGAGGGCACAGGGAGGGGCTGGCAGCCGGTGTGGGGGGATAGAGACAAGGGGGGATGGGTGTGATGGGGGATTTCAGGGATGGGGTCACACCACAGAGGGTTGAGAGGACACAGGGCAGAGGCAGGGGGACCCAAGAAAGGTTACCGGGGGACATGGAGGTACCCAGGAAGGGGACCTGAGGAGGCTGTGGGGGCTCCCCATGCCCATCCCCTCACTCACTGCACACCGTGACGCGGAGCCGGGCACTGCTCTTCCGCACAGCCCCCCCTCGGAGCACACCTGGCAGCTGTAATTCCCCGAGTGGGAGACCCCCACGGTAGGCACCAGCAGGTGCGGGGACCCCTGTGGGCCCCCCACCACTTGCCCGTCCCAGTAGAACACGTGCAGGAGGGGGGCTCGGGGCAGCAGGGGGCTGGGGGTGCTGAGGCAGCTGAGAGTCAGGGGGGATCCCTGGGTGGGTTCGGGGGTACCCTCCAGCACCAGCACCCGGACAAGCTCAGGGGAGAAGATGGGGGACTGTGGGCACAATGATCCCGAGTCCCTGGGGAAGCGCTGTGGGGCTGTCGGGGTGGTGGCTGTGAGGTGCTAACCATGCACTGTCACTGTCACCGGTGTTGACTCCTCCCATCCCCATGATACCACTGTCTGAGACAATCACGGGGTAGCTGAGCCCACTTCTGGGTCTGTCATGCGTGTAGGTGCCACTCTTGGTGACAGTGAACTTGCTGCTTCCCTCCTGACCCCAGTGCAGCCCATCCTTGTACCAGGTGGTGGCACCGGCGGTCCCCGAGCCCTGGCAGGTCAGTGTCACCCGGTCCCACAGCACCACCGGCCTCCAGGAGGGCTCCACCAGGAGCTGGGTGGTCTGGGCACCTGTGGGTGACAGGGGACACCAGCCTGCCAGGGCCAGTGTGGGGCTGGGGACAGTGGGGTGGGGTCATGTCATCCCCTGAGGACTCACCAGTGAGGCCGAGGGTCTGGGCTGGAAGGGAGAAGGGAGAGGGCTGGGTGAGGGTCATGGGGACACTGTGGACACCCCATGTTTGCACTGGCCACCTCCACCAGCCCTACAGCACCCATGGTCCTGTGCCCACGAACCCATTCCAATGGCACCTCTCCCCATGGCCCATCTGCATGGTACTTGGCCCTTGTTCCTGTCCCTGCAACCCTGTTCCCCTGTCCCTGTCCCCACAGCTACCCAAGCCCCAAGGCTCCTTCTGCCATATCCTTGTCCCCATATGTCTATTCCCCTGTTCCTGTCTCCACATCCCAGTTCTCCAGTTCCTGTCCCCAAAGCCACCCCAAAACTCTGGTCTCACTGGGCTCCATGCCCTGCTCTGGCTCTGCTGGCATTGGGGACCTCACGGCACTCCACAGGCCCCCCTGTGCCCCCTCCCCTCCCCATTTCCTGGGTGTCAGTCCCATGCCTGGGGCACTCACCCCACAGGAGCAGCGAGTGACTGCTGTGGTCACTTGTTCCCTGGCTGGCAGCTCTTCGGATGAAGGGCAAGGAAGTGAGGTCACATCTGTCCCCACGTGTAGGTGGCCCTTGGTGGGGCCAGGGTGGGGATAGGCCTTGGCCAGTGTGCGGACATGATGGGATAGTCTGGGGACATGATGGCGGATGGTGTTTCCCGGAGTGGGGAGCTCAGGGTATGTGGGGAACCAAGGATGGGTGTCCAGGAGAATGGGGGTCCAGGGGAATTGGGGTTTCCATGCCTAGGGGGATTCAGGGATGGGGGTGCTGTGGGAACATGGTCCCCAGGGATTTGGGGTCATGGTGTGTGGGTGCCAGGATTGGGGGTGCAGGGGGAAAAAGGGGACCCTGGGGAATAGGGGTTCTGGGGGAAGAAGCAGCCCATGGGATGGGATCAGGGCAATGGTGGTACTGGGCAATGTCAGTCCTGGGATGGAGGTCCCAGGGAGGAGAGACCAAGGCAAAAGGGGTCCCATGGTTGGGTTCCCAGGGGAATGGGGGTGCCAGGGATGGGCAGTGGCTGGGTGGGCACAGGGGTCACAGTTCCTTCCTGGGGTGCCTCAGATTTTGGGGTGACTCAGAGCCCAGCACAGCCCCCACCCTGCAGCACCCCAGGGCTGTCCTGGTAGGCTCTGTGTCTCTGCCCCACTCACCCCTGGGCTTTTTCCTGTCACCTGCAGTTTCCTGGTTCAGCCATCCTAAGGAACACCTGAGCAGGTAACAGCTCAGGGGATCCCAGGAAGAGGAAAAAGGGGGTGGGGGGGGGTGGGGGTTTGCAGGAAGTGATTGGGGGCCTGTGGGGGATGGGGCTCTATGGCTGTGATCCTCCAATACTTTCACTTTCTCTTTCCTGCAGCAGAAGGCAGAGGTTGTTTTTGCTGAGGCAAGGACCTGGATTCTGTCCTGGGGGGCACATCCAGAGGGGTCCAGCCCTGAGGAAAAAGGGCAGCTCTGCTGTAGTGACACCTGGGTCTTGTCCCAGGATCTTGTTCCAGGGGGGTCATCCTCGTTCTGGGGATGCCACGTCTTTTGAGATTCCTGTCATAGA
This sequence comes from Agelaius phoeniceus, assembly GCF_051311805.1. Lineage (NCBI taxonomy): Eukaryota > Metazoa > Chordata > Aves > Passeriformes > Icteridae > Agelaius > Agelaius phoeniceus. The sequence continues at coordinate 6,303,304 of NC_135295.1, forward strand.
GGTGGCACATCCTGGGGACCTCTGTCCTGGGGGGGCCCTGAGCATTCCCGCTGTCCCCAGTAGGGCCTGTGACCTCTGGGTTGCCCAAACTTAAGGTGTGCCTGTTACAACGTTGCCCTGATGATGGTAAATCCCAGGAAAAATTTGGTTGAATTCTGTGGTGCCCAAATGCTTGAGACCAAATTATACATCCAAAAAATAAAGGCAAAAACCATTCCTACAACATTTTTCCCAATAAAAATAAACTCCGCAAAAATCAACCTGACAAGGTATAAAATGCTTTGGTTTATAGAATCCTTTTAAGAGTTGCTTTCCCAACAAGTCACTCATAATAAAATCAGAACCAAATTGCAAAGAAATGAGACTTTTTGGCTCCCTTTAGCAGCCCCCTGCTGCATCCCGCAGCAGTGTTTGCTTGTGGATAACACAGAATGTGGAATCTCCCTGAGTGTCCAACAGCTCCATGGGATTGTTCCCTGCCTGCTGGGCAGCAACCCAGCCCCTAAGGAAGCCTTTTCTTGGCCCATATTTAGGAACTCTCCCCATGTTTCTCATTCCCACCCTGAAACTGGATTGACTTCCCATGGATTCCACTCCCAAAAATGGGAGAAATTCTGTCCATCCTTGGGACAGTGCACAGGAATCTGTGGAAATGCCCCTGTGCCTCAGGGTCTGATTCCCTGGTAAATCCACTCCAGCCTGCCCTGAATTCCCCTGGCTGGGCATTCCCTGCTCTTGCTGTGACATCCCTGTTCCCCAGCCCCTCGTGTGCAGCTCCTGCTCAATATTTCCACATTTTCCCTCTCTTCTGGTGTGCACATCCAGAACACAAACATTCTTTCTGGGAGGTACCAAAGGGCTGCAGGTTTTGTTCAAGAAGGATGGTCCAGGTCAGGTTGTTGAACAGATTGTTGTTGTCTTTGCAGTAGCTCTGAGGCTCTCTCAGTCCCTTGATTAGAGGCACAAAATGATCAATTGCTGCATTTCCAGACTGGTTCCCTCACAGCTGCCCCTGCAGGGGCGGTTTCCAGCCACCCCTGCTCTGAAAACCATCAAAGACCCTCACAGAGCCACTGATTGGGCTCCCTTTGGGTTTTGTGCTTCTTGCAGAGCTGAGCAAACCACAGGCAGGGCCTTTTTCCACCCACAGAATTCTCACCTCTGCAGCAGCTCTAAAGCTGCCAGAATCAAAGCCAAGGGGGCAGGGGGGACCCTCAGGTGCTGGCTGCCACCTGGGGCTGGGCAGAGCAGGGCTGGGCAACGGCCATCCCTGTGCAGTGGGGCTGGGCCATGGCTGGGCCCCAGCCTTGCATTGACAGGGGTCCCCAGGATGTGCCACCCCTGGGACAGGCACCCGGCCAGGAATGTGCAAGGACATTTCTTGAATCGCCACCCCCCGGGACAGGACCCCCCCATGCCAGGATGTGTCACCCCCTGGACTGGTGACACGCCCAGGTGAACTCCAGAACAGGAACAGAACTCCAGAACCTTAGAGGACAGGACCCCCCTGGATGTGCTCCCTTAGGAACAGAGATTGCCCCCCTTTCCCTTCTGACTCTCAGCACAAATGGCCTCCCTCTCCTCCAGGACAAAGAAAGTGTTGAGGGAGCACAGCCCAACACCTCCATCCCCCAAAGACTCCCCGCCCTTACCTGAGTCCCCTGCTCCCCATTTTCCCCCTCTCCCCTGGGTCCCCCAACCCCTTCCCATCTCAGGTGCTTCTCAGGATTGCTGAGCCAGGAAGTGGGGCTGATGGAATATGACAAAAAGTAATGAGAATAACGAAAGAAGAGAAATAAAGAGAGGAAAAAGTCAGGGCCAGGGGAGGACACAGAGGCAGAGCTACCCAGGACCCCCATGCAATGCCTGGCCAGGAAATGAGCACCCCAGGGGTGATTTTGCAGGGCCCTGGGTCACACCAAAATCTGAGGCACCCAGGAAAGGAGCTGTGACCCCCAGGCCCCCCCAGCCACTGCCCATCCCTGGCACCCCCATTCCCCTGGGACCCCAACCTTGGGACCCAATTTCCTTCTGTCCTGCCTTCCCTGAAACCCCCTTCCCTGGACTGCAATTCCCCAGGATCTCCAACCCTAAGGAGCCCCATCCCGGTAATTCCAGTCCCTGGGACAGCCCTTCCCTTGGGGACCTTGATTTCCCCAGGGCCCCCATTCTCAAAGGGACCCCCTTTCCCCTGGCACCCCCATGCCATGGCCCCCATCCCATGATCACAAATTCCTGGAGGCCACATTGTTCTGGGACCCTCATCCCCAAATCTGAGTCCACTCAACCTTTGGGACCCCCATTTCCCTGGGACTCCATCCCTGGGCACCCCATTCCCCTGGACACTCATCCCTGGCTCCCTACACAGCCTTAGACTCCAAATTCTGGCAACACCATGTCCCCACCATGTCCCACCATCCCCCCCATGTCCCATCAGGTCCCCACCCTACCCCCATCCTGTCCTCACCCTGCCCCCAACAAAGGGCCACCTACACATGGGGACAAGAGGTGACCTTGCTTCCTTCCCCTTCATCTGAAGAGCCGCCAGCCAGGGGAGCGGCGGCCACAGCAGCGAGTGACAGCCAGTGCACATGGCTGGGGACACCAGGATGGCCGGGAAGGTGGCGCTGCTCCTGTGGGGTGAGTGCCCTGGGCACGGGCCTGACACCCCGGGGATGGGGAGGGGAGGGGGCACAGGGGGGCTGTGGGGTCCCCTGAGGTCCTCAATGCCAGCAGAGCCAGAGCAGGGCATGGAGCCCAGTGAGACCAGAGATGTGGGGTGGCTTTAGGGACAGAAACAGGGGATCTGGGATGTGGGGACAGGAACAGGAGGAAAGAGATGTGAGGACAAGGATGTGGCAGAAGGAGCCTTGGGGCTTGGGTAGCTGTGGGGACAGGGACAGGGATACAGGGATGCAGGGACAGGAACAAGGGCCACGTTGCATTGGGATGGGCTGGGAGGACAGGTGCCATTGGAATTAGATCATGGGCACAGGACCATGGGGATGTGGCCATGGGGACAGGTGCTGTAGGGCTGGTGGAGGTGGCCAGTGCAAACATGGGGTGTCCACAGTGTCCCCATGACCCTCACCCAGCCCTGTCCCTTCTCCCTTCCAGCCCAGACCCTCGGCCTCGCTGGTGAGTCCTCGGGGGATGCCATGGTCCCACCCCACTGTCCCCAGCCCCACACTGGCCCTGGCAGGCTGGTGTCCCCTGTCACCCACAGGTGCCCAGACCACCCAGCTCCTGGTGGAGCCCCCCTGGAGGCCGGCGGTGCTGTGGGACCGGGTGACACTGACCTGCCAGGGCTCGGGGACCGCCGGTGCCACCACCTGGTACAAGGACGGGCAGCGCTGGGGGCAGGAGAGAGGCAACAACTTCACTGTCACTGAGAGTGGCACCTACACATGTGACAGATCTGGCAGTAGGCTCAGCCGCCCTGTGAACGTCTCAAACGGTGAGGATATTTTGTGTCCCCAGCCTGGCACCCACGGGAACCCCAAGGACTCTGGTGGGCTCCACCCCATGGGTCACCCTCTAGTGTAACCAGAGCCCATGCCCTACACACAGGGACATCCCAGAGCATCCTAGTGTTGTGGGACCCTTGTGCTGAAATTGGGGAAGCCTGGTTCACTGGCTGTGACCCAATATTGGGGTCCCAGTGACATCAGGACCCTCTAGACCCCTGTGATGTGACGGCACCCCTCTGCTCCACAGACCAAGTGGTGCTGCAGGTGCCAGCGCGGGCATTGCTGGAGGGAGAAACGCTGACACTGCGCTGCCGGTACAGGCGGGACAAGTTGGTCACTTCGGTGTTCTTCTACCGCGAGGAGACAGAACTTAGAGGGCTCCACAATGGGACAGAGCTGTCCCTGTCCCCTCTGCAGCTGAACCACAGTGGCCGCTACCTCTGCAAGGCCTGGGTGAACAACAGTGTATGGGAGGAATCAATGCCGGTGACAGTGACAGTGCATGGTTAGCACCTCACAGCCACCACCCCGACAGCCCCACAGCGCTTCCCCAGGGACTCAGGGTCACTGTGCCCACAGTCCCCCATCTCCTGCCCTAAGCTCGTCTGGGTGCCGGTGCTGGAGGGTCCCCTCAAACCCACCATGGGGTCCCCCCTGACTCTCAGCTGCTTCAGCACCCTCAGCCCCCTGCTGCCCCAAGCCCCCCTCCTGCACGTGTTCTACTGGGATGGGCAGGTGGTGGGGGGCCCGTAGAGGTGTCTGCAGCTGCTGGTGCCCGCTGTAGGGGTCTCCCACTCGAGGAATTACAGCTGCCAGGTCCACTCCGAGGGGGGTCCGTGCGGAAGAGCAGAGCCCGGCTCCGTGTCACGGTGCGCAGTGAGCGCAGGGATGGGCACAGGGAGCCTCCACAGCCTCCTCGGCTCCCATACCTGGCTACCTTCATGTCCCGTAGACACCTTTCTTGGGTTCCCCCTGCCTCTGCCCTCTGTCCCCTCACCCCTCCGTGGTGTGACCCCATCCCTGACATCCCCCATCACATCCATCCCCCCATCCCTATCCCTCCACACTGGCTGCCAGCACCTCCCTCCAGCCTCAGCCCTGTCTGTGTCTCCCCAGTGCCTGTGGCCAATGCCACCATCACCCTCATTCCCCTGTTACACCAGTTGCACCCAGGTGACTCCATGAGCCTGCACTGCTCGGTGCAGGTGGGCTCAGCCCCTGTCAACTTCACCTGGCTGCACAACGGGCAGGAGGTGGCCCAGGGTCCCCTCCTGAAACTCGGGGCCTTTGATGAAGGACATTCAGGCACCTACCAGTGTGTGGCCACCAACCAGCTGGATGGGCACCAGGCACTTAGCCCAGAGCTGACACTGAAGGCAACACCATGGAGACACAGGGATACAGGTAAGGTTACACAGGGTCACCTGGGAGTGCAGGACCCCTAGGGTGATGGGTGATTCTGATGTGTCCCCCTCTGTTTCTTGCAGTGGCCGCAGGGGTCGGTTGGACCCTTTTCTTCCTGCTTCTGCTCGTGGGTGTCATTGTGGCCTGGCACCGCTGGCACCGTGTGGGTGGGTGACAATGGGGGACGGGGGGTCCCAGGGAGCTATAGAGGCCCCCAGAGTTGGGGAGCAATAGGGTGGAACCCACAGCCCCAGAATTGTGACCTTGGCTGGGGGTCCTGTAGGGTTTGGGGAGGTGCTGGATGGTCCTGCATGAATGTTGGGAGTTCTTTCAGGGGCCCTGGGGACTTCTGGGGGGGTCTCTATCCCTGGTGTGCTTTAGGTTCTGGATGCTGAGTTGGTTGGGGGCACTGGGGAGCTTCATGAGTTCTGGGGGGCTCCAGAGATGCTTGGGGCTCCTGAGGGAAATTGAGGGTCCTGTAGGGGTCAGGAATCCTGAGAGGCATCAGGGCCCTGGGGACCCTACAGTCACCCCTCCCCTCTTTCCTTTGCAGCTACAAGGAAGCACCAGGAAAGGTGAGTGTGGGTGTCCAGCCATTACTCCCCCACCCCACCCCACAACTCTCCATCCCCTCCCACATCCCCTTTATCCCCACAGGCCCCCCCCCGAGCCCCTGGCCCCTCCACAGGAGGGGGAGGTGCTGTACACCCACGTTATGAGCACCAAACAGGCACAGCGTGAGTACTGTGGATGGGGGGGGACTGTGACACGTCACCCACTGGTGTCACTCCCCCACCTTGGTCTCCACAACCAGTGTCTCTTGCAGGGCTCCCCCGCATCACTGTCCCTCAGGCACCTCAGGTGACCTACGCGGAGCTGTGGGGACCCCACGGGAGACCACAGGAGTCCAGTGACATCAATGAGATTGTGCCATAACACGGGGGGGAACTGGGGGGCACTGGGGGTCCCCACCCATGGGTACCCACTCTTGTGTGTGCTGCCACTAAAAACTGCCCCTCTCCCTCCCCGTGGGGGCACAAAGATCCCAAAGGGCTGAGAGAAGAACAATTTCCTGAAACAACAACCAGAGAGAATAAAACCAACAGCAACAGCAACAAGGTTGAGAGTCCAGAGGGTCACAAAGGAATGATTTCCTGGGAAGCTCCCACAACAGAGCCAAATCCCAGATGATTCCCCCAGCATGTTTCCTCCACCAGAAAAACCTGGCAGGGGCCATGGACCTTCCTTGCTCTGATAGCCAAAGCAGCCTTCAGGAGGCTCTGGATTCTCTTGTTCCCTGTCCCAAAGCCTTCCTTTGCCGTGTTCCCCACACAAGGATCTCACAAAATGCCTGTGGCAGTTCCAGAGCCTCCCCCTTTGCCAGGGCAGTTGGGATCACGCCATGGCACAGGGTGTGGTGTCAGAGACAGGAAAAGTTTGATGTCCAAAGACATTTTGGAACAGCTGTGTGTGGCAGGGGTGGGTCAGGCCATGCTTTTGGTGAGACAGGGCCCCGTCTGTCCATAATTGCATCAGCCATGGCACACTGGGGACAGTTTGAGGCTCTGCCAAAGCCAGCTCCTGAGTGGCCACGTGATCAGAAGTGCCACCCGGGGAGAGGATCCTTGGTGGCCGAACTGGCTTAAAAGGCAGAGCATGAGATGGCCAAGTCCCTGATCCTCTCTTCATTTGGGGGGTCTGTCCCATCCCCACTGAAACCCAGGAGCTGTTAAGCGTCTTGGTTTACAAGAGAAATATCTACCAAGGAAAGTAGGAACATTGCTGGAATAAGAAGACCCATCTTTAAAGTATTTTTATTTCAAAAATGATGGGGCCTCCAGGCAAAAGAGTATGAAAATTAATAACTGTTATTTATGAGGATATTTATAAAATAGAAGAGAACAAACAACTCAAAACCAGGATTTTCCCTTCTGCTTTTTAGCCTTTGGTGCAGTTATGATCACGACCAGCAGGGGCCGCTGCAGGGAGCACTCCCGGCCAGCAGGGGGCGCCCCGCTCCAGCTCCATCCCCTCAGGGGCCATGGCGGCCTCGGGCGGGAGGCAGGAGGGCAAATCGCTCCTTTTGCAAACTCACGGCCACCAATCGGTCCCGGCACCACCACCGGCAGCGGACAGAAGCCGCCAAGGCAGCAGGTTGGATCCCAGTGCCCAGTGGCAGCGTAGCAGTGTCCCGGGGCCAGGCACACGCCCTGCGCATCACCCGTGATCACTCTCCATGATCCCGAATGGAAGGAAGGCAGCGCCTGACCCCAGGCAGGTCTCAACAGCAGCAGCTCTGGTGGCTTTATGCCATAATTCCTGCAAACCCTCAGTTTTTCACTCTCCTTTCCTCCTACAGCCCTGGCACAGCAGCTCTGGGAATGTAGAATTCCTCTAGGATGTTGAGGAACTCAGGGGGCTCCAGAGCACGTTTGGAGTTCCTGCTCCTCCTGGGCCACTGTGGTCCCGACACAGAAGCCACAGGGGGAGGAGGAGGAAGAAGAAGAGAGCAGAGCCACAGCCCCATGGGCTCTGCAGCTGCAGCTGGGGCACAGGGACAGCCCAGGCTGGAAGCAGTACCTTGGGAGGGCAAAATGGGGCAAAATTGGAGCTGGTTGGGCCAATGCCCCTGTTCTGCTCTGGGAGCTGCAGACCCTAAAGGAGGTGTTATAATTAGGGCTGGGGTTCCTGAAGTTCAGCCATGCTCCTAAAGCATCCCTGTGCACAAAAACTCGGCCCTGCTGCCACTCCTGAGGATTTTGGGCAACACAAGGCAGCATTAGACACAATTTGGGGGTCAGATGCTGCCAGCTCTGCCCACAAGGAGCTTTTTTGGCTGCTCGGAAGGTTTTTGCTGGTGCTGGGGATGATTCAGTGCCTGTGCCACATGGCTGCTGGTTCCTGCTTGCCGGCTAGGAAGCCCGAGCTGGAGCAGCAGCTGAGGTGGGAGCAGCTGGAGCAGGGGGCCCATGGGAACAGCACCTGGACATGCAGGTGGAGCAGGACCACCGGGAATTCTGCAGGGTTCTCAGGTGAGCCCCACGGAGCTGGACCATGGTGGGGCACCACTTGCCATTCCTGCTCCTCCCAGATTTTGGGACAGAGCAGTGACACCCATCGGGCTCCCAAACCCCTCAGGGCTCGGGCACAGCCTCACAGGAGGTCCTGGCCCAGGCCTTGGGGGTGATTCGGGTGCTCCCGGGCTCGTTCCTGACAAAGGGCAGCGCTCCGGGAGCAGTCAGCACATCCTGAAAGAGCAGCCCGGGGCTGCTGGAGCCCGAGTGCTGCGGGCAAGGACGGCATGAGGGAGCCGGGCCTCGCTCAGCCGGCGCTGCCCCAGGAACGTCTCATCCTGCAGGAGCTCGGCAGCCTCTGCCGGTGCCGGCCCCGGGGCTGTCGGGGGGCGCGGCCGGAGGGGCCGGGGGGCAGCGGGTGGGAGGGGCCGGGATGGAGGGACCGGGACCCCCCTGGGGAGCCCCGAGCGTGGAGGGAGCGAAACGGCGGAGGGGAGACCCCGGGACAGGGGGGAGCAGAGACCCTGCGGTGGGGTCTGCGGAAAGGAGGGACCGCAATGGTGGTCCCGGAGCACCGGGAAGGGGCCCAGCTGCCATCGCGCTGCGAGTGCCGGGACGGTCCCGGGGTGTCCGAACCGACTGTGGCCGCGTGTCCGAAGCCACTGTCGCGATGTGTCGGGACCGAGGGTTGCCAGGGTAAGGCCCCCACAGCTGCGGGAAGTGGAGGGGGACCCTGGAAGGGGCGGGGCAGGGGCGGGGCAGAGCCCTGTCTATTCCCTGTGCCCTGTGCAGGTGAGGAGGGCAGGGATGGAGCAGCTCTGGGGACACCTGGAATCCAGACAGGGTCATTCCCCACAGCCCCACCATGGCAGCAGGGCACAGCCACTGCTCGATATTTCCACACTTTTCCCTCTTGTCTGGCAGCTGAGCCAGAACCCTGTGGCAGCCACTCTCTGGTCACAGAGAGCAGCAAGCACAACTTTCCCAGGCCTTGTCCTGGTGAAGGCTGTGAGAAGATCAGTGAAAAGAATGAGAAACAATTCTTATCTTCACTTGCTGCACCCATTGTTGTGAACATGTGAAATGTGTTATGGAGATTTGTTTCCCAGTGGGTGATTTCTTAATTGGCCACTGGTGATGGTGTTTTAATTCCAAGGACCAATTAGGTTAAAGCTGTATAGGACTGTCTGCAAGGGCAATGAGTTTCTTAATAACTACAGTACAGTAAAGCGATAGATCAGCCTTCTGGAATCATGGAGTCAGTGCTAATTATTAATTGGCAGGGACCCATGCTACAACAGAACTCAAACATTCTTTCTGGGAGGTTCCAAAAGGCTGCTGGTTTTGTTCAAGAAGGAGGTCCAGGTCAGGTTGTTGAGCAGATCAGTGTGGGATTTGCAGTAGTTCTGGATTTCACTCAGTCCCTTGGGAAAAGGGACAAGATAATCAACTGCTGTATTTCTAGGCTGGTTCCCTCTCAGCTGCCCCTGCAGGGGTGGTTTCCAGCCAGCCCTGCTCTGAAAACCATCAAAGGCCCTCACAGAGCCACTGATTGGGCTCCCTTTGGGTTTGTGCTTCCTGCAGAGCTGAGCAAACCAACCACAGACAGGGCCTTTTCCCCCCACAGAATTCTCACCTCTGCAGCAGCTCTAAAGCTGCCAGAATCAAAGCCAAGGGGGCAGGGGGGACCCTCAGGTCCTGGCTGCCACTTGGGGCTGGGCAGAGCAGGGCTGGGCAATGGCCATCCCTGTGCAGTGGGGCTGGGCCATGGCTGGGCCCCACTCTTGGATGGCCACTGGCTTCAAGGAGCAGGAGTTTGGGAGCTCCTTCCTGCCCTGGGCTCCATTCCCCAGCTGCTCTTGCTGGCTCAGATCCTGCAGGGGACGAGCAAGAATGGAGAAGTCTGGAACTCCCCCCCCCTCCCCCCCCAGAGCTGCCATCCTCCAGGACAGGAGCCCCTTGTCCAGGATGTGTCCCCCAGGGACAGGATCCCCCTAGGACAGGAGCCCCCTGGATGTGCCCCCCCAGGACAGAACCCGCCCCCCCGTGTGTGACACTCAGCACAAATGGCCTCTTCCTTCTGCTGCAGGAGAGACAAAGTGAAAGCGTTGTGGGGAACTGTCAGACACCCCCATTCCCCACAGCCTCCCCAGCCCTCCCTGCAGTCCCCTCACCCCTGCTTCCCCCACTCTGGGCTTCTCCCAAGCTGTTCCCTGCTCAGGAGCTCTCCAGGATCATCAAGGGATGAATTGTGAGTTTGGAAATTTGAGGTATCAAAGGGAGGAAATGAAAATGAAGAACGGAAAATGCCCCTGGGGGTTGGAGGGGCACAGACTCAGAGCACCTCTGAATCCCCTCTTGCTGCCCCGCCAGATCACGGGCAACCCAGCAGGCAGGGCTAGCCCCTGGGTCACCCCAAAATCTGAGGCACTCAGGGAAGGAGCTGTGACCCACATGCACATCCCATCACTGTCCATCCCTGGCAAACTCATTCCCCTGGGTAGCTGACCATGGGACCCCCATTCCTTCTGTCTCCACTTCCCTGGGACCCCGATCCCGGGGCCGCCATTGCCCAGGATCTCCATGGCCCACGACCCCATTCCCAATGAACCCTCTCCCATTCATTCCATCCCCTGAAATTCCCCTTTCCCCCGGGACCTTAATTCTCCCAGGTCCCCCCATTCCCCCTGCACCCCATCCCTGGCACACCCATCCCCTGATGAGGGATTTATTACTATTACAATTTATTACAATTAATAAATTTCTCAATATACCCTTTTAAAGTTTTACATCTACTTTACCTTTCTCCTAGTCTCATGTCAAAATAAAAAAGAAATAAATACATTCTGATAAATGCACTAATAATTAACCAACACTAAACCCACTACACTATTTAATACATTAACCGAAATACCTCAAATTAGCAAACCAAAACCATAACACCAAATCCCTGGAGCCCACATTGTTCAGGGACTCCCATCCCTGAGTCCCCCCAGCCCTGGGGACCCCCATTCACATGGCACCTCCATCCCCTGTGACTCCCCCTCCTCATAACCCCCATTCCCCAGGGACCCCATTCCTGGAACCCCCCATTCCCCTGGACACCCTTCCCTGGCTCCCCAAACCCCCTGAGCCCCCCTGATCCTGGGAAGCCCATATCCCACTGACCCAGAGACAGCCTTGTCCCCAGCATGTTCCCACCCTGCCCACAGCCTGCCCCCTGCTTGTGGCCACCCTGCCCCCACCAGGTGCCACCTACACAGGGACGAGACGTGACCTCCTTTCCTTCCCCTTTGGCCAAAGAGGCACCACACGGGGGACAGACACCCCCTGCAGCGAGTTACAGCCAGTGCACATGGCTGGGGACACTGGGATCACCGGGATGGTGGCGCTGCTCCTGTGGGGTGAGTGGCCCTGGCACAGGCCTGACACCCCTGGGATGGGTGCTGGTGAGGCAGAGAACAGTGGGGAGGGGGCACAGGGGGGCTGTGGGGTCCCCTGAGGTTCCCAATGCCAGGAGAGCCAGTGCATGAGGTGACCGGGGCCAGGGGGTGGCCGTGGGGATAGGAAAGGGGGCACAGGGCTGGAGGGATAGGAATGTGGGGAGAGGCATCCTGGGGCTGGGGCAGCTGTGGAGACAGGGACACAGGGATGCAGGGATGCAGGGACAGGGAGAAGAGGACAAGCACAATGTGGATGAGCCATGGGGACAGAGGCCGTGGGGCTGGCAGGGGAGACCTGTGCTAGCACAGTGTCCCTGTCGAGACATCTGTGCCACACCAATTTCCCCAGGGGGACGGTTCAGGGACAGCCCCCACACCCCGTGCCCCCATGCACCACTGTCCCTGCAGTGCCACCCCTACCCAGCCCTGTCCCTTCTCCCTTCCAGCCCAGACCCTCGGCCTCGCTGGTGAGTCCTCGGGGGATGCCATGGCCCCACCCCGCTGTCCCCAGCCCCACACTGGCCCTGGCAGGCTGGTGTCCCCTGTCACCCACAGGTGCCCAGACCACCCAGCTCCTGGTGGAGCCCCCCTGGAGGCCGGCGGTGCTGTGGGACCGGGTGACACTGACCTGCCAGGGCTCGGGACCGTCAGTGCCACCACCCGGTACAAGGATGGGCAGCGCTGGGGGCAGGAGGGACAGGACCGCCTCACTGTCACTGAGAGAGGCACCTATACGTGTTACAGACCCAGCACTGGGCTCAGCCACCCCGTGAGAGTCTCAAATGGTGAGGGGTGTTTAGGTGTCCCCAGGCTGGCACCCACGGGGACCCCGAGGGCTCTGGGTGGACTCCACTCCATGGGTCACCTCCTGTGTGACCAGAGCCCGTCCCCTGCTCTGGGGACATCCCAGAGCATCCCAGTGCTGGCAGACCCTGTTTGTGGAATTGGGGATCCCTGGTGTGCTGTTTGTGAGCCAATATGGGGGTCGTGGTGGCATTGGGACCCGCCAGGTCCCCTTGGTGTAACAGGACCCCCGTGTCCCGCAGCCCCATTGGTGCTGCAGGTGCCGATGCGGGCACTGCTGGAGGGGGACACGGTGACACTGCGCTGCCGGCGCTGGCGGGACAACCCGATCAGCTCAGTGTCCTTCTACCACGAGGAGAAGAAACTGCAGGAGCTCGGCGATAGGACCGAGCTGTCCCTGTCCCCTTTGCACCTGCAACACAGTGGCCGCTACAGCTGCGGGGGCTGGGTGAAATCCACGGTATCACGGGGATGGGAGAAGTCGGCAGCAGTGACAGTGACAGTGCACGGTGAGCACTCCACAGCCCAAACCCCGAAACCCCCACAGCCCCTCCCTAGTGACTCGGGCTCACAAATCCCCCCACCTTCTCCTTCCCAGAGCTCTTCCCTGTGCCGGTGCTGGAGGGTCCCCCCGAGCCCACCCTGGGGTCCCCCCTGACTCTCAGCTGCCTCAGCACCCGCAGCCCCCTGCGGCCCCGAGCCCCCCTCCTGCACGTGTTCTACCGGGACGGGCAGGTGGTGGGGGGCCCGCAGGGGTCCCCGCAGCTGCTGGTGCCCACCGTGAGGGTCTCCCACTCGGGGAATTACAGCTGCCAGGTGCACTCCGAGAGGGGGAGGGCCGTGTGGAAGAGGAGTGCCCAGCTCTGCATCACGGTGTGCCGTGAGTGCGGGGATGGGAACGGGGAGCCCCCACAGCATACTTGGGTCCCCTTCCTGGGCACCTCCATTACTGCCCGGGTCCCCCCATCCCTCCCTGGGTCCATTCACCCATCTCTGAGTCAACCCCACCCCTCTCTGCTGTTTCCCCGCTGTCCCCATCTCCCACCATACCCTCTCTGGGTCTCCATACCTGCACTGGGATCCTCCCATCTCCCTCTCCATGTGTCCCCTTACTAAACCCCCCATCCTTCCTTGGGGTACCTATCCAAGCCCCCTCCCAACTCTGCACCTCCTCTCCCTCACTGGGCTCTCCCTGCCCCTCTCTGACCTCCCCCAAAGTCCCTCAATGTCCCCTGGTGTCACCCCCTCCCACAGGGGTTCCACTCTCAGGGGTGTCCCTGTCAGCACAGCCTTGTGCTGAGCTGCACGGCAGCCACAGGGACAGGTCGCCTGTCCATTTCCTGGTACCCGGGAAGGCTCAGGGGCACCGCTTGGCACTGGCCCCGCCTGGAGCTGCACTACACTGGGGACAAGGGCAGCGGCCACTACCAGTGTGGGGACAGCGTGTCCCTCTGAATGTTACTGTCCTCTGGGAGCGGGACCCTCAGACTGGGGGTGACCCCACCCATGGCACCCCCATCCACCTCACCAAGGTGCCAGCCCTGTCTGTGTCACCACAGTGCCCGTGGCCAAGGCCACCATCACCATCAGTGCCCTGTCACATCAAGTGTGTGCAGGTGATCCCGTGACCCTGCACTGCTCAGTGCAGGTGGGCTCAGCCCCTGTCACACTCACCTGGCTGCACAATGGGCAGGAGGTGGCCCAGGGTCCCCTCCTGCAGCTCAGGGTCATCGATGTGGGACATTAAGGCACCTACCAGTGCGAGGCCACCAACCAACTGGGACAGGATGGGCACCGCGTGTTCCAGGCACTCAGCCCAGAGCTGGCCCTGGAGGTGACAGCACACACACCCTGGGTCACAGGTGGGATAACACATGGTCACCAGGGAGTGCAGGACCCCTGGGGTGATGGGTGACCCTGATGTGTCCCCTTCTGTTTCTTGCAGTGGCCGCAGGGGTTGGTGGGGCCCTTTTGTTCCTGCTCCTGCTCGTGGATGTCATTGTGGCCTGGCACCGCTGGCACCGTGTGGGTGGGTGATAATGGGGGGACGGGGGTCATGGAGACAGGTGGGAAGGCTCCCAGAGAAGAGGGGCCCTAGGGCGGCACCGATAGCCCCTGACTTGGGAGGGGCTGAGCCCCCAGTGTCCATGGCTCAGAGCCCTTGGAGCTGTTGGAGGGTCCTGCAGGGATGTTGGGGGTTCTATCAGGGGTTCCCCTCCCTGCCAGGTTTGGGGTTCTGGGGACTCAGGGTGTTGGTGCAAGTGGGGTGGGTCAGGGATACTGGGGGGGCATCAGGGATACTGGGGGGGCCTAGGGAGGATTGTGTGTCTGGTGGTGGTTCAGCATTCCCAAGGGTGGATGGGGGCCCCTGGGTCTCCAAAGTCACCCCTCCAGTTTTCCTTTGCAGATGCCAGGAAGCACCAGGAAAGGTGAGGGCAGGCTCCAGCCTTTTACCCAAACCCCCAGCACCTCCCATCCCCTTCCACATATCCCCTTATTCCAATAGGGCCCCCCCAGACCCCCTGGCACCCCTGCTGGAGGATCCTCAGGGGACGTACATGGAGCTGCAAAGGCAACCGTGGGAACCCAGTGACATCTGTGACAATCTACACCAAAAGTTGTGATGCTCTGGGAAGCAGGAGGCACTGGGTGACACTGGGGGTGCTCCCTCCATGGCTCCTGTGGTTGCCCATCCTTCCAAGGGAGGTGGTCATGGGTCAGGGGGAGGCTACACACGGCACCCTGTGCTCCCCATTTCCTCTCCCACTACCCCCAAAGGGCTCCCCCATCCCTTTGCTCGTACCTGCAGGGGCTCCCCAGCCCCATCCAAGTGCCCAAGTACCCTCAGGGACTGCCCCATTCTCTCCCCACAGTGCTTGCAGTACACCCAGGGTTTCCCCATTCCCCCTCCCACTACCCCTGTCCCATCCCACTGTAGAAGGGGGAGTCGGGGAGGATTCTTTCTGAAAGGTTTCTCAAATGAAAATGAAGCACAAACATGGCAATATTATATCTGGGAACTGTTTATTGATAAAGGAGGGTAAGGGTTCTTACTGAAGGGGTAGAGAAGGGAGTAGAAAGGGAAAAGGACAGAGAGAGAAACAGAAGACAGGGACAGCATTAACCCAAGAAGCCCAGGCGCTCTGTGGGCATCAGCTCGGCAGATGGAGTGTGTGTGCTGCAAGCCAGGGCGAGCCCACATGGCTTTTGTGAGTGGCTGGGCGTGATTTCCAAGGACGGCACCTGCGTGTCTCTGGCATTGCGAGCGATGGCTGCAGGGGCTGCTGCGGGCTGGCTGCGGGCTGGTGCTGGGCACTGGTGGCTCTGGGCTGGCTGCCGCGGGCTGGGGCTGCCGTGGGCAGGTGCAGCAGGCTCGGGGCTGTGGACAGCGTGGGAAACGCGGCAGAGGCGGCGGGTGGGTGCAGGCAGCATCCGCTCCATCGGGGAAGCGATGAAGGAACGTCCAGGAGGAGCAGGAATGAGCTGCCTCGGGGAAGCAGCGAAGCAGGGAAGAACGGGTGCAGACAGGGAAGAAGGATCACTGGGAGGAAAAGGTGAGGGGGGGGAGTATCGGTGATATTTTTGCCTGACAACTGGGAGGAATGATGCATCTGACTCCATCTTATCAGAAGGCTAATTAATTACTTTATTATACTATATTATTCTAGATTATATTACATCTAAATTGAATCTGCCAAGCACTCAACTGCACTCCACTGCACACAATCTCATGACTGTCAGCTGACAGTCCTGACACACGCACATCTGGATTCAATTGGTCAGTGAATCAAAACACTCACACCAGAGTCCAATTACCAATTCCCTTCAGGTAAACAATCTTCCACAATGCATTTCACTTGTGAAAAACACAGGAGCAGTAACTGAGATAAGAATTGTTTGGATCATTCTTTGTTTCTCTCACTGCTTCTCCCAGTTTCAGAGAATGTGAATCCCGCAGGGGAGGAGGGCCAAGCTGACCCTCTGAGCAAGCCCCGATCCCTCCAAGAAACCCAA
Source organism: Agelaius phoeniceus (assembly GCF_051311805.1). NCBI lineage: Eukaryota > Metazoa > Chordata > Aves > Passeriformes > Icteridae > Agelaius > Agelaius phoeniceus. The sequence goes on from NC_135295.1 coordinate 6,319,453, forward strand.
ATCAAAACACTCCTGTTGTTTGCTGTCACAGTTTGCTGCTTTTATTTGCCAAGGCTCCTCCCACAGCCCGATTTCCCGGGCATTTTTTCCCAGACATTTTTCCCGGGCATCTGTCCCACCAGCCAGTGCGGGTCACTCACAGCCCAATCACTGAATCTTTCTCTCCCCTGATTCTCTGTTGTGTGAAGCCTCGCCAGGGACAGGGTTCCCAGCACATGGACAACCACATAGTAATTATTCAGTCATGTGTAGCATATGTTAAGACGTAAATAAAATTGAGATTTGTTCCTCTTAACCCCAGTGTGCTTAGTGGCTCTGCAATCCCCCTCCCAGTGCTCCCACTAAGGTGGCTTACTGGTGCCCGTCCCAGTTCCAAGGGGGCACAGGACCTGGTTCCCTGCTCCTGAGACAAAAATGCAGCTCTTTGGTTACATGGGCAGAAATGGTGTTTCTTTGTTCAGCTCTGTCAAGGAAACTGAACAAGGTGGGAACCTCCCTTGGAATGGAAAATACTACCCCAATTTCTTTGAACTATTATAATTTTGAAATTATGGGGTTTTTAGGCAAAGATGTGGGAACAGGAATACAGTTCTTTACTGGTATGTATTGTGAGAAACAAGTAAATGGAAGTTGACTTTTGCTGGATAATATATGAATTGATATTACATTATTGATTATATTGTTGATTAAATATTGTGATGTTGTAGGGACAGTGATGTGTATTGTGGAGTGGCTGATGTTGTTGGGGTGGCCATCCAAGAGTGGGGCCCAGCCATGGCCCAGCCCCACTGCACAGGGATGGCCATTGCCCAGCCCTGCTCTGCCCAGCCCCAGGTGGCAGCCAGCACCTGAGGGTCTCCCCGGCCCCCTTGGCTTTGATTCTGGCAGCTTTAGAGCTGCTGCAGAGGTGAGAATTCTATGAGGGAAAAGGCCTGGCTGTGGTTTGCTCAGCCCTGCAAGAAGCACAAACCCCAAAGGGAGGCCAAGCAGGATCTCTGAGAGGGCCTGTGATGGTTTTCAGAGCAGGGCTGGCTGAAAACTGCCCCTGCAGGGGCAGCTGAGAGGGAACCAGTCTGGAAATGCAGCAACTGATCATCTGTTCCTCTTGCTAAGGGACTAAGAGAGCCCTAGAACTACTGAAATCCCACAACAATCTGCTCAACTAGCTGACCTGCACCATCCTTCTTGAACAAAATCTGCAGCCTTCTGGAACCTCCTGGAAAGAATGTTTGGCCTCAGGCTGTGGCCATCAGATAAGAGGAAAAAGTGTGGAAATATTGAGCAGGGGGTCTGGGCACAGCTCTGGTGGAGCTCTGGGGAGTGACCCTGTCTGCATTCCACATGTCCCCAAAGCTGCTCCATCCCTGCCCTCCTCATCTGAGTGAAAAACTGAGGCTTTACGGGAATTGTGTTTTAAAGCCACCAGAGGTGCTGCTGTGGACCCGAGACCTGCCTGGGGTCGGGTGCTGCCTTCCTTCCATTGGGATCATGGAGAGGGTTTGCGGGTGTTGCGCAGGGCCTGTGCCTGGCCCCGGGACACTGCTACGCTGCCAGTGGGCACTGGGATCCAACCTGCTGCCTTGGTGGCTTCTGCCCGCTGCCGGTGGTAGTGCCGGGACCGATTGGTGGCCGTGAGTTTGCAAAAGGAGCGATTTGCCCTCCTCCCTCCCGCCCGAGGCCGCCATGGCCCCTGAGGGGATGGAGCTGGAGCGGGGCGCCCCCTGCTGGCCGGGAGTGCTCCCTGCAGCGGCCCCTGCTGGCCGCGGTTATAACTGCCACAAAAACCAACAGCGCTGAGCGGGAGGGAAAGTTCTGGGTTTGTGTTGTTTCTTCTGTTCTGGTTTATAATTTTCTTAGTAAGGAGCTGTTATTCCTTTTCCTACAATTTGGCCTTGAAGCTCCATAGTCTTTGAAGTTAAAAAAAGTTTTAGACATGGGTCTTCTTTCCTTTCCAATAACGTTCCCACTTTCCTTGGCAGATATTTCTCATTTAAATGAGTTACCACCTCCTGGTTTCCAGAGTGGATGGGACAGACACCCAGAGAGGAGACAGGGTCAGGGACTTGGCCACCTCATGATCTGCTTTTTAAGCCAGTTGGGCCACCAAGGGCCCTCTCCATAGCTGGCACTTCTGATCACATGGCCACTCAGGAGCTGGCTTTTGCAGAGCTTCAAACTGTCCCCATTGTGCCATGGTTGACAGACTGATGGACAGGTGGAACCCTGTCTCACCAAAAGCAAGGCCTGACTCACCCCTGCCACACAAAGCTGTTCCAAAATGTCTCCAGACATCAAACTTTTCCTGTCTCTGACACCCCACCCTGTGCCATGGCCTGATCCTGACTGCCCTGGAAAAGGGGGAGGCTCTGGAGACCCCACAGGGCCTTTGTGACATCATCATGTAAGGAACACAGCAGAGGAGGGGTTTGGGACAGGGGACAAGAGAATCCAGAGCCTCCTGAAGGCTGCTTTGGCCCTCAGAGCAAGGAAGGTCCAGGGCCCTGCCAGGTTCCTCTGCTGTAGGAAACGTGCTGGTGTTTTGCAGAGATATAGTTAAAAACTACAACTTTTGTGAAAGTTGTAAAGCCGGTATGTTTATTACAGCACTGGACGCTGGACGCATGTGGGAATCGCATGTGGGAATCGCTGGATGCATGTGGGAATCGTTCTTCTAAAATGTCATGCATACTTTTGGGAACTTCAGGTCTTTTTCTATCTTTCTTTCATATACATATGCATACAATTTCACAATAGGTTCATACATATTCATTTTTACAAATTTCGCATGACATTTGCTGCTAGTTCTTCTTTATCAGAAAGAATTCTTAGGTCATGTTGACTTGCTCTCACAGTAATCTCTGTCTCTTTCTATCACTTTTTGTCTCTCTTATCTTTGTCTTTCACTGAGCAACTTCACTGAGCTTAGGTTCTGCAGTCATGCTAAATAGCTATAGTTTCTAACTACAGACTCAACTTAAAAATGTACATTTCACTTAAATCAAAATAGATTTCTACCTTAGAAAATTTTTACTTTGTCTCACTGGGGGAAATATCTGGGGTTTGTTCCTTTTTGGTGGCTTTCCAAGGAAATCGTTCCTTTTTTGACCATTTAGACTCTGCACCTTGTTGCTGTTGCTCTTGGTTTTATTCTCTCTCATTGTTGTTTCAGGAAATTGTTCTTCTCTCAGCTCTTTGGCATCTTTGTACCCCCACGGGGAGGGATTGGGGCAGTTTTTAGTGGCAGCACAGACACGAGTGGGTGCCCATGGGTGGGGACCCCCAGTGCCCCCAGTTCCCCCCAGTGTCACAGCACATTCCCGTAGATGTCACCGGGTTCCCGCGGTCGCCCCTGGGGTCCCCGCAGCTCCACGTTGGTCACCTGGGGATCCTGGAGGGTGGTGGCACGGGGGGACGCTGCGAGAGACACGGGCTGTGGGATCTGGGTGGGGTGACACTGGTGGGTGACGTGTCCCTCTGCGTGTGTCCCCCCCGTACTCACCCCCTGCCCTCTTGGTGACCACGACGTGGGTGTACAGCACCTCCCCCTCCTCTGGGGGGGCCAGGGCATCCGGGGGGGGGCCCTGAGGGAATAAAGGGGATGTGGGGGAGGGAATGGGAGGTCTTGGGGGTTGGGATAAAATAGAAGACTGTGGTTTGAGCCCCCCACTCACCTTTCCTGTTGCTTCCTGGCATCTTCAAAGGAAGGAATGGATGGAAGACTGTGGGGTCCCTGGGCCCTGAAGCCTGTCAGGATTCCTGAACTCCCATGGTACCCCCTAGCATTCCTGAAGCCCCCCAGAAATCATGAACCTCTCCAAACCCCCCGACCAAGTCAGCCTCAGCACCCAAAGCCTGCCAAGGACAGAAAATCCCATCACACCCAGGGCCCCTGAAAGAACTCCCAACATCCCTGCAGGACATTCCAGCACCTCACCATACTCTACAGGACCCCCAGACAAGGTCACAATTTTGGGGCTGTGGGTGTGATGGGATTTTCTGTCCTTGGCTTCCTGGGACCCCCTATCCCCTATTGTCACCTACCCACACGGTGCCACCAGTGCCAGGTCACTATGACAGCCATGAGGAGGAGCAGGAACAAAAGGGCCCCACCAACTCCTGCGGCCACTGCAAGAAACAGAAGGGGACACATCAGGGTCATCCATCCCCCAGGGGTCCTGCACTCCCAGGTGACCCCCACCTGTGTGACCCCACCTGTGACCCAGGGTGAGTGAGAGGTGACCTCGAGGGTCAGCTCTGGGCTGGGCGCACAGAATACGTGGTTCCTGTCAAGCTGGTTGGTGGCCACGCACTGGTAGGTGCCTGAATGTCCCACTTCAACAACATCGAGATCCAGGAGGGACCCTGAGACACTTCCTGCCTGTTGTGCAGCCAGGTGAAGGTGACAGGGGCTGACCCCACCTGCACTGAGCAGTGCAGGGTCACGTTGTCACCTGCACGCACCTGGTGTGACAGGGGACTGAGGGTGATGGTGGCAATGGCAACGGGCACTGTGGGGACAGAGACAGGGCTGGCACTGGGCGAGGTGGGTTGGGGGATGCTGTGGGAAAGGTAACCACCAGCCTGAGGGTCCCACTCACCCAGGATGGTGACATTCAGGGGGTCACTCTCAGCCACACTGTCCCCGTCACTGACCCTGCACCGGTACTGGCCGCTGTCATTGTCCCCAGCGTGGCGCAGCTCCAGGCGGGGGCCGGTGCCAGGCAGTGCCCCCGAGCCCTCCCAGTGCCAGGAGAAGGACAGGGGACCTGTCCCCATGGCCACTGCGCAGTTCAGCACCAGGCTGTCCCCGAGTGCCACCTGTCCCCTGGGGGGCTGTGCTGACAGGGACACCCCCGAGGGCGGGACCCCTGCAGGAGACGGGGACACCAGGGAGCAGTGAGGGACCCAGTGGGTTTGGGGAGGGGCAGGTGAACTCCAGTGAGGGAGAGGGGGCGCAGAGATTGGGGGAAGGGGGCTTAGAAAGGAACCTCGAGGGATGCTGGGGAGGTCAGGGAGGGAACACCTGGAGAGGGAGGTGGGCAACACCAGGAAGGGTATGGGGACCCAGGGAGGGGATGCTGTGACCTGCGGAATGTGCAAAGACCTCAGAGAGGGGTGTAGGGACCCAGGGATGGGTGTGGGGACCCAGTGTGGGATGGAGGGGAACACGAGCCAGGAATGGGGGGACCTTGGGAGAGACCCAGGGCAGCAATGGCAGGACATGGAAACGGTACCAGGGAAGGATGGGGGCACCCATGTAGGGGCTGGGGGTCCCGGGGAGGGACCCAAGAAAGGAGGGTGGGAGCCAGGAAGCGATCCGGGAAAGGTTGGGTACCCCAAAGCAGGCGTCAGGGAGGGCTGGGCGATGCCAGGCAGTGTGGGGGACCCAAGGAGGCTGTGGGGGCTCCCCGTGCCCATCCCCACACTCACTGCGCACCGTGACGCGCAGCCGGGTGCTGCTCTTCTGCACGGCCCCCCCCTTGGCGTGCACCTCACAGCCATAATTCCCCAAGTGGGAGACCCCCACGGTGGGCACCAGCAGCTGCGGGGACCCCTGCGGGCCCCCCACCACCTGCCTGTCCTGGTAGAACACATGCAGGAGGGGGGCTCGGGGCCGCAGGGGGCTGGGGCTGCTGAGGCAGCTGAGAGTCAGGGGGGACCCCTTGGTGAGCTTGGGGGGACCCTCCAGTACCAGCACCATGAAGAGCTCTGGGAAGGAGAGGGGAGGTGAGGAATGTGGCTCTGAGTCCGCTAGCAAGTGGCTTTGGGGTTGTCAAGATATTGGAGTTCCAGCCATGGGAGTACTCACCGTGCACTGTCACTGTCACTGGTGCTGACCGTGACTGCCAGGACCTCACCAAGTCTGCACAGCGGTAGTGGCCGCTGTGGTGCAGCTGCAGGGGGGACAGGGACAGCTCAGTCCTCCTGAGGGACCCCCCAAGATCCTTCTCCTCCTGGTATATTCGTACCCTGCTGAGATGGTTTTCCTGCCAGCACCGGCAGTGCAATGTCACTGTGTCCCCCTCCAGCAGTGCCCGTGCTGGCACCTGCAGCACCAGTGGTTCTGTGGGACAGGAAGGTCACATTTTCACCAACCATTCTGAGGTTGGTGCCCATAGCACCAGGGACATCTGGGTGCTCTGGAGTGCACTGGGGTGCACTGGGATATCCCTGTGTGCAGGGCACAGGCTCTCGCCACACAAGGGGTGTGAGGCCACCCATGGAATGGCGCCCACCCTGACCTCTTAGGGGACAGCCTGATGATTTAAGATCTCCCCTCACCTTCTATGACTGTAATGAGGGGGCTGCGCCTGGTTCCAGGACAGTCACATGTGTAGGTGCCTCTCTCTGTGACACTGAGGCAGTCATGTCCCTGCTGCCCCCAGCGCCGCCCATCCTTGTACCAGGTGGTGGCACCGGCGGTCCCCAAGCCCTGGCAGGTCAGTGTCACCCGGTCCCACAGCACCGCCGGCCTCCAGGGGGGCTCCACCAGGAGCTGGGTGGTCTGGGCACCTGCAGGTGACAGGGGACACCAGCCTGCCAGGGCCAGTGTGGGACTGGGGACAGTGGGGTGAGGCCATGGCATCCCCTGAGGACTCACCAGCAAGGCCAAGGGTCTGGGCTGGAAGGGAGAAAGGACAGGGCTGGGTTGGGTGTGGCACCATGGGGATGGCAGCATCAGGGTACAGGGTGTGGTGGCTGTCCCAAAACTGTCCCAATGGGGACAGCAGTTCTTGTGGGAAAGTGTGTGTGGGTCATCCCAAAAAGATTTGGAGAGGCAGAGGGACATGTCTGTGTCACAGCCACCCGTGCACCATATCCATGTGGCACAGACACCTTGGGAACAGGGACACCGTGGCCACCCCAGGCTGATGGAACAGAACATGGGGACACTGTAGACACCCTGGGCACGATGACACCACAGACACAGCCCATGCTGGTCCAGCTCACCCCCACCAGCTCATGATCCCTTCCCCATGGCCAAATCCTCACTGTTCTTATCCCTGCATCCCAGTTCCCTTGTCCCTATCCCCAGAGCTACCTGAGCCCAAAGGTGCCAGTTCCCAAATTCCTGTCCCCTGTTCCTGTTCCCAAAGCTCCCCTACATCCCCAGTCACACCAAGGTCCACTGTGGGTAACATGGACTGGCACTGCTGGCATTGGGGACCTCAGGGGACCCCACAGCCCCCCTGTGCCCCCTCTCCTCCCCATCCCTGGGGTGTCAGGCCCGTGCCCGGGACACTCACCCCACAGGAGCAGCGCCATCTTCCTGGCCATCCCGGTGTCCCCAGCCATGTGCACTGGCTGTCACTCGCTGCTGTGGCCACCGCTCCCCTGGCTGGCGGCTCATTAGATGAAGGGGAAGGAAGCGAGGTCAGGTCTCAACCTCATGCATAGGTGGCCCTTGATGGGGGAAGGGTGGGGACAGGCTGGGGACACGGGTGGGTGGGAGAAAGTGGTTCGTGGGCTTTCCAGGAGTGGGGGGCGTGGTGGGTTTGGGGAGGCAGAAATGGGGTCACTGGGAAATGGAGGTGCTGAGTAGGGGGATTAACCGGCGATGGGGGTGCCATGGGAATGGGTATTGCCATAGCTGGGGGGTCTTATGGATGGGAGTCCTAGAGGAATGTGGGCTCCAGGGATTTGAGTTCATGGGATGGTGGAATGGTGGGTCCTAGTAGGATTTCAGGGAATGGCATGAACAGGAGAGGGTTCCTTTGGAATGGTGTGCTCGGCCATGGAGATCCTGGGGAATGTCTGTTCTGGGATGGGGGTTGCAGAGAGGGTGGGATATAAGGAATGGGGGTTCCATGTTTTGGTTCCCAGGGGAATGGGGGTGCCAGGGATGGGCAGTGGTTGGGTTGGGCCTTGGGTCGCAGCTCCTTCCCTGGATGCCTCAGATTTTGGGGTGATCCAGAGCCAGCACAGTCCCCACAAGGTGCCGGTGGCCTGGGCATCACCCCAGACAGATTCCAAGGGGCTCTAGGTCTGTGCCCCCCAGCCTCCAGTTCCTTTCCCTGCTCTTCATTTCCATTTCCATTTCCATCATTTTACTCCTCAATTTCACAAGCCCCCAGTTCATGCCTTGATGATCCTGGGTAGCACCTGAGCAGGGAACATGTTGGGGGAAGCCCAGAGTGGGAGAAGCAGGGGTGAGGGGTCTGCTGGGAGGGCAGGGGAGGCTGTGGGGCATGGGGGTGTCCAGCTTTCACACCCCCAACACATTTACTTTCTCTCTCCGGCTGAGGAATGTAGTAAATCCCATGGACCTAGGTAAAGCCGCATGGAGGATCGAACAATAGGAACTGCTGAGACAGCAGAATAAGTTCCTGTCTCTCTGACCCCCGCCCCAAAGCTTATCTCTGTAACCCTATAGGCCACTATACATAACCCTTACTATTGGTAAAATTTGGATTCCCCTTTACCCTATAAAAGGGGCATACTTTAGCCCATTCAACAGAAGAAGAGCTGTCGTTGGAACCTTCAAGGCCTCCTGTTGTAGCGGCGGGAGAGATGCGACACACCATATGCGATGAATAGCAAATCTCGAAGTTTATTGAAACTCTACACATATTTATATTAGTGTTAATGAAGCTTATACATATTGCAAAAGCTGAGCTCATTATTGGTTAAAGCACACTTAGATCAAACACACCTACTTCTATCTCTTAACAATTATTTTGTTTCTATGTGTACATTCTTCTAATTTCTCTACCTTGGGATAGCTACATTTTCTGGCAAGCAATTTTCTCTCCCGTCTTCCCGTTTTAGAGAAGGTCACTGTGACCTTCGTCAGTAATTAAGCACCGGTTGCTCAGTTCTCAGCTTGTTTCTCTTACCCTTATCCATCGGTATCACATCAGAATGTCTTCTCTCAGCTAACTAATTATCCAAAAATCTCTCTACAGCCTCCCTTGCAATATACATCGCTGTGGAACCTCAAGACGCTCCCTTCTCCTCTCTCGCCATCTGCTGCAGCCGCAGCCAAGGGCGCCCTACCTAGCAAGCAAGAGCTGATATCCTAAGAGAGCTTGCAAGCACTAAAGAGCTGATAATCACCAAGCTTGCTAGAGGGTAGCCCCACGGCGATCAATCGGCGTCGAGCTAGCCTAGCTTTTGGGCACCCTGTCTCCCTGAGGACAGGGCTCCCGGGCTATCTTGCACTGCTTGATAATAAGGCCAGAATAGAGGCTTTATTATACGTGGCGACCCGACTCGACGACGCGGCCCCCTCCCCCCCCAGCCTCCCCATTGGAGGCGAAACTCATCGATTGAGCAGCGGATCCCCCGCTCCTCCTGCGAAGAGGCCTCTCCTTTTTAGAAGAAACCTCTCCTCTGGAGGCGTCAGTTCAACACTCAAAATTTACATCTGAACGACAAAAAGTTCCGAGGAGAACTGACGGAAGCAGATGCCTTCACGCAGATTTTTGGACCCCAACTCAACTGAAGAAGTGTAAGTATTAAATTAGCTACTATTGCACGCATTTGTTCTGGGTCCTGAACTCTTTTTTTTTTTTTTCTTTTTTTTTCTCGTTTTTTTTCTGCTGGAAGGGCTAAAATTAACATGGGTACAATTTTTAGCACTTTAAAACTAACTAAAATCGAGAGTGAAATATATTTAATTATCTTAGAAATTTTATCTGCTATCAACTTTTCTTTTTCCAATGTCAAGCTCTCTAAAAATAACCTTGAAAAATTTGTAAGACGGTTTCTTTCGCAATACCCTGAAACTGGATCACTGAAAATTTGTTTTGGGACAAAATTGGGAACAAAATCTATAACTCACAAACTAATCGATTTTTCTGTATCTAAGTATTTACCTTTATTCCATATAATAACTAAAACCATTGAAAAATTTAACCGAGAAAAAATCTTAACGCTAGCAACAGACACTTCCTTTTCAAATGCTAATTACACTGATAAGCATTCTCAGGAACGTAGCTCACATCCGCTAGGTCCTAAAATTCCCCTCGCCTCTGCTTCTCCAGAGGCTACGCTGCCCACCCCAGCCCCCGCCCCCACCTCCCCCCCGTCTGTGGGATCTGCGCCGCCCAACACGCCAGCCCCTGCCCTAACTACAACTGCAGCTATTCTCTCTCCCTCTGGCTTGGCTTACCCCTCGCCTCCGGTCCTGGGGACCCCTCTTCCTGCCCCTTCTGCCCTCCCCACAGCCGCGGACCCTCCCGCCCCCCCCACCCCTGCGCTGGCTCTGTCCACCCCCGCCGCGGACTCCTCCACGCCCCCTCCCGCTCCCCCCACCCTCACGGTGACTCTGACTCCTCCCATCGCAATGTCCCCCACCCCCCCTTCCTCCGCCCCTGCTCCCCCCGCCCCCGCTCCGAGCGGCCAAACCTCTCCCGACGGCTCCCCGACCCCCGCTGCCGCCACTGCCGTGCCCGTGTGTAGCCCCGCTCCTTACCCCTGCACCCTGCCTGCCACAGCAGAGGGTCCCCAATAGGCAATCATGTCTCAGTCCTAGCGCACCACCCCCAGTCCTCCCAGCCCCCCTGCCCCCACCACCTCTCCCCCCACCCCCCCACCCACCCTCAATGCCACCCGAACGGAATCCCAGAGACCCCCCACGGTGCTACCCCCCCCCACCCAGTCCTGCGCATGCTGTGCTGCCATCCCAGCTCCAACAGCGCCTCCCCCTGGCCAGGTTATGCCATGTGTCCCCCCACAGATACCGAAACCCTTGAAAAACACCGCTTCTAAACGCCAAAAAAAGCATAGGACACGGATTGCACCCTCCCCCCAGTCCTCCTCAGAGGAACAGAGCACTTGCAGTGACTCTGATACGATGTACACTGATCCATGGGCTCTTATTAAGATAGAGGTGACTAAGTCTGGTGATTGAGAACTGGCACAGAAAATTAATGCTTTCCCTGTAGAGTATAAACAGGGAAGAAATGGTAGGGAATCCGCTATAAAGACATGGAAGCCAAACTCAAATAAGGAGCTCATGCAATTAAGAAATATAGCCAAAGAACATGGCAGAGGCTCACATATTTTTAGAAATTTCCTAGAAGCTGTATTGTCAGCACATGTCTTACTTCCCCAGGATATAAAAAATATTTCACACTGCCTGCTGACCCCAGCAGGATATATGTTATGGGACAGGCATTGGAAAAGACATTTAAAAACATTATCAGACTCATACTCTGCAGATGCTAATAGAACAAATTTTACAGTAGAACAGCTGGCTGGGGAAGGGGATTTACAGAAACCGGAGGGCCAATTGGAAACTTTGAATAAAGAGGTACTGCAAGCTGTCCCACTTGCAGCAAAATCCTCTTTACTTCTCATGCATGATGAGTCAATGCCAACAATGCATTTTTCTACTATTTAAACAAGGGATAGATGAAAGTTTTATCAAATTTGTGGACAGACTTAGAGATGCTCTGGAGAAACAGATAGAGAGCACAGAGGCAAGGAAGGAACTCTTATGTAAGCTTGCCTTGAGTAACTCAGATGAACGATGCAAAGCCATTTTGAGGTGTGGATACAGACCCTACCACAGAGCAAATGCTGGAATGCTGTACGTCACATGTCCACTGAAAATACAGTGGCCCAAGCAGTTGCTAAGGGTATTGCTGAAGGAGTTTCTGGGGCATATGCAGTAATAGCTTCTAAAGACCAAGCTAAATGCTATCACTGTGGGGATATTGGACATTACATAAAGGACTGCCCAGAAAGGTCACCTCCCCGATACCACCATAACACTTATCAAAGACCCCAGAATCAGCAGCAGTTCTAGCAGCGTCCGGGAAACACCTTGCGCAGTCCAGTGGAGCCCCAGGATGGGACAACAAATCAAAGGCCACCCAGACCCAACCACGCACCATCCCAGGAGGTTCCAGACCACAAGAAGAGGACCCAACACATGGGGCGACCCAGATGGGAACCTGCTGTCAATTGGTAACTGCTCTGTGCATTGACTTTAATAATGAGAATGTTCATCGTGTTCCCACAGGCAAATACGGGCCAAAAGGTGGTCCTTCGCACATTTTAATTACAGGTGACTCTCTTCACAGCCCAAAGAAAATTGTTCCAGAAGTGCAAATGGTGCACCCGGGACAAGAGATTCTCATCCAAGTATACTGCATAGACTTACCATTTTTTCTTTCAAACGGAACTCCAATAGCACAAGCCTTCTTACTCCCAAAGGATCACAGGGAACAGATTCCTCTAAACCCTACAGCTATGTGGGCACAAGTCGTGGGACCATCCAAGCCTACCATCGAGTGCGGCCTTACCTGCAAAGGAGAGAAGACCCACCTACCAGGGATGCTGGACACGGGTGCTGATGTGACCATCATAGCCCGCTCAGAATGGCCAGCACACTGGGATCTACAACCTGTTGAAGGCATGATTTCCGGGATTGGTGGAGCTACGGTATCCATGAGAAGCAAGAACAACATCCTCGTTAAAGGGCCTGAAGGCAAGCTGGCAATCATCCGCCCATTCATGGTAAGGCACAACTATCACCCTTTGGGGCAGAGAAGTTCTATCCCAGTGGGGAGCTTCCCTACATATCCCCACTCAGGATTTCTAACTGGGGTCACTGTGTGGGAGATTAGGGACCGGCCGCAAGACCTTGCGTTGTTACAGGCAGACAGAACCCCTCCCCTTTACTGTTACTTAGCCCCACGTGTTGTTGACCATTAACTCCTGTTCTAAATGACCCTGCCTAACCATTAATAAATGCCAGTTACCGTCCACCACATTGGTGTATGCGTGTGCTTGGTCCATGTGGCAGAGGCGCTGCCACCAAGCCATCCTCGACCTGGGACGCATTGCCCCAAGCGGTGGCAGCAAGTGGTGCCGAAACCCAGGAATGATCCGGGAGGCAGGAATCACCTGGGCGAGCAAACGGCAGCCAGAGCAGCAGGACTGTCTCCGGTGGGGAGGACGCTCCCAGAGGACCAGCAAGAGGGGAGGGTCTTGCACTGAGAATCGGCAAAGGAGTAAGGCTCACGCCAGGAGCTGGCGAAGGAGGAGGTCTCGCATTGAAAACCAGCGAAGGAAAGGATGAAGCCCCTTGCCAAGGTCATTTTTAAAATTCACAGACAGTGGGGCATAGATTGTGAGCTGGGAGATTTTTTCCTTGCAGTGTCGAGGCTCCTGCGCATTGGGGTAATTGGGCAGCCAGAGGATATTTTCCACCCAGAAGTATGGGATGATTGTACCGGGGCCCTAGCGGAGGAGGCTATGTCCTCAGGCTCAGAGTGGAATCTAAAATCATGGGGCAGGGTCATGCAGGCTCTGAAAAAGGTTCAGCAAGTTCAGCAGGAATGGGGAAAGCGGAAGGCCACCCAGGACTGCTTGCAGGAGGGGCCCCAGCTGGGTGTGGGGGTGGCCGCGCAGACTGCGGACGATCATGAGTTTGCCGAGTGTGGGGATTCGCAGCCGCGGGAGCGCTCTTCACGGCTCCTGAGCCCAGGCACCCCGACTATGGGGAAAAAGTGGTCATTTTGGGATGGGCTGCTAGAGGAAGCATGAGGTGCAGCCGTTAGCTTGGAGGAGCGGGGCACCGCCATTGACTCGGAGGCGCGGGGCACTGCCGTTGACTCGGAGTCCAAGGGAGCCTGGGCGGGGCCTCCGCCTCATGCGCCGCAGGGTGACGAGCCCCGGGGGGGGGGTCACCATGGTGGGGGGCCCCCCAGCGGGGCTGGCAGGGTGGCGCACCGGGGTTGAGCCGCCAGGCTCCCAACTGGCTGTGGCCAACAGCCGCCGCCTTCAGCAGCTGCGCCTACACAGGTCTGGCAGGCAGCCTGGCCGGCGCAAGGTGGCCGGACCCTTCCATGGGCTGGTGGTGAGTGGAGCCAGGCAGTGTGGTACTGACATCAGGGCAATGCATCGCACCGGAGAGAAGAGCCGTGTGGGGCAGCGGGAGTCCTGCCCCGCCGCCCTCTGCAGCAGCGGCGGCTGGGCGGTGCTGGGGGTGCTGACAGAGAACGGGCAGCAGCAGCAGCGGCCTGGCGTCCAGGGTGCTGCTGTTATCAAGCACCTCTCTGGCTTTGAAAACACCATCACTTCATCTAGAAAATTTGAAAAGCTTGTTTTGCAGGACTGAATCCTCAGACGCCCCCACGGCCCGTATACCCCGTTTCCTGAAGGCTGCGACAAATCGTCAAGCAGCCGGACAGCAGACCATACCAGGGTTGTGAGGAACTCCGTGACTGAACTAAAAAAGAGGCTGGCACAGAGAAGGACTGGGGGAGAGGCTCAGCAGGAAAGGTTTCAGTCATGGCTCGAAGTTTCAGAGGGATTCAATTGTATAATGGTTTGATTGGTCTTTCATCCTAAAGTTTCCTATTCATAAGGGTATATAAGTGAGGTCCATCAATTAGAGTTTGAACTCTGGCCAAGTTCTAGCTCTACTTGAATGGAATAATTGACAATCAGCCCAGATGTTTTCAGCATCAAGCACCATTCAGCATTTTCAGTACCATATATGACAGCTAAGCCAGTTTTCAAAGGGAGTTTTAAGAAACATGAATCCGGACATGAGTTCTCCAGGTGTCTCTTGTTTTAAGGTTCATCAGCTGTCACAGACTCTGGGATGATAGTTCAGTATTGTAGTGACCAGTAATTGTATGATTTCTGATGTGTTTTTATTATGTGTATTATCGGATTGATTTCTGATTGCTGCCATCTTACATTTCCCTATGACGGAAACAGAGTAGATCGATGTTTTATTTTCACACCGGGACCCATTCTTCAGCATCCTGCTCCATCCAGATGGTGCTCCTCCAGTTGCGTTTTACGTCCCAAGCATCAACAGAGAAAAGCCTCTACAAAAACGCCCTTGTGTCCACCTTGTTAGGCCCTCCTGCAGAAGTGTTCCTAGACTTTGATTTTTGGGCCTTACAGTTTAAACAAGTGTTTAAAACATGTTTTAGTGTTGTTCTTTAAAAACCGGTTAGAAAAAGTTAACATTTTGTTTGTTTGCTTAAGACGAGTTTGTTATGGTTATGTTGCATTGTTAAACTTCAGTACATTTTTACCAGTTACACATGTTTACCAGTTGTCAGTTTTAACCTTTACATTTTCTATGTTTTTAATTAATCATAAGGGGGGGGTGAAATGTGGGAGATTAGGGACCGGCCGCAAGATCTCACGTTGTTACTGGCACACAGAACCCCTCCCCTTTACCATTACTTAGCCCTGCGTGTTGTTGACTGTTAACCCCTGTTATAAATGACCCTGCCTAACCGTTAATAAATGCCAGTTACCGTCCACCACATTGGTGTATGCTTGTGCTTGGCCCATGTGGCAGAGGCGCTGCCACCAAACCATCCTCGACCTGGGACGCCACGCCCCAAGCGGTGGCAACACCACTGAGGCACGCGCACTGCCAGATATGATAGTGGAGCCCTGGAAAATATTAAAAGTAGTCTTTGAAAATATTAGGCCTTGTGTTTTCTCAGATCACTGCACCTGCGTAAGTAGTATGATAAATGATATAATTGTTAGATGTGATGATTGTTTAGTAATTAAATGTAATTATTATATAACCATAAGAAGAATCGTGAGAAACTATGTTGGAAATTTAAAGGGGGCTATGTTTAGCTGAAATATGTGTATACAATAGAACAATATAAGTTTGATAATTATCATGAAAGTTATATAACGATAGAGTATAAAACACGTTCACCTCGAATGTATGGTCGGAATCAGATTTGGGTGGAAATCACCCCAATTCCCAGAGCTCTTGAATAAAAAGCACCACATATAATCGCTCATGTGATTATGTGTTTGTGAACGCTAACATTTTGGTGACCCAGATGGGACCCTGTGGGTGCTGCTGAAGCGAGTTTCGCGACTCTACCACGCTCCAGCCAGCACCGAGGGATTCTCGGGGAGCTCGATTGGCCGCGACCACTTCTGCCGCTCGCAACGTCCCCGGAAGAAAGGTAAGGTGCTTTTTACTTTGGTTTGGGTGCCTGCCAATAAGACGCAGCGAAAGCTACGCTTGGTTGGGCTAAAGGAATTCCTGCTGGTACAAGCCTAGGCGCCGTTCCATAAGACAATCGTGAAAGCGTTGCAGGTTTGGCAATTTGTGGTATATTTGGAATGGAGAAACTTAAAGGGATTTTGGGCGGCAACACCTCTATCCCTCAAAGTTCTCCTTTGGGGTGCTTATTAGCACATTGGAAACAGGGTAATTTTGGGGAAGAATTACATAAAGCTAAGCTGATTGATTATTGTAATACATGGTGGCCAGAATATGCCTTGGAGAATGGTGAAAAATGGCCAAAATATGGTACTCTGCAATATAACACTATTTCGCAGTTAATGGGATGAGGTTCCGTATGTTGATTTGTTTTTCTATTTACAGGGAAAGCCAGAATGGCAGGATGAATGTGGATTAATGATGGTTAAAACGTCTGCAAGCAATAAGTGTGGGGTTTGTGAGGAACGTTGTTTAGAACACTTGGCATTGAAAGAAAGTCTGAGTAGGGAAAATTATACAGATATTGATTTACAGGTAGCTCCAATAGGAACAAGAGAACCTAACCCTATGCCACCTGTTTCATCTGTCCCTATCCCACTGCCTGCTCCTAACCCACCTAATCCGAACCTGTCTCGTCTAATACACCCTTCCCTCTTTATCCTCCTCTCCCATCGTCACCTGATCCCTCTTTCTCGGAAGATGAGCAAAACCTAACTGTGGCAGGAAGGAGAGAGAGAGAATCAACGACCCCAGTAGCCCACAGAACCAGGAGTCGGTCTAACCTTGCCCCAGTTATGGATAGAAAAGACATAGGCAGACAAAAACAGACTGTAATCACCCCCTTACGGCAAGGTGTAGGAGTGGAAGGGCCAGTATTTGTAAAAATTACTTTCTCTCCTGCGGATTTAGTTATTTGGAAACAAACAGCTGGAACTTATAGAGAAAATCCTGATAAAATGGCACGAGTAGTAAAAATTGTTATAAAAACTCAAAATCCTGATTGGGATGACATACAGGTACTATTAGATACTTTAATGGATTCTACTGAGAAAGAGATGGTACTTAAGGCAGCCAAAGAGAGGGCAAGAGAAGATATCAGAAATGGGCTAGTAACAGGGAATTTAGATGTGAATTTCCCAACCGAGGATCCAAATTGGGACACTAATTCATTAACTGATATAAGGAGACTATGGAAATATCAAGAGTGGATCCAAATAGGAGTTCAGAATGCTGTGCCCAAAACTATAAATTGGTCTAAACTATATGAAGTTTGGCAGGAAAAGAAGGAATCTCCCATTGCGTTTTTGGAAAGGCTTAAGGAGGTAGCAAGAAAATATACAGATCTCAAAATGGACACAGAACAAGCAAAGGTTCAGCTTGCGCTCATATTTTTGGGCCAATCACAGGACGACATTCGTAGAAAATTGCAAAAATTAGAAGGGGAAGAACTAAGGAATTTGGATAAGCTACTTGAAGTTGCTTGGAAGGTATACAGCAATCGTGAAAGAGAAACTAGTAAAAGGCAACAGCAGAATCTGTTGGCAGTAATACAAGGAAAAGGGAACCCAAATTTCAGGGGTCGTAACAGGAATAATCAAAATAGGAGACCAGTCATGCAAAGGTTAAGCCTAAATCAATGTGCATATTGCAAGTGGGAGGGGCACTGGAAGCAAGATTGTCCAAGCTTGAATAACCAGTTTCACCAGGACAGTCAGTTCCAGCAGGTTACCAAGGAGATGGTTTTTGGGGAGTATACCAGCTGACTAGACATAGAACCGGTAGAACAAGTTAAGGAACCCGTTATAAATATACAATTAGGGCATAAAGAGGTCAAATTTCTAATAGATACAGGAGCTACTTACTCAGTATTGAATGATTTGCAACGATAAATTGGGGACAAGGAAACAACAATAGTCGGCGCTACAGGGAAAGAGGAAAAACAACCATTCTTGCAACCCCTAGATTTGGGAACAAAGTTATAACACACGACTTCCTATACGTACCTGAGTGTCCTGCTTTTAGGGAGAGATTTGCTAGCAAAACTTGATGCAGTAATAACCTTTGAAAATGGAGAGGTTATAATGAAAATACTTGAATCAAAGACGGGACAGATATTAATGATCAAAGAAAAACCTGTTCCCTCTATCCCTAGGGAGGTAGAAGATGCAGTAATTCCCTCTGTATGGGAGACAGATATACCAGGGAAATCTAAATTGGCACAACCAGTGCATATAGAATTAAAGGAAGGGGCAAGGGCTGTACAAGTCAAACAGTATCCCATAAAACCAGAAGCATGGCAAGGAATAGTAAAGATTATTGAAAAATTCTTGAAATACCAAATTTTAGAAGAATGTGAATCAGAATTTAATACACCAATATTTCCAGTAAAGAAGCCAAATGGTGAATATAGATTAGTGCAGGATTTGAGAGCGATAAATAAGATAACAAAGGACATTTATCCAGTGGTAACAAATCCTTACACATTGCTAACATCCGTAAAAGAGAAATATAAGTGGTTTACTGTAATTGATTTAAAAGATGCCTTTTTCTCCATCCCCCTTGACAAAGAAAGTAGGAAAGTGTTTGCTTTTGAGTGGGAAAACCAGGGAATGGAAGGGAATGGAAGAAAAACCCAGCTCACCTGGACACGACTCCCACAAGGCTACAAGAACTCCCCACCCTATTCGGAAACCAACTGGCAAAGGAGCTGGAGATTTGGACCAAAAATGGGCAAGTACCAAGAGACCAATACCTGTTGTTGCAATATGTTGATGATATACTAATAGCTACAGAAGAAAAGGCAACTTGTATAAAGGTAACCATTGAGATTTTAAATTCACTGGGAATGGGAGGTTACAAAGTATCCAGAGGAAAGGCACAAATTGCCCAACAGACTGTGATTTACCTGGGATGTGAAATTTCACAAGGGCAATGAAAACTAGGCACTAACCGTATCCAAGCCATTTGTGCTATTCCAGAGCCCCAGAATTTACATGAGCTGCGAGTCTTCCTCGGGATGGCAGGATGGTGTCGCCTGTGGATCGTGGACTATGGACTGATTGTGAAGCCCCTCTATGAAGCTCAGAAGACGCAGCCATTCACCCGGGGCAAACCACAGAAGGACGCCTTCCTAAAATTAAAGGAAGCACTGACAACTGCTCCAGCATTAGGGTTACCCGATCTGTCTAAAGATTTTCAGCTGTTTGTACATGAAAGGCTGCGCCTAGCACTCGGAGTCCTGACCCAACATCTGGGAAGCTGGAAAAGGCCGGTGGGCTACTTTTCCAAACAACTTGACAACATAAGTGCCAGCTGGCCTCCATGTCTGCGGGCAGTTGCAGCCACTGTGATGCTGATACAAGAAGCCAGGAAGCTTACTATGGGAAGACACAAAGATGTACCACACATGGTAACCACTGTCTTAGAGCAGAAGGGGGGCCATTGGCTATCCCCAAGCAGGATGATGTCACATTAAAAACAACTAACCTTTTGAATCCAGCTTTGTTCCTAGGTACTACAACTGAAGAAGGCCCATTAGAGCATGACTGTGTGGAGGTAATAGAATACACCTATTCAGCAAGAGAAGACCTGAAAGATGTCCCGCTAGAACAGCCAGAGTGGGAGCTATTTACAGATGGGAGCAGCTTTGTGGAAAATGGAACCAGATACGCTGGGTATGCGGTAACAACAGTCAGTACAGTAGTGGAGGCAAAGGCATTACCACCAAATACATCTGCCCAGAAGGCAGAACTGGTTGCTTTAACCAGGGCACTAGAATTAAGTGAAGGGAAAAAGGTAAATATCTGGACTTACTCAAAATATGCTTTTGGAGTGGTGCATGTACACAGAGCACTGTGGAAAGAAAGAGGATTACTATCTTCTCGAGGTACGCACATTAAACATCAGGATGCAGTCCTGAAATTGATAAAAGCAGTACAAAAACCTGAACAAGTGGCAATTATACACTGTAAAGCACACCAATCAGGAAACTCCAAAATCTGTGAGGGAAATCGAAAGGCAGACTGGGCAGCCTGACAGGTTGCTCAAAGGGTGCAAACAACAATGGCATCGATACCTTTAAAGCTTAATGTATCCCAATTCAATTTGCCTCCAGAACCAAAATATTTAGTAGAAGATGAGAGACTGGCACATTTGCTAAATGCACAAAAGAATTCAGAGGAATGGTATGTGACTGCACAAGGACAAATAGTGGTACCCCCCTTGATAATGACAGAAGTTCTACAAATTAAACATAACGAATGTCACTGGGGAGCAGAGGCATTGGTAAAATTGCTAAAGCAAAGTTTAATTTCAGTACAGATGTTAAGAATGGCAAAATCAGTATTGTCAAAATGTGATAGCTGCTTGAAAAACAACCCAGTGGCTAGGCGACAAGCACAGCTAGGAAGAATTCAGATAGGAATAGAGCCAGGAGACTATTGGCAGGTAGATTTTGTAGAACTGCCAAGAACTCGAGGATACCAATACCTGTTGGTGGGGGTTGACACATTCTTTGGGTGGCCAGAAGCCCTTCCCTGTCGCACAAACCAAGCAAAGGAAACAGTTAAGTGGTTACTACAGGAGATTATTCCCAGGTTCGGGGTACCCCTAGGGGTATCATCAGATAGGGGGCCCCATTTCATAGCTACAGTAGTAAGAGAGGTAAGTAGATTGCTGGGGATAACCTGGGACCTCCACACACCGTGGAGACCCCAGTCGAGTGGACAGGTAGAGAGGATGAATTAGACACTAAAAAGGCAAATCAATAAAATATGCCAAGAAGCCAAATTACAGTGGCCCCAGGCTTTGCCAATAGCACTGTTGAGGATTCCGGATAAAGCCTAGGAGTGGGATGTCAGTCAGTCCTTATGAGATATTGTATGGGAAACCACATGAATCTCCAGAGCCTAACCCTAATGTACACATCACAGGAAAGCAGGAAGTGTATAATTATGTTCTGTCTCTTGGGAAAGTTTTAGTTCGGCTCCGGAGCATCCTCGTGTGGAATAGACTGCTGACTCTCGAGAATCCAGTTCATAACATACATCCAGGAGACAAGGTGTACATCAAGAACTGGAATGAAGAACTGCTGAAAGAAAAGTGGAGTGGACCCCATCAGGTACTACTGACCACCTTTACAGCAGTCAAAGTAGCCGGCGTGGACCCCTGGATTCACTATACCCAAGTGAAGAAAATCCATCCTGGATCACAGACTGTGTAAACTGTGGAACCAACAAGGCTGCAGATAAGATGTGTTTAATCACTTTGAGAATGCTATCAGTAATTGTGCTAATGTTATAGTCATTAATGTCTTTGGGATGTGGAATGCAAAATGATCAACTAACTTCTCTTCATTCTAGACTGAAGAGAGAGGTACAAGCAGAAACACAGGTGATAAAGGTTTCTAATGCAGTTCGGGCTGAGAATGTAATGATCGGATTAGTCAAAGATTTTGCCAAAATGCAAAACACCAGTAGAATAACTGCCTGTCTGCCAATACCAAAGGCAGCAGGAGACCCAGTAAATTGGGGAATCATAACATCAAAATTACCTGAAATACAAAAGAACAAAACAATTACATGTAAACAGGTACCCGAATCGAGGCAAGTAATCAAGGAAACTTGGGAGAAAATAGGAACATGGATGAGACCCATGGACCAGAAAGACTGTATTCTAAGTGATGGCACACTAGGAACCTCTATGGGAGAATCAGGAGGCATCACACAATGGCAATGCTATTTACCACACTATAAAACGATTATAGAAAATGTTACAGAAACTACTCTGGTATGGAAGTGTGAGGCCAAGGATCAGAAAAATCAGATAGAGCCTTGGGACAGTGCATGGTCTGTGAGTATTCTTCAAAGATTCCAATATATAGCAAACACCCCTTGGTGTATTTAAGTGAGAAGGCCCCGAGAATGAAACAGATCCAGCAATAACGAACACTGCCACCAGTAGCAGAACGAGGGCAGACAAAGTAAGTTGGTGGGCATGTAATAAAACTTATGACTGCACTTCTGATGATATAGAGATAAAACAGATGCCACCCCTGGCAATAGCCCTACAAATTGGTTGTGCTTGCAGAGGGATCAAACGTAAACAAGGCAGAGTGAATTATAAAGCAGTTATAGGATGTACCAGAATTACAATCCGAGGTCCAGGACAATTTGTATGGGCAGCAAGCAATGGTACCTGGACAACACATCTGCCTGTAGACAGGAAAGTAAAGGAAATTACTTTGGGCCTTCCAACCTTATGTCCACTTTGGAAAAAGTCCCCATTTAATGGAAAACATGAACTTCTGCAGATAAGAGCAAGACGGGAAGTTCTAGACAATGAAAATCCAGATGACACCTGGCAAGAACCCTCTAGTGGAGTGAAATTTGGGTGGGCCCTAGAGTCATTACTTGGTCCTATAGCAAACTATCAGAGTAGGGAGATGCTGTACAAACTTACAGGTCAGGTAGATAGACTGGCAAGAGTCACCCGGGAAGGATTTAAAGAATTAAACATACAATTACAAGCCGCCACAAAAATGACTTTACAAAATCGATTAGCCTTAGATTTGTTACTCCTGAAAGAGCATGGAGTATGTGGATTTTTAAAGGGACAAGTTGATCATTGCTGCGTTCATATCCCAAATGTAACTGCAGATGTAGAATATGACATCAATCAGTTGAAACAAATAGAGCATGAAGCACAAGAAGAGCAAAAGGACTTGACTACAAGCTGGCTAGGAAAAATCTTTAAAGTGTTAGGATGGAATGTAAGTTCATGGATTAAATCTATCATTGAGAGTGTGATAATCCTACTAATTGTATTCTTAGCAATTTGGTTAGTTTACAGCATCTTAAAGGGAGAGATACAGAAGAAAACGTCCTGGAACCAGAAAATAATAAAGGCCCTGACTCGAGATCCATGCCCACCATCTACTGGTTCTCCAGTTCGTGATAGCATCCACATCAACCATGGATTTGAAGAATGTCAAGTATAAATTGAGGAATAAAGGACTGTATCAAGTGAAAATATTTACACCTATATGAAGTGAAAATGCTTTCAAAGGGGGGAATGATAGTGGAGCCCTGGAAAATGTTAAAAATAGTCTTTGACAATATTAGGCCTTGTGTTTTCTCAGATCACTGCACCTGCGTAAACAGTATGATAAATGATATAATTGTTAGATGTGATGATTGTTTAGTAATTAAATGTAATTATTATATAACCATAAGATGATTCATGAGAAACTATGTTGGAAATTTAAAGGGGGCCTATGTTTAGCTGAAATATGTGTATACAATAGAACAATATAAGTTTGATAATTATCATGAAAGTTATATAACGATAGAGTATAAAACACGTTCACCTCGAATGTATGGTCGGAATCAGATTTGGGTGGAAATCACCCCGATTCCCAGAGCTCTTGAATAAAAAGCACCGCATATAATCGCTTATGTGATTATGTGTTTTTGAATGCTAACAGATACACCTCGTCTCACCTGAAAACGCCACAAGCCAAACTGGATTGAAGAGTGGCCCCTCTCTAAAGCCAAGCTGTGCGCCCTAAACATCTTCATGGAAGAACAGCTCGCAAAAGGCCACATAGTAGAGTCTGACAGCCCTTGGAACTGTCCAGTCTTCATTCTACCAAAGCCTGGAACAAATAGGTGGAGGCTCCTCCACAACCTTTGCAGAATCAATGAGGTCATCGAGGACATGGGCCATCTCCAGCCTGGCCTGCCCTCCCCATCAATGCTGCCTACAGACTGGACACTTGCTATCATAGACATTAAGGACTGTTTCTTCAGCATTCCTCTACACCCTGAGGATGCTCCACAGTTTGCTTTCTCCGTTCCCTCTCTTAACAAAGAGGCTCCGCTCAAAAGATATCATTGGTGTTACCTTCCTCAAGGCCTGAAAAACAGTTCCACTATTTGCCAGTGGTACATGGCTCACATCCTGTCTCCCGTTCGGAAATTTTTTCCAGACAGTATCATCCACCACTATATGGATGATATCCTTGTGTGTGCTTCAGATAAAGCTTACTTGGACAAAATGGTTAAAAAGACTATTGAAACCATAGAAAAGGCAGGAATGGAGATTCGTGAGGATAAAATCCAGTACACCAAGCCATGGACTTACCTTGGAGTCCAGATCTGGGAAAGAACCATCGTACCTCAGCAGCTCACCATATTTGACGACCCAAAAACCCTCAGGGACTTACACAGCCTTTGCGGATCCATCAACTGGGTACGTCCACTGCTAGGAATTACAACAGAGGACCTTGCTCCCCTGTTCAATCTTCTTCATGGGCATAAAGACCTGGACTCTCCCTGCACTCTCACAGAAGAAGCCAGAGGTGCCATCACCAATGTCCAGAAAGCCCTGTCTTCACACAAAGCCCATCGCTTTGAGCCCAGCCTGCCTTTCCAGTTCATCATCCTGGGAAAAGCACCTCAATTCCATGGACTGATTTTCCAATGGGACTTCCAGCTTCGAGACCCTCTGTTGATACTGGAATGGGTCTTTACAAATAGCCAGCCTACAAAGACACTTACCACCTACCAGGAGGTCATAGCACATTTAATAAAAAAGGCTAGAACTCGCCTCCACTCTCTTTCAGGATGTGAGTTCACATGCATATACTTGCCAATAACCCTTACAGACTTGGAGCATTTGATCCAGACCAATGAGAGCCTCCAGTTTGCCCTAGATAGCTATACGGGCCAAACTTCAGTTAAGATCCCAAAACACAAACTTTTTAACCCTGATGTAACCTTCCATTTGATTCCAAAATGAATCCAAAGTAGAAAACCTCTCAAAGCTCTAATCATCTTTACAGATGGCTCAGGGTCTTCCCACAAGTCAGTGATTACATGGAAAGACCCCCAAACACAAGATTGGCACTCTGACATACAAATAGTGGAGGGATCTCCACAGTTTGCAGAATTGGCAGCTGTTGTCAGAGCCTTTGAAAAATTTAAAAACAAACCTTTTTATCTGGTCACAGATTCAGCTTATGTTGCTGGGATAGCTTTGAGAGCAGAACATGCTCTTCTCAAAGAGGTCTCTAATCCAAAGTTGTACCAACTGCTCTCTAAATTAATACACCTGATGTCCCCCAGAAGCAACCTTACCACATAATGCATGTGAGGTCACACACTGACCTCCCAGGTTTTGTTGCAGAAGGTAACAGGAAAGAGGATGTATTAGCAATGGCAGCAGAAACTGCCAATGTTCCTAACATCTTTGCTCAGGCAAAGTTGTCACATGCACATGAAATGTATATTTCATCAAAATATACCTGCGCTTATGAGAATGTTTAAGCTCTCAAAGGATCAGGCAAAGGCTATTGTTGCTACATGTCCAAACTGTCAAAACTATCAGATACCATCTATGGGGATGGGAGTCAATCCCCGAGGTCTGAATAGCTGCCAGCTGTGGCAGACAGATGTAACTCACTTTGCACATTTTGGAAGGTCAAAATACATGCATGTATGGGTCGACACATCTTCGGAAGCAGTATTTGCATCATCACATGCAGGAGAAAATACCATGCACACAATAAAACACTTTCTCCTTGCCTTTGCTGCCCTGGGTGTACCAAAGGAGATTAAAACAGATAATGGACCAGCCTACACTTCCCGCAAGTTAAAGGAGTTCTTCAATGAATAGGGAATAGCACACAAGACCGGCATACCTGCAAGCCCCACAGGACAATCCATTGTGGAAATGACACATCAAACCCTCAAAAGAGTCCTCAATCACCAGAACAGAGACACGAGAATCACATCTCCAGTGGAAAGACTTTGCAATGCTCTCTATGTCATCAGCTTCCTGAGCTGTACAGCATCAGAGCCTGACCCCCCAATACTTCGCCACTTTGTAAATACCACCAAAGCAAAGCTTACTGAGAAACCACCGGTGCTCGTGAAGGACCCTGAAACACACCAAATTTCTGGGCCTCACCAATTGATTACCTGGGGTAGAGGATATGCGTGCATACTACTACCATCCAGTCCGAGGTGGTACCCAGGAAAAAACATAAAGCCATACCTAGGCACCGCGAACATGACCCCTGCAAACGGGGACAAGAACTCTCCTGAGGCAAACACAAGACCACCTCAAAACCAAACCAGCTCTGCCTGGAGACGAAGACGTTGCCAAATACCCACAAACACAAGAACAGACTGCCCCATTACAAGACAGCAGACAAAACTGAAAGCTACATAACATTCTGCTGCATCAAGCCACAGATAGCCTTAACACAAAAGTGTTCTCTGAATTATGTGTTGTTACACCTTTTTTTGTATTTCAAAAAACCCTATTATTCTCTCTTCCTAACCTTTTAAAACCCCTTAACCTTCTACCCACTCCTCCTCCCTTAGTGTAGCTTAGAAATTAAAAGAAAAGGGGGGGAGGAGGGGAACACAGAAAAGAACAAGGGAGAAAACCCTCTCATCAGAAAGATAACAAATTCTGCTTATATTCCATATCAGAAGCCCTATTCCTGCCCAAAGATGAAAAATATCTCCATTGCTGCTGTCCTCACTGCTGCCTGGATGTTCTTCCCCGTACCGCGTGCCTTCGGCTGGATTAGCCCACCGCCTAGCCATAATGTTTGGATAACCTTAGCAAAAACATTGAAACAAGGCAACATGTGCTTGTCCATAGGAAGCATTGATAATCCACTTTCCACATGTCTAGGAGGAATTCCCTTTGTAGCAGATGACTGGACCATCTATAACTCAAAGCTCCTCCACACCACAGGTAAGAGACCCAATGTGGCTGATACTTGGGATGAGTGGATGAAAATGCTGCCTGATGCTCGAGAGGAACCCCAAGAATTAGATCTGTTGGGATCCTCCAAGCACGCTAAATTTTACTTTTGATGTCCAAAAAATAATTGGCCAGAAATTGACCAGAACAAAAACACATATCAAAAAGATATATCACCAATTAACAAAGCCTATAACTCTCACTACAATTAATCTGTGGTTCTCTGGCTAATATAAACCCAGATCCAGCTTGCTCAGGACTAAAGCCCACACGGAATTGCATAGACGGAAGATAAAAGACGAGAAGCGTTCTTTGCCACGTGGAGACGAGTATCCAGTTTATTAGCTTGAGACAGGACACTTCTGGTGGCAGCAACCACCCAGGTAGCAAAGAGGCAGAACCACACCTGCCATAGGGTTTTATGCCCCAGGTGATGGGGGCGGGAAAAGAGGATCGTGGCCAATGGGATAACATAGGGGAGGGGCGAGGGGAGGGACCATCTGTGGGACCGACCACTAAGGGAGGGGGTGGTATGGGGACAAACCATGTGATGAGAAAGGGGGAATAAATGGTCCACGTGACCTGATATACCCAGTACAATTTTCCCATCACCAGGGTAAAAACACCAACTAAATAAGCTATTTAGTGCAATACAACACCTCCACCTTTTCTGTTAACTAAAAGCAAAAGGAAATGTGTCGGACTATTTCTGCTGCTGATTATGAATTTGTCCACCACTCATGGTTTGCAGGCCTGTCAATTTGCTTTAGTCCCACAAACTCTGAGCGGTTGACTTCTGCGGTACTGGAGATCAAACTGTTGATAGCCTTTAAAAGTATGCAACACAGAATCCCGAATGCTAACATGACTAGGAAAAGAACAACAAAAAACAACAAAATTGTCCTAATTATAGAGGTCCACCACCCCGAGAGTCCCCAGTCCTTGAACAGTCCGCTGAACCAGTCCACAGATTCCTGCTTGACTCGTTTGATCAGACTTTTCACTTCTTGGAGAGCTGTGTGGACGTTGGGTGCTTTTGATGTTAGGTTCAGGCAGCACAGTCCTTTAAATTCCTGGCACTCGTGTCCATGCAGCAGCAGGAGGAAATCTATGGCTGCACGATTTTGGAGTGTGGCCTGCCTGGTAATCTCCTTGTCTTCTAGGAGGGAGCTGATGGCCGTGGATGTCAAGTTTGTCTGTTTGACTACCCAGCACTCTAGGTGGCCCAATTCACTTAGAGCTTTGGCTGCTCCAACCCATGGAAGGAACAGGGATACAGCAACTCTTTTTGACTTGGCCTAATGGAAGATGTCTGCATCACAATTTGGGTCCAAATTGTCAAAGCTTCTCTTATGAATTTTGCTGACCGAGTCGTTCTTATGAGTCCACCCGCTAATCATGGTTTGGTTGGGTGCCAACAGGGACAACCGCCCGATGGTACATGGCCCTCCTAAAAGCCGAGAAGGGATTCCTGCCCATGCCCAATCCTGACAAATTAAAAGCAAACCTTTGGGGGGCTCTTGGGACGTGAATGGTCTGGATTGTCTGCTGCAACATGGCTTAAAACCTTGCACCACCTTTTGGCACCTTTGCTGGATTCCAACTGCAGGAAAACAAGGTTCAGAGGATGCCACCTTGGAATTACCTGGGCTTGCAAATCACTGTGCAGACCATTGTTCTGCAGAAATTGGAAATTAAGACTGATCCCAAACCCCTAGCAGATCTCCATTCCTTGTGTGGGTCTTTGAACTGGGTCAGGCCTTGGCTGGGTCTCACCAACAGGGACCTAGCTCCCCTTCTCAATCTACTGAAGGGAAAGAGAGAGCTAGCCTCTCCCAGGGAAGTGACCCCAGAGGCAAAAACCACCCTCCAAAAAGTGCAGAAGGCTTTGGCCAAGAGGCAGGCTCATCATTATAAGCCCGAGCTGCCTTTCAAATTCGTTGTTTTGGGGAAGTTACCAGACTGGGTCATTTTTCAGCCACGTTACCTTGTGGGCGAGGCGCTTGACAGTGGCCGCTTCTAAACATCCTGGGGTGTTTTAGGGATGACCAATTTGACCTCCCACTGGGACATGGTGTCTCTACCCACAAGGGAGCTTTGTAATTAGTAACAAATGGGCGGACACTGGCAAATTTTCCATCTGGTCCCTCAATTTGCACAATGCTCTTTGATATCTTTGCCAATGTGAATCCTCCTACACCTTGGATTTGACCAGCCACGAGCTGCAAATCCCAATGTGACGGCCACAACCTTTCAGGTATGATTGTCACATCTGCCCCTGTGTCAAGCAACCCTTCCACATGGAAATGTTCTGTTCCACGCATTAGGTTGCATCCCATAATGGGTTTGTCCTCGCCAACCACTTCTGCCCAGTATACACCTGGTGCCTTATCATCTACTGAAATTTCTGCTGGAACAGGAATGGCCTGGGCGATGATTTGCCCCTTGGCCAAAAAGAAGGGTGGCTGTGGACAGGGCACCAGGAGAATGAGGTTAGCTATGTCCCCTTTGATGGTCATGGGAGCCACCTCAATCTCCATGAGTGTGTGTGCAGTATCTGCAATAACAAAGTACTCACAGTCCAATCTTGTGCAATCTTTTGTCAAGCTCTGCAAGTCCTCTGGCAGGTCCACTCCAAGGACCATCCACTGGGTAGACCTGAAAGCAAAAGCTTTGGTGGTCACAAGCTTGAAACGCTTGTTAGACCACCAGATTTTATCCTGTAAATGGTTATTTTGTGTTCCCGCACCACGCTACCCTTCCTCCCCCTGTTCTCTTTTGAGGGAGGTTTCCCCTTCAGGGAAGCCCGCTGCATTTATGTCGTGGTGCCAGGGTGGGCACTAGCATCAGGGTTTTTTGGTGTGAAGGGTGTCTTTTGTTGCTGGGTTTGGGGGCAGTCCTGGGCAAAGTGTCCTGGTTTTTTGCATATGAAGCAAATGACATGTTGAAGTTGTTCTGGTGACATCTGTTGCCTCCTCACTCCTGGAGATACAGCTGCCACCATCTCTGGGTTTGTCAGCCTTGACCACACCTCCCGTGCAGCAAAAATTTCCGCCTTCCTAGCACAGGCTTCCATCATCTCTGCCAGTGTAGGTGGGGGGTTGAGAGGCAGTCCCAGGAGCACCCTGCTGCAGACTTCATTGGCATTCCTCTGTGCCATCTCTTTCACTATCTCCATCTGTGTCTTGGGATCCAGTACTTGTCTCTCAACCTGTGCACGGAGCCGGTCAACAAACTGCAAGAAACTTTCTGAAGGAGACTGTTTAATGTCAAGGAAACTACCACTAGCTTCAGCAGTTGGTAGCTGGTTAAAAGCCTTATCTGCAGCATATGAAATCTTATCTAGAATGAATTTGGACAACACCCAAGCTTGGTCCTCAGGCTTAGCCCACTCCCCCTCACCACACAGATGTTCATAAGTAATGTTACTATTCTCTAAATCTTTGGCACCCTGAGGGGTGTGCTTAAGTTCTTCTACGAGATCTCTGAGAGATCTCTTCCAGGAGCTTTCCCATAGATCGAACTCTGACCGGGTAAGCAGGCACTGGAAAAGGTCTACAATGTCAGCAGGAACAAATTCAAGGGATGTTAATGTAGCTCTCATCACGCTTCTAAAAATTTCACTATTTCTCCCAAATTCTAATTGACTTTTACATAACTCACGCTTTGAGTGATATGAGAAGGGCTGGTAGGATCTAGGACCAGCCCTACCACCTGTGTATTGAACAGGGGCTACCAAGGGGATGACTTCTTCCTCCCTGTTTTGGACTCCAGGATTTCTACCTTCAGCCTCACCCCTGTGGGACCCGGCAGGGGGACCACCCCCTCCCTCAGCCCCACTGCCTTGGGAACAGGGAAGGGGACCACCCCCTCACCCAGCCGCACTGCCATGGGAAGCAGGCAGGGAAACACCCTTCACCCTACCCCCATGGAGAGTGGGAGGGGATACACCCCCTGCCTCTGCCCCCCCCCCCCCCCCCAACCCCAGTGCCATGGTAACTGGGAGGAGGGACATCCCCTCCCCCTGCGCGACCCCCGTGGGAACCGGGCAGGGGCCCACGCCCCCAGCCCTCGGCCCCACCCCCCAGCCCTTGACCCCAGCCCCCAGCCCTTGACCCCAGCCCTCGGCCCCACCCTCTTGGGACCCGGGCAAGGGGCGTGGGGAACAGGCAAGGGGGCGGGGCAACCATGGGAACCAGGGGCGGGGTTACAGGATGATGTAATGGGGGGCAGGGACATGAAGGGAGGGGGAGGAGCGTCCAAGGGAAGGAAGGGGTTGTGGGACCGGAAGGGGTTGGGGGAGGCGATAGGTGGGCGAAAGGGATTGTGGGGAGAAGAAGAGTAGGGAGAGGGCTGAAACACGTGGATTCCGCCATTTTGGGCTCCGGCCATGCAGTTACCAGGATCATGAATGCCAACCATGTGGTCGCAGCCATTTTGGGAATGGGGGGGGCGGGGGGTTAGAACTGGACTTCGGGGTAACAGGAACTAGGTTAGAGGGGTGCAGGGAAGGTGCTCTGTCAGCCTGCGCACAACTGCCAGGGTACTGGGAGAGAGGTGGGGGTCCAGGGGAGGAGTTGTAGTGCCAGGTACCCTGAAATTACCAGGAAGCTTTGCTTATCTCTCTCAGTTCAGGGGCAGAGGGTTTTGGGAGAGGGGTAGGAGAAGCCGCAGGAGGGGAGATTTGCCCTGGCTGTCCTTTCAAATCCTCTTTAGCACTTCTTTTCGAATCACCGGGAACACAGGGAAAAATTGAGACACCGTCCCATCTCCCTGTTCCACTTTAGCTGTTAACAAGGCTCCAATTTTATCCCAGGCAGAGACAGAATTAACATTCTGCTGGGTAAACTGAGGGAAATGAAAAGATATCCAGCGAACAAACCATTTCAAAACTGCTTTGGAAACCATAACGTTTCCACTTCTTAGGGTTTCTAAAATTAGGGTACAGACGCTCCTCTGTGCCGCAGAAAACTTAGCACTTCGCACCCATATCTGCTTCCTGCAACACGTAAATCTACCTTCTTTACAGTGAGCACAAACAAAACCGAAAGCACTGAGTCTACAGCCAATCCGGGAAAATCCGGGCAGCCTCTTCCCCGCCCCTTCTCCCCGGGGGCGAAACAAGCTGCTTGCGTAAGACGGCGCGGCTTTTAAAACGCCGAACAACAGCTGCCGGCACCCCCCCACCACGTGGATGCCGCGTGGGCGCCTGGAGTGGGTCCGCGCCGCCTGACTGGTCCTGCCGCTGCCCAGGCACGTCCGCTCCTGGTAAAAAGACAAAGCGCACTCTGCCTCCGCCCGCGCTGCTGCAGCGCCGGAACCCGCGCTCAGCACCTGTTTAGCGCGAAACCCGCCCGCGCCGCGAAATCGCGCCGCCCGCCATGGTGCCGCCCTTCCCTGGGGCCTGCGCGCCGCGGGAACATGCCGCTGGAACCACGCAAGCCCCGAAACAGCGCACAGGGACCGCCGGAGCGCCAGAGCCGCCCCGCCCGCGCTGCCGCGAGGAAAACGCAAACCGTCTTCAGGACCGGAGTTTTTCCTGCACCGGGAGCTAACCCTCACCCTCTGAGGGCCCCCCCCGGGGTCCCCCTAAGACGCACGGGGAATCCTCACCCCACTTGGGAACTTGGCTGGCTGGGACAAGGCCAAACCTTTACGTGCAGTGGGGTTTTATCCCCCAGGGAAAGGGGGATAAAACCCCACTGCACGTAAAGGTTTGGGGAAAGAGGATCGTGGCCAATGGGATGCCATTGGGGAGGGGCGAGGGGAGGGTTATCCATGGGGCAGACCACCAGGCGTGTAGAAAGGAGTGCATGGGGAGAAACCATGTGATGAGGAAGGGGGAATAATCTACATGACATACCACACTTAGTACAAAATTCCCGTTACCCAGTGCAGAACAACTACTAAATAAACTATTTAGTGCAATGCAACAATTTGTCAGCCTTTTACCCTAATCCCTGTGTAGAATATATAATTTAGTGTAATAAATATATTATTGTTTAGACTCTCTCAAAGTATCAAGATAGAGACAATGTGCTGTGTATTACAACCTTAACTGTTGCATAAGTAGCTTATGCCTTTATTTGTGTAACTAAGTGACAATGGTGAGAGTAACGAATTTTGTGAAATAGCTAATGTTGATTTAATGTACTGGTGGAGTATCTCATCTGTATGAGAAGAAAACATTGAAAAGTAGCAAGTAAATAAACATCAAAAGAAAGAATGCAAAGAAGAGTTTACCACTGACCCTTCAGTTATCAAGAACTGTCAGACCACAGAATGGGGGGGACCTTGTGAGAACATAAAATATATAAATTTAATCTGCAGAAGTGCATGTACTTTATGACAATGAATCAAGGGTCAAACCAAGCTAAAGATATTTCAGAACATGTGAACTGGAAAGAATGTTTGAATATGTATAAGCCTCCTGAGTATGTATTTAACCAATACAATGAAAAGGTATATAAGACGAATTGTTGTAGTTAACTGAGTGCCTCTAGAAGTTGCCAAGCACCCAGCACGCTGTTTACTGTCCCTTTTATTCATTATTAAACATTTAAAAATTTTTAAGAGTGAGCCTTGTTTCTCACACAGTTTAATCAAAAAAGCATCATTTTGGATACAATAAGAGGGAAAAATGTCATGTGTTTCACTGGCACTGGGAGAGGGAATGAGGAGTCCCACGCGGTGATGTGAAGAAGAAAGTACCGTTTAGGGGTAGTGATGCCCTCAGTGCCCCCAGTGCCCCCCAGTGTCACAGCACATTCTCAAAATCATGGGGGTCCCGCTGTCCCTCGTAGGGTCCCAACAGCTCTGCGTTGGTCACTTGTGGATCCTAAGGTGGGGCAGGGCTAGGGGCCACCCGTGGGGGCCCTGAGAGTGACACCAGTTGTGGGGACCTGGGTGGAGGGTGACACCCGTGGGTGACATGTCCCAGTGTAACCCACTGTACTCATGCCCTGCCCACTCGGTGTCCACAACATGGGGGTCCAGCACTTCCCCCTCCACGGGGACGTCCTGTGGGGATAAGGGGGGTCTGGGTGGTGTCTGGGGAGGGGGAAAGTGGAGTCCCAGCCTGAGCCCCCCACTCACCTGTCCTGGAGCTTTCTGGTGACTGCAAGGAAAAGGGGAAAGGGTGACTGTGGGGATACCGGGACCCCTGAACCTTCCTGGGACCTTGGCAGCTCCAACCACCCATGGGACCCCCAAATCACCACTGCAGAACCGATTCCCAATGGACCTCTGATTCACCCTGGACACTCTGATCACCCCTGATCCCCCCAGAACTTCTGCATCATCACAGTGTCCCCAGTCCCCCTGGTGCCTCCAACCCTCTTTGTCCCCAGAACCCCAAGCCTGGCAGGGAGGGGCACCTCCAAACCACCAAGGACCCAAAAAGATCCTCCAACATCCCTGCACAGCCCTCCAGGAGCTCCCCAAACCCTCCAGGAGCTCCCAGTGCCACCCTGATGTTCCTCAAAGCCCACCCAGCTATGACCCTGGAGCCCAACTCAGACCCTCCAAATTCCCTTGACATGCCCAAGACCTCCAGCCAAAGGTCACTGCAGGCTCAGTGTCCCCCAGCTCAGGGGCTCTGGGTGCTGCCGATCTCTGCCCCCACTCTGGGGCTTCCCCTCACTCCAGGACCCCCATCCTCCCCCCTCATTGTCACCGACCCCAGCGGTGCCACCAGTGACAGCCCCCAATGACAGCCAGGAGCAGGAGCAGGAAAAGGAGGGTCCTGCCGACATTCACAGCCACTGCTGGGGACAGAGGGGAAACACTGAGGTGACCCTGGACCATGGGGGTCCTGAACACCCTCGTGACCCCGTGTGACCTCACCTGTGACCCAGGCTGAGCGAGGTGTCACCTCCAGGGCCAGCTCAAGGCTGAGTGCCTGGAACATGCGGTGCCCATCCTGTCCCAGCTGGTTGGTGGCCACGCACTGGTAGGTGCCTGAATGTCCCACATCATGTCCCCTGGGCTACCTCCTGCCCATTGTGCAGCCAGGTGAAGGTGACAGGGCTGAGCCCACCTGCACTGAGCAGTGCAGGGTCACTGGGTCACCTGCACGCACCTGGTGTGACAGGGGACCAGGGGTGATGGTGGCATTGGCCACGGGCACTGTGGGGACACAGACAGGGCTGGCACATGGTGAGATGGGATGGGGGTTCTGTGGGTGGGGTCACCCTCAGCCCGAGGATCCTACTCACCCAGGACGGTGACATTCAGGGGGTCACTCTCGGCCACGCTGTCCCCGTCACTGACCTGGCACCGGTACTGGCCGCTGTCATTGTCCCCAACATGGCACAGCTCCAGGTGGGGGCCGGTGCCCAGCAGTGCTCCCCAAGCCCTCCCGGTGCCAGGAGAAGGACAGGGGACCTGTCTCCACAACCACTGTGCTGCCCAGCACCAGGCGGTCCCCGAGGGCCACCTGTCCGCAGGGGGGCTGTGCTGACAGGGACACCCCTGCGACTGGGTACCCCTGTGGGAGGGGGAGAAATGGGAGGGGACAGTGAGGGACCCGAGGGGACTGGGGAGTGGCAGGAGGACCCTAGTGAGGGAGAGGGGGCGCAGAGATTGGAGGGAGCTTGGAAAGGAACCCCACAGAGGACGGGGAATTCAAGGAGGGGACTCCTGGAGAGGGAGGGGGGCGACCCAAGGACGGGGCCCCGGGAGTCACAGAGGAAATGGTGGGACCTGGGGAACTTGCAGGGCTCTCAGAGAGAGGTGGAGGGACCCAGGGAGGGATGAGAGGACCTCTTGAGGGATGGGGCGACACGAGCCAGGAATGGAGGACCTGGGGAGGAATCTGGGTCAGCGATGGAAGGACACGGAAAAGGTGTCAGGGAAGGATGGGGGTGCCCATGTATGGCTGGGGGATCCAGGGAGGGACCTGAGAAAGGAGGAGGGGAGCCAGGGAGGGATCCAGGAAAGGTTGGGGCCACAGGGCAGGTGTCAGGAAGGACTGGGGGTCCCCATGCAGGGCTGGGGGAGGTGGGGAGGCTGTGGGGGCTCCCCGTGCCCATCCCCGCACTCACTGCGCACCGTGACGCAGAGCTGGGTGCTGCTCTTCCGCACACCCCCCCCCCCCCTCAGAGCGCACCTGGCAGCTGTAATTCCCCTCGTGGGAGACCCCCATGGTGGGCACCAGCAGCTGTGGGGACTCCTGCGGGCCCCCCACCACCTGCCCGTCCTGGTAGAACATGTGCAGGAGGGGGGCTCGGGGCTGCAGGGGGCTGAGGCAGCTGAGATTCAGGGAGGAACCCTCGGTGGGCTTGGAGGGACCCTCCAGCACCGGCACCGAGAAGAGCTCTGGGAAGGAGAGGGGAGGTGAGGACTGTCACTCTGAGTCCACTGGTAAGTGGCTTTGGGGTTGTCAGGAGATTGGAGTTCCAGCCATGGGGTTGCTCACCGTGCACTGTCACTGTCACTGGTGCCAACTGTGCCCATGGTGACATTTCAGAGTCCACCTGGCCCCTGCAGCTGTAGTGACCGCTGTGGTTCAGCTGCAGAGGTGACATGGACAGCTCGGCCCCATAGAGGGACCTCTCCACCTCCTTGTCCCCATGGTAGAATTGTACTCCAGTGACCGACATTTCCCACCAGCCTCAGCAGCGCAGTGTCACTGTGTCCCCCTCCAGCAGCTCCCACGCCAACACCTGCAGCACCAACCGGGCCGCAGGACACAGGGGTCCTGTCACACCGGGGAGTCCCCTTTTCATGGGGATCTCCCCATTGGGTCACACCCAGCGCACCAGGGATCCCCGATTCCAACACAGGATCCCGCCAGTCTGGAATGTCCCCAGAGCACAGGATGGGCTCTGGTCACACCTAGGAAGTGACCTATGGAGCGGAGGCCACCCAGAACCCTTGGGGTCCCCCTGGGTGCCAGTATGGGGACACCCAAACAGCCCTCACCCTCTAAGACGGTCACGGAGGGTCTATCACACCTGTGTGGGTGCCACTCTTGGTGACAGTGAAATGGGCGCCACCCTGTCCCCAGTGCTGCCCGTCCTTGTACGAGGTGGTGTCACTGGCGGTCCCCGAGCCCTGGCAGGTCAGTGTCACCCGGTCCCACAGCACCACCAGCCTCCAGGGGGGCTCCACCAGGAGCTGGGTGGTCTGGGTGCCTGTGGGTGACAGGGGACACCAGTCTGCCAGGGCCACAGCAGGATGGGGACAGCGGGGTGGGGACATGGCATCCCCTGAGGACTCACCAGTGAGGCCGAGGGTCTGGGCTGGAAGGGAGAAGGGACAGGGCTGGGTGGAGGTGTCACTGCAGGTACAGAGGCACCAGGGTACAGGGTGTGGGGCCTGTCCCAAAACTGTCCCCGTGGGGACAGCAGTTCTTGTGGGAAAGTGTATCTGGGTGGTTCCAAAAGATTTGGAGAGGCAGGGGGACATGTCTGTGTCACAGCCACCCATGCACCACATCCCTGTGGCACACACACCTTGGGAACAGGGACACTGAGGCTACCCTGGGCTGAGACAGAACATGGGGACACTGGGGACATCCCGGGCACAAGGACACCACAGACACAGCCC
This sequence comes from Agelaius phoeniceus, assembly GCF_051311805.1. Taxonomy (NCBI): domain Eukaryota; kingdom Metazoa; phylum Chordata; class Aves; order Passeriformes; family Icteridae; genus Agelaius; species Agelaius phoeniceus. The sequence goes on from NC_135295.1 coordinate 6,356,741, forward strand.
ATGCTGGCCCAGGTCACCCCCACCAGCTCCTGAACCCATCCCCATGATCCCATCCCCATGGCCACATCCTCACGGTTCTTGTCCCCTTCTGTCCCTGCATCCAAGTTCCCTTGTCCCCATCCCCAGAGCTACCTGAGCCCAAAGGTGCCAGTCCCCACATTCCTGTCCCCACATCCCCATCCCCAAACTCCTGCTCCTATTCTTTCCCCAAAGCCACCCTACATCCCCAGTCACACCAATATCCACTGTGGATAATGTGGACTGGTACTGCTGGCATTGGGGACTCAGGGGACCCTGCAGCCCCCCTGTGCCCCCTCCCCTCCCCATCCCCGGGGTGTCAGGCCCATGCCCGGGGCACTCACCCCACAGGAGCAGCGCCACCTTCCCGGCCATCCCGGTGTCCCCAGCCATGTGCACTGGCTGTCACTCAGTGCCGGGGTGGCTGTCCCCTGGGTGGTGGCTCTTTGGCCAAAGGGGAAGGAAGCAAGGTCACGTCTCACTCTCATTTGTAGCTGGCACCTGGTGGGGGCAGGGTGGCCTCACGCTGGGGACAGGCTGTGGGCAGGGTGGGGACAGGATAGGGAAAAGGGTGGGTGGGACATGGTGGTACATGGGGTTCCCAGGAGTGGGGGGGGCTCAGGGGGTTTGGGGACACAGGGAGGGGTGTCCAGGGGAATGGTGTCCCTGGGGAATTGGGGTCCTGAAGAAGGGATGTCACTGGGGATGGGTGTGCCATGGGAATGTGGGGGCCCAGGGCTGAGGGGACTGAGGGATGGGAGTCCTAGGGGAATGTGGGCTCCAGGGATTTGGGGTCATGGAATGGGGATGCTGGGGGAATGGAGGTTCCCTTGGGAATGGGGGTCCTGGAAGAATCAAGGTCCTGGGGGAAGGAGGCTTGCAGGAGATGGAATGAACAAGAGAGGGTTCCTTGGGAATGGGGTCCTGGGCCATGGAGATCCTGGGGAATGTAAGTATTGGGATAGGAGTTCCACAGAGGGGGAGACATAAGGAATGAGGATCCCATGATTTGATTTCCAGGAGAATGGAGGTCTCAGGGATGGGCAGTGACTGGGTGGGCCAGTGGGTCTCCGCTCCTTCCCTGGATGCCTCAGATTTTGGGGTGACCCAGGGCCCAGCACAGACCCCAGAATGTGCCGGCAGCCTGGGGTCAACCCAGAAAGATTCTGAGGGGCTGTTGGTGTATGAAGCTGCTGCAGAGCTGACAATTCTGTGGGGGGAATAGGCCTGGCTGTGGTTTGCTCAGACCTGTAAGAAGCACAAACCCTGATGAGAGCCGAAGTAGTGGCTCTGAGAGGGCCTTTGGTGGTTTTCAGGGCAGGGCTGGCTGGAAACCGCCCCTGCAGGGGCAGCTGGGGGGAACCAGTTCAGAAATGTAGCAATTGATCATTTGTTCCTATTGGTAAGGGACTGAGAGAGCCCCAGAACTACTGCCAAGACAACAACACTCTGCTCAACAACCTGCCTGGGATGCTCCTTCTTGAATAAAACCTGCAGCCTTCTGGAGCCTCAGGAAAAGAATGTTTGGGTTCAGATTGTGACCTCAAGACAGATAAGAGAGAAAAGTGTGGAAATACCGAGCAGTGGCTCTGCCCACAGCTGTGGTGGGGCTGTGGGGAGTGACCCTGTCTGGATTCCAGGTGTCCCCAAAGCTGCTCCATCCCTGCCCTCCTCACCTGTGTGAAAGGCTGAGGGTTTGCAGGAATTGTGGTGTAAAGCCACCAGAGGTGCTGCTGTGGACCCAAGACCTGCCTGGGGTCAGGCGTTGCCTTCCTTCCATTCGGGATCATGGAGAGCGATCACGGGTGTTGTGCAGGGCGTGTGCCTGGCCCCGGGACACTGCTACGCTGCCGCTGGGCACTGGGATCCAACCTGCTGCCTTGGCGGCTTCTGCCCGCTGCCGGTGGTGGTGCCGGGACCGATTGGTGGCCGTGAGTTTGCAAAAGGAGCGATTTGCCCTCCTCCCTCCCACCCGAGGCCGCCATGGCCCCTGAGGGGATGGAGCTGGAGCGGGGCGCCCCCTGCTGGCCGGGAGTGCTCCCTGCAGCGCCCCCTGCTGGCCGCGGTTATAACTGCCACAAAAACCAACAGCGCTGAGCGGGAGGGAAAGTTCTGGGTTTGTGTTGTTTCTTCTGTTCTGGCTCATAAATTTCCTAGTAAGGAGATGTTATTCCTTTTCCTACCGTTCTGCCTGAAATCCCCATGATCTTTGAAATTAAAACAAGTCTTAAAACAAGACATGGGTGTTCTTTCTACTCCAGGAACATTCCCATATTCCTTGGTAGATATTTCTCATTTGAATGAGTTGCCAACTCCTGGATTCCAGTGTGCATGGGACAGACACCCCAATGGAAGACAGGGTCAGGGACTTGGTCACCTCATGCACTGCCTTTTAAGCCAGTTGGGCCACCAAGGCCCTTCTCCCCAGGTGCAACTTCTGGTCACCTGGCCCCTCAGGAGCTGGCTTTGGCAGAGTGTTACACTGTCCCCAATGTACCATGGCTGACACAATGACAGACAGATGGTGCCCTGTTTTACCAAAAGCAAGGCCTGACCCACCCCTGCCACACACAGGTGTTCCAAAATGTCTCCAGACATCAAACTTTTCCTGTCTCTGACCCCCACTGTAGCAGGCTCTGAGCTGGCTAGGGCCCCATGGAGGGCCGAGGCTCAACCATAAGCAGTGCTAAGTCATGATGAAATAGCAAAAGAAGATCCTGTCTTCCGCCTTTCGGACCCCAGCTTATCTCTGTACCCCCATAGGTCACTTTCCCCTAACCCCTACTATTGGACAAGTTTGGATCCCCTTATACCCTATGAAAGGGGCTGGTTTTGCCCATTCTGGTTATAAGAGCCGTCTCTGGAACCCTTCACAGACCCCGCAATAAAACCATCGCTTTGGAACCCCAGGATGTTTTCTTCCCCTCTCTCGCAAGCGTCTTGCTTCCTGACTAGCCTGCAAGACACCTTAGCAAGCAAAGAGCTGGAATCACAAAAGAGCTGATAATCACTAAAAAGCTGATATCCAATAAGCTTGCTAAAGTAGCCAATGGCTGAGAGTGGCCTGGGTACTCAGGCACTCTGTCCCCGGGAAGGATTGAGCTATCTGGCCTGTGCTGCCTGCTCGGGGGCAAATTAGCCCAGCAGGGAGTCGGGATTACCCCACCCTGTGCCATGGCCTGATCCTGACTGCCCTGGAAAAGGGGGAGGCTCTGGAACCCTTACAGGGCCTTTGTGACATCCTCGTGTAAGGAACACAGCAAAGGAGGGGTTTGGGACAGGGGACAAAAGAATCCAGAGCCTCCTGAAGGCTGCTTTGGCCATCAGAGCAAGGAAGGTCCAGGGCCCTGCCAGGTTCCTCTGGTGGAGGAAATGTGCTGGGGACAGCGTCTGGGGTTTGTTCCTTATTGGGAACTTTCCCTGGTAATCGTTCCTTGTGTGACTATTTGGACTCTGAACCTTGTTGCTGTTGCTGTTGGTTTTATTCTCTCTGGTTGCTGTTTCAGGAAATTGTTCTTCTGTCAGCCCTTTGGGATCTTTGTGCCTCCACCCGGGAGGGTGAAGGGCAGCAGCCCCTGGTTTTTAGTGACAGCCCTGAACTGGAGAATCCCATTCCTGAAGCCTGACAAAGTGGAACAAACACCATCTCTGCCAGTTTAACCCAAAAAGCTGCATTTTGGACCAAATAAGAAGGAAATTCTTCCTCTGCCCCCTGGCAGTGGGTGGAGCCTGGGGGGCCATGGGTGTACTGGATGCACTGGGAAGGGGAAAGGGGAGCACTGGGTGCCCTGTGCAGCCCCCCCTGACTCGTGGTCATCACCCCAGGCAGTGTCCCCCAGTGTCACAGCACCTTCCCATGGATGTCACTGGTGTCCTGCAGTCACCCATGTGGTCCTGGCAGCTCTGCCTGGGTCACCTGGGGGTCCTTGGCGGGGGGACAGTAAGGGACACCTGGCTGGGGGTGACACCCATGGGTGACATATCTGTGTCCCCACCCATCCCCCATACTCACCCCCTGCCCCCTCGGTGTCCAGCCCCTCCCCCTCCTCCAGGGGATAAGGGGGTTCTAGGGGGCCCCTGTGGGGATAAGGGGGGGTCTGAGGGGTGTCTGGGGAGGGGGTCAAGGAGAGCCATGGCTGGAGCTCCCCACTCACCTGTCCTGGGATTTCCTGGCAGCTGCAAGAAGAAGAGGATGGGGTGATCATGGGGTGCCCTGGGCCCCAACCCCACCTGGGACCTTTAAATGCCCACTGGACCCCTCAGCTCCCACCAGACACTGATTTCTACTGGCCTCCCAGGCCCCTGCACCCCAAACCACCCCTGAGGAGCCCCAGAACACCTGAGCCACCCAGGTACTCCAACCCCCTCCCCAGGACCCCTGAACTGCCTTGGGACCCTGATTCTTCACACAGCCCCTGAGCACCTCTCAAGCCACCAAGAACACCAAGAATGAAATGCAGGGAAGCCTCCAACTGCTCCAGGATCCCTGCAGAGCTCTCAACATCCCTGCACAACTCTCCAACATCTCCCTAAAAACACCCAGGAAATCCCAGTGTCACCCCAATATTCCTCAGGGCCCCTCCTAGGACAGCCCAGGACCCTCAAAATGTCCCCAACCCTGTGAGCACCCAAAGCAAAGGTCAAGGGGGGCTCAGCTTCCTCCAGGTCAGGGGCTTTGGGTGATTCCCCAAGTGCCCCCCCAGTGTGTGGGGCTTCCCCCCAGGTCCTGTAGGACCTCGTGCCCTCCCATTGTCACCCACCCCGGCGGTGCCAGCAGTGACAGCCCCCGATGACAGCCAGGAGCAGGAGCAGGAACAGGAGGGTCCTGCTGACATTCACAGACACTGCTGGGGACAGAAGGGACACATTAGGGTCACCCTGAACCCCGGGGGTCCTGAACATCCCGGTGACCCCGTGTGACTTCACCTGTGACCCAGGGTAAGCCAGGTGACATCTGCAGGGCCAGCTCAGGGCTGAGTGCCCAGAACACGCGGTGCCCGTCCTGTCCCAGCTGGTTGGTGGCCATGCACTGGTAGGTGCCTGAATGTCCCACATCATGTCCCCAAACTCCAGGAGGGGACCCTGGGCCACCTCCTTCCCGTTGTGCAGCCAGGTGAAGGTGACAGCAGCTGAGCCCACCTGCACTGAGTAGCAGTGGGCTGGGGTCACGTGCACACACCTGGTGTGACAGAGGACTGGGTGTGATGGTGGCATTGGCCACGGGCACTGCAGGGACAGAGACAGGGCTGAGGCCACAGGGAGGGGCTGGCAGCAAGTGTGGGGGGAAAAGGGATGGGGGGATGGGTGTGATGGGGGATGTCAGGGATGGGGTCACACCACGGAGGGGCGAGGGGACAAGAAGAGTGATGGAAAGACCTTGGAAAGATTTCTTGGGGACATGGAGGTACCCTGCAAGGGACCCAAGGAGGCTGTGGGGGCTCCCCGTGCCCATCCCCACAGTCACTGCACACCGTGATGCGGAGCCGGGTGCTGCTTTTCTGCACGGCCCCCACCTCGGAGCGCACCTGGCAGCTGTAATTCCCCGAGTGGGAGATCCCCACGGCGGGCACCAGCAGCTGCGGGGACCCCTGTGGGCCCCCCACCACCTGCCTGTCCCAGTAGAACACGTGCAGGAGGGGGGCTCGTGGCTGCAGGGGGCTGGGGGTGCTGAGGCAGCTGAGAGTCAGGGGGGACCCCTCGGTGGGCTTGGAGGGACCCTCCAGCTCTGGCACCATGAAGAGCTCTGGGAAGGAGAGGGGAGGTGAGGACTGTCACTCTGAGATCATTGAGAAGTGGCTTTGGAGGAGTCAGAAGATTGGAGTTCCAGCCATGGGGGTGCTCACCCTGCACTGTCACTGTCACTGCTGCTGACTGTGACATTCTTGAGCCCACCAAGTCTTTGCAACGGTAGCGATCGCTGTGGTGCAGCTGCAGCGAGGAGATGGAGAGCTTGGTTCCCCTGGGGGACCCCTCCAGATTCTTCACATCCTGATAAAATTGCACCTTGGTGGCCGGGCTGTCCTGCTGGCCCCAGCAGCACAGCGTCACCGTGTCCCCCTCCAGCAGCGCCTGTGCTAGCACCTGCAGCACCAGCTCATCTGTGGGACAGGAGGATCCCATCACACAAAGGGGCTCGAGACAAGTCCAAGGTGGGTCCCCATGGCACCAGGGACATCTGGGTGGAGTCTCCATTGCACAAGAGGATCCCAGAGACACCAGGAGCAACCCTGTGGCACAGGTGTTGCCACAGTGGTCCCATCACACTGGGATGCACTGGGGTGTTCTGGGATGTCCCTGTGTGCAGGGGACAGGCTCTCGCCACACGAGCGGTGTGAGGCCACCCACAGAGTGGAGCCCAGCCAGACCTACAAGGGACCACCCTGATCATTTAAGATCCGCCCTCACCATTTAAGACTGTCATGCGGGGGCTGAGTCCGCTGGGTCTGTCACATGTGTAGGTGCCACTCTCGGTGACGTTGAGGTGGTCACGTCCCACCTGCCCCCAGTGCTGCCTGTCCTTGTACCAGGTGGTGGCACCAGTGGTCCCCGAGCCCTGGCAGGTCAGTTGTCACCCAGTTCCACAGCACCGCCGGCCTCCAGGGGGTGTCCACCAGGAGTTGGGTGGTCTGGACACCTGCGGGTGACAGGGGACACCAGCCTGCCAGGGCCAGCGTGGTGCTGGGGACAGCGGGGTGGGGCCATGGCATCCCCCGAGGACTCACCAGCGAGGCCGAGGGTCTGGGCTGGAAGGGAGAAGGGACAGGGCTGGATGGGGTTGTCACTGCCGGGGCAGCACAACCTCGGGGACGAGGTGAGATGGCTGTCCCCAAACTGTCCCCACGGGAACACTGGTGTGGCATGGACATCTTGAGCACAGAGACATCTTGGTCACCATGGGCTGATGCAAGAAATGGGCACACTGTGGACATCCCACGTTTGCACAGGTCACTTGCACCAGCTCTACAGCACATGTCCCCATGGCCACAACCATGGCCCTGTGCCCATGATCCCATTTCAATGGCACCTGTCCCCATGGCCCATCCACATGGTATGTGGCCCTTGTCCCTGTTTCTGCATCCCTGATCCCCTGTCCCTGTCCCCACAGCTGCCCAAGCCCCAAGGTTCCTGTTCCTTTTGTCAAATCCTTGTCCCCCACATCTCCATCCCTTGTCCCTGTTCCCACACCCCAGATCCCCTGTTCCTGTCCCCATAACCACCCCACAACTCTGGTCACACCAATTCATGCCCTACTGGCACTGGGGACCTCAGGGGACCCCGCAACCCCCCTGTGCCCCCTCCCCACTGGTCTCTGCCTCACTGGAGTCAATCCCCAGGGTGTCAGGCCTGTGCCCAGGGCACTCACCCCACAGGAGCAGCGCCACCTTCCTGGCCATCCCAATGTCCCCAGCCATGTGCGCTGGCTGTCACTCGCTGACGGGGGTGGCTCTCCCCTAGGTGGTGGCTCTTTGGCCAAAGGGGAAGGAAGCAAGGTCAGGTCTCTCCCTCATGTGTAGGTGGCACCTGGTGGGGGCAGGGTGGCCACAAGCTGGGGACAAGCTGTGGGCTGGGTGGGGACAGGCTGGGTGGGACAAGGTGGGACATAGGGTTCCCAGGAGTGAGGGGCACGGGGTGTTTGGAGAGCCAGGGATCGGTTTCCAGGGGAATGAGGAATGGGGAACCCCAGGGATGGGTTCCAGGGGAATGGGGAGCCCCAGCATGGGGTCCCTCAAAATGGGGGTCCTGAGGAGGGGGAGTCACCAGGGATGGAGCTGCCATGGGAATGGGGATGCCCAGGGCTGGAGGAACTCAGGGATGGGAGTCCCAGAACAATGTGAGCTCCAGGGATTTGGGGTCAGGGGATGGTTTTCGTAGGGATGAGGGTACCAGGGGAATGGGGCATCCCATGGGCATGAGGGGTCCTGGAAGAATCAAGGTTCTGGGGGAAGGGGGATTTCAGGGGATGGAATGAATGGGAGAGGGTTCCTTGGAAATGAGGGTCCTGGGCCATGGAGATCCTGGGGAATGTCAGTGCTGGGATGGGGGTCCCTGGGACATGGGGACTGAAGGAATGGGGGTCCCATGGTTGGGTTCCCAGGGGAATGGAGGTGCCAGGGATGAGCAGTGGCTTGGTGCGTGCGTGGGTTGGAGCCCCTTCCCTGAGTGCCTCAGATTTTGGGGTGACCCACAGCCCAGCACAGCCCCCAAAGTATGCCAATGGCCTGGGGGTCACCCCAGGGAGATTCCAAGGTGTTCTGGGTCTGTGTGCCCCCAGCTCCCAGGGGCTTTTCCCATTCTTCATTTCTATTTCCTGTCACAGACATCTTTTCACTAAAAATCCTTTCTTTAGGATTTTTCCTTCTAAGAAGCTAAGAGGCCTCGGAGATGGAATGTAAACAGTGGTTGTCTGCTGCTGTGGAATGCAATAGGTCCACCAGTGATTGGCCCATCTTGGATGTGTATAATTAATGGCCAATCAAGGACCGAGCTATCTCGGACAGAATCTGAGAGAGCTGCCTTTGTTATCATTATTTTTTTTTCTATTCTTAGCTTAGCAAGCTTCTGAGAAAACCTGTCCTTCTTTTTCTTTTTAGTATAGTTACAATGTAATATATATATCATAAAATAATAAATCAAGCCTTCTGAACATGGAGTCAACATTCTTGTCTCTTCCCTCATCCAAGAACCCCTGTGAACACGGTCACAATTTCCTTCCTTTGATCCCTCAATTTCACAACCCCCCAGTTTGTTCCTTGAAGATTCTGGGAATCAACTGAGCAGGGAATGGCTTGGGGGAAGCCCAGGGTAGGGCAAGCAAGGGTGAGGGGTCTGTAGGGAGGGCTGGGGAGGCTGCGGGGCATGGGGGTGTCCGGCTTTGCCCCCCAACACTTTCACTTTCTCCCTCCTGTAGCAGAAGGAAGAGGCCGTTTGTGCTGAGTGTCACACGAAGGAGGGGTGTTCTGTCCTGTGGGGATCCTGTCCCAGGCCAAGGGGTCCTGTCCTGGGGCATGGCAACTCCAGGCAGGTCCAGACTTCTCCATTTTTGCTCATCCCCTGCAGGATCTGAGCCGGCAAGAGGAGCTTGGGAATGGAGCCCAGGGCAGGAAGGAGCTCCCAAACTCCTGCTCCTTGAAGCCAGTGGCCATCCAAGGGTGGGGCCCAGCCATGGCCCAGCCCCACTGCACAGGGATGGCCATTGCCCAGCCCTGCTCTGCCCAGCCCCAGGTGGCTGCCAGCACCTGAGGGTCCCCCCTGCCCCCTTGGCTTTGATTCTGGCAGCTTTAGAGCTGCTGCAGAGGTGAGAATTCTGTGGGGGAAAAAGGCCCTGCCTGTGGTTTGCTCAGCCCTGCAAGAAGCACAAGCCCAAAGGGAGCCCAAGCAGTGGCTCTGAGAGGGCCTTTGATGGTTTTCAGAGCAGGGCTGGCTGGAAACCACCCCTGCAGGGGCAGCTGTGAGGGAACCAGCCTAGAAATACAGCAGTTGATTATCTTGTCCCTTTTCCCAAGGGACTGAGTGAAATCCAGAACTACTGCAAATCCCACACTGATCTGCTCAACAACCTGACCTGGACCTCCTTCTTGAACAAAACCAGCAGCCTTTTGGAACCTCCCAGAAAGAATGTTTGAGTTCTGTTGTTGCATGGGTCCCTCCCAATTAATAATTAGCACTGACTCCATGATTCCAGAAGGCTGATCAATCGCTTTACTGTACTGTAGTTATTAAGAAACTCATTGCCCTTGGACACAGTCCTATACAGCTTTAACCTAATTGGTCCTTGGAATTAAAACACCATCACCAGTGGCCAATTAAGAAATCACCCACTGGGAAACAAATCTCCATAACACATTTCACATGTTCACAACAATGGGTGCAGCAAGGGAAGATAAGAATTGCTTCTTATTCTTTTCACTGATCTTCTCACAGCCTTCACCAGGACAAGGCCTGGGAAAGTTGTGCTTGCTGCTCTCTGTGACCAGAGAGTGGCTGCCACAGGGTTCTGGCTCAGCTGCCAGACAAGAGGGAAAAGTGTGGAAATATCGAGCAGTGGCTGTGCCCTGCTGCCATGGTGGGGCTGTGGGGAATGACCCTGTCTGGATTCCAGGTGTCCCCAGAGCTGCTTCATCCCTGCCCTCCTCACCTGCACAGGGCACAGGGAATAGACAGGGTCTGCTCTGTACCTTCCAGGGTACCCCTCCACTTCCCGCAGCTGGGGGGGCCTTACCCTGGCAACGCTCGGTCCCGACACATCGCGACAGTGGCTTCGGACACGCTGCCACAGTCGGTTCGGACACCCCGTGACCGTCCCGGCACTCGCAGCGCGATGGCAGCTGGGCCCCTTCCCAGTGCTCCGGGACCACCATTGCGGTCCCTCCTTTCCGCAGACCCCACCGCAGGGTCTCTGCTCCCCCCTGTCCCGGGGTCTCCCCTCCGCCGTTTCGCTCCCTCCACGCTCGGGGCTCCCCAGGGGGGTTCCGGTCCCTCCATCCCGGCCCCTCTCACCCGCTGCTCCCCGGCCCCTCCGGCCGCGCCCCTCGACAGCCCCGGGGCCGGCACCGGCAGAGGCTGCCGAGCTCCTGCAGGATGAGACGTTCCTGGGGCAGCGCCGGCTGAGCGAGGCCCGGCTCCCTCACGCCGTCCTTGCCTGCAGCACTCGGGCTCCCACCTCGGGCCTGTGGAGACTCTGCCGTAGTTTTGAGTCTGTCTAATTTAAGAAAACTATTTGATCCGTTTGTTAGTGTTAATGAAGGGATAGCATATGGAGTAATAACTCAAGACTGGGGGGGGAAGCAGGAAGCTGGTGGCTTTTCTGTCAAAATTATTTGATCCAGTTGCAAAATTATTTGATCCGGTTGCTGCCACAGCTTGAATACAGGTGGACAGCCTGTATTCAAGCTGTGGTAGCCACAGCTACCTTATTAGAAGACACTCTAAATCTTACATTCAATGGGAGGATTTGAGTACACACACCCCATGACTTGAGGACAGTGTTAAGCCAAAAATCTTCACAGTGGCTAACAGACAGCTGTTCCTATGGTATGAAATAACCCTAATGAATATGGAGAATCTAGAGATTGTCACCTCAAAATGTTTAAATCCTGCTCAATTCTTAAGTGGGGAACCAATGGAAAATTTAGAGGATAATTGTATAGAGCTAACTGACATACAAACAAAAGTAAGAGAAGACCTATAAGAAGACCCTTTACCACATGGAAGGGTCCTGTATATAGATGGATCCTTACAAATTGTAATGGGAAAAAGGGCATCAGGATATGCCATTATTGAAGCAGGGGAAATCAAATAAAAAGGGAAATTACCCTCAAATTGGTCTGCACAAAGTTGAGAGATGTATACCCTAAAGAGAGGTTTAGGTTTATTAGCAGACAATATAGGGACAATCTACACAGATTCTCAATACGCCTTTGGGATAGCTGATACCTTTGGAAAAATCTGGCAAGAGAGGGGATACCTTAACTCAAAAGGGAAAATCTGGCGTATGAAAGTCTGATCAGGGAAGTACTCAAATCCCTCAGAGGACCAAAAGAAATTGCCAGAGTTCATATTAAAGGCCACTAAAAAGAGGATACCCCTGAAATCCAATGAAAGAAATTAGCAGACCTGGTGGCTAAAGAAGCAGCCTTAGAAACGGGGGATCCAGTCATAGTCCTAACGGTAAAAGAAGACCAGGGGATAATAAGGGAAGAGGGGGTACCAATTTTCTATGACAATGAGCTAAAAGAAATAGAGAAAATGGGAGGGGTAAAAACAGAGGATGGAAAGTGGTAGACCCCAGATGGGTGACAAATATTCAACCAAATAATAACCAGGAAAGATGGAAGAGATACACCGATTAACTCGCTGGGGAATACAAGGAATATGTGATCATTTACTGAAATTTTACATGGGCATAGGAATATATGAAATAGCCAGATCCATCACAGGAGAATCTTAAACCTGTCAAAAAGGCAACATAAATGTGATGCAAAAAACCACTCCGGGATGGAGGAAATTAGCCATAAGACCTATCCAGAGTACTCAGGTTGATTTTACTGAATTAACTCCAGCCCAAGGGTATAAACACCTATTGGTCAGAGTTGACCATCTAACCCATTGGGTTGAAGCATTCCCCATGAGAAGGGAGACAGCCCAAACTGTGACAAAAGTTCTCTTGGAAGAAATTACTCCAAGATACGGGCTAGTAAATATTATTGATTCAGACCATGGCCCCCACTTTACAACCACAGTGTGCTGCAACAAGTCGTAAGAGCCCTGGGAATAAAGTGGGAGTTGCACACCCCTTGGCACCCTCAGAGTTCTGGGAGGGTCGAGAGGGTGAATCAAACATTAAAAAATATTTTAACAAAATTGGTCATAGAAACCCAACGGAATTGGGTCAAATGTTTACCACTAGCCCTATTACAAATAAGAACGAGACCCAGAACAGATCTAGGGGTCTCTCCTTACAAAATGTTGTTTGGGCTGCCTTTCTTGCTTACCCCATACAGTATTGGGGAACATCTAGAGGGGGGGATGACAATGCAAAAATATATAGAAACAGTAACAACAACCCTAGAAGAATTAAGGAAAAAGGGCTACCTTCCCCAAACTTCCCCACTGAACTGTAGAATACATGGTATTAATCCAGAAGACTGGGTATTGATTAAATCATGGAAGAACCCTCCACTAACTGCACGCTTTGAAGGCCCCTTCCAGGTCCTGCTTACAACAAACACTGCAGTAAGAACAATGGAGTGGGGGCGGACTCATGCAAGTCGAGTGAAGGGTCCAGTACCACCCCCAGCTGAGACAAGCAAATGGGCTATAGGCAGCAGAGACAATAAAGACTTGAAATTGGTCCTGAGGAAAACACCGAAAGAAGTGCAACCCTGAACACAACCCTGCCACAGGAAACATCTACATTGTTAACCTTATGTCTTTAAAGTTTGTTAATGTTTGTTATAGTTATAGTATAAATTTAAGTTTTGTTTAGCTAAGAATTGACAATCAAAATAACATCTCACTTTCCAGTACTGCTCCATAGAGCACTCTCCTTGCACCCCGAATCGGGACCAAATTGAGGGAAGGGAGTCAGTACGATAAGGGTCATGACAGAATGTCTCCAGAAGAAAGGAAAACCAGAGGTGAGAGGTAAGACTGGATTGGGAACTACCTGCAGGAAATACTCTCTGGGCACCAAGAAAACCCCTGTGGTTTGAGAGGTGAGGAGCCCAGCCTGTACCAGACTCCTGCTCGTAGCAATGCTACTACTCATCCACTTGGGAGGAAGTGGAGAAACACTTGTGAGAAGTGTTACTATCCCTTGTATAGAGGAGATACAGTAAGTGTATTTATCAGAGTACACACAAACATAAATCCTAAATGTATTAATCACACCCAGTTAACAACCTGTAAAGAAGATAATAAAATATATTTTCTAGCTCAAAATATTGCAAATCCAAGCCAGAGGATGTCAGGAGAGTGCCCTATGAAAGAAAGATGGGTATGTTTTGAACAAGAAAGTGAAACAAACTTAGAGGATACATTCAAAGAGAATGAAATGCAATTGAAAAGACAAAGGGATAGAGAGGGACAAATATATGGTAAGAATCTTTTCATCGATATGGTGGAAAAGATTTCAAAAGAATTTAATTTGACTGATTGTTGGGGGGGACACACTTAAGTGAGATTTGGCCATGGGATGGTATCAGTTTAGGTTCCCTAGACATTTTAAAATGGATTACTGTTGCCGCCGCTTGGGGCGTGGTGTCCCGGGTTGAGGACGGTTCAGTGGCGGCGCCTCTGCCACACGGGCCAAGCACATGCATACACCAATGTGGTGGACAGTAACTGGCCTTTATTAATGGATAGGGAGGGTCTTTTATAACAGAGGGTAACGGTCAGTTAACAGTAAAAGGGGAGGGGTTCCACCTAAGCGTAACATCGCGATAGCTTGAGACCTTGCGATATCTTGAGACCTCGCGATATCTCCCCATATATTATGTCAAGACAAAGCATGGTAGCTCCCAAAAGAAGGGAAGGAGAGTGGAAGTTAAATCAACAATAATAGGGGAAGAGTGTTTATCAAGAAAAGGGAAAATGTATACTATCGAAATAGGAGAAACGCCACGTAAAAGATATCTAGCAGCAAATGACACACACACCAGGTGGATCCCAGAAACCCCCCATTCATATTTGGTCGATAGAAAAAAACTGAAAGAAGATGTGTATACAGTGAAAAAGAAAAAATGTTTGAATACTTAGGAGATTATTTTAACCCATTCTGGACAATAGAAACCATATCCAAATATTGGAAACATACAACAAAACAAGATTCTAATTTCTGGGATGCACCTAAAAATTTATTTTGGATCTGTGGTAACAGGGCGTATGTGAAGTTTAATGGGAGGGTGGACTAGAGTTACACAATTGGAGCAATAAAAACATCCTTTTTCTTACTGCCTAAGGATGCGAAATCAAACTTGGGAGTCCCAGTACATGATGATCTGGCCAGAAAGAAAAGGAATTTATTTGGTGGAACGCAAAATTGGAACAATGAAATTTGGACCCCACAAAAGATTATTGATACTTATGGCCCAGATACTTGGGTACAGGATACAAGATGGATCCTGGGGGTACAGAAGCCCAGTATATATGCTCAATTGAATCATCCATTTACAAACAGTACTTGAAATAATGTCCAATCAAACAACTCTGATTGATTGATCTCTTAAACCAGCAGTGACAACAAACACGATCAGTAATTTATCAGATCCAATTGGCAGTGGACTACCTCCTTGCAGAGGAAGGAAGGATCTACGGCAAATTTAATACTTCAGAATGCTGCCTAGAGATTGATGACCAACGTCATGTAACTAAAAACATTACTCAAAATATTAGAAAATTAACCTATGTTGGAACACAAAAATGGACCCCCTTGTTTGGAGAATCCAATTGGTGGGACAACTTGTTCACCTGGAAAATGGTAATGGAAGTCATCGTAATGGTAATGGAATGGTAAATGGTGGAAGAAATTAGCCTTCTTTGTGGTGTGTCCACTAGCAAGTGTAATATTCCTACCACGTGCAATACCATGTCAAGTCCAGATAGTAACCAGCTCTTCATCCAAAGAAGTGCCAGCCAGGGGAGCAGTGGGCACAGCAGCAAGTGACAGCCAGTCCACATGGCTGGGGTCACTGAAATGCCAAGAAGGTGGCACTGCTCCTGTGGGGTGAGTGCCCTGGGCATGGGCCTGATGCCCATGGCAGGGATGGGCCCTGATGAGGCAGAGAGGAGTGGGGAAGCGGCACAGCGGAGCTGTGGGGTGCCCTGAGGTCCCCAATGCCAGCAGTGCCAGTAGACCTTGGTGTGACTGGCGATGTAGGGTGGCTTTGGGGACAGGAACAGGAGACAGGAATTGGGGGATGGGGATGTGGGGACAGGAATGTGGGGACTGGCACCTTTGGGCTCAGGTAGCTCTGGGGATAGGGACAAGGGAACTGGGATGCATGGACAGAAGGGAACAAGAACAGTGAGTATGTGGCCATGGGGATGGAATCATGGGGATGGGATCATGAGCCGGTGGGGGTACCGGGGCAAGCATGGGCTGTGTCTGTGGTGTCCTTGTGCCTGGGGTATCCAAAGTGTCCCCATGTTCTGCCTCAGCCCAGGGTGGCCTTGGTGTCCCTGTTCCCAAGGTGTGTGTGCCACAGGGATGTGGTGCATGGGTGGCTGTGACACAGACATGTCCCCCTGCCTCTCCAAATCTTTTGGGGATCACCCAGACACACTTTCCCACAAGAACTGCTGTCCCCACAGGGACGGTTTGGAGACAGTCACAACACCTTGTATCCCAGGTGCTGCAGTGCCTGCAGGGCCACCCCCACCCAGCCCTGTCCCTTCTCCCTTCCAGCCCAGACCCTCAGACTTGCTGGTGAGTCCTTGGGAGATGCCGTGTCCCCTCCTACTGTCCCCATCCTGCTGTGGCCCTGGCAGACTGGTGTCCCCTGTCACCCACAGGTGCCCAGACCACCCAGCTCCTGGTGGAGCCCCCCTGGAGGCCCGCGGTGCTGTGGGACCGGGTGACACTGACCTGCAAGGGTTTGGGGACCGCTGGTGCCACCACCTGGTACAAGGACGGGCAGCAGTGGTGGCAACAGGGATGCAACCACCTCATTGTCACCATGAGTAGCAACTACATGTGGGACACACCTGGCACTGGGCTCAGCCCTCCCATGAGCATTTCAGAGGGTGAGGGGGGTTTGGGTGTCCCCAACCTGGAACCCATGGGGACCCTAAGGGTTCTGGGTGGGCCCCTCTCCATGGGTCACCTCCTGGTGTGACTAGAGCCTGTGCCCTGGTCTGAGAACATCCCAGAGCATCTCAGTGGACTGGACTGTTATGAATTCAACCGAGGCCAGATTTTGAGAAGAAAAAAGCTCTCGTTTATTAAAACAAACTAGAGAGGACGGGGAGTTTGAGATAAGCCCAAACTCCCACCCAACAACCCAAAGATAACGTGTCCCAAACATGCTAGGTTCTCCCCTACAAGGTAGTTCCCTCTGAAGGAGAAGAACCCCCAACCCAACCAAAACCCTCATTTTATAACCCCTCTCAGGTTCAGGACTGGTGGGTTTTGGATCCGCACATTGATTGGTCGTTTTCCGGTGTTCTCATTGGTCCTTATCGATATTCATTCTGGACCAATATTTTCTCGGGGCGTCGAATGCTTGGTCAAGTCCCCTGTCCAATCACCTCCCACCCCCCTTCGACTATCACCCCCACCAAACCCTGACCTCCCCTCCCCAGGACCCACAACAAACACCCATCAACTCGCCCCAAAACAACAATTCCCAACCCAGCCCAAATTCAACACAAATTGAGCACCATTTATAACAGGACTGCTGGTGAGCTGGATGTGACCCAATAGGGGGTCCCGGTGCCATTGGTACCCCCCAGGCCCTTGTGATGTGACAGGACCCACTTGTTCCCCAGACCCACTTGTGCTGAAGGTGCCAGTATAGGTGCTGCTGGAGGAGAACATGGTGACACTATGCTGCCAGGGCTGGTGGAACAGCACGATCACCTCGGGTGAAATCCTGGGGGCTGCAGGAGTCACTGCTGCTGACAGTGACAGTGCACAGTGAGCACCCCACAGTCGCCACCCTGACACCCCCACAGCCCCTCCCCAGGGACTTGGGGTCACTGTCCCCACTGCTCCTAATCTCCTGCCCTGACCTCTTCCCTGTACCAGTGCTGGAGGGTTCCTCCGAGCCCACCAAGGAGTCCTCCCTGAATCTCAGCTACCACAGCACCCCAGACCCCTGTGGCCCTGATTACCCCTTCCTGCAGGTGTTCTACTGGGACGGGCAGGTGGTGGGGTCCCACAAGGGTCCCCGCAGCTGCTGTTGTCCACTGTTGAGGTCTACCACTCGGGGAATTACAGCTGGCAGGTGCGTTCCGAGTCAGGGGGGCCATACAGAAGAGCAGCGCATGGCTCCGTGTCACGGTGCGCAGTGAGTGCAAGGATGGGCATGAGGCCCCACACCAAAATTTCTACCAGCCCTACCTGAGAACCTCCTCATAGTCTCTCATTCTTTCCCTGGTGCCCTCGTTCAACCCTGAGGACCCCCCACCCCCCTCTGAGCCCACCATGTCTCTCCCTGAATCCCCTCTTGTCCGTTCTCTTGTTTCCTGTCACTGCCTGGGTCACCAAAGCCCTCCCTGGGGTCCCTTCTCCCACACTGGGCTCCCATTTACTCCCCTCCTACCCCAACCCCCCCTGCATCTCCCTGTATCCCCCAATCATGTTGTCTCCCCCCACAGGGGTCCCACATCCCACAGGGGTGTCCCTGTGGGTGAAGCCCCCCAGGGGACAGGTGACACTGGGGGACTGCCTGATGCTGAGCTGCGTGGTGGCTGCAGGGACATGTCCCCTGTCCTTCTCTGGGCACTGTGGGGGGCCTTGGAGGTACCACTGGGCACCATCCCCTACCTGGAGCTGTGCCACGTTGGGGACAATGACAGTAGCAGCTATCATTGCCAGGCCAGTGAAGGGGACAATGTGGCCGAGTGGCCGAGAGTGTCCCCCTGAATGTCACTGTCCTGGATGTCTGGGACCCACAGCACCCCCCGCCCCCCCCCCCATAGCAGCCATCCCACCCTCACCCCACAGATGGCATCCCACTTTAAGTAATGTCCACCGCAAGACACAGTTCTGTGCGAGTAGGACCTTCTGGTTCTGGGTGTCTTTCACCCACAGTCTCCCATATCCTGTACCCCTATCCAACACTAGACCCTCCCTCCAGCCTCAGCCCCATCTCTCCCCTGCAGTGCCCCTGGCCAATGCCACCATCACCCTTGGTACCTTGTCACACCAGGTGTGTGCAGGTGACCCCATTACCCTGCGCTGCTTGGTGCAGGTGGGCTCAGCCCCTGTCACCTTCACCTGGCTGTGAGACGGCTAGGACGTGGTCCAAAGTCCCCTCCTGGAGCTTGGGGACATCGATGTGGGACATTCAGTCACCTGTCAGTGCGTGGCCACCAACCAGCTGGGACAGGATGGGCACCGCATGTTCCAGGCACTCAGCCCAGACCTGGCCCTGGAGGTGACACCACCGGCACATATGGACACAGGTGGGGTCACATGGGGTCACCAGGGATGCAGGACACCTGAAGTGACAGGTGACCCCAATGTGTCATGTGTCCCTCTCTGTTTCCATCAGTAGCTGTGGAGATCAGCAGGACCCTCCTGTTCCTGCTCCTGCTCCTGGCTGTCATCACAGGCTGTCACTTGTGGCACTGCTGGGGTGGGTAACAAGAGGAGGGGGATGGGCTCCCAAAGGGCAGCGGCAAGTCCCCAGGTTTGGGGGGCAATGGGGCAGTGATCAAAGCCCTGACACGGTGGGGCTGAGCCCTCAGTAGTCTTTTCTCAGGGTCCTGGGGCACCTGGGGGCATTTTGGCATGTCCTGGGGAGTCCCAGGAAGGGGCACCCTTAAGGAATATTGGGCTGGCAACAGGAGATCCTGGGATCTTTGAGATCGCTGCTGTAGGATCACGCAGGGATGTTGGGGGGGTCTTCAGGGATCCTGGGGGAGTTTCCCTCCCTGCCATGTTTGGGGTTATGGTGGGTTCGGTGGTGCTCAGAGGTCTTAGAGGGAATCAGGGGTACACTGAGAGCTCAGGGGTCACCGGGGGGGTCAGATGCCCTGGGGGTCCCACAGTCACAGCCCAATCTCCTTTTCCTTGCAGCCACCAGGAAACCCCAGGACAGGTGAGTAGGCAGTTCTGGCCTTTCCCTCCTCCCCAGACCACACCCCCAAACCTTTTTTTCTTATCCCTGCAGGGCCCCCCTGGAGCCCTTGCTCCCCCCCCAAAGGAGGGAGAGGTGCTGGTGCTGGACACTGACACTGTGGGCACCGAGCAGGCAGAGGGTGAGTACAGGGAATGCAGGGATGAACAAAGTCCCAGAGTGGTAGATGAGATATATCATAAACTCTGTAGCTGTAGCAGGAGCCGCGGGGCATCCTACCAGGGCAGGGGGTGTGGGGACTACAGTGTAGCAAAGAAACCTTGGGGCAGTGGTGGAGAAAAAGCACCACTGGGTAGCTGCAGCCCAGTGTAAGAGATGGTCTGAAGTTTCCCTCATTTGCCTCATGATCATCGCAAAGACAGAGACTAAGACCATGAAGACCCTGAGTAGAGTTCTGGGCCTGGTTGAGGTTGATGCTTGCCAAGTGATTGTTTACAGGTGTGTTTGCTGTGCTGCCATGGTACACTGCTTCAAGCAGGGCCTGGCCAGGAGCAACTTGCTCTATACGCTTACACCTGCTTCACGATCCCCACTCATCACATTAGCCTGTGAATTTTCCCACCTGTTGTGGTTTGACAGGAAATATGTTTTCCAGCATGCTGGGGTTAGGCCAATGGATGCTCAGATTTTAATATTGGCACCTAATGTGGCCATTAGGACATTGGATCCACCTCTGAGAACACGGGGTTAAAAGCAGGGCTCTCGCCTGGGAGGCTCTCTTGCGTTCTGGCCAGGGAAAGGTTCAGAGCTCCCCTGCCTGGCTGTGGGCTGGGCGGGGCAGGGGAAGCCATGCGGCCGGGTGAGGTAGGCCGGGGCCCTGGATAGTAGCGAGGTGAAGGCCCCTGCAGGATGGAAGGGTGGAGGAGCACTGAGAGGCATCAGGCAGCCACCCCCCCCCCAGGAGAGACAGAGAGAGAGAGCCTGCATCTGTGCTTGGCCAGCCGAGAAGGAGTAGGGGGGGGTGCGAGAAGGTGCCTGGCTGGGCAGCTATGGGAGTTCTGGACAGACAGAGCCTCAGATTTTTAACCCTTTCCTTGGATGATGAAAACCTTGCAAACGCTAATCCTCCTGAAGCTGAATGAGAAGAGAGATACAGATGAGATAAGAGGGAATGGGCCAAGAAATAGAGAAGAACTCAGGTGGAAGAGATGATGGAGTAGTTTTTGCTGGACTCTTTTTGTGTAGCCATGGACAGAACCATGCTCCTTGTGATACAGGGACTGCATTCTAGGGGGAGGCAATGCCTCAGGACCAAGAGGGTTCGGTGTAGGTACCCCTCGGCCCCAGAGGGTGAAAAATATGGGGGGACAGATGTCCCAAAGATGAGACTGTGCCTTTTTGGAGTGTATTAAATATTAAGCCCCGAATGTTTCGGGGTGTGTCCTGCCTGGCTTTGTCTGGCCTCGCTGCTGGACCAAAGGCGGCAGCTGTGGCGTTTTTCACCCCAGAGATGCCTTTGGCTGGCTAGGTGCTGCAGCTGGGCGCTCAGAACAAGTCCAGGCAAAATAGGAACTCAGTTTACCTTTGGTGGAAAAGGTTCAGACGAGATGAAGGTGAAGAGAAAAGGAGTGGGTTCTGCCGTGGAGCTTAGATCCAGAGTTTTATTGTAGCTTGGTAGACATCTGACTGTGGTAACAGCTCCAGACAGAGAGACACGGCAGAGACCGAACCCCGACCGCATGGTCTCGTGTCCTTTTAAGTCCCGGGGACAGGGGGAGGGGAGGGACAGGTGAGGGCCAACCAGGTGTGAGCAGGGGAAGGGTCAGGGGATGTGGACGCTAGGACAAACCAATGAGCCCAGGCCTGGGGGGCATCTGCCAATCACACGACGCCTTGCTGGAAGGTGCCAGGCAGGAGGGAAAAGGGGGAGGGGGAAAGGTTGGCATACTTGAGGGGGATGGGATAGGTGAGACAGGAAATGGCAACACACTGCAACAGGAGTGGGATGAAGCATCCTTAAAAGTTGACCCTAGAAGCAGCTCTGGTCCTTGTTCAGTGGTGAGAGCACTGGACTTGAAAGGAAGAGGTCACCATTGGCACAAGAAGGACTCCTCCTCCTCTTGATGAACTGAGGATTGAGTATTCTGAAGCATGGTGCCGGACTGAGAGTCAGTGATTTGGGGGATGTATTGTATTGGGAATTTGGTGGGGAGGAGGAGGAGATGTATCTGTGAAGTTTTCATTTTCCTTGTGTGTTTCTTTTTTTCCTTCCCCTTGTAGTTTAGTTAATAATTTTTTTTTTTTTCCTAAGTGGGAGCCTGCTTTGCTTATTCCTGGTCCCATCTCACAGCAGAAACCAGGGAGAGAGTATTCTCATGGGGGCACTGGCATTGTCCCAGTGTCAAACCATGACACCACCTTTTGGCCAAATGAACTTTCTGGGATAATTTTGGTGATCCCCCATGGAAAATCCCTCATCTGCCTCACGACCACTGTGACAGATGGAGATTGAAGCTCCCTCCCTAGGACGTAGACCCCTATAATTCTAACACAGGGGGTGCTGGCCTGTTGAAGCAGGATGTTTTCCAGGTGTTGCCTGCAGGTGTGTTCACTGGACCAAGACTGTTTTCCCATATAAACCAGTCCTGGAACAATGGGTTCTGAACTGGACTGTCTGTACTTGTTCTCTACAGACTTATTCTCCACGGTCCTGTACCTGTTCCCCCTTTGGCAGAGGACTATAATAGACTCCTGAGTTAACCAAGACTTTGGGATTCTCCTCGATGTGACAAGACAGATCTATTGGCTGGACCACAAGGATTTCATCTCTCCATTGGTAGCTATATTCCCCTTCCCTTTCTTTCTCTCTCTCTCTATCCTTTATCTCCTTTCTAATCCTTCTATCGCATTTGCTGTGAACACTCAATAGAAAGTGCAATTTGTTTTGATTAGTACTGAAAT
The DNA here is from genome assembly GCF_051311805.1 of Agelaius phoeniceus. Lineage (NCBI taxonomy): Eukaryota > Metazoa > Chordata > Aves > Passeriformes > Icteridae > Agelaius > Agelaius phoeniceus. The sequence goes on from NC_135295.1 coordinate 6,378,964, forward strand.
CCCCTTTGTGTTGTTTTTTGCACTCTGAGATCAGTTAACGAACCATCACAACCCCCACTTGTACTAGCTGATCGTGACACCCAGCTCCAAACAGGCCAGGGGAAAGGCTTCCTGGGAGGGGAAAGTGCTTGGGTTTCCAGGGTGTGAGAAATGACTGCTCACTTTTAAAATTTCAAATGTTTATTAAACCTTAACAAAAAAAAATAGGACTGAATAAGGAAAAAGTTTTCAGCACTGGGAGTCCCTGTGACCACCAGCCACGTGCTCCTCTACAAAATGGATGCTCTACCTTTTATATCTTTAGCTCTCCCCTCCCCCTATTGTGCTGGTGGGTTGGGAAAGTTGCCTCGACTACTCGCCTCCACATGAGCACTGTCTCTACTAAATGGCGACTTTTGCCTTCACTCTAACACCGTGACTCTCAACCTGGCAACCCTCAGGTGCTCTCCAGCCCCTACAAATCCTTCAATTTCATGCATCCTGCTGGCCACAGGTTCCCTGCTTTCCTCTTTTATGCATCCTGCCTGCAGCTTCTCACTCCCTCTTTCACACATGTCCCGCCAGCCATGGGGTCCCCATTTTCTTTCTCCACCACGTGTCCTTCCGTTCTGTTTCTTCCGACCATCCAATATCTTAAAGCTTCAACAGACCAGGACAGGTCCAATTTATTGTCTGAAGCTGACTTTTATACATCTGGATTATGGAAATTTCAATCTGGCTAAAAATAGTTATGAGGATCTTCTAAGTCTCATACCCACCCCAAGCACACTACTTCACTCACATTTTAAGCATTACTCTTAGCTCTTACATGCACTAGTACTCACTTGACTTGATAAAATCAACAAGGGCATGCCATTCATCTGAAATCTCTTGGGCCATAAAAGAGATTTTATAATCCAGACAAGTGCCCCATTGTGAGAAACAACTGCACACTTTTAAAATTTAAAAGGTTTATTCCCCTCCAAGTGATTCTGTTGGAATGCCAGGGCTATCAGCCACTCTTTCCATGTGACTTGACTGCTGGCTGTTCATCTAGGAGTCACCCTCTCCCACTCCCAGCACCTTCAGGATGCCAATAGGAAAAAATTCACTGAGAACCCTAAATTCATAACATTACCCATCCTGAATTTTTTCCCCATATGAACATTGAACTTAAGACTTTTCAACTATGTACATACTTGCATTATTCAAATTCTATAGATATTTATATTTATTTATATATATATACACATCAAGATACAGCTACAGGTGCAGTGGCATCACAGACAGTTCACCCAAAGATAAGATCTCTTTGAGGGATACATCATGTTTCTCTGCCTTTCATGTCACCAACCAGGTGCAACCTGGTCCTTGAGCAAAAACAATCCCATGAGTGAGTTTGCCATTTCCTGAGGCATGGTTAATCCAAACTGTTTTCCCTAACAGGCCTCTCAGCTGTACCACAGGGACTGTGAAAAATGCATATTTTATGATTGGCTTTTCGCAAATATTAAAATGAATATTATATGTGTTGTGTTAGAAAGAAGTGCTGTATTAATTCTCTCAAGTAGTGTGTTAAATATTGTTTTAGGTTATAACAAAATGTTAAAATAGAAACTATGCTACGTAGGATACTTTTTTCCTAAAGAAAGAACTCACACCAAGATAGCAGCCACAGGACACCTAAAAAATCTTTCAAAGAAAGAGAATTTATTGCTCCATTATCAGGAGAAACTAACTTCTTCCCACCTCGCTCGGGCAGGATGACGCTGTTAGGATTATGAGGAAGTTGATGATGACCAGACAGAATCCTGTATTTTAGTGGAATTTATGCATCATGTATGAGATGTATGAATATGCAACAGGCTATTGTTTTTAAGGGTTAATCCTTTGTTAACGGATGTCCTTTTTCAAACTTATGCTGCCCAGGAAAAGGTACCCAGACGTCCGTAACTCTTTGTTTCTATTGTCTCATATTGTCCTAATTCAAATTGTCCAAATTATTATTATTCTAATTGTATTACTATTTTTATAACCATTTTATTACTAATAAACTTTTTAAATTTTAAAAACAAGTAATTGGCATTTTTCACAGGGACCTTATCTCCATCTACAGTGTGAAGGGACTCTGGTGTTGACTGGCCATGTAGCCTTTGCTGAATGCTGATCCCAGTGCTTGAAGGTCCCCCGATGCAAGCTCTTTGAGTGGTTTTCAACCATCCATGACACTGTTCAACCTTTCCAGCAGCTGGTGCATGGTAGGGGATGTGATACACCCACTCAACACTGTGTTCTTGTGCCCAGGTGGTAACTAAGCTATTCCTGAAATGAGTTCCATGATCTGACTCTGGGATGCCATGTCACCACAGGACTTATTTTTCCAAGCCCAGGATGGTGTGCTGGGCAGTAGTGTGAGGCACTGGGTGCATCTCCAGCCATCTGGTGATTGTGTCCACCATGGTGAGCACATAGCACTTACCTTGGCGGGTTTGCGGCAGTGCAATGTAATCAAACTCCCAGGCCTTTCCCTACCTCTACTTATTGCAACGCCCACCATTCCTCAGACGCTTTACTCTCTCAGCCTACTTAACGGCAGCACATGTCTCACACTCGTGGGTAACCTGGGAGATGGCGTCCATGGTTAAATCCACCCCTTGGCCTTGTGCCCACTTAGAAGTGAAATCTCTGCCCTGATGACCTGAGGCATCATGGGCCCATGGAGCCAGAAACAACTCTCCCTTGTGCTGCCAGTCCAGATCTACCTGTGATGCTTTGACTGGGGGAACCTGGTCTGCCAGTTCGTTATTCCAATGTTCCTTGTTGGCTTGACTCTTAGGCACGTGTGCATCTCCATGGTGGACTCTCACAATCGGCTTCTCCACCTGGATGGTGATGTCTTGCCACATTTCAGAAGCCCAGATGGGTTTCTCTTTACATTGTCAATTGGCCTCTTCCTGTCTGTCCAGCCACCCCCACAGAACATTGGCTGTCATCCATGTGTCAGTGCAGAGGGAGAGCTTTGGCCGTTTCTCTCGTTTGGTGATGTCCAGAACCAACTGGACAGTCTAGGCAAGGTGTTCAGTTGCTCAATTCCTTCTGTTTCCACAGCAGCGATTCCAAAAGCCCATCGACTTCCCTTTGGGTCTTCGAAGTACCTGTTCCTGGGGTAGTCAATGCCCAGGATCCATGGGGCATCTGGGCCACTTAGAATGGGGTGTTTCTGCCAGTCCTTCCCAGTCAGGGAATATGCATAAATGTGCATAAAGCTGATGCAATATCAGGGGTATAAAAGATGGACCCACCATTTTTGCGCATGAGCCTCTGGCATTTTGCCATGCTCCCAAGCACAGTCTCTTTTGCTTTGCTGATTTTTTTTGTTCTCAGTAAAACTTCTATAACTCATTCCCACTTGGGGTCTGGATTGTTTGTAACAGGTGGTTAGCCAGAGCGATCACCCACTTCTTTTGTTAACTTACTCACCTGCCATCCATCCCTGGGGCATCACCCCCTCTTTCTTCCATCATCTTTAAGATGACAAATGGCAAAAATTCACTAATAAGCCTAAACCTGTAACACAACCCCAGAGTGGGACATGTGGGACAAGGAACCTCAAGGCTCCTCCAGCCCTGAGGACAGCTCCTCCCAAACAGCCCTGAGGCCAGGGAAGGACGGAAAACACCATCTTCTCAGAAACATTGTTTATTGGAAAATTTAGTCAATGCAAATGGAACCCCAAATCCGTGGGGAATTGGAGCTGGTTCCTGGTGGGGCTGGGGCCTAGGAGGGGGCTCTGTTGGCTTGGCTCTGGGCTTTGCGCTCCACCTGGGCACAGTACTTTTCGGGCATTCCAGTGGCTCTGCAGAGGAAAGAATCCATCAGGTTCCCAATGGATCTGGGACCATGGCCCCAGAGCAGGTCTCGTTTGCTGAGGATGCAGAGGGACCTGGGTGGTGGCCCAGGCTGGGACACCAGGAAGGATTCGGGGAGCCCAAGGAGCACAGGGAAGCAGCACTGGCAGCCCCTGACCTGAACTCCTGCAGCTTCTGCTGTCTGAACTGGGTGAGGCGCTGGCTGCGCTGCCAGACCTCCTTCTGCAGCCGCCGGCCCTCCTCAATGACAGCCGCCCGCTCCCGCTCCCGCTCCTGCTGCAGCTCCTGGATCTGCCGCCGGAGATCTTCGGCATGGGCACGCTGCCGGAGCTCCCTCTGCTCCTGCTCCAGCTTCTCCCGCTCCAGCTGCTCCTGATGGGCCCTGTGGGAGAGCTGGGTTGGCTCAGTGACCCCACCACATCCCCCCACATCTGGCACAGCACCTGGGCTGGCACTGGAGCCCCCAGAGCCACCAGCTGGAACTGGGAGCCCCTGGCCACCAACCTCAGCCATCCCTCAGTCCCGTGTGCCTCACCTGAGCACCCTCTGGAATTCCTGGCGGTCTTGCTGCACCTGCATGGCCAGGTACTGCTCCTTCTGGGCCACCTGCTCCAGCCGGTCCTGCTTCAGCTGCTGCTCCAGCTCGACCTTCTTCCGCGCCTTCTCCAGCTCCCGCCGCCGCCATTCCCGGTCTGCGACCTCTTGGTTCCTCTTGGCCCTCAGAGCATCCTGCCCAAATAGGACACAGTGCTAGGCTTCCCTCAGGGGCACCCATGGAAGCCCTTGGCCATGGCTTTGGCTCTGCTTCAGGACATACCCTGGCTCCAGGGGCTGGTCCTACAGACCCCCCACATCCAGGGGTGCTGCCCCTTCGCCAGTCTGGGGACAGGGACAATGGCAGGGGAGCACGTCACCTGTTCCTGGGCCACTCACCTGCTCTGCCTGCCAGTCCTGGGCCCGCTCCTGTGTGGCCCTGAGCCGGGCCAGCTCCTTCTCCTTCTCCAGGCGCAGTTGTTGCTGTTCCGCCTCCAAGGCGGCCTCACGCTCCTACGGGGGACAGAGTGCCAGGGTAGGACAGAGCCCCAGGATGGGACAGAGCCCCAGAGTGGGACAGAGCCCCAGAATGGGACAGCGCCCCAGGATGGGACAGAGCCCGAGGACAGCTCCTGCAGCCCCTGCCCACCCTACCAAGAGCCCACTGCTCTTACAGCCTTTTGCCGCTGCTGCTCCAGCACCCGCTCATCCTCCAACCTCTCCTGCTCCCGCTGTTGATCCTTCAGCCTCTGGCTTTCCACATTGAAATGTTTAATATCAGCATGGATTTGCTTTAGTCGCTCCTGTTTCTGCTCCCAGGCCTGGAAATGCCATGCAGTATTGGAGACCACCAAGTCCAGTGCTCTTCCATCCTCATCACTCAGGGCAGGCAGGCTTTGGGCCACCACCCTGGGATGTCACTATGTCCCCAAGGGACCATAGCTCTGATCCTGCTGGATGCTGTCCCCACTCCCTGAGTGTAGCTGATCCAGCTCTGCCAATCCCTTTCCAGCCAGGTGGAAACCTCCCTGCACCCCCCTGTTCCCTGCTCCCACCTTCCGATCCTCCCTCTTCATCTGCTCCAGTCGCTCCAGCTGCCTCTGGCCCTCCTGGTACAGCTCCTCAGCCCTCAATGCCCTCTCCTCTGCATTCTGCTCCATCTGTTTCACAATGTCCTGCCGGGCTCTGGGAATACAAGAGCAGAAGGGTCTCCTGTGGCTCCATCCTGCTCCCCATCTTGGGAACACTGGCATGGACAGGGCTGGTGTGGTTGGAATGGACCAGATGCCTCCATGGGGAAGAGGGAGCCTCCTGCTCACCTCATCAGCTCCTGCTTCCTCTGGCGCTCCAGCTCCTCCTGGACCTCCATGCCCTTCTCCCGCTCCATTTCCATCATCTTATCCAGGCGCTTCTCCTCCTCCGCCAGTTCCTTGAGGATCATCTGCTTCTCCAGGACTTGCTTGTCCCGGATCATGTTGCACTTGGCATTGAGGAACAGCTGTGAGGACAAGAGGTGTCAGTGGCTTGGAGCCGCATTGGGACACAGGGAGCAGGGAGGGCCAGGGAAGGAGAAGAAGAGCCTGGGAGCACGAGGAGCAAGGGAGGCTCAGCAGTGCCAGGTGACAGAGGGGAGCGCCGGCCCTACCGCGTTCAGTTCCCGCACGTCTTCCTCCTGCTCCAGCCTCATCCTTGTCACCCGCTGCAGCAGCTTCTGCTCCTCCTGCTGCAGCTCCTCCTCCACTTCTCTCTGATGGTCTCTCTCGGCCTCCAGTTCTGCCTTTCTCTGCTCCTCGATCTGGGCCTTTTTCAGGGCTTCCTGTGGGGACAGAGAGTGCTGCCCAATCCTGGGCACCTTCCCAAGGGCTCACAGGGGTCACACTTCAGGTGCTGCATTCCCAACACTGAGTGGGAACATGTCGGGCTCCTGGCACGCCCATGGGCACCCCTCCCCACATCTCTGGGCAGACACCCCATGCCCTTCGAAGGTTGGCAGTGCTGGGCCTTCAGGGATGCTGCCCAGCTCTCAGTGAAGCCCTGAGCCCTGCAGCCTCCCCTGTGCCCCAAAATGTGGTGGACAGAGGGAGGACCCCCTGCGGGAACCACCACCCCTCAAACCCAGCTGTGGAGCCAGAAAAGGGGGAAGCAGAAAGGGAAATGCCTACAAAAGCAGCGTCCTGTCTGGCTCTCAGCGTCTTCAGCCTGTCCCAATGCTCCACCTCAGTTGGGGCTCGAGCTGATTCCTTAAGTTTCTCATATTCCTTTTCTCCAATGATGAGACACAGTTGGGGCTTCTCCTGGGGAATGCTGGGGGGCACAGGGAGAGAGCTTAGTGGCATGGTGACCACAACAGGTCCCTGTGCTCCCTGAGCTGCCCACTCAGCCACCATGTCAGACCAGATCAATATGGGAAGTGCTGAGGAAGCCTTGGGGACCTGGCTCTCTTGTTTTGGGGTGAGGTGGGAAGGGAAAGTGTGGTGAAAGTGGCACCAGGCTGGGATGCAGGGGGCAGGATCCCCAGGGGTGGCCAGGGCACACTGCCAATCCCTGTTCCCTAGAGATTTTGGGATGCTGCGCTGACACCCATTCTCCCAAAACCCCTCAGGGCTTGGGCACAGCCTTACACGAGGTCCCGGATCAGGTCCCTGGTGATGATTCTGGTGGTCTTTGGTTTATATCTGACAGAGGGCTGTGATTCAGGCGGTTTGGGCACATCCTGAAGAATCACAATGGGGCTGCTGGAGCCCGTGACCTGTGGGAAAGGACGATGTGAGGGATCCGAAATCCCCACGCTCAGTGCTCCCTGGACACCAACTGATCCTGGGAGGAGCTCTGGATCCTCAATCGGGATGTGCCCTCAGGGGCATGACCAAAAGGGGCCGGAGGGGCTGGGGGTCAGGGGAAGACCGAGGGCAGACCTTGGGAAGGAGGGACTGAAATCCTGGTGGGCGAAGCTGCTGACGGCGCGGGAGGAGGGATCCCCGGGAGGAGTCTCCCGGACAGAGGGACCGAGACCCTGAGCCAGTAGTCGCGCCTGCCATGGCACTCTCATAGAGTGTGGGAGGTGTGACAATGTCCTGGAGCCGACATCCCAATGTGATGGGACCAAGGGTTGGGATGTGTCTGAACCGATTGTGACAAAGTGCCCAAAGCCACTGTCGAGACACGTCGGGACCGACTGTTGCCATGGCAGCGCCCCCAACAGCTCCCGGGACTGACAGGATGTCCTGGAGCAGACGGGGCATGGGGGACGGGGATGTTGGTGTGGAAGCTCTGAGAGCTGGGAAGGGCAAATCCAAGGGAAGGCAGAGATGGAATTGAGGCAGCCAAGAGGATAGATACATATTATAATATTGGCTTTTTGCAAATGTTAAAATGGATTTTATATGTGGGATGTGAAAGTAGCTTTGTTGTAAAGATATAATTTTTATTTCTGGTATTAATTAATCTTAGACATAGTAGTGAAATAGCTGATATAAGTATGCTTGTGTTAAAATGCCTGCTTGGATTGGATAACATCCGATGAACATAGGATGAGGACACCTGCTACAGATCTGCCAACTATCAGCACTCACCATCTGAAGACAGTGTGGACCAAGGCCCAAAACTGAAGATGATGATAAAAAAGGACTAAAAGCACAACCCAGAAATATGCATCCTCTAAAAAGGCGGATCCAAGGTGGAGATATGCTGAACAGTTCTTGGAACATGTAAACTAATTTGGGGGAAAAGTTTACTATGCATAAGGGTCTATGAATACCCAACAGGCTGATATAAGGGAAAAGGTATTTAAGGGGGATCCCCAAAGAGAACAGCATGCTCTTGGCTGAGTGCCAACCTTTGCTTTATGGTCCTTGTCTCCTATTGTCCTTTATTAAACTTTTAAAATTTTCACAGGAGAGTGAACCTGGTTTTCACTCCAAGGCTGCGAGAGGAACAGCCCTGCAGGAAGGAAAGAGGGGCATAAGGGTCTCCAGAGATTTGCCCAAAACCTGTGGGGGTCTCCAGGGAGCAGACACCCCCCTGCAGCCCTGCAGGAGCCCCTGGCCAAGCAGAGGATGCCCAAAGGGAGTTGTGAGCCCATAGAAAGCCCCTGCTTGAGCAGTTCCTGGGGCACTGAGCCTGGGCAAGGAAGAGCCTCAGCCTGGAGCAGCTGGGGCAGAGCTGCAGCCCGCAGGAAGGACTCCCACTGAAGAAATCGCTGGAGAAGAGACTCCCATGGAAGGCAGGGACCCCAGTTTGGTGAAGGGCAAGAACTGCAACTACTCTGGCTGAGCAGCAGCAGAAACAACCTGTGCCAAACTGCCCGGGGCCCCCCTTCCCATCTCCCTGTGCTGCTGGAGGGAGGTTGGGGTGGGGGGGAAGGTGTTTTGAAGGGTTTATTTGACTTCTCTTTATCCTGCTCTGATTTTGTCAGCAAATATTCAATTCATGTTGCTAATTCTGAGCCTGCATTTCACGTGACAGGATTTGATGAGTGATCTCTCCTGGTCCTTGTCTCAAACCAGAAAACTTTTGTTCAATTTTCTCTCCCCATCCAGGTGCAAGAGGGCAGTGAGAGAGCGGCTGTGGTGGGTGCGGGGCATCCGGCAGGAAGGAGAAGGAGGGTCCAGGTCAGGCTGTTGAGCAGATTGTTGTGGGATTTCAGTAGTTTTGTGGTTCTCTCAGTCCCTTGGCAAGAGGGAACAAATGATCAATTGCTGCATTTCCAGACTGGTTCCCTCACAGCTGCCCTTGCATGGGGGGTTTCCATCCAGTCCTGCTCTGAAAACCATCAAAGGCCCTCTCAGAGCCACTACTTGGGCTCCCTTTGGGGTTTGTGCTTCTTGCAGGGCTGAGCAAACCACAGGCAGGCCTTTTCCGCCCCCAGAATTCTCACCTTTGCAGCAGCTCTAAAGCTGCCAGAATCAAAGCCAAAAGGGCGGGGGGGACCCTCAGGTGCTGGCTGTAACCTGGGGCTGGGCAGAGCAGGGCTGGGCAATGGCCATCCCTGTGCAGTGGGGCTGGGCCATGGCTGGGCCTCACACTTGGATAGACAGGAGTCCCGAAGATGTGCCACCTCTTCGACAGGTGGCACCACCACCCCCATGGACAGGATGCCCCATGCCATGATGTGTCACCCCCTGGACTGGTTTCCCTCAGGTGAACCCCAGAACAGGGACCTCCCAGGACAGGAGCCTCTGGATGTGCCCTCCAAGACAGAACCCCCCCTTTCCCCATCTGACTCAGCACAAATGGCCTCTTCCTTCTTGTCCAGGAAAAAGAAAGTGTTGAGAGGGCACAGCCCAACACCTCCATCCCACATGGCCTCCCTACTCTTCCCTGCACCACCTCACCCCATTTTCCCCCCTCACCTGGGTCCCCCAGTCCATTCCCTGCTCATGTGCTCCCCGGGATTGCTGAGCCAGGAACCAGGGGTGAGGGGACATGGCACAAAAATGAGGAAAAATTAGAAAAATAAAGAGAAGAAAAGGACAAGGGCAGGGGAGGGCACAGAGGCCAAGCTACCCAGGACCTCCATGTGATGCATGCACAGGAAATGAGCACCCCAGGGAGGCAATGCTGGGCCCTGGGTCATCCCAAAATCTGAGGCATCCAGGGAAGAAGCTGTGACCCATGGGCCCACCCAGCCACTGCCCATCCCTGCCATCCCCATTCCCCTGGGATCCCAACCATGGAATCTCATTTCCTTCTATCTCCCCTTCCCTGGCCCCCCCCCCCCCCCCCCCCCCCAACCCTGGACTGCAATTCCTTGGGATACCCATTCCCAAGGAACCCCATCCTGGTAATTCCAGACCCTGTGACACCCCTTCCCTTGATTCCCCCAGGACCCCCATTCTCACAAGAGTCCCTCCTTTCCCCTGGCATCCCCATTCCTCAGCGTCCACCCCATGATCACAAATCCCTGGAGGTCACATTCTTTTGGGACCCTCATCTGCGATTCTGAGTCTACCCAAGCCTTGGGATCCCCATTCCCATGGGACTCCATCCCTGGGCACCCCATTGCCCTGGACACCCCTCCCTGGCTCCCTACACAGCCTCAGCCTCCAAATTCAGGCAACACAATGTTCCCACCATGTCCCACCATCACCCCATGTCCCACAAGGTCCCCACCCTGCCCTGACCAAGGGCCACCTACACATGGGGACAAGAGGTGACCTCGCTTCCTTCCCCTTCATCCAAAGAGCCACCACCCAGTGGAGCAGTGGCCACAGCAGTGAGTGACAGCCAGTGCACATGCCTGGGGACACCGAGATGGTCGGGAAGGTGGCACTGCTCCTGTGGGGTGAGCACCCTGGGCATGGGCTTCACCCCCCGGGGATAGGGAGGGGAGTTGGCACAGGGGGACTGCAGGGTTCCCTCAAGTCCCCAGTGCCAGGAGAGCCTGTGCGTGAGGTGACCGGGGTCATTGGGGCAGGAAGGTGGGGACATTAATGGTGGGACAGGGATTTGGGGAGGCATCAGGGGGCTGGTGGACGTGATCTTTGACAGTATGGCGTGGCCATGGTGTCCCCAGCGTCCCCGTGCCCTGCCTCACTACAGGGTGGCCACAGTGTCCCTGTCTCCAAGGGGTCCACGTCACACAAGGACACTTTGGGGACAGCCCTCACACCCCATGCCCTTCTGCCGCTGTACCTGCAGTGCCACCCCCACTGAGCCCTGTCCTTTCTCTCTTCCAGCCCAGACCCTCGGCCTCACTGGTGAGTCCTCAGGGGATGCCACGTCCCCATCCCGCTGTCCCCAGCCCCACACTGGCCCTGGCAGGCTGGTGTCCCCTGTCACCCACAGGCACTCAGACCACCCAGCTCCTCGTAGAGCCTCCCTGGACGCCAGTGCTGTGGGACCGGGTGACACTGACCTGCCAGGGCTCACTGGTGCCACCACCTGGTACAAGGACGGGCAGTGCTGGGGGCAGGAGAGACATGACAACTTCTCTGTCACTGAGAGTGGCACCTACATGTGTGACAGACCTGGCAGTGGTCAACCCCCCCGTGAGAGTCTCAGATGGTGAGGGGCATTTGTGTCCCCAGCCTGGCACCCATGGGGACCCCGAGGGTTCTGGGTAGGCTCAGCTTCATGGGTCACCCCCCTGGTGTGACCAGAGCCTGTCTCCTGCTCTGTCCAACAACATCCATGTGCTGGATGTTATCCAATGGGTAGTCAATGGTCACATCAGGTGTGACAGGTCCCATGTCCCTCAGACTGGCTGGTGCTGCAGAGGCTGGTACAGGCACTGCTGGAGGGGAACATGGTGATACTGTGCTGCCAGGACTGGCAGAAGAATTCCAAAAGGGTTCTCCGCAAACATGAGGACTTCAGTCTTGCAGTGGGAAGACCCCTGACACAGCCACAAGAATTTGAGGGACAATACTGCATGTCCACTGGCCTGGGAATTATGGAAAATAAGAAGGGGGAGCCCCCCAAGGCCTTGTAGTGGCTCAAGACACAGCAAGGCTTGGTGGGGCTGCTGTGGTTCAGCTCCCCACCCTTGGCTCTGTGCCTCAGCTAAGTCCCCTCCTGCAGACTGGGAATACTGGATCCAGCTGCTGCTGGAACCAACTGAGCCTGTGCCCTGGGCTCCAGTGTCCCCTCTTAGCAGGGCCCTTAGCCTTCCTCAGCCACCAACGGCCATTTTGTGTCCCAGGTGGTTCCATGTCATCCAAAGGGACAGAGGGTCAGAGAATGGCACAGGAAAAGAGCTGATGGCAGAGAACATGTCCTGATCCACTGTGAGCAGAAAGCTGGAACCTGTCATGGCGAGTGGGCTGTGAGTGGGTATAGTCAAGCAAAGCATCCCCAGTGCAGGGAGAGTTTCCCAGCCTGTGCACCTGATTCTCGAGGAATTTAACCCTGATCCTCCTCCCTGCACTCCACCCTCATGGCTTTACAAGCCCACCATGGACCTGGGCAGGCTGGTGGGTCAGAGAACAGCATCAACAGGACAAAGCAGCAGCTGTGACATCCTCTATCAAATCAGGTTTGTGGCATTAGCAGAGCAATCTCTGTCCCACAGGGCAGGCAGCACCTGGAGGGGACCCTGAGATATGACACCCTGCAGAAAACTGCAGCAGGCAAATGGGAGCTGGAGGCAGCACAGGGGGCAGAGCCCCACAGACAGGCCCCTCTGGGCACTAACACACTTCGCTGCTCGGATTGCTGCAGCTGCAGAGGAGAAAGGGGTTCTGCCTCCAAAAGGGTTGGACAAGGCAGTTTGGGACTTCTGCTTGTTCTTTTTTCTGTTTGCTTGTTTCTCCATTTGAACAGAGGACACCTCACAGCTGCTGCAGCAGCCACCGAATCCTTTGCCCAGAGGGCTGAAGCACAATGCAGGCAGCACCTCGCGGGGGATGGATCCTGACCCAGCCGCTGTTCTTGGGGGTTTGGGGGTGTCCTTTCCCGAGCTCTGGACTGCTGCTGCTAGCACTGGACTCTGCTCAGTTCTTTTTGCTCTTGGGGGTGTCATACTTCCTCTTGCTCGAGTACCAGAGCAGCAGGGGGATCCCAATGGAGGGCAGGGTCATCACGCCAAATGCCGCCCAGTCCAGCTAGAGGGAGAAATTGTTAAGAGAAAAGTCAAAACAATCCAGGCCAGGGGAGTCTTAGAGCAATGAGGTCAGAGGAGGAGAGGGAGGAGAGATCTCACACTGTCTGCAGCTTCCTCACATGGGGAAGCAGAGGGGCAGGCGCTGACCTCTGCCCTCAGTGACCAGTGACAGGACCCAAGGGAGTGCCTGCAGTTGTGTCAGGACAGCCAGCATTAAAGGCTGGATATTAAGAAAAGGCTATTTCTCCCAGAGGATGCTCTCCCAGACACTGCAAGAGGCTCCTCAGAAAGTGGTCACAGCACCGAGCTTGACACGAGCTCAAGGAGTTTGGATAGGGCTGACAGGCACATGATTGGGATTCCTGGGGTTGTCCTCTGCAGGGCCAGGAGTTGGACTCTACAATCCTTGTGGGTCCCTTCCAGCCTAGTTGGTTTTAAGATTCTACTCTCAGATTTTCTGCCTCAAATGCCACAGTGCAGCTTCTTCACAGAGGGAGCTGGGATGGAAACTGAGCTGTTTCTGTGATAGTTCTCTGGAGAACTGACAGGAACTAACTCCAGCTCCCTCTGCAGCTCTCCAGGTGACTGCAGGGCAAGTCACACACACCATGTGCAAGCAGGAAGCCACCACACTGGGCTGCAGCTGCCGTGGTGCACTTTTCCATTGTCAATTGAAAGGTACTTACGAAGTGAGGGGAGAACCTCCTGTCGAAATCACGCTGAGCCAGGATTCCTCCCTGCCCAGGAGCACTGGTGAAGCCAACCTGGAAAAGGCAGGGAAAAGACAGGCTTTGCCACCTTTCCTGCTTGCTCCAGAACTGGGCAGGGTGAGAGCAACACAGACATGCATCACCTCGACCATGCAGCTCCGGGAGCACGGTCAGGTGTGTCTGCAGGGATCCCATAAATCAGCCACTTACCACCACCTGGGCACCCTCCTGTGCCAGGTACGTGATGGTGGCAGAGGTGAAGTTGAAGTACCCAGCCTTGAGAGGCCGTAGAACCACAGTGTGGGACACATTGTTCGCTCTGGGAGCTGGACGTTAAGGAACACTGTTGTATTTCAGCCCAGGAAGAAAAGTGAGGAGATGTGAAAGAGCAACCAGGATCCAGGTGAAAAAGTCAGTGCTGCTAACAGATCTGAGTGCTCGTGGTCGCAGACAGCCAGACCCAGCCAAGGCTGACCCAGCTGCTCCTCCACAGGCAGAGGAACTACCCCAGGACCTGGTCCTGTCTGCAAGGAACTTTGTTTTTACACTGCACCATCCAGAAGAGGAGGGGTTTGGATCTGGCACCCTGTGCAGGCTCTGGAAGGAATTTCAGGGACAGCAGATGAAGATAGGACCAAGCTGCAGGATGCTCAGGGGCAAGAAAGAGAGTTGGAAGAAACTTCAAAACATGAAAAGATATGGAGCAATCCTGTCCCACTTGACGCTGAGCATGCCAGAGACGATGCCAAAATCTTCTGGAGGGAAAGAATCATCCGACAGCTCCACGTCTAAGGCAGCACTGAACACAACAAAGAGAGGGATGAGACAGGAATCTTAAGCTTTGCCATCTGCTCATAGGCTCTGCAGCAAAGTGCACTGACACTTCCATCTTGACCAAATGGAAGAATTGATTTTTCAGAGATGAAATGTCACCAGTAGAAGACAGGGAGGAGAGCTGAGGTATCTTACAGGGAGACTGCAGAGGGAGGAAGGCAAAGCTGAGAGAAACAAACACAAGGACAGGAAAACCACCATTTTTTCCACAACACAATTTGGCAGTTTGCTGAACTTCAGATACCATCCCATGGATACACATGCTGGCCTAAATAATAACCAAATCCCACATATAAAATTACAGGATCACATTAATGTTGTATCAATTCAACATTACTGCACCATATATTATTCTGTTAGCAGTACTGCACTCAGTATGCATTATTCTGCCTTAAAAAAAAAAATCTAAAAAACCAAAATCTCAAAGCCCTTTAATAGTGTCCTGCATTTGTCCAGTCAGCTTTTCATTCTGCAAATGAAGCTTTTTACCATTCTGTTTTATCTTTGACAGGTCCTTAGTTAAATCCTGATAGCAAAAAGGAATTTTCATTAAAAAGAATAAATGTGAAAAAAAGCTTACAAAGCCAAGAAAGGGAGCTGCAGGCATGGGGAACAGAGTGTCACAGGACACCACAGGAACTATACCATGCTGGACTGACAGCTTGAGCAGCCATGAGGTGAAAGCAGGGAAGAGGAAGGAATAGGCAAATTTCAGGGTCAATCCTTCAGGCATTGCTGGAAAGCTGAGAGTTAGAGAGAGCAAAAAGCAACAGCACATCACGGAGCTCAGAAATTGCCTTGCCAACCCTGCAGCCACACAGAGAACATGTGCTCGTGGTCAGTACTGAAGCCTGGACAGGGCTTACCTGGAGCCAACATTGTAGATGTTGTACTGCAAAGTCAAGTCCTTGCCCTCCACTGCATATCTGTTTAACAGAGATTTGGAGGCCAGGAGCCTGGCACCATCCTCACAGTGAGCCACGGACACCAGAGCAAACACGACAAGAAGAGGGAGCTTCATCTAGAAGCACAAAGAAATGGAACATCACTGATCATTTGAAATCTCTGAACACTTGCCTGTGAGACACAGCAGTGTCCCAAATCTGCAGCCATGGAAGAAAAGTTCACAGTCTTGTCCCCTGTCAAAGCCCTGGCCAGTACCATTCCCTTTTACAGAATCATGAAACATCCTGAATTGAAAGGGACTCAACAGGATCATCAAGTCCAAGCCCTGGCCCTGTACATCTCAATAATGGGCAAAGCTTTCAGATCACTAAGCCTCTTCTAGTAACTTCCAGAGTAAAAGCTTTGGTAATTAACAATTTCATCAGTTTTAGCAACTAATGGTTAATTGCCCTTGCAAAGCCTGGCAACTTTCCAGCACTGTCTTACGCAACAGAATTAGTTTTTAGAAAGCACAGCTCCTCACTTCCAACATTATTCTTCCTTATTTCCAGCCACTGAGAACCACCAACTCCCTCCAGTGGCTTTTATGATCCTCTGCACAATTCCCTGCTTCAGGCCACGTGGTCTGACTTATCCAAACACGGCGCCTCTGCAGCCACCCTGCTGAGAGGACAAGGAGACAACAGGAACACTACAGATGTGACCAGTGAGGACACTTGATGGGGCTTTTAAATTCAAAAACTGCTTCAATGTCAGGGCCTCTGCCTTCCACAGTCACAGGGTGGTGGTTGGGGTTGGACAGGACTGTAAAGACCATGCAATTGCACCCCCCTGTCAAGGGCAAGGACACCTTCCACGAGCCCAGGTCGCTCCAAGCCCCATCCAGCCTGGCCTTCGATGTTTCCAGGGATGGGGCAGCCACAGCTTCTCTGGACAACCTGTGCCAGTGACTCACCTCCCTCACAGGCACCAATTTCTTCCCAATATCCCATCTAACTCTGCCCTCTGGCAGTGGAAAGCCTTGTTTTGTCACTCCAGGCCCTTGTCCAAAGTCCCTCTCCAACTCTTTTGGAAGCCCTGTAGGCCCTGGAAGGGGCTCTAGGGTCCCCCTGGAATCCTCTCCTCTCCAGACTCAACACCCCCAGCTCTTCCAGCCTGTGTCCAGAGCAGAGGGGCTGCAGCCCCTGGATCATCTCTGTGGCCTCCCCTGGACTCACTGCAGCAGCTCCTTGTCCTCCCTGTGCTGGGGAGCCCAGAGCTGGAGGCAGCTCTGCAGGGGAGGGTCTCAGCAGAGGAGAGGGGCAGAATCCCCCCCTCACACGCTGCCCACGCTATTGGGGATGAGCCCAGGACAGTGTTGGCTTTCTGGGCTCCCAGTGCACGTTGCCACAGCGTGCTGAGCTTCTTGTCAATGTCCCATGCCCCCACATCCTTCCCAGGGCTGCTCTCCATCCATTCTCCCCCAGCCTGTTTGTGTGTCGGGTTGCCCTAATGCAGCTGCAGCACCTGCCCTTGGCCTCGCTGAACCTCCCGGGCTTGGCATGGACCCGCCTGCCCAGCCCGCCCCGGCGCAGGTGCCAGAAGTCCCTTCCTTCCTCCCAGTCGTGCCCTGCTGCAGCCGCACAGCAGCGCATGCAGCCCAGGTTGCTCCTGCCCACTCACGAAGCCCAGGGGCCCAGAGGGGCTCAAGGACACCTCCCAACAGGGAATCGTCCGGTTTCACCCACGCTGCCCGTGGAAGACCCCGGCTCTGACGTTCCAGCTCCAGAAACCGGCCGGTCCCTCCTGACGCCTCAGAGCCCACGAGCGGACCCACCCCGAAGGCCAAGGACACGGCCTCCAGCTGCCCCGAACCTCCCGCCCCTCACCGTCTCTCCCGCCGCCAACACTACAAAGACGAATCAGCGCAACCGCGGCGGAAATGGCGCAAACGAACCGCGACTCAGGCAAGCCCTATGCCCCCTGGGAAATGGAGTCTAAGCCCGTGAAAACGAAGGGACTCCGCGCCTGCGCAGGACACGCTTCCTGCGCTGCCCATTGCCCACGGTGGTGGAAGTAGCGGCGGGCGGCGCGCCGTGCTGGGCCGGGCTCTCGTAGGGAAGGCTCTGTAGAAAAGCAGCAGGTGTATCTCGGCACGACAAGTAGCTCTGGCCACGCGAGCAGCCTGCCCAGGTCCGCGGGAGATGTGTAAAGTAGTGAAGAAGGAGTGAAGGAGAAGGAGCAGGGCTAAATTCCTCAAGAATCAGGTGCACAGAACTCCGGGGTCTCCCTTCCTGCACTCAGGACTCCCTGCTTGACTCACTCCCCGGACAGGCTGCAGCCTTCTGCTGCCGCGGAACAAGATGTGTCCCGACCTCCCTAGTGCAAAGCCAGCAGCATAAGAAACCTTTTAGTGTTTCCAGCACTCCAGGATACCCCGAGAGTTCTGTGCCTGCATCTATCAGGCTGATTACCTCAAGTGGGAGAAAGGCTTCAGACCCTCCTCTGTACAGTTTTTGCTCCTCACATGTGGAACTGGGGGTATATTACTTCATTATCTGAAGCTGTATTTGGAGGATTAACCACTGATATATAAATAGACCAAACATATCTGAAAAGTTTTTGGTCGTCGATTTTAGGTGTAGCCCCTTGGGGAGGCTTCATCTGCCCTTAATGTGAAGACCCTTCGATAAATATATAAATTTCAATTCCCTTAATTCTGTCTGCCCTCTAATTTTCATTTTGCAGAAATGCAGCAAAGTTTGTGAAATTTTTCACCTTGCAGCCCGGTATTGGCCAGTGCGAGTGGTCGCAAAGAGAGGCCATTTTACTTCTGGGAAAAAGAAGCCATTTCCCCAGGGTCTCGATATCTCCTCGAAGGTGGCATGTGGGGCTCTAAGGAAATGCTTGCTCCTAGTTCCTGAAAGCTTTAATTTTGGAGAAATCCAGAAAAGTTAGCAAATTTTAAGGTTGGCACTCCACTATCAGCCAGTGCGAGCGTTCACAAATGGAGGCCATTTTCCATGGGAAAAAGAAGTCATTTCCCCAGGGTCTGGGGATCAGATAAGAGGTGGTGTTTGAGGCTCTAAGGACTTGCAGGGTCCTGGTTGCTGGCAGCTGTATGTTTGTAGAAATCTAGTAAAATTTCAAATGTTATGATTGGCACCCTTTTATTGACAGAGCGAGTGGCCAAAAATGGAGGCCATTTTCCATGGGAAAAAGAAGTAATTTCCCCCAGGTCTGGGTATCAGATTAAAGATAGCGTCTGGGGCTCTAAGGACTTCCAGTCTCCTTGTCACAGGCAGCTTTAGTTTTGGAGAAATCTAGTAATGTTTGCAAATTTCTAGCTTGGCACCCCATTATCTGCCAGGGCGACTGGCAATAAACAGAGGCCATTTTCCAGTGGAAAATGAAGTCATTTCACCAGGGTCTGTGTACCAGATAAGAGCTGACATTTGGGGCTCTAAGGACTTTCAGGGTCCTAGTTGCTGACAGCTTTAGTTTTGGAGAAATCCAATAAAATTTGCAAATTTCTCCTGGCACCACATGATCTGCAAGTGCAAGTGGCTGCAAACGAAGTCCATATTCCATGGAAAAGGAAGTCCTTTCCCCAAGGTCTGTGTATCAGATTAAAGGTGGCCTTTGAGGCTCTAAGGACTTGCAGGGTCCTTGTTGCTGGCTGCTTTAGTTTTGGAGAAATCCTGCAAAGTTTGCAAATTTCTAGCTTGGCACCAGACATTCTGCCTGTGGAGTGGCTGCAAGTAGAGGCCATTTTCCATGGGAAAAAGAAGTAATTTTCCCAGTGTTGCAGCATGTCAGCTACTAGTATCTCTGAACAACCTGTACTTCAATAGCCCAGAGCACTCTGGCTTAAACTGCTGACAAATGAGGTGAGAGTCAGGTTCCTTGTGTGAAAACTCCAAATGCTGTTAATTGCACTGAAGGGGGTCTGGGGTAAGAGACAAAATGGGGCTGAGAACACTGGCTTCTTTATGGGGAGAAAAAAGGGCAGAGCGATACAGTAAGTCAGGACCAAGAGGGGACAAGAGAGGGGAGAACATTCTAGGGGGAGTACATATAAGGTAATAACAGCAGTTGAACTGGGTGTATCAACTGTGCACCCGGTTTTGTTCTGTACCAACAAAACCTGCTGCATCAACATGAGTCTGCAAATGCCCATGGGCGAGACCATTACATTCAGACAGTTGTCTCTTTTTGCCCTGAGGTTAAAGTTCCAACAGTAGGCCCCTGGGCCTCCACAACTCCCCTCTTTTTGTCTTCTAAAAAGAAGGCTTCTGCTGTAGTTTTTTGCAGGCATTTAACAAAAATGGATAAAATAACCAGCGCAATGAATGCATTAAACCAAGTCCACAAAACAGTTTTAACCAAAGATGAAAGCCAGCCTTTCATCCCCCAGTCTTTGAAAAGTCCAGTGAGCCAGTCGTTGTTGCCTTCTGTGTAGATCTTATGTACTCAGTCTTTTAGCAGCTGGTTGCTCTGTTGTATTGACTCACTATGCAACAACAGGCTGGAAAAACACATGCTTTCAAATGTCTGACAGCCATAGACATGGCCATGGGCAAGAAATTGTGGCTTGGCTGTGGAACCACCCAGCTGAAGGCATGCAGCATAGTGAAGAGTGTACAGATTCCTGCTGCAGCGGCAACAAATGACGACATGCTTTGACTTTAGCTAATTTAGTATCAGGAGGCTTGGGTAGCCTAAAAGTAAACAAAGAGATTAAAAGGTAAAACTTAAATTCTGGTCCCACTAAACTTTCTCTTTTGTAAGCCAAGGGTTTGAACACAGCTTATTAGAAGAAACATATATCAATGCTAAAACATAGTTTTTACAAATGCTAAGTCATATATCTTGGTTAGTGATGTCTGAGCTATCCTGGTCTTGGTCTGTGTGGTCAATGCTGCTTAGGAGATCTTCTTCTGTCCTTCTCCTTCTTCTTTTCCAGGCTGCTGCTGTCTCTCTTAGGCTTTCATTCTGTTCTTCTGATTGTTGCTCTGGTGTTTGCCTTGCTGTTCCCAGAAATGGCTTTATGTTTTTTGCTGGAATGAATCCATCTTGGGCCTGCTGCTATAGAGACACAAGCATACCCTCTTCCCCAAGTAATTAATGGGAAAGGGCCCATAATTTGTTTAGATTCAGGCTCTTTGATCAACACAGGTGGCTTTTCTTTTAAGTGGGCTGCAGTCGAATTAGTAAAATGCCTGATGACTGGGGGAGTTGGCTCCATAAATGAGTTATTTAAAAAGTTGAACACATAATGGGCCTTGGCCAGTCTCTCAATGGGAGATAATATCTGGACTCCCCCTCTCTGTTGATCAAGGATCCTTTTGATGGAAAGGTCGGCTCTCTTGACTATGGACTGTCCTGTGGCAGAGTGTGGTATGCCTGTGACATGTCTTATACCCCACTGGTCAGAAAATTGTTGGAATCGGAGGGAGGTATAAGCAGACCCATTATCAGTTTTAATTTCCTGTGGAACTCCTAAGGTGGAAAAGGCTAAAAAGTAATGTTTTATAGCATCTTTTGATTTTTTGCCAGCATGGGCAGAGGCAAAAACTGCACCGGAAAAGGTGTCGATTGAGACATGGATGTATTTTAGTCCCCCAAAAGGGGCATAGTATGTCATGTCTGACTGCCAGACCTGGAAACTCTGTAGTCCTCTTGGATTGACTCCAGCTCTGACAGAAGAAAGGGCGTGTTCCTGACAATTTTGGCAGGTGGCTACAATGGATCTTGCCTGGTATCAAGTAATTTTAAACATCCTAACGAGTGCAGGAACATTTTGATGGTCGAATTGGCTGCTGATCCTAGCCTGTTCAAAAACATTAGGTAGGGTGTTTTGTACAACCATCACTAGGGCATCTGCTCTAGCATTCCCATCTGCTATAAATCCAGCAAGGGTGGTATGAGATCTTGTGTGCATGATATAGTATGGTTGTTATCTGTGGGACAAAAGATAAATTAAATGGGTGTGGTGGTTTGACAGGAAATGTGTTCTTTGGGATGCTGTGTTTTGGCCAATGGATATTCAGACTTTAATATTGGCATTTAACCTGGCCATTTTGGACATGGATCCGCCTCTGAGAACACGGGGTTAAAAGCAGAGCTCTCCCCTGGGAGGGTCCTTTTGGGTTTCCGGCGGGAAAGCGCAGCTGCTGGCTGGGCAGGGGGAGGGGAAAGCCATGTGGCCAGGAGAGGTAGGCCTGACCCCGGGGGTGGAAGGGTGGGAGAGGGAAAGAGAGAGAGACACCGGGAGCCATTGGGCAGCCCCCCCCCCCCACCCCCCACCCCGAGAGACACAGAGAGAGAGAGAGAGAGAGCCGCTGCCTGGGACTGTAACCTTGAAACTGGATAAACATGGGCCTGTGCCGGCAGCACGGCAGGGACGGAGAAGAAGGGGGGGTGCAGCCGGCTGCTTGTAGGAGCTTTTAACCCCTTTTCAGAGAATGAGAACTTTACAGATCATTGACCTCTCCTGGAAGATAGAGTGGAAGATGAGGAAGGAATGTGGAAGTGTGAGAGAGGTCTGGGCGAGTGAGAAATAGTGGAAGAATAGAGAAGAATCCTAGTGGGAAGAGATGATGGAGTGGCTTTTGCTGGACTCTTTTTGTATAGCCATGGACAGAACCATGTTCCTTGTGACACAGAGACTGCATCTAGGGGGAGGCAATGGCCACGGAACCAAGAGGGTTCAGTGTTGCTCCCCCTCGGCCCCAAGGGGGGAAAAAATATGGGGGGGACAGGTGTCCCAAAGGAGAGACTGTGCCTTTTTTAGATCGGAACAGAGCATCCTTAAAAAGGACACCCCTAGAAGCAGCTCTGGTCCATGTTCAGTGGTGAGAGCACTGGACATGAAAAGGAAGAGGTCACGACGGACGGCAGATGGGCAGATGTACTCCGGGCAGTGCCATGAGTGACACGGAAACACACGAGGCTTCAGCTGTGTTTCCAGGGGAAGCCCATGGTACAAGAAGGACTCCTCTCCTCTTGATGAACTGAGGACTGATTGTTTGAAGAGTGGTGCTGGACTAAGAGTTGGTGATTTGAGGAATAGATGTATTGTGTTGGAAATTTGGTGGGGGGAGGAGGAAATGTATTTGTAAGGTTTTCATTTTCCCTATGTGTGTGTTCCTTTTTATCTGTCGTTGTAGTGTAGTTAATAAAGTTTTGTTTTCTTTCTTTCCTAAGTAGGAGCCTGCTTTGCTTATTCCTGGTCACATCTCACAGCAGAAACCAGGGAGAAGGTATCCTCATGGGGGCACTGGCATGGTGCCAGTGTCAAACCATGACAATGGGAAAGTAAATCATATAGTTGGGGATTAGAAATATCTCTTAAAATTGAATTTTCGGCCCACTGCACTACACCATAGACATATGCCGAATCAGTGATCAAATTAATAGGTTCTTTGAATTTGGAGAAGACTCTAATGACTGCAGCGACTTCAGCAATTTGGGAAGACCCATGAACAAATTCAGTATCTGAGTCCCATTGTTGGGTTGTGGGGTCTTTCCATGTAGAGACAGATTTGTGTGAGGTCCCAGAGCCATCTGTGAAAACAGTTTGGGCCTTTAACGGTTTTGGCTTTTTAGAGGTTTGGGGACTAAATTGAGAGCCGAAATAAATAGTTTGTGTTTTGGAAAATGACTAGAAGTGACAGTCAGTAAACTCATTAGAACTTCATTTGATTGACAAGATTTGTGGCTTTTCAAATACCACAGCAGCATGTTCAGTAATTTATGTAAGCAATGTTGGGCATCTTCAGGTGGATTTTGGGTCCATGCAGCCAGATGAAGCTTCAAGCCCATGACAGTTTCCAACTGGATAAAAAACAGCACAAGGATTTCTCAAAAGACCACCTATCACAGTTCTAGTTTGTGTCCATACATTTTGGTTTTAGCAGCTATTGGCAACTGTGCATTTCGACATAATTGCTTACCAGTATGTCTTTTCTCCAGTTACATAAAATCTTTCACTTGAGAATCACAGCATTCCCAAATCTCCCTGTTTTCTTTCTGATTAAAGTATATACTTTAATATATAATACTTTATTTCTAGGCTATAGACATTTAGACAAAGATGGATTAATTGCAAATATCACTGAGAGAAAGGTCATAGAAGGAACAGAAGCTTGTAGATTCTAGTTCCAGTCACCTGATTTCAAGTTCACTTACCTGGGGAGATGGACTGAGCACTGTCATTATAGCTGTGACCCAAATTATTTCTAGAGTTAGATAATTCAGTGGGACACATGCAATGAATGGACACTTCCTTTTGCCTTCAGTGTAACTCAGTCATGTCCAGTTTATTCCAGAATTTCCCTATTGATTTCTCGTGTGCATGACAGGCTTTTCTGGTGGGATCAGGAATGCAGGAGTGCTCGCATGCCACCTTGTAGGATGGCTGCCTAGAATGTCACAGGGCATTACATGGATATTTTGAAGACCAGATGGAGGCTCCTGTTTACCTCATCTCTCTCTCATGAGAAGAATCTGAAGCTTGGTGAAGCAGCCCAGAGCAGCCTGAAGGAATGCTAAAACGGCTGTCAAGGGAAGCCATGAAGGAGGGCTACCTTCTACGTATTTCACTGGTCAGTAACAAAAATGCTGTTGTGCATCCTGAACAATAAGAAAAACCTTAGTTAGTTTCAACAGGTACATATTGGCACATTTTAAAAGTTCTTTTAGTGAATGGTACACTAAATATGTAAGTATTTATAGAATTTTCAGTGTAAGTCTAGATTTTGATTTGGATTTTAAAGTTCTGGTAAGTTATTTTACAGTCAGTAATCAATAAATATTAGCCCTCATGACACTGATACACCATGCTATCAAATGCACTGTTGAATACAATGCTATAATGAACAATACAGTACTTTATGACCTTTTCCAGTAGACAGGAAGCTGGTACAATACTCAAAACTGCTGTTGGATCGTTGAATTTTAGGGATAATACCAAACTGGATTATGCACATGTATACTCACACACATCTATATATAGGCCAGAATATTTCCAGGCCCTTGCTGGCACTGAGTGCTTTGAGCAGGCCTGAGTTCCCTTCCAATGCCATGCAGGGCACTCAGAACTCTAATGAGGGCTCAGGTTCTTTTGTGTCATCCCTGAAACCACCATGGCATCCCTGACAAGCCACACAAGGACAGTACATCTTAGAGCACAAGTAATCCCAGAGGGAAATGCATCTAATATTGAAACAGGGATGAGTCTAAAATCCACTCCCATTCCTTGGCCAGTCTCAAGCACTTCACTCAAGACTTTGGGATTCAGGAAGTGAAAAATCTGTAAAAATTCTTCTTAAGTAAAAATCTGCACACACAATCACATACATGCACATTCTATAAAAATCAACATTAAAAAAGCATTTAGGACATCTACTAAAAAAGGTTTGAATAGTTAATATTAGGAACAGCAGATACCTGCAAGTGTCAGGTTTGACCTACCAAAACTAGTGTAAGAATGATTGTGCCAGCTCTGCATAAAAGAACCATGAAGACTCAGGATGATACAGGATAAAACAGAGAAGGACTGCAGGTTTTATGCAGGTAGCTGTGTATTTTTCTGTCCTTCCTCCTGAAAAGATAGCTCAAGTTCATATTCCCCTATTTTTGCAGCCACTGCAGATGAGCAGATAGAACACAAGCAAGCAGTCTGGAGCCTGATAAAATCTCATAGTAATGACGAGTGCAATTCACAAAAGAATGATGACATTTCAGACCTTTCCTGCAATCTAGTGACTATCCTGAAAAAATCTTAGTCCACAGGCTGCTGAAAAATTCATAGACATACAGAACTGGCATAAATCATTGTTTGGGTTTTGAAAGAAAATACTGTGCTATGCAGAAGATGCAAGGAGATGCAGACCCTCTAATAGGTGATAGTAAGAATGAAAAATATGTTGTATTTAATGCAAATCTTTTCATTATTTGAGCAATAAATTGCAGCAAATAAAATGCTTTATTTTATATATTAAGGACCTTGTTCCAGAAATAAACCCCTTTAAATGAAAACTTCTAGGTGAATACTTATCAAAAATTAACTCCAAAGATATATATGTTGACCTGAAGTTTCTTCGTGATAATCACTTAATGTACTTTTACACATATTTACATTATTTGCTTGAGGGATAACACATTTTCTGTATTTTCCCTGCTTTATTTAATACAGTCTTTTCACTAAATTATTGTCTTGAATATTAATATTTGTCAAAGTCAAATTCTTGAACTAATAATTGTCTTCATTTTAAATCCATGCATATTATTTTCATTATATTTTTAAAAAATATTCCTGTGTTGATTAGAAATTTTCTCAAAACTATTTTTTATCCTAGCATCTCCTGAAATATCAGTACTAACATGAAAATATCACAGTAATTCTGACAATCTAGTTCACCAAGAAGTATAGCACCTTATATGAAGTTTTAAAGTTTTCATCTTTAACTGTTTTTTCTTTGCTTAACCTCCACTGAAATCTATTCATATATTGTGGCTCCTTCCATATGACATTCAGGCTCTTCATCGTAATTTTCTCTGCTTTTTCTAACAGGCCTAGATCACCATTTGCATGCACTGCACATTGTCATTTTAATCTCTGCAGTTTGGACTAGGTAAAAAATCAAAATTTGCATAGCTTACACTGGGCATGAATGACAAACTAGAATGATGAGTAATTGAGGACCTAACCCTGTATTTCTGTCTTAATTTTCTGTTATTCTTTTTTTTTCACTGTGATCTCCCTGTCTTGTGGGATAGACTAGTGAGGGTAAGAATTAACCAATTCTGCCCAAGCAATTACTTCATTTTCCATGGTTCCTAGTCATTATTAAAATGGTGAACCCTATGAAATCCAGCCCTTCTTCTATTTTTTTCTGGGTAAACCTCTCTTAGGAACAGACTTTTCACCATTACCCTGATAACTTTCCTCCTATTGTCTCCTCTGCCCTTTTCTCACTGCCCACTACCTAAACAAATGGCTGGTTCTCAGCATTTAAGAAAAGATAACAATTACTATATATACAGAAATATTTATACGTAAAAACAGAATCCATAAGAAGCAGACCAAGCCTATACAATCTTTCTATAAACTGTTCCTTCTTTTCTTGTAATTTGTACAATTTTGTATGACTTCAAGTTTGAGGACTCTGAGTACAGATTGTAGTTTTTCATTAATTCTGCACAATTATCATCCTGTGGCAGTAACAGTGGGCTTCATACTTTTGCAGTGATCCTATAAATGCATCTTAGAAACAGAGAATCATGTGAAGGAAGGATCTTAAGCCAGCTTCCCCAGCAGCCTTGTGAAATTACAGAGCAGAATAATTCAGGCAATTGCTGCATTACTTTTCTCAAGATTAGTGTCCCTTCTCCTCTTTCCTACATCAGGAGACCTAAAAGGGATCTTTGTGCGTGTCTGTAATACAAATGACTTGAAAAGCCAAGGCATAGTCAGAAGCTGATAGGAAATAGGGCATGCTAATGTGCCAACAGATGCTGAGGTGGGAGTGCATCCTGGACCCCTGAATCTCTTTGTATCTGAGAGATCTGTAGACATTTGTGATGTATAAATCTGATGCACAGAGAAGGTAGCTTGAGCTGAATGTTGCTCTGTTGTTCTGCTGTAACTGCGGGACTAGACTCTATAAACAGCCCAACTCAGTTACCTTTTCCAGAACTTGGGGGATGGTTGATCCCCCAGACAGATTAATTACATAACTCTGTTGTCTAAACATCCTCATTCGCTCTGCATATTGGGTTCTTTGCCCACCACTTTAAAATTAGTGCATCCCTCTGGTTTATGCTCAGCACTTGCTGCAGCAGCTGTTAGGTTTACATCAACTCAGAGGAGCAAATGAACTAGCATGCTTTATTCAGTTGGATCTTGAAAATCTGCAAAGAAAAAAATCCAGGAAGCTCTTTGGGCAACCTGGTTAATTACCTTTGAGTGAAACACTTTTTTCCTTAATCAGAATCTCCTGTACTTCAAGCAGCAGTGATCTTTCCTGCCAGTCCATGCCCAGCCATTGCTATGGCAAGTTGAATATCTTGCTCTAGTCCAGCCCAAGATGTGATTGTACGGGAACGCTGAAAATATTTGACCTGCAGCTTCTGGGCTCATCCTTCTTGAAGTGAAGGGAAGAACCGTGTGAAAGACATGCAAACAACTCAGATGACAGTTTTCACCATGTCTCTGAAGCAATTGTTGGTTTTTTTAAAGGATTCTAGGCTGAGGTAGTTACTTAGCAGCTTACAATGAGAAATAAAAAGCAAGGGGGAAATAAAGGAAATATCATGTTTAAAGATATATAGAGTGAGGTTGATTGAAAATAATAAAGTTTTAGCTGTCCAAAGGAAACTGAATTAGGCATTTCAAATGCCACTTAATTATAAGCCAAGTGGTACAGTAACTAGGGAAAGAAACTGTGGAAGGGGCTAACAGTGGGCCTGTTAGCTAAAGGAGTGAGAAGAAGCTGAGAAGCAAGAAGAAGCTGATAAGGAGCTCTCTCCAAGGCTGTAACCAAGGAGACCAAGAGAAGTGAGGAATTGAAGAAAGATAAGAAGAGAACTTTGCAGCTGGACAAAGTATTTTTATAAAGTTAGTTGAAGTCACTGTAACTTTTCACCAATAGTGTTATGTTGATTTATTGAGGCCAATAGTTAGGGTAGAAGAAGCATAAACAATTGGAAAGTGTACAAAAGGTCAGCCATGTTCAATAATAAAGGCTTGCCATCTGAGACTGCTTATGGTCTCTGCTTTGTGTCGTGACCGCCTCAACAACGACAAGAAACAAGTTATGTAAGGTAGGTAGAGGATCATCAGCATTCAGTTTTGTTTACACTAAGCAAACCATTGAATAGAAATAGCCTCTGTTCCAGGGAACAGTGAGCAGATTGTATCTCTCTTTGAAGAAGGCTCTTTGGGTAATCTGGTGTATTATACAACACTAAGATTTTCTTAGGTACATTGGTTGCCTGAATAATTAAAATGGAAACCACTGCAAGAATAACCAACATAAAAAAAGAAGTTCCTGCCTCACTAATCTCTCAGAATTGTTTGAACATGCTAATAAGTGGTAGACAGAAAAGATGGATCTTGAATACGACCTGATTTAGAAATTTCTATATTCCTAAGAGTATCACATGTCAAGAGATATCATGAACCCGTGCATGAGTTTCCCACAAGGATTTTGTCCCCTCACTTTCTGTTTTCATCAGAAAAGGAATCCAGACATGGAAAGAAAAATTATGTGAAAGTATTTATGTAGAGAACACTTGTGTATTTAAACAGCTTTTCCATCAATGTGTTTTACCTCATTTAGGATATTAGGCTGTAAGTTGGCTTCGGCAAGTTTCATAGAAAAGTATTGCAGCTCAAGGAGTTTCAGCAAGCAAAACATTTGAATACAAAAGCTTTTGAAGGTCTGATGTATTTGCAGCATCTCAACAACAAGTGTTCCATTGTAATTAAAATGATGCCATTAGTCATGAATATTTGCAATCAAGGGCGGATCTGCTGAGGTGAAGGTATCACAAAGGTAATTTTTTGCCTACCATGCACTTTTCTTGCCTCATCTTATCATTACATCTGTACATCTAATTGATTTTTCCAGATATCTGTTTCAGAACTAGAAAAACAAAGCAAAAGTACAAAAGATTATGCGGGAGAATGTGGAAGGGGCTAACAGTGGGCCTGTTAGCTAAAGGAGCGAGAAGAAGCTGAGAAGTAAGAAGAAACTGATAAGGAGCTCTCTCCAAGGCTGTAGCCAAGGAGACTGAGGGAAGAAAGATAGAAGAACTTTGCAGCTGAATGAAACATTTTTAGAAAGTTAATTAAGTCACCATAACTTCTCACCAATAGTATTATGTTGATTTATTGTGGCCAATAGTAAAGATAGAAGAAGGATTAACAATTAGAAAGTGTATAAAAATCAGCCATATTCAATAATAAAGTGTTGCCAACTGAGACTGCTTGTGGTCTCTGCTTTATGTCGTGACTGCCTCGACAGCGACAGGAGAAGGTGTAGTTTGAATTCATCACACCAAATCACACATGCGACAAGGAGAAGAAGCCCATTGTAATGCTTCTCTCTTTGCTCAGTGTAAGCACACGATGCCTGAAATATTGAATAATTAAGTTTGCTGACCCAAAACAACTGTGACAACACCTCCAAGAGTTCAGTGGCAGTGGCTTCCTTCAGTGTAAATTCAATGGACCAAATTTTCCTGGATGGTTCTTGAAACTAGACTGCCAGGGTGTTGGGTTTTTTTATTGGTACAGTTTTAAACAGACTCTTGTGTGAGGTTCCACTGCTCCCACAAGCCAAACGTTCTTGCTGGGAAATATTCTCTGTGGCAGTGATCTCAGAAGGAGAATCTGGCCTACAGATCAAATTCCCCAGCTTTGTTTTGAGAGGCAAGCAGGCATTCCCTAGTAAAGATGGTTCTTTAAGTACTGTAGAGGCAGGGGTGCTCAGCAGGAAGTTCAGCCTTGGCAAAGGAAGTTTTTTATTAAATCCTGATACCTGATGTGAGTGTATTGATGTCATCAATGGACTCACATGTTTCAAAACCACACAAGTTTAAATTTAATAAAAGGTCTGTAAATTGTGTCCCTCAGGATCTGGTGACATTTTAGGGAGACCATGGGTTTCTAAGAAACTTCCTCTAACTCTTATAGATATAAGTTCTGGAACTTAGGGTTTAATTGATGTTTGGCCTAGGGACCTTCTTTTTGATGGTTGTTTCTTTTGATGACATCCACAATAAAAGTTACAAGAATCCCATGTACTACCAACAAGGACAGGGGTTTACTTGCTGGGGAAATGAGGAAGAATGGTAAGAATCTTGAGGGGAAATTGCTTATCAGCTTTACATGGGTATTCTTCAATTCTTGAATATATTAGAAAGATATTTTTCTATTACTGCTGCCCTCTCCTGGGCATGGGGGACGAGTAGGTGCACAAGTAATGGGTTTGCTTCTGCTACTGAAACTAGTAATATTGGGTTCCTTATTCATGTCATTGAGAAACAAATCTCTCCCATTTGTGAGAAGAAAACAGATAGCCCAAAACCTTATTCCTAAGAAAAAAAGAATCTGAACAATTTGCTCAAATAATACAGAATATAGAATTATAGAATCATAGAATGGATTGGGTTGGAAGGGACTTTTAAAGGTCTCTAATACAAGAACCCAGCCAAGGACAGTGACACTTTCTCCTATCACAGGTTGCTGTGTGTCCCATCCAACCTGTCCCTGAGCACTTCCAAGGATGGGGCAGTACCAGCTTCTCTGGGCAACCTGTGCCAGTGCCTCACCACCCTCACAGGAAGGAATTTCTTCCTAATACCCAATAAAAACCTGCCCTTTTTCAATATGAAGCCATTCCCTGTGTCCTGTAAATAATCTTTCCCCATCTTTCTTTCAGGCTCCCTTCAGGTACTGGCATGTTGCAAGGAGATCCCCCCAAAGCCTTCTCTTCTTCAGACTGAACAAGCCAAATTGTCTCAACTTTTCCTTACAGGAGAGGTGCTCCATCTCTGTGACAGCCTTGGAGGCCTCTCTCTGGACTGGTTCCAGCAAGTCCATGTCCCTGCAGTGCTGGGACCCTAGAGCTGGATGCAGCCCTGCAGGTGGGGTCACCTCACTGAGACTGCTGCTCTTGCTGCCTTTGGTGCAGCCCAGGTGTGACAGAACCTTTCCACAGTCACCATGATAACAAAGAGAAACTGGGCCAAGTTAACCCTGCAGGAATCCTGGTGGAGTCAATGAGCTGTGGTTGCACAAAGGCTCGATCTGGACTGAGATGTGGCTGATTTCTTGCTCAGTTGAAGGGTTGACAGGTGAACTCCTACAGATTTAGAAAGAATGCTTTAGGATGTTACCACCTTCCTGTTGATTTCTCCTCCCAGCTGAGTCACTACCACAAATACGGAGCTTCACTAATCAGGCATATGAATATTTCTAATCAGCTGCAGAGCAAAGACTGACAGATTCCTGGACAGAAAAAAACCAGCAGAAACTGGGCCTATATGAAAAATTGTGTATTTGAGAGAAATCAGATGTAAGAAGCAAGATGCAGTGGTAGTGATTCACACAGTACCTTACACAATAGCACTTACATCAGTATTCTGATGCAGTGGTGAAGTTTTAACCTCAGAAATCAGCAATCTCCAAAGATGTGTTCAGTCTGGAAACAGACTCTGCCAAACTGTTCCTAATTCACAACTGTCACATGGTTTTTGTGAAAATATAACTTTTAATAATTTTAAAGCATGCCATTAACAAGCTTTTGAAAATGGTTTTTTTCTCCACTTTCTTAGCACTTGAGATATACAATTTGATTCAATGTAGAAGACTTGAGAACCACTGATCTATGTTATTTTCCCACTTTCTTCTTAGTTCCTCCTTAAGTCTAGTATAAAACCCATCCCCTAAAACCCAAGGCATGCAGAAAACAAATACCCTGACAGTTTTTTGTTTCCCAATAAGAATAAAATTTTAATTGCATATCTTCGTGCTGTTTTCAGCTACAGTAGATTTAATTTTCTTTGCAGTGGCTGGTGTGGGGCTGTGTTTGGATTTGTGCTGAACACAGGGTTGATCACACAGAGGTATTTTTGATGTGTCTGAGCAGGGCTGCACAGAGCCAAGGCCTTCTCTGCTTTTTGTTAACTCCACTGGTGAGGGAGCTGGGGGTGCCTGGAAGGGTGGGAGGGAACACAGTCAGGACAGGTGACCCCACTGACCAAAGGGACATTCCAGACTGTATGGAATCATGGTCTGTGTACAAAGTGGGGGGAAGAGTAAGGAAAAGGAGGACATTTGCAGTGATGGTGTTTGTCCTTCCCAAGTCACCTTTACTCATGACAGAGTCTTGAACTCCTGGGGAAGGCTGAACTCCTGCCTGTTCATGGGAAGCAGGGAATTAATTCCCTGTTTCGCTTTGCTTGTGTGCATGGCTGTTACTTTCCTCATTAAACTGTCCTTATCTCAGCCCATAATTTTTGTAGCTTTTACCCTTCTGATTTCCCCCCCACCTCCCGCCCAATTCCACTTGTGTGGAAGTGAGCAAGGAGCTGTGTGGGGCTGAGCTGCCAGCTGGGGTTAGTTAAACCATGACAAACTTTTTTGTTGGTTTCCCTGTGGAGAGCCACATATATCCTCAGGGATATGATCTGATCCTTAGAAAATCACAGAGTGTCTTGGATTGGAATGGACCTTAAAGATCATCCAGTTCCATCCTGTCTGCCATGGCCAGGGACACCTTCCACTACACCAGGCTGCTCAGAGCCCCATCCAGCCTGGCCTTGAACATTTCCAGGGATGAGGCAGCACCAACTTCTCTGGGTAGCCTGTGCCAGTGCCTCATCAACCTCCAAGTAAGGAATTTCTTTGTAATATCTAATCAAAACCTACTTTCTTTCAGTTTGAAGCCAACCCCCCTTGTTCTGTCACTACACGCTCTTGAAATAGTCCCTTCCAATCTGTCTTGCATTGGAGATCCTTGCTTTCAGTGATCTTCTGGTATCCTTAGACCTGAAATTATCCTTCAAACCTGGAATTATCCTTCAAGTAAATTTCAACTGCCATCCCAGAAAAGGCTGAAATCTCCTGCAACATTCAAAGGTAATTTTGTTCTCTGCTGGAATTATAAGGAGTGGGGACAAGTGCATGTTGTGACATTTTGTCAGGTGACGTTCGTTCCTAGCACAGGAAGTTAAAGCCAGTTTAGCCACATACTGAGCTACATCTTTAATCCTCTGCAGGTGCTGTGTGCAGGTCACAGGATTTCCAGGCACAAAACCTAAAAGAAAAAGAAATCCATGACCACTTAGATCTTATCCTCCTAAGCAAACACTTAGGAAGCACTAGAAGGACAAAGTGTAAGAAGTATTTTAATAGTGATATTAAGACCTTTCCTATCTTAGGATTACCACATTACTTTGTGATGGCAGAAAAGGAGATACTGACATCCCAGAGGATGGAAACAAGAGACTCAATAATTCATCCCCCTGATTTAGAGGAATCTTCAAAACCACTGAGAATTGCTGCATCAGTGTCAGTGATTGAATTTATAAAGCAGACTGTAATGCCATAAAATGTATATCTAAGGCATCTCTGCACAGCTAGGTGAAGCTGAAAAAGCAATAAAGCTTAACTAAATAATCCAGCCACTTTATAAAAGAAGAATGGTGAAGGCTTTGTGGCACGAGCTTCACCATGCCCTGGCAGCTAAAAAAAAGATCTCTTCAGATGTTCTTATTGATGCCAGTATGACTTGAGCCAATCATTTCTAGCTGGTGTGGATGAACCTACCAATCTGAAATGACCCTTTCTCTGGCTGAATATGTGTAGGTAATTGGCTAATTGCAAACCTCAAACAGCATTGTAATTGCTTGAGAGTGTCAATTTGGGAATATTTATTAAAAGTATGTGGGAACTCAGCACATCACTCCGGATGTCCAGAGTTACCGAGAGAACCCTTGGGGGTCTCGGAAATCCTGGAATGTTGCCAGGAGTGTTTGGTGGCTTGATTTTGATCCATCCACAGAAGTGACAGCAGTTTGAGGACATGAGAATCACTTTAGAGTGAAGGGTGTAAAAAGGACACATTTATAGGGTGAAATATAAACTTCAAGGTTTCTGGTACAGGGAGGTTATGGAGACAAGATGGAGGGATCAGGGCGTGTCTCGTCCTTCTTCTTTCTTCTTCTTGTCCTCCATCTTCTGTGGTGATGTTGGCACTTGGGGATTGGTTCATGGTGAAGGTGCACTTGCTAACATGGGTGAAAAGTATTGGAAAATAAAGGTAAATATCATGTACGTAGATTTTAGTATAAAAAGACATGACTGCCCCGTGGGTGGTCAGAGTGCCCTTGGCTGCCTTGCAGGTCAGACCTCTGCTGGGCAGGCAGAAAATTTTGTAGATAAGAAACAATAAACAATCTGAAGATCGAAAAGCTGAAGAGTCCAGACTCGTCCTTTGAAACGCGTGCCACCCAAGAACCACCCTACCCGTGTCCGGGCAGAGACAGACAGCTGAATCGGACAAAAGTATATTGAACATAATTCTGAAAGCCACTAGAATTCTGAAGGAAAACACAATTACCTAAGGGATTGGTATGGGTTTATGCTACAATTTATGTTATTTGCCTCTAGATGGTGCTCTCACATTGAGATGAAACAGCTTTTATCACAACTCTCAAAATTAATGAATTATAGCTAAACATTTCTCTTAAAGTCAAAATTGTCGATGTTTTCAAAAGCGCAAGGAAAAAAACTTGCTGGAATGCATACAAGTGTGCCATATAGTAGTTTCAGATCACTGATGTCCCCCAGATGGCTTGAGGAAGGGATTTTAATTCTAGGAAAATCAGCACTAAGGCCACACAATACTTCATAAAAAAATGTAAAAATTCTAAAAAAATCTAAAGCTTTTGTCAAATAGTACCTTTATGGTTAAATAACTTCATTCCAAATGGGCGATCATCCAGCATTACAAACTGGAAAACAAAGGCAAAGGGATTTAGCAGTGAGGCTCAATGTTTTACTGCAAGGACAAAGCCCACTGTTCCCTGTGCGAATTGTGCATATTTCTACTCAACATTCTCCTTCACATGAAGCAAGAATTATGCCAGAAAGTAGAGGATTTATGTGATTTATGTGTCTCAGAGATTTCTCATCATGTCCATTGTGTTTGAGCAGGAGGTAAGTTTTTACATAATTTTTAAATTATGTGAATTCTTCTGGACCCTTTTCTATTTTCAACAAGCAAGTCACCTTACTCGTGCACATTGCTTTCCAGCTGTCCTTCACCAGTAAGAATCTCTCTCAGTCCCACTATTTGCTCCCTAATTCCTCTGCCACGTGTACCTGTGACACACTCAGGAGCACTTTGGTTAACAATGAAACAGAGGAACATTTTGGAGGCCAGCACTCTCTTGCTGATAAGTGTGAAATTGAAATTGACTCTTACAGTGTGAGTAGTTTTGCCTACTTTTTGTAGTTTCTTAATATCCATCCTAAACTTTTTTTTTGCCCTCTCAGCTCTGTAGAGACAATTATGCAGGGCTCCTCTGGTTCCTTTCCTTGCAGGTTTAATCTGGTTCCTTTCCTTCTAGGCTCACATTAGACTAAATCCTAGTGAGACACATCATTCTTTAGTCCTTTGCTTCTTTTCCTGGATTTTAAGCTTCTGTTCATACCAGCTGTTCCAGTTCTAGGTAAAATGGAACACCCAACTGCTCATGATGAAGACCAGGATATGGCTGTCACTGTTCATGCACATAAAGAGTCTGTTTGCTTTCAGGCAGCACAAGATCAGTGCTGTAAATTATACAAAGCTGGCATTTACTGTGCCCTTTACCTTAACACACAAATGCATTGAACAAAAGCAACAGAGACGCCAGTCTCAGCAGGTAGCCGGCCACTCAGGGCCACAGGCCCCTGAACACCAATTCCGGCCTTTTCCCTGGGAAACAAAACTCACCAGCCCAGGTTCTTGATGTCACTTTGCAGGAGGCGTTTGGCACTGTGAAAGCAGCCTGAGTTGGCAGTGGTGGCAGCTTGGGTCTTGGCTAGAAGCACCTGTGTATTCTTCTCCTGACCTGGATTCCGCAGAGCACACAGCTTCCTTTTCCATCTTCTTTCCCAGAGAAGATGCCTGTCCAGACAAGCCAGCCTTGTGCCTCACCTGCTTGTCTTCCGACATTTGGGCATCACCTGCTCCTGTGCCCTTAGGAGGTGATGTTTCCAAAGTGACTAGCACTGATGGACCCCAGTACCTTCAAAAATATTTTCCCCGGAGACCTTGCTTAGCAGTTCCCTGAGCAGCCTGAAGTCTGCTCTCTTCATGCTCCGAGCTGAGGCTTTGCTGGTGCCCTTTCCTCTTGTCAGAGGTTTGAGCCTCCATTAATTTGTAGTGGCTGTGGCCAAGAGGGCCACCAATATCCACATGGCCCAGGGCATGTGGGGGTCCGATGGCAGCCTGGCTCTAGGGGGGCTGAGCTGGAGAGTCCTGGGCTGTGAGGGGGCTCGTCCCTTACTGGGAGGAGGCTTCCTGGGGAGGAAGAAGGCTCTGGTGTGAGCCACGAGGCCTGGTGCGCATTTGCCTGCTGCTGATGGGAGGGAAAGAAAGAGGAAGAGTTCATCGGGGCTCAACCTCAAATGACGTTCTGCTGCTTCTAGTTTTTCTCAGAGCTTTGGAGAGGAGTCATCTCTGTCCCTGACACCCGCTGACCCTTGGAATGCAGACACGGACCTGTGTGTCACTGCAGCAGACACACCAAGAACCCCCCTCACTTTGAAAGGGCAGCTGTTGTATCACTGTTGCATTTCTTGGCTCAGTAAAGCCCCTTCTACGCGCATGACAGCCTGTGCTTGAAGACACAAAAGTACCATCCTGGAGGAAAGGCATGGAAAGCTTGACAAAGGCAGAAGGGAGCACTCTGATTTCCCCTTTTCCCAAGAGGTTTCTTTAGCTGAAGTTGCTGACAAGGATGAGACTTGACATGCCGTAATGAGTTTGTTTTTTTATTTCTTGGGTCCTCAGTCCATTTGGTAAGTGGAGGCTGCAGAGGCTCCGGCAAGGCATCAAAAATGCCTGCCCTGCACCCAAGGGTGGCACAAGATCTCCTCCAGCTCTGGCCTGTCTGCGGGGTGCTTGGCCAAACGCCAGTGGATCAGATGCTGGCACTCTGGGGAGAGAGGGCAGACAGTGCTGGTCACTGGCAGAAAGCTCCTGCCAAGCTGCCCCCAGTGCCCATGGGGCCCGGGCCATGCTGTGTGTGCTCGGGGCTGCACCGGCCTCCCGACCGACTCTGCCCTGTGCAGGAGAGTGGCACGGCAGGACACGGCCGCCTCCTTCGGCTGCGCATGCCACTCTGACCCCGTCGGCATGGGCCACCTCCTGCGGCTGGCCTTGGGGGCAGATCGACGTTGCATGGAGCTGTGTGAGGGCCATGCCGGGCTGCGCGCCGCCATCTGCCAAAGCCTGCCTTCATGGGGCCAGATACCAACCTGGAGAGACCTGCTGCCAGAAGAAGAGGTGCCCCAGCACGATGTCATGGTTGTTCTTGAAGGAAAGGTTCCCACAGACCATGACATACAGCAGCACACCTGGGGACCAGATGGTCGCTGCATGGTCATGGCAGCAGCCAAGACAGATCCACTCAGGTGGGCTGTATGCGTGCGTTCCTAGGGGAGACAGGCAGTGCTGTCCAGATTACAGCAAACTGAGGCCTTGCACTCTGCTAGAGGAACGGAGAAAAATGCCTTTGTGATACCAATAGTTTTATACCACTTCACTGCCTTGGACTCCAGCTACTACTGGAGCTCCATCATGTCCAACACAGCAGTGTTCAACTGTGGAGTGACCTCGTTCAAGGCACGATAGTCCACAGTCAATCTTCATTCCCCTTCAGATTTGCTCAAAGGCCAGATGGGGCTGTTGAAGGGTGAGTGGCCCTTGCTGACCACCCCTTGGCTCTCCAGCTTCGGGATCATCTTATGGATGGGAGTCACAGCATCTCCATTTGTTCAGTACTGACAGTGGTGCACTGTCAAGGTGGCAATTGGCACTTGTTGCTCTTCCCCCTTCAGAAGTCCTACTACAGATAAGTTCTCTGATAGTCCAGGCAAGGGGTGTTCAATTGCTTAACGCCCTCTGTCTCGACAGCAGCTATCCCAAATGCCCTCCTGAGTTCCTCTGGGTCTTTGAAATATCCACTTCGGAGAAAGTCTATGCCTAGAATGCATGGGGCCTCTGGGCCAGTCACAATGGGATGTTTCTTCCACTCATTTCTAGTCAGACTCACCCCAGCTTCCAATAGGGCCAATTGCTGTGATCCCGCTGTCACCCCACCAACAGAAACAGGTTCTTCCCCCACGTCTTGATGGGATTAGCACTGCGCACCAGTGTTGACCAAGGCCTTGTATTTTTGTGGTTCTGATGTGCCAGGCCAACGAATCCACAGTGTCCAAAAGATGCAGTTTTCCATGGCCTCTACCTAGGGAGACGCAGGGCCCCCCTAGTCTCGGTTATCCTTCCCTCCCTGGGCATACATTCTAGAGGTTTCTCCAAGGGGATTGGACATGTCATCTTATTTTCCTGTGAGAAATGGATTTGTAAAGGATTCTCAAAACCTGACAGAAAGTTCACACAGTCTTGTACATCTGTATGCAAACTCAGAGATAAGGTGTGGTGCCTTAGGAAGGCCATGGAATAGAGATGACTTTGTTGAGAGAGAGATTGAACTAGAAACAAGTTTCAAACAATGGCCTTGCAAA
This sequence comes from Agelaius phoeniceus, assembly GCF_051311805.1. Taxonomy (NCBI): domain Eukaryota; kingdom Metazoa; phylum Chordata; class Aves; order Passeriformes; family Icteridae; genus Agelaius; species Agelaius phoeniceus. Next base: position 6,417,634 of record NC_135295.1, read on the forward strand.
AAGACCAGATATTTTGGAGAATTAGAACTGTGAAAGATGCATTGTAGCAAAATCACATGGGGTTAAATAATTGGTGATTGGAGTTAGAAGTATTAGTAGCATTGTGTGGCAAAAGAAAATAGGCTGAAAAAACATTTATAAGATATTTGTCCAGGTTCAGAGAAAATTTTGGAGAGAACCCCCAAAGGGTCTCCTCTAGGAAAGCAGATTCATTTGGCCCCTCCCCCCAATGGGTCCGGGAAAAAATACCTCCTTGGAAAAAAGTGGAAAAAACCTGTTTATTAAACAATAAAACCGAAACAATATTAAACAATAAAACCTAAACAATATTAAACAATAAAACCCCTTGCTGCTCCAAAAGAGATGACAAACTGAGAAAGTCCCCTCCCCGGGTTGCAGTTCAGCTCACTCAGGCTCTTATCATCCCTCCGGTGCTGGAAATGTCGCGGGCCAGGCCCGGCCTGGTGGGCCACAGGTGATAGCTGCTGGTGCTCTTCTGGGTGTTCAATCCAGGGCAGGGTTCAAGAGGTCCAAAGAAAAGGGAAAAAAGAAAAAAAAACACAGTCCAGGGAACTTCCTTGCCTCAGCAAGCTAAAACTGACTAAAAGCAGAGGAGAGCTCTGTCCCGCTGTCTGTTCATCCACAGACAACACAGTCCAGGAGCAGGAATGTGGAGGAGTGAGTGCAGTGTCTGAAAACAAACTGCTGCTTCTTCTCTTCCCCCTTCACTCTCTGCAACAAGTCTTAAAGGTGCCAAACTTATTATTCAGCAGAAACAGAACAAGACGATTTGGGATAAAAGCATCATATAGTCAACGAAGGACAACTCCCTCTCTCTTTCTCCCTCTCTTTTCTATTCTTTTCCTCTCCCTAATTCCTTTCATGCATTTGCTGTGGTCATTCTATAAAGGTGAATTTGTTTTGATTGATACTGCAATCCCCTTTCCATGTTTTCTGTTGCACTCCGAGATCAGTTAACCAACCATCACCACCCCCATTGGTATGAGCGGATCGTGACATTAAATTGGCATCATGGACAGGATTCTGATAGACAGAAGGGTCTGCAAGGCTGTTTGTAGTCTGTAACAGGGGAAGGACTATTTGCTTCAGCCACACCTAGCCCCTCATCGCGAAAGGGTTGAACGAAGCTGGAAAGCAAGGAAAGCTCTTCAAATTTCCTGCAAACTGCACACGCCCAGGTGAAATACACCCCCATACTCTATTGAGGGTTCTGTCTTTAGAATTTCCCAAAAGATCTCTTAGTGCAAAAGGGGAAACTGTTTTTGTCTATGTGTGAATTTGGACTGTCTGGGAAGGAAGGGACAACTTGAAGGAACTAAGCAGGGCCTCCCAGGCAGATTTGGTCTCTTCACCCAGCCAGGGAAGCAAAGGGGAACACAGCAAAGGCTGTGAGATTGTCTAACTTAAGTTTGCACCTCCCTGTCATGGTTTTGGTCCCTTCACAAAATGACTGAAAACTCTAGCACAAAAGTTAAAGCTGAATTTTCTGCTCTGCTTGCTAAATACAATGCCAAGCCTTCTTCAAGGCAGGGAGGTTTGGGCAGAGAACAGCTGGTTTAATTTAGAAAATGTCATAGATAGAATTTGTTCTTTACAACATGAAACAGAAGTTAAACTGGGCAATAATAAAACCATCCTCGGCTCAGTTTTGGGAGCTTGTCTCACAGCAGCCATAGAAACCCTTTTTAAGCAAAGAAATGAGGAAATAGCGAGAATAGATTCCCTTCAAAACCTAGTTGAAATTTTGCAGAAAGAATTAAAGGAAGATAGAAATGAGATCTATATGTTGCGAGCTGCCCTTAGAGATGAACATGTTAAGAATTCACATCATACTGATTCCTCTAGAGGCAGAGGAAAAGGAAACTCCTCACATTAAACAAATCTATCCCCATAAGGAAGTTGAGGCAGTAAAAAATTGGGGAGAATACTGCTGTCTTCGCTTGAGACCCTTGGTTCAAACAGAATAGAACTATATTAATGATGAGGATCTTGACCCACATATCGCAACTAAAAAAATACCATTCAGTGCTACCGAATTAGCTAAGCTGAAAAAAGAATTCGGGCACCTCCCACAAGAATCAGAGACAGAGTCTTCTGAGTGTCCCTCAGTGGTGGAGATCAAATTAAATTAACTGAACAGGAGGCCAGGGGGTACTGAGGACATGGAGTCTTCTTAACAACAGGAGATAAGGAGGTAAGCGTGATGCATGGTCCCTGACACAGTGCATGGCATTTTGGGCTGGGAGAATGAATCCCTTGGAAAGGGGTGACCCCCTGGCAATTGTTGGCACCAGCGACCAGCTCTTAGAAAGTGTCCACAAAGCTGCCTGCCTGCAAATGATTCATGAAAAGAAATTACTTCCTGGTTTTGAATCCCCAATGCAAGTACTGGTGAAGCCAGAACTAATGACCAATTGAACTCGTGGGCTTCCAGAAACGCTTAGACCTACAGCAATGACTCTACAGAAAACCATAATGGCTTTGAGTCCTGTAGAAAGACTAGATAGATTCCTCAGGAACTCCACTGACCAAAGTGGATCTGGAGATCCTGGCTTCACTCCATACTCTTCCCCCTCAGAGCCCTCAGCTTTATCTGATTCACCTGCCAGTAGCCATAAAGTTTGGACATAGGGTGAAGTTGCAGTAGATCTGATTAATTATTGTAGACAATATGGACCTATAAAAACCCCAGAGGAGAAATCAGAAAAAACCAAAGGTGTTTGGTTTATTTGGGCTCCTCACAGTGAAAATACAGAGAAAGGAAAACAGATCTCTAACCGCCAACGTTGGTGGTTGTTGGGAATTAAAAAGTGGGTCCCCAAAGAGGTGATGGATGGTTTGCCCCTTGATAAATTGCAGAAAATAATAAATAATTGGTGTCCTGGTTTAGGGCAAATTTGGAGGAGAATTTCCAAATTAGGGCACTCCAGTAAGCAAACCCACACGGCCCCTCCCCCCAACTGGTTTGGGAAGGATTCCTCAGAGAGAAGTGGAAAAAACCTGTTTATTTAATAGGCACAGCACCCCCCAGCACACAAAATGAACAATACTGGATGACACCGCTCTGGAAAAAAATGACAAATTCAGAAAGTCTTTCTTGGGGGGTGGTCACTCTGTTCTCAGTTCCTCCGGCGCTGGGGCAGCTGCTGCAGGCCACAAGGTGCACACTCTAAATGTTTCCAAGGTCCCAGTCCAGAGCAGGTTCGAAATGGTCAGAAAAAGGAAAGGAGAAACAGTCCAGGAAGAAATTTGGACAGTTTAGCTAAACTAGCTAATGAGCAAAAGCAAGCAGAAGCGAAGCAAGCAAGGGCGAGAGAGAGCAAAGCGAAAAGCAAAAGCAGAAAAAGCAAAAGCTGCAGTCTCTGTGTCCCGCCAGGCTGATAAGAAAACCAAAACAAAACTTTCCCTCTTCAGAGCCAGTCTCAAAGGTACAGAACATAATATCCAACATTAACAGAACACCTGAATGGGGATACAAGCATCATAACATCACCCTAGGACAATTGGTACCAGCGAAAACCAAATCCATCAGCTCAACCCAGTGCACCCCTCCTTTCTCAGGAACCAAAACTAACCCTCCCCCAGCCTCTCCCACAGAACACAGGCAGTGAACCAAAACCAACAGGGTTTTTGGGAAACTAATCTCTCCGCCGCTTACAGGTGGGCAAAGGGGCAGAGCTTGGGTTTATTTAAGAATGCTCACTAAAAATAAATTAGGAGATATATTAATCCCAGCTATCACGGGCCTCCAAAGGCTACTAGTGACCTTTTTGATTGATACTGGGGCTCAAATCTCTGCACTAACAAAAAAGTATGCCCAGAGGTGTGGAATTGTTCCAACTAAGAGACAATGCTGTGTTCTTAATGCTCTGGGAACTCCAGAATCTATGAATGTTGCTTTAGTCAAACCGACACTCCCTGGAGATGAGCATCAACTAGTCATCAAAATGGTAATTGGGAACATTCCAAATAATTGATTAGGAATGGATGTCCTTGCTGGGAGGCAGTGGGAAGACTCTGAGGGATTTCTGTGGTCTTTTGGCTCATTGCCACTTAACATTAGGCTGCTTCAAACCACACCCTCCCTACTCTATAATAAAACAACTAATGTAAAACAATACCCTCTACCTTCTGGTGCCAGAGAAGGTATGAAAGTGGTTCTACAGGACTTGAGAAACCAAGGGGTAATAATTCACACACATTCTCCTTTTAATTCACCGGTATGGCCAGTCCAAAAAGCCAATGGAAAGTGGAGATTAACAGTAGATTTTTGCAAGCTTAATGCCAACACAGACCCTTTTACAGCAGTGGTCCCAAACTTAGCTGAATTAATAACATCAATTCAAGAAAAGGCTCACTCAATCATGGCAACTATACATGTCAAAGACATCTCCTTTATGACACCTATACAGCCAGAAGATATGGACCATTTTGCCTTCACATGGGAAAGGACAGCAATACACTTGCACTAGGCTTCCCCAAGGCTACAAACACTCCTCCACTTTGGCCCACCATGCTTTAGCCCAGGAATTAGAAAAAATACCCAAACCTGATCCTGTAGGTGATAATACATTGATGACATTCTGGTGGGGGCGGGGGGGTGGTGTGGTGAAATAGAGGTAGTAGGGAAACATCAGCAGAAAATAATCTCTCACTTAGAAAGTCTTGATTTGCAGATGCCCCCAGAGAAAATTCAGAAGCCTTCTCAGGAAGTGAAGTTTTTGGGAATTTAGTGGAAAGGAGGTATGACATGTATTCCACCTGATACCCTAACCTCTTTAGATCAGATTCAAGTGCCTGAATCCAGGAAAGATCTCCAGCAAGTTCTAGGACTATTAGTGTTCTGGCGAAAACGCATCCCAGATTTCCCAATAATTGCTAGGCCACTTTTTGACTTGCTGAGGAAAAGGATGAAATGGGATTGGACCCCTTCTCAGGAAGAAGCATTGCAATTACTGATTTTTGAGGCAACAGCTCACCAAGCACTAGGCCCTATCCATCCCACAGATCCCTTTCAGGTGGAATGGGGATTTGCCTCCTCAGGGCTATCAGTACACATTTGGCAGTGGGGTCCCGAGGGTCCAACAGGGCCACTTGGTTTTTATTCCTGCGGTTTCAAAGATGCTGAGAAAAGATACACTACCTGGGAAAAGGGGTTGTTTGTAGTTAGCTTAGCTCTCCTAGAAGAGGAAAAAATTGCACAACAGCCTATTGTAGTAAGAGACCCTTTCAAAGTTATCAAAATCGTCACTAATCGGACGACCCCCCCCACCTGACGGGGTAGCCCAAAGGGCCTCAGTTAGAAAATGGTATGCTCAGATGGAAGCCCACTGTAATACCGTCTCAATAACAGAAGATGCTGCTAAAAATCTAGCAATCCAAGTCACTGAGAGCCTGGTTAGCAGCCAAGATAAATCTGCCTCTGTAATCAAAGCTGCCCTTCCTTTCTCCCTCAAACAAGCAGCAAGTTCTTGGTTCACAGATGCCTCTGCAAAACGGGAAGGGAAGGTATGGAGATATAGAACAGCTGCCTTATACATTTCATCTGGTGGAAGAATCATTACCAAAGGGGAAGGCAGCGCTCAGGCTGGGGAACTCATAGCTATTTGGAGTGTTTTCCGATGTGAGGCACAGAACATTTCTCTTGTCTGCATTTACACTGACTCCTACGCAGTGTACAAAGGTTGTACCGAGTGGCTTCCTTTCTGGCAGCAAAATGATTGGGAAGCTCACAGAATTCCAGTGTGGCAAAAGGAAAAGTGGCAAGAAATTTTAGATGTCGCAAGCCAAGGAAACTTTGCTATTGGTTGAGTAGCTTCTCAGCAAACAGATGGAAATCCAGCAGGAGAGTAGAAGAATAGAGCTGATGAACTAGCAAGGCTCAGCCCCCTGAAAAAAGGAACTAATTACTGAGGACTGGGATCAACTATTAGAATGGCTACATGTAAAAATGCAGCACAGAGGTGTGAAAGATTGTACAAAGAAGCTCATGCTCGTGGTTGGCCGGTTACCAGGGAAAAGTATAAAATATGCATATCAGCCTGCGAGCAATGTCGCAGGTGACTGGAGAGACATCCTTCTGCATTTAAGAAAAGGTTAAGGTTTATCAGACACGTGGCAGGTAGACTAATTGGCCCTTTTAAGAAGTCAGGAGGTAAACATTTTGTGCTAGTAGGAGTAGAAATTCTAGCTGATGATTTTAGAAGAGCTACAGGTGATAATATGGTTAAAGCTTTGCAGGGTGGTTTGGAACTTTCCCAAAGCCACAGGAAATTCAATCTGACAGCAGGTCCACTTCACTGCTAGAGGTGTACATCATTGGGCAAAAGGTGAAGGAATTAAGTGGGCTTTCCACACCCCTTACTACCCTCAAGCAAACAGGATCATAGAAAGGGCCAATGGTTTTTTGAAAGGACTTCTGAAGCCTCGGGAGGGAAATTGGGACGTTCGGTTATGGGAAGCTGTTAAAAGAGTGAACAGTAGATGGGGGGTGAATGGATGTCCCAAAATCACTGCCTTTTGCCCAACAGCTCCAAGCATCATTCCCTCACAACGGGGACCTGATGATTCAAAAAGTCCAGTACATTATCCTGGACAACCTGTTCTGGTGGACCTCCCTACTGTAGGGGAAGTAGCACTAGTGCTGAAAATCCCTCTGAAGAAATATGCATGGGTAGCCTCTGATGCTCTAGGGAAAGAGCATTGGATAAATACATGCTGGATAATCCCATCAATTTGACTCTTTTCTGCCTCTCAGTGGCAGGATTTCTGTTGTTTTTACTTTTACAGAAGAACCCTGAGGGACATGAAAATCATCTGAACCATGATAACACTGGTGATGCTTTTCTGCATCCTACCACAATTCCATGGACAGGATCCTGCTGAGTGTTTGTGGTCTGAAGCTACCCTCCATCCCACTAATGTTCTAGGAGCGTATCCCAAGGGTGGCCACCTGAACCTAGAGCCTCTAGTGCTGCATGACTCCCAGGTATATCGTCCAAGTGAGTGGGGATGGGATCAGAAGGACTGGACTAGAACCCTAACTGGAACAATTGGTGAGTCGACTGTGGAAGCATGCAGAAAAATGGAAGGATCTCTCTATGAGAAAGCCACCTCCATTACAGTTGCAGGAAATTTTATGGAACCAGGTGGGAAAAATGATCTGGATATCCCTTCAGCAACACTACGTCCTACAAACAAGTGGGAGTGTGCCAAACAAATTCCCCTTACTCTGTGTTGCTGCCAGGAGTATGTTGGTAATTACCCTCTAGGTGCCAAAACGAACAATGTTGCAAGTACAAAGGATTGTAAAAATGAACCAGTTGATTGCTGGCATAATTTTACTTTAACTAAACCGATTTATGTGACATGCTGCTGGCAAAAAAAACTTGACTGACCCATTAGGTTGAAAAGGCTTAATTCATAAATTTAAGATAGACGCTATTACAAAACCCACACTGAGTACCGTAGTTACGTCCCAGTGGATAGAAGGGACTGAGAGCATGAAGCCCACGCTGAGTACCGTAGTTACGTCCCAGTGTATAGAAGGGACTGAGAGCATGAAGCCCACACTGAGTACCATAGTTACACCCCAATGGGTGAAGGGACTGAGAGCATGAAGCCCACACTGAGTACCGTAGTTACACCCCAATGGGTGGAAGGGACTGAGAGCACAAAGCTGACATTGAGTACAGTAGTTACATCTCAGTGGGTAGAAGAGACTGAGACTACGAAGCCCACATTAAGTACAATTGTTATACCCCAATTGGTGGAAGGGACCGAGAGTCCCCTTAGTCAATGTGTTACCGAATGGCCTTGGTCCCAGGCTTTTGTTCACTTTGCAGGAATGGGAAAAACAAAAAGCCTGGCAGCTTCAAGGGTTAATGGGAGAAGAAATTAGCATAGGATGCCGAATGATTTGCGGAACTACTTATAGTAAAGCAATCTCAATCAGTGTTTTGACAGATCAGACAAATAAGCGTGAACAGGGTTGTATGCCCCCAAGCGTACAAGACTGTTGGCACAATTTTACATTAAAACAAACTGCAGAAGTAGTTTGTCTTTGGTCCAAAAATACTAAAGGCCTTTCTTTTAAGTTGATAAGAAGTGGTATGACCCAACCCTCTACTACCACCACTTCAGCCCAACCACTGCTTATGCTTAGCCCGAGAAGTTTTGAAATTGGACCATATATAATCAGGAAAACTGGTCAACAACACATATTGTTCAATCTGGCATGGTCTCTTAAACAAGTCAAATTGCTGATGATGCAAAACAATGTCTCAGAAATTCAGCCAGCCTGTTTGCCTTTTTTGCAGACTTCCTTTGAGGGTTGGACCTCCTGGCTGCAAAAATGGAAAGTTTTTTTTTTTTTTTTTTAAAAACGGACACTAAGAGACATAACCAGTGGGAACAGGTTTGGGAATTCTAAATAGTATTGATTCTGAAGTACTTATGGATAAATTGGCTGCCACAAATAGAGATTTGACCGAATTATAATAACCACTGCGATCATCCTTATTGGCTTTGGGAACACAGCAGTGCTTGCTATCAAACATATTACCATCTTGGGAAAAGGTAAATGTAAATGATCACAAATTGGTAACTGATGCACTCTGTGCTACACAAAACAACTTTTCTTTGGCTCTCAGCTGTATCCAGGCACAGTTGTCGATGCAGTCAGTTGCTGCCTCAATGATAAGAGAAGGTGAAGACGGCAATTTTCCTACTGAAATTCGGAAAAGAATTTGGGACAGTGCCACTGATTTGAAAGAGGATTCCAATCCTGGTGGAGCTTGGTTTTTTACTTATGACCCCATTGCAAACACAGCCACAGCTCTTGTGTTAACCGTACGCAATGCCTCAGTGCATTTGAGATTTCCTATTATTGCATTAGGGCTAAATCATGATGGAGCTATTCCCTATCTTTCTGAACATAGAGAATGGGCCCGTCAAACTGGCAAAAAATGGCAAAATGTTAATTTGGAATCCTGTATTGTCCGAGAACAAGGCTTCATCTGTGAAAGTAATGCAATTATAGCTCAAGACGTTTCTTTGGACACAGAAGAAAATATCTGTCATTTTGAAATTCATCCTAACGAGACTTTCGAAACAGTCCTTAAATATATAGGCAATGGGTGTGGGTGCCTTAGAACTGCTTGTGATATGGTATTCGTAGAAAATGTAGTAGTGGATAGTAAAAATCATTCAAATTTTTGTGCTTGTATCTTTACAAAATTGAGGGATGTGATTTTTCTTCAGAAGCTCCAGTTACCTCCCATTACCTTTTACAATCCAATTAAAGACTGATTCACAAACTATTACTGTCCTAGGGTGACGTTATGATGCTTGTATCCCTATCCGTGTGTTCTGTTGATGCTGGATATCATGTTGTGTGCCTTCAAGACTGGCTGTGAAGAGCGAATGTTTTGTTTTGGTTTTGCTATCAGCTGCTCCCCCATGGCTGGCGGGACAGAGACAGGGCAGTACATAGTGCTGCTCTTGCTTTTTGCTTTGCTTTTTGCTTTGCTCTTGCTTCTGCTTTGCTCCTGCTTTGCTCTTGATTTTTTTCCTTCTGCTCATTAGTTAGTTTAGCTAAGGAGTCCAAATTTTCCCTGGACTGTTTATCCTTTCCCTTTTTTGGACCTACTCGAACCTGCTTCTGAGTGGGACCTGGGAAACATCGAGAGTTTGCACCTTGTGGCCTGCAGCAGCTACTCCAGCACCGGAGGGACTGATAACAGAGTGACCACCCCCAAGAGAAACTTTCTGAAGTTGTCATCTTTTTCAGAGCGGTGAAAGAGTGGTGTCATCTGGTATTGTTCCTTTTGTGTGCTGGGGGGTGCTTTGCCTGTTAAATAAACAGGTTCTTTCCACTTGTCTCCAAGGAATCCTTCCCGATCCAGTTGTGGGGAGGGGCCATGTGGGTTTGCTTTCTGGAGGGGCACACTTTTGGAGGTTTTCTCCCAAATTTGCCCTAAACCAAAATTTGATGGTTTTGTCCATCAAATGGACAAAATTTGGTGCCCAACGTGTGGGGCTCGAAAGAGAGAGGAAAAAACCCTGTTTCGAGTGCATTTTGGTTGCCATTACTCTGTGTTCATATAAAGCAGTTAATAGCCATGCTTTTTGAATTCATACTGTCTCTTGGGGTGAAGGCTTGCATGCGTTTCTGGTCCCTAGGTTTTTTTGAGATCTTAATACCTCTGTAGTCCCTAGGTTTATTTTCTTATCCAGAAATATCTCTAGTATTGTCCCTAATAGGTAGTTTTTACAGCAGAGGGGCAGTGACCAGAATAGCTTGGTGGTAAATGATTTGGAAGAAGGTTATAAACATGCTGTGGTCTGTTCCAAGTATGAATGGTTCATGGCTATGGTTATGCACCCAGTTTGTTAGAGGAGGAGCAGCAGGGAATGAGGGTTTTCAGCCTTTGCTTTCCTTCTTCTCCTCTGAATCTGTTACATGGCTATTGGAGAATGTTCAGTTTCCCCTGAATGTTAAAGAAACCATCTTTCTGGTATTCCATCTGGTAACCTTCCTCTATACAGTCTGCAGCTTCTCTAGAATGAGGGCTGAGATTTCTAGATGGGCTGATGAGACCCCTGACCCAGGAGTAGACCCAGGTGTGGAAAATCCTGAGTGGTGTGGGAAATGGGAGGATATGGGCCAAATCCTGAAGGAATTCTCTGATCCTCTAGTCTGGGACTTTCCCCATGAACAAATTCAGAACCCAGCTGAGGTAGGGAAATACCTGAAAGAGAAGTAGCAGGATGACCCTAAGGAGGAAAAGATCATTGCAGTGAGCCGGGCCCTGGCTTGTGCTTATTGCACATTGCTAGATACTGTCGGGCAGCAGACAGAGGCAGGGGGGCAGGGAGATAAATCAGCAGCTATCCCAGTCCCAATCACTCAGGCTACAACAAAAACCCCAGGCTCGAAGCCAGCAGCCAAACCAGACAATAAGCCTCAACCAATGGCTGTTGCTGCCAGCACTAGAAGTGGAAAGTGCACGGACAAGACCGATCGGCCAGTGGATGATGATGATGATGCAGGAGAAGGACCCTCAACGCTTCCTGACATAAAATCAGGAGTCAAAGCAGCAGGTGCATATTGAGTCCTTTTCCCTGAAGGACCTTCGTGGCCTACAGAAGGATTAAACTTGACGACCTGATGAATCCATAATTAATTGGTTAGTCCATCTCTGGGATGCTTCAGTTGAGGCTACAATTCTGGATGGCACTGAAGCAAGGCAGTTGGGATCCCTGTCACATGATCCTGTCATCGACCAAGGAATGATGAGAGGGGCTAGCCCTCAAAGCCTCTGGGCAGGGGTCTTGGAAAGTGTAGCACAAAGATACCTGTCTGCAGATGATCTTTATAAGCAGCAAACCCAGTGGAAGACCATATAGCAAGGGATCCAACGCCTGAGAGAAATGGCAGTGGCAGAGATTATCTTCTCAGATGATGTAACAACTAGGAACCCAGACTTGGTGCCATGCACATCTGTGATGTGGTGGAAACTTGTATGACTTGGGCCACACAAATATGCTTCCACTTTAGCCGTAATGAAGAGGGATGAGAGGGATGAGACTGTGCTTGATATGGCAAAGAAGCTCCAAGCATATGCAGATGCTGTACATGGCCCAACACATGCCAGAATTGCAGTGATGGAAACACATCTGCAGAAATTAGAGGACAAGATAGAGGAGAATCATAAGAAGCTCAGAGAGGAGATTAAAGAAGACCTTCTCCAAATCTCAGCAGTATAGATCAGAGGTTCAGGTATCCAAGGCAGATGTTTCCCAGATGGTGAGAGAAGGTACACCCCATGAGCTGAGCTGTGGTTCTACCTGCGTGATTGTGGAGAAAACACGAGGAGATGGGATGGAAAACTTACTGCTGCTCTGGCACAAAGGGTGTGTGAATTGAGGGAAGACAGGGCTCAGAGAGGGAGTTCCACCAAAAGGAAAGCAGCTCCAGTTGCCCGTAACCGAACTGCCAGGTATGATGATGATGATGACATGTCCAATCCCCTTGAAGGGACATACAAGACATATGTCCAAGGGAAGAAGGATAACCAGGCTTAGAGATGCCTTGCCTCTAGCCAGGTAGAGGCTAGGGAAAACGGTGTTTTCTGGACTGTGTCGATTCGTTGGCCTGGCACATCGGAACCACAAGAGTATAAAGCTTTGGTAGATACTGGCGCGCAATGTACATTAATCCCATCGAGACTTGTGGAGACAGAGTCTGTTTCTATTGCTGGTGTGACAGGGGGATCCCAGGATTTCACTTTGGTGGAAGCTGATGTGAGCCTGACTGGAAATGAGTGGAAGAAACATCCTATTGTGACTGGCCCAGAGGCCCCATGTATCTTGGGCCTAGATTACCTCCAAAGAGGGTATTTCAAAGACCCAAAGGAACTCAGGTGGGCATTTGGGATAGCGGCTGTAGTGACAGAGGGCATCCAGCAATTGAACACCCCTTGCCTGGAGTATCCGAGAATCCATCTACAGTAGGACTTCTGAAGGGAGAAGAGCAACCGTATCAATAGCCACTTCCACAGTGCATCATCAACAGTATAGAACCACTCGAGATGCTGTGATTCCCATCCATAAGATGATCCAAGAGCTGGAGAGCCAAGAGGTGGTCAGCCAAACCCACTCACCCTTCAACAGCCCCATTTGACCTGTGTGCAAATCTAAAGGGGAATGAGGATTGACTGTGGACTGTGCATTGAATGGAGATTGACTGTTGTCAGTGGACTGTGGACTGTAGACTGTGGTCTGTGCATTGAATGAAGTGACTCCACCACTGAGCACTGCTGTTCCAGACATATTAGAACTCCAGTATGAGCTTGAGTCCAAGGCAGCGTGGTGGTACGCCACTATAGACATTGCCAATGCATTTTTCTCCATTCCTCTGGCAGCAGAATGCAGGCCTCAGTTTGCTTTCACATGGAGGGGAGTGCAGTATACCTGGAACTGACTGCCCCAGGGACAGAAGCACAGTCCTACCATCTGCCATGGACTGATCCAGACTGCACTGAAAAAGAGTGAGGCTCCAGAACATCTACAGTATATTGATGACATCATTGTGTGGGGGAACACAGCCACAGAAGTGTTTGAAAAAGGAGGGAATCATGCAAATCCTCCTGGGAGCTGGTTTCGCCATTAAAAAGAGCAAAGTAAAGGGACCAGTTCATGAGATTCAGTTCCTAGGAGTAAAGTGGCAAGATGGACAGCATCAGATTCCTACAGATGTCATCAACAAGATTACAGCTATGTCTCCACCACCAATAAGGAGGAGATACAAGCTTTCCTAGGTGCCATAGGCTTTTGGAGGATGCACATTCCTGAGTACAGTCAGATGGTGAGCCCTCTTTACCCAGTCACCCACGAGAAGACCAATTTCCACTGGTGCCCTGAGCAGCAACAAGCCTTTGTCCAGATCAAGCAGGAGATCGCTCATGCAGTAGCTCTTGACCCAGTCAGGATGGGACCAGAGGTGAAGAACCTGCTCTACTCTGCAGCCAGGAACCATGGTTTGTCCTGGAGCCTTTGGCAGAAAGTGCCTGGGGAGACTCGGGGTCGACCACTAGGATTTTGGAGTTGAAGCTACAGAGGCTCTGAAGCCAAATACACTTCAACAGAGAAAGAAATCTTGGCTCCCTATGGAGGAGTCCAAGACACCTCAGAGGTGATTGGTACAGAAGCACAACTCCTCCCAGCACCCCGACTACCGGTGCTGGGGTGGATGTTCAAAGGCAAGGTTCCTTCCACTCACCATGCCACCAGTGCTACATGGAGCAACTGGATTGCTCTTATCACCCAGCACGCCCATATAGGGAAACTGAATTGCCCTGGGATTTTGGAGGTAATTACAAATTGGCCCGAAGGTGAGAATTTTGGTGTCACAGATGAAGGACAGGAACCAGTGACATGGGCTGAAGAGGCTTCTCCCTATAACCAAAGGCCACCAGAGGAAAGGCGCTATGTTCTTTTCACTGACAGTTCCTGTCGCATCTTAGGGATGAACCAGAAGTTGAAAGCAGCCATATGAAGCCCCACATGGCAGGTCGCAGAGGCCACTGAAGGACAAGGTGGATCAAGTCAACTGGCAGAACTCAAAGGTGGTCAGCTGGCCCTGGACATTGAAGAAAAAGCGGCCGAAGTTCCACCTGGGCGAGTGGCCTCAAACAGAGGCAATTTTACATAGGAAAAAAAGAGTAATTTCCCCAGAGTCTAGGTATCAGATGAAAGGTGGCCTTTGGGGCTCTATGAACTTGCAGGGTCCTAGTTGATGGCAGCTTTAGTTTTGGAGAAATTCAGCAAAGTTCACCAAATTTCCAACCAGGCGCCGCCCTGTCGGTCAGGATGAGATGCTGCAAACGGAGGCCATTTCCTAAAGGAAAAATAAGTCCTTTCCCCAAGGTCTCGGCATCAGTTAAAAGGTGGCATTGGAGGCTCTGCAGCCTTGCTGGATCCTGTTTCCTGGCAGCTTTAGTTTTGGAGAAATCCAGCAAAGTTAACCAAATTTCCAACCAAGTGCCACCCTGTCAGTCAGGATGAGATGCTGCAAACGGAGGCCATTTCCCATGGGAAAAAAAGTCCTTTCCCCAGGGTCTCGGTATCAGTTGAAAGCTGGCCTTTGGGGCTCTAAGGACATGCGGGGTCCTCGTTGCTGGCTGCTTTAGATTTGGAGTAATCAAGCAAAGTTTGACAATTACTAACCTGGTGCTGCCCTGTCAGTCAGGGCGAGTGGCCTCAAACGGAGGCCATTTCCAATAGAAAAAAGAAGTCCTTTCCTCTGGTCTGGGTATCAGATGAAAGGTGGCCTTTGAGTCTCTGTGGCCTTGCAAGGGCCTAGTTGCTGGCAGCTTTAGTTTTGGAGAAATCCAGCAAAGTTTCCCAATTTCTAACCTGGTGCCGCCCTGTCAGTCAAGGTGAGTGGCCAAAAACCGAGGACATTTTCCATGGGATAAAGAAGTCCGCTCCCCTTGGTATGCAATGACTGGTGGTCTTGGGGCTCTAAGGACTTGCAGGGTCCTAGTTGCTGGCAGGTTTTGTTTTGGAGAAATCCATCAAAGTTTGCCAATTTCGAGCTTTACACCACCCTGTCAGAAGGGAGAGTGGGTGCAAAGAGAGGCCATTTCCCATGTGGAACAAAACTCCTTTCCTCAGGGTCTGGGTATCAGTTGAAAGGTGGCCTTTGGTGCTCTAAAGCCTTGCAGGGTCCTAGTGCCGGCAGCTTCAATTTTGGAGGAATCCAGTAAAGTTTCCCAATTTCTATCCTGTCGCCTGCTCTATCCTGTGGCTAGAAACCAAGGTGATTTCCTGTGGGAAAAAGAAATCCTTTCCCTAGGGTCTGGGTATCAGTTGGAATGTGACGTTTGGGGCTCTAAGGACTTGCAGGGTCCTAGTTGCTGGCAGCTTTAGTTTTGGAGAAATACACCAAAGTTTTCCCAATTTCGAGCTTGGCACCTCCCTGTCAGACAGGGCAAGTTGCCCCAAACAGAGGCAATTTTCTCTGGGAAAAAGAAGTCATTTCCCCAGGGTCTGGGTATCAGCTTAAAGGTGGTCTTTGGGGCTCTAAGGACTTGCAGGCTGGCAGCTTTAGTTTTGGAGAAATCCAGCAAAGTTTGCCAATTTTTATCCTGTCGCCACCGTGTTGGTCAGGACAAGTGGCCGCAAACGGAGGCCATTTTGCATGGGAAAAAGAAGTCCTCTCCCCAGCATCTTCGTTTTAGATGAATGATGGCCTTTGGGGCTCTATATACATGCAGGGTCCTAGTTGCTGGCAGCTTTAGTTTTGGAATAATCCAGCAAAGTTTGCCAATTCCGTGCTTGCCACTGCCATGTCGGACAGGGCGAGTGGCCTCAAATGGAGGTCATTTCCAATAGAAAAAAAGAAGTCCTTTCCTCTGGGTCTGGGTATCA
Organism: Agelaius phoeniceus; assembly: GCF_051311805.1. Taxonomy (NCBI): domain Eukaryota; kingdom Metazoa; phylum Chordata; class Aves; order Passeriformes; family Icteridae; genus Agelaius; species Agelaius phoeniceus. Next base: position 6,433,591 of record NC_135295.1, read on the forward strand.
GTTGAAAGGTGATTTTTGCGGCTCTAAGGACTTGCCGGGTCCTAGTTACTCGCAGCTTTAGTTGAGAGAAATCCAGCAAAGTTTTCTAATTTCTAACATGGTGCCGCCTACTCTTTGCCAAAACACGCCTGGCTCTGGCTTGTCGCTTCAGAGAGATACATATCTCCGTGTTTTGCATCTCTTGTCGTGTGCATCTTAGCGATAAGATTTTCCACTATGTCTCGCAAGGATAAACTATGCCAGCACAGAAAACGTCCCTCGATCTGTCCATAGAATTTCTACAGAGGACTGCAGAGTGTTTAGCAAGAAGCAAAAGAAAGTTGTTTTGGAACTCCTCTCATGCCAATGTGAATATGAATGTAAAAGAGAGGAGAGTATTAAGGTACTGTCCTCTCTCAGTTTGAAAGCTGTGCACACAATCCCGGTTTTGTGCGGCTTCGTTCTTCACTTCTCATAAGGTGGCACTTTCTCCGTTCCCTGGAGGCGAAGAAGCGGCTTCTTTGCACACAGAGCATTGTGCCGGTCGTGGTGCACTCCGGAGCGCAGCTTCTGCCGAAAGATGCCCGGGATGGGCACTTAGCTTCGGAGAGCTCCGTGCCTCTGTATTCTCCATCTATTGTTGCCAATATTTAAGCGAAAAGCTTATCCACTATGTCTTGCACGAAGAAACTGTGCCGGTACATAATACGTCCCCCGATCTTGGCCTAGAGCTTCCAGAGAGGGCTGCATAGTGTTTAGCAAGAAGGAGAGGAAAGTGGTCCAAAACTCCTTCTATTCAAATGTTAATGTGAATGGAAATGGCAGGAGAGTAGTAAGATACTACTCTTCCTCAGATTGAAAGCTGCGCCCACAGTACCAGAGTTGTGTGGCTCCGTTCTTGGTCTCTTGGATGGTGTCACGTTCTCCGTCGCCCGGAGGAAAAGAAGAGACTTCGTCATGCTCAGAGCATAGTGCTGGTCGCGGTGCTCTCCGGAGAATGACTACAGCCAAAAGACACCCAGGAGCAGAGTGCAGCTTCAGAGAGCTCCATATCTCCGTCCTAGCTTGTCTTGGAGGCCATATTCCATGGGAAAAAGAAGTCATTTCCCCAGGGTCTGGGGATCAGTTTATAAGAGGCCTTTGGGGCTCTAAGGAAATGCAGGGTCCTCGTTGCTGGCTGCTTTAGCTTTGGAAAAATCCAGCAAACTTGCCAATTGCTAGCCTGGCACCTCTCTATCAACCAGGGTGAATGGCCATAAATGGAGGCCATATTCCATGCGAAAAAGAAGTCATTTCCCCAGTGTCTGCATCTCAGATAAAAGGTGGCCTTTGGGGCTCTAAGGACTTGCAGGGTCCTTGTTGCTGGCAGCTTTAACTTTGGAAAAATCCAGCAAAGTTTGCAAATTTCCAGCTTGGCACTGCACTGTCAACCAGTGTGAGTGATCACAAACCGAGGCCATATTCCATGGGAAGAAGAAGTATTTTCCCCAGGGTCTGGGTCTCAGATGAAAGGTGGCCTTTCGCGGTCTAAGAACTTGCTGCGTCCTAGTTGCTGACAGCTTTAGTTTTGGAGTAATCCAGCTCAGTTTGCCAATTTCACACTATGCATCCTCCAGAGACCAAGTGCCAGTGTCTGCAAACGGATGCCATTTTTCATGGGAAAGAGAAGTCCTTTCCCCAGGGTCTAGGTCGCAGATGAAAGGTGGCCTTTCGGGGTCTAAGGACTTGCTGGGTCCTAGATGCTGACAGCTTTAGCTTTGGAGAAATCAAGTTCAGTTTGGCAAATTTGAGCTTGGCCACCCCTTGTCAGCTATTGCGGGTATCCACAAACGGAAGCCAAATTCCACGAGAAAAAGAAGTAATTTCCCCAGGGTCTCGGGATCAGTTCATAAGAGGCTGTTGGGGCTCTAAGGACATGCAGGGTACTTCTTACTGGCAGCGTTAGATTTGGAGCAATCCAGCAAAGATTGCAAATTTCTTGCTGGGCACCACCCTATTGGCCAGGGTGAGAGGCCAGAAATGGAGGCCATTTTCCATGGGGAAAATGAAGTCATTGGCCCAGGCTCTGGGTATCAGATGAAAGGTGGCGTCTGGGGCTCTAAGGACTTGCAGGGTCCTAGTTGCTGCCAGCTTTAGGTTTGGAGAAATCCAGCAGAATTTTCAAATTTCCTGCTTGGCACCCTACTTTGTGCCAGGGCAAGTTGCAGCACAGGGATACTATTTCTATGGGAAAATGAAGTAATTTCCCCATCATGTGGGTATCAGCAGAGAGGTGAAATTTGGGGCTCTAAGGAGCTGCAGGCTCCTAGTTGCTGCCAGCTTTAGTTCTGGAAGGATCCAGCACAGTTTGTAGATTCCTGGCTTGGCACTGCCCTGCCTGCCAGGCCAAGTGGCCACAAATGAAGGCCATTTCCCATGGGAAAAAGATGTCCTTTCCCAGGGTCTCAGTAATATTTTCAAGGTGGCGTTTGAGGCTCTAAGTACTTCCAGGGCCCTAGTTGCTGCCAGCTTTTCTTTTGGAAAAATCCAGCAACGATTGCATCATTCTAGCTAGGCTCCCACTTTCTGCCAGGGTGAGTGGCTGCCAAGGGAGGCCATTTGCCATGGGAAAAAGAAGTCCTTTCCCCAGGGTCTGGGTGTCAGATGAAAGGTGGCCTTTGGGGCTCTAAGGACTTGTAGGGTAGTACTTACTGGCTAGAGTAGAGGAAATGGATTCTATTTGAATATCTGTCTAGAGGCTTTGCCCCACAGGTCCTGGTTGTCCTTGATGGGCTGCAGCTGTGAGCATTGAAGAGAACTGGGATAAAAGGGGGCGGCTTAGCCATTCAGGGAGAGCCTTGAAGGAGCCCTGAACTGGGAAAGAACAGCATGCAGAAGAAAGCGTCTGTGCTGTGAAGATCTGCAGCCATAAGAACACACCGAGGAGGCATGGACTTTAGCAATCTGAGAACAGCATGATGGGACTCTAGAGAAATAGAACAACAACAAGTGGCAGCTTTAGATTTGGAGCAATCCAGCAAAGCTTGCAAATTTCTTGCTGGGCACCACCCTCTTGGTCAGGGTGAGAGGCCAGAAATGGAGGCCATTTTCCATGGGGAAAACGAAGTCATTGGCCCAGGCTCTGGGTGTCAGATGAAAGGTGGCGTCTGGGGCTCTAAGGACTTGCAGGGTCCTAGTTGCTGGCAGCTTTCGTTCTGGAAGGATCCAGCAGAGTTTGTAGATTCCTGGCTTGGCACTGCCCTGCCTGCCAGGCCAAGTGGCCACAAATGAAGGCCATTTCCCATGGGAAAAAGAAGTCCTTTCCCCACGGTCTTCAAATGAAATGAAAGGTGGCCTTTGGGGCTCTAAGGACATGCAGGGTAGTTCTTACTGGCAGCGTTAGATTTGGAGCAATCCAGCAAAGATTGCAAATTTCTTGCTGGGCACCACCCTATTGGCCAGGGTGAGAGGCCAGAAATGGAGGCCATTTTCCATGGGGAAAATGAAGTCATTGGCCCAGGCTCTGGGTATCAGATGAAAGGTGGTGTCTGGGGCTCTAAGGACTTGCAGGGTCCTAGTTGCTGCCAGCTTTAGGTTTGGAGAAATCCAGCAGAATTTTCAAATTTCCTGCTTGGCACCCTACTTTCTGCCAGGGCAAGTTGCAGCACAGGGATACTATTTCTATGGGAAAATGAAGTAATTTCCCCATCATGTGGGTATCAGCAGAGAGGTGAAATTTGGGGCTCTAAGGAGCTGCAGGCTCCTAGTTGCTGCCAGCTTTAGTTTTGGAAGAATCCAGCAGAGTTTGCAAATTTCTCGCTTGGCACTGCCCTGCCTGCCAAGCCAAGTGGCCACAAATGAAGGCCATTTTCCATGGGAAAAAGATGTCCTTTCCCCAGAGTCTCAGTAATATGTTCAAGGTGGCGTTTGAGGCTCTAAGTACTTCCAGGGCCCTAGTTGCTGCCAGCTTTTCTTTTGGAAAAATCCAGCAACGATTGCATCATTCTAGCTAGGCTCCCACTTTCTGCCAGGGTGAGTGGCTGCCAAGGGAGGCCATTTGCCATGGGAAAAAGAAGTCCTTTCCCCAGGGTCTGGGTGTCAGATGAAAGGTGGCCTTTGGGGTTCTGAGGACTTGTAGGGTAGTACTTACTGGCTAGAGTAGAGGAAATGGATTCTATTTGAATATCTGTCTAGAGGCTTTGCCCCACAGGTCCTGGTTGTCCTTGATGGGCTGCAGCTGTGAGCATTGAAGAGAACTGGGATAAAAGGGGGCGGCTTAGCCATTCAGGGAGAGCCTTGAAGGAGCCCTGAACTGGGAAAGAACAGCATGCAGAAGAAAGCGTCTGTGCTGTGAAGATCTGCAGCCATAAGAACACACCGAGGAGGTATGGACTTTAGCAATCTGAGAACAGCATTATGGGACTCTAGAGAAATAGAACAAACAAAAGTGGCAGCTTTAGATTTGGAGCAATCCAGCAAAGATTGCAAATTTCTTGCTGGGCACCACCCTCTTGGTCAGGGTGAGAGGCCAGAAATGGAGGTCATTTTCCATGGGGAAAACGAAGTCATTGGCCCAGGCTCTGGGTATCAGATGAAAGGTGGCGTCTGGGGCTCTAAGGACTTGCAGGGTCCTAGTTGCTGGCAGCTTTCGTTCTGGAAGGATCCAGCAGAGTTTGTAGATTCCTGGCTTGGCACTGCCCTGCCTGCCAGGCCAAGTGGCCACAAATGAAGGCCATTTCCCATGGGAAAAAGAAGTCCTTTCCCAGGGTCTCAGTAATATTTTCAAGGTGGCGTTTGAGGCTCTAAGTACTTCCAGGGCCCTAGTTGCTGCCAGCTTTTCTTTTGGAAAAATCCAGCAACGATTGCATCATTCTAGCTAGGCTCCCACTTTCTGCCAGGGTGAGTGGCTGCCAAGGGAGGCCATTTGCCATGGGAAAAAGAAGTCCTTTCCCCAGGGTCTGGGTGTCAGATGAAAGGTGGCCTTTGGGGCTCTAAGGACTTGTAGGGTAGTACTTACTGGGTAGAGTAGAGGAAATGGATTCTATTTGAATATCTGTCTAGAGGCTTTGCCCCACAGGTCCTGGTTGTCCTTGATGGGCTGCAGCTGTGAGCATTGAAGAGAACTGGGATAAAAGGGGGCGGCTTAGCCATTCAGGGAGAGCCTTGAAGGAGCCCTGAACTGGGAAAGAACAGCATGCAGAAGAAAGCGTCTGTGCTGTGAAGATCTGCAGCCATAAGAACACACCGAGGAGGCATGGACTTTAGCAATCTGAGAACAGCATGATGGGACTCTAGAGAAATAGAACAACAACAAGTGGCAGCTTTAGATTTGGAGCAATCCAGCAAAGATTGCAAATTTCTTGCTGGGCACCACCCTCTTGGTCAGGGTGAGAGGCCAGAAATGGAGGCCATTTTCCATGGGGAAAACGAAGTCATTGGCCCAGGCTCTGGGTGTCAGATGAAAGGTGGCGTCTGGGGCTCTAAGGACTTGCAGGGTCCTAGTTGCTGGCAGCTTTCGTTCTGGAAGGATCCAGCAGAGTTTGTAGATTCCTGGCTTGGCACTGCCCTGCCTGCCAGGCCAAGTGGCCACAAATGAAGGCCATTTCCCATGGGAAAAAGAAGTCCTTTCCCCACGGTCTTCAAATGAAATGAAAGGTGGCCTTTGGGGCTCTAAGGACATGCAGGGTACTTCTTACTGGCAGCGTTAGATTTGGAGCAATCCAGCAAAGATTGCAAATTTCTTGCTGGGCACCACCCTATTGGCCAGGGTGAGAGGCCAGAAATGGAGGCCATTTTCCATGGGGAAAATGAAGTCATTGGCCCAGGCTCTGGGTATCAGATGAAAGGTGGTGTCTGGGGCTCTAAGGACTTGCAGGGTCCTAGTTGCTGCCAGCTTTAGGTTTGGAGAAATCCAGCAGAATTTTCAAATTTCCTGCTTGGCACCCTACTTTCTGCCAGGGCAAGTTGCAGCACAGGGATACTATTTCTATGGGAAAATGAAGTAATTTCCCCATCATGTGGGTATCAGCAGAGAGGTGAAATTTGGGGCTCTAAGGAGCTGCAGGCTCCTAGTTGCTGCCAGCTTTAGTTTTGGAAGAATCCAGCAGAGTTTGCAAATTTCTCGCTTGGCACTGCCCTGCCTGCCAAGCCAAGTGGCCACAAATGAAGGCCATTTTCCATGGGAAAAAGATGTCCTTTCCCCAGAGTCTCAGTAATATGTTCAAGGTGGCGTTTGAGGCTCTAAGTACTTCCAGGGCCCTAGTTGCTGCCAGCTTTTCTTTTGGAAAAATCCAGCAACGATTGCATCATTCTAGCTAGGCTCCCACTTTCTGCCAGGGTGAGTGGCTGCCAAGGGAGGCCATTTGCCATGGGAAAAAGAAGTCCTTTCCCCAGGGTCTGGGTGTCAGATGAAAGGTGGCCTTTGGGGTTCTGAGGACTTGTAGGGTAGTACTTACTGGCTAGAGTAGAGGAAATGGATTCTATTTGAATATCTGTCTAGAGGCTTTGCCCCACAGGTCCTGGTTGTCCTTGATGGGCTGCAGCTGTGAGCATTGAAGAGAACTGGGATAAAAGGGGGCGGCGTAGCCATTCAGGGAGAGCCTTGAAGGAGCCCTGAACTGGGAAAGAACAGCATGCAGAAGAAAGCGTCTGTGCTGTGAAGATCTGCAGCCATAAGAACACACCGAGGAGGCATGGACTTTAGCAATCTGAGAACAGCATGATGGGACTCTAGAGAAATAGAACAACAACAAGTGGCAGCTTTAGATTTGGAGCAATCCAGCAAAGATTGCAAATTTCTTGCTGGGCACCACCCTCTTGGTCAGGGTGAGAGGCCAGAAATGGAGGCCATTTTCCATGGGGAAAACGAAGTCATTGGCCCAGGCTCTGGGTGTCAGATGAAAGGTGGCGTCTGGGGCTCTAAGGACTTGCAGGGTCCTAGTTGCTGGCAGCTTTCGTTCTGGAAGGATCCAGCAGAGTTTGTAGATTCCTGGCTTGGCACTGCCCTGCCTGCCAGGCCAAGTGGCCACAAATGAAGGCCATTTCCCATGGGAAAAAGAAGTCCTTTCCCCACGGTCTTCAAATGAAATGAAAGGTGGCCTTTGGGGCTCTAAGGACATGCAGGGTACTTCTTACTGGCAGCGTTAGATTTGGAGCAATCCAGCAAAGATTGCAAATTTCTTGCTGGGCACCACCCTATTGGCCAGGGTGAGAGGCCAGAAATGGAGGCCATTTTCCATGGGGAAAATGAAGTCATTGGCCCAGGCTCTGGGTATCAGATGAAAGGTGGCGTCTGGGGCTCTAAGGACTTGCAGGGTCCTAGTTGCTGCCAGCTTTAGGTTTGGAGAAATCCAGCAGAATTTTCAAATTTCCTGCTTGGCACCCTACTTTGTGCCAGGGCAAGTTGCAGCACAGGGATACTATTTCTATGGGAAAATGAAGTAATTTCCCCATCATGTGGGTATCAGCAGAGAGGTGAAATTTGGGGCTCTAAGGAGCTGCAGGCTCCTAGTTGCTGCCAGCTTTAGTTCTGGAAGGATCCAGCACAGTTTGTAGATTCCTGGCTTGGCACTGCCCTGCCTGCCAGGCCAAGTGGCCACAAATGAAGGCCATTTCCCATGGGAAAAAGATGTCCTTTCCCAGGGTCTCAGTAATATTTTCAAGGTGGCGTTTGAGGCTCTAAGTACTTCCAGGGCCCTAGTTGCTGCCAGCTTTTCTTTTGGAAAAATCCAGCAACGATTGCATCATTCTAGCTAGGCTCCCACTTTCTGCCAGGGTGAGTGGCTGCCAAGGGAGGCCATTTGCCATGGGAAAAAGAAGTCCTTTCCCCAGGGTCTGGGTGTCAGATGAAAGGTGGCCTTTGGGGCTCTAAGGACTTGTAGGGTAGTACTTACTGGCTAGAGTAGAGGAAATGGATTCTATTTGAATATCTGTCTAGAGGCTTTGCCCCACAGGTCCTGGTTGTCCTTGATGGGCTGCAGCTGTGAGCATTGAAGAGAACTGGGATAAAAGGGGGCGGCTTAGCCATTCAGGGAGAGCCTTGAAGGAGCCCTGAACTGGGAAAGAACAGCATGCAGAAGAAAGCGTCTGTGCTGTGAAGATCTGCAGCCATAAGAACACACCGAGGAGGCATGGACTTTAGCAATCTGAGAACAGCATGATGGGACTCTAGAGAAATAGAACAACAACAAGTGGCAGCTTTAGATTTGGAGCAATCCAGCAAAGATTGCAAATTTCTTGCTGGGCACCACCCTCTTGGTCAGGGTGAGAGGCCAGAAATGGAGGCCATTTTCCATGGGGAAAACGAAGTCATTGGCCCAGGCTCTGGGTGTCAGATGAAAGGTGGCGTCTGGGGCTCTAAGGACTTGCAGGGTCCTAGTTGCTGGCAGCTTTCGTTCTGGAAGGATCCAGCAGAGTTTGTAGATTCCTGGCTTGGCACTGCCCTGCCTGCCAGGCCAAGTGGCCACAAATGAAGGCCATTTCCCATGGGAAAAAGAAGTCCTTTCCCCACGGTCTTCAAATGAAATGAAAGGTGGCCTTTGGGGCTCTAAGGACATGCAGGGTAGTTCTTACTGGCAGCGTTAGATTTGGAGCAATCCAGCAAAGATTGCAAATTTCTTGCTGGGCACCACCCTATTGGCCAGGGTGAGAGGCCAGAAATGGAGGCCATTTTCCATGGGGAAAATGAAGTCATTGGCCCAGGCTCTGGGTATCAGATGAAAGGTGGTGTCTGGGGCTCTAAGGACTTGCAGGGTCCTAGTTGCTGCCAGCTTTAGGTTTGGAGAAATCCAGCAGAATTTTCAAATTTCCTGCTTGGCACCCTACTTTCTGCCAGGGCAAGTTGCAGCACAGGGATACTATTTCTATGGGAAAATGAAGTAATTTCCCCATCATGTGGGTATCAGCAGAGAGGTGAAATTTGGGGCTCTAAGGAGCTGCAGGCTCCTAGTTGCTGCCAGCTTTAGTTTTGGAAGAATCCAGCAGAGTTTGCAAATTTCTCGCTTGGCACTGCCCTGCCTGCCAAGCCAAGTGGCCACAAATGAAGGCCATTTTCCATGGGAAAAAGATGTCCTTTCCCCAGAGTCTCAGTAATATGTTCAAGGTGGCGTTTGAGGCTCTAAGTACTTCCAGGGCCCTAGTTGCTGCCAGCTTTTCTTTTGGAAAAATCCAGCAACGATTGCATCATTCTAGCTAGGCTCCCACTTTCTGCCAGGGTGAGTGGCTGCCAAGGGAGGCCATTTGCCATGGGAAAAAGAAGTCCTTTCCCCAGGGTCTGGGTGTCAGATGAAAGGTGGCCTTTGGGGTTCTGAGGACTTGTAGGGTAGTACTTACTGGCTAGAGTAGAGGAAATGGATTCTATTTGAATATCTGTCTAGAGGCTTTGCCCCACAGGTCCTGGTTGTCCTTGATGGGCTGCAGCTGTGAGCATTGAAGAGAACTGGGATAAAAGGGGGCGGCTTAGCCATTCAGGGAGAGCCTTGAAGGAGCCCTGAACTGGGAAAGAACAGCATGCAGAAGAAAGCGTCTGTGCTGTGAAGATCTGCAGCCATAAGAACACACCGAGGAGGTATGGACTTTAGCAATCTGAGAACAGCATTATGGGACTCTAGAGAAATAGAACAAACAAAAGTGGCAGCTTTAGATTTGGAGCAATCCAGCAAAGATTGCAAATTTCTTGCTGGGCACCACCCTCTTGGTCAGGGTGAGAGGCCAGAAATGGAGGTCATTTTCCATGGGGAAAACGAAGTCATTGGCCCAGGCTCTGGGTATCAGATGAAAGGTGGCGTCTGGGGCTCTAAGGACTTGCAGGGTCCTAGTTGCTGGCAGCTTTCGTTCTGGAAGGATCCAGCAGAGTTTGTAGATTCCTGGCTTGGCACTGCCCTGCCTGCCAGGCCAAGTGGCCACAAATGAAGGCCATTTCCCATGGGAAAAAGAAGTCCTTTCCCAGGGTCTCAGTAATATTTTCAAGGTGGCGTTTGAGGCTCTAAGTACTTCCAGGGCCCTAGTTGCTGCCAGCTTTTCTTTTGGAAAAATCCAGCAACGATTGCATCATTCTAGCTAGGCTCCCACTTTCTGCCAGGGTGAGTGGCTGCCAAGGGAGGCCATTTGCCATGGGAAAAAGAAGTCCTTTCCCCAGGGTCTGGGTGTCAGATGAAAGGTGGCCTTTGGGGCTCTAAGGACTTGTAGGGTAGTACTTACTGGGTAGAGTAGAGGAAATGGATTCTATTTGAATATCTGTCTAGAGGCTTTGCCCCACAGGTCCTGGTTGTCCTTGATGGGCTGCAGCTGTGAGCATTGAAGAGAACTGGGATAAAAGGGGGCGGCTTAGCCATTCAGGGAGAGCCTTGAAGGAGCCCTGAACTGGGAAAGAACAGCATGCAGAAGAAAGCGTCTGTGCTGTGAAGATCTGCAGCCATAAGAACACACCGAGGAGGCATGGACTTTAGCAATCTGAGAACAGCATGATGGGACTCTAGAGAAATAGAACAACAACAAGTGGCAGCTTTAGATTTGGAGCAATCCAGCAAAGATTGCAAATTTCTTGCTGGGCACCACCCTCTTGGTCAGGGTGAGAGGCCAGAAATGGAGGCCATTTTCCATGGGGAAAACGAAGTCATTGGCCCAGGCTCTGGGTGTCAGATGAAAGGTGGCGTCTGGGGCTCTAAGGACTTGCAGGGTCCTAGTTGCTGGCAGCTTTCGTTCTGGAAGGATCCAGCAGAGTTTGTAGATTCCTGGCTTGGCACTGCCCTGCCTGCCAGGCCAAGTGGCCACAAATGAAGGCCATTTCCCATGGGAAAAAGAAGTCCTTTCCCCACGGTCTTCAAATGAAATGAAAGGTGGCCTTTGGGGCTCTAAGGACATGCAGGGTACTTCTTACTGGCAGCGTTAGATTTGGAGCAATCCAGCAAAGATTGCAAATTTCTTGCTGGGCACCACCCTATTGGCCAGGGTGAGAGGCCAGAAATGGAGGCCATTTTCCATGGGGAAAATGAAGTCATTGGCCCAGGCTCTGGGTATCAGATGAAAGGTGGTGTCTGGGGCTCTAAGGACTTGCAGGGTCCTAGTTGCTGCCAGCTTTAGGTTTGGAGAAATCCAGCAGAATTTTCAAATTTCCTGCTTGGCACCCTACTTTCTGCCAGGGCAAGTTGCAGCACAGGGATACTATTTCTATGGGAAAATGAAGTAATTTCCCCATCATGTGGGTATCAGCAGAGAGGTGAAATTTGGGGCTCTAAGGAGCTGCAGGCTCCTAGTTGCTGCCAGCTTTAGTTTTGGAAGAATCCAGCAGAGTTTGCAAATTTCTCGCTTGGCACTGCCCTGCCTGCCAAGCCAAGTGGCCACAAATGAAGGCCATTTTCCATGGGAAAAAGATGTCCTTTCCCCAGAGTCTCAGTAATATGTTCAAGGTGGCGTTTGAGGCTCTAAGTACTTCCAGGGCCCTAGTTGCTGCCAGCTTTTCTTTTGGAAAAATCCAGCAACGATTGCATCATTCTAGCTAGGCTCCCACTTTCTGCCAGGGTGAGTGGCTGCCAAGGGAGGCCATTTGCCATGGGAAAAAGAAGTCCTTTCCCCAGGGTCTGGGTGTCAGATGAAAGGTGGCCTTTGGGGTTCTGAGGACTTGTAGGGTAGTACTTACTGGCTAGAGTAGAGGAAATGGATTCTATTTGAATATCTGTCTAGAGGCTTTGCCCCACAGGTCCTGGTTGTCCTTGATGGGCTGCAGCTGTGAGCATTGAAGAGAACTGGGATAAAAGGGGGCGGCGTAGCCATTCAGGGAGAGCCTTGAAGGAGCCCTGAACTGGGAAAGAACAGCATGCAGAAGAAAGCGTCTGTGCTGTGAAGATCTGCAGCCATAAGAACACACCGAGGAGGCATGGACTTTAGCAATCTGAGAACAGCATGATGGGACTCTAGAGAAATAGAACAACAACAAGTGGCAGCTTTAGATTTGGAGCAATCCAGCAAAGATTGCAAATTTCTTGCTGGGCACCACCCTCTTGGTCAGGGTGAGAGGCCAGAAATGGAGGCCATTTTCCATGGGGAAAACGAAGTCATTGGCCCAGGCTCTGGGTGTCAGATGAAAGGTGGCGTCTGGGGCTCTAAGGACTTGCAGGGTCCTAGTTGCTGGCAGCTTTCGTTCTGGAAGGATCCAGCAGAGTTTGTAGATTCCTGGCTTGGCACTGCCCTGCCTGCCAGGCCAAGTGGCCACAAATGAAGGCCATTTCCCATGGGAAAAAGAAGTCCTTTCCCCACGGTCTTCAAATGAAATGAAAGGTGGCCTTTGGGGCTCTAAGGACATGCAGGGTACTTCTTACTGGCAGCGTTAGATTTGGAGCAATCCAGCAAAGATTGCAAATTTCTTGCTGGGCACCACCCTATTGGCCAGGGTGAGAGGCCAGAAATGGAGGCCATTTTCCATGGGGAAAATGAAGTCATTGGCCCAGGCTCTGGGTATCAGATGAAAGGTGGCGTCTGGGGCTCTAAGGACTTGCAGGGTCCTAGTTGCTGCCAGCTTTAGGTTTGGAGAAATCCAGCAGAATTTTCAAATTTCCTGCTTGGCACCTTACTTTCTGCCAGGGCAAGTTGCAGCACAGGGATACTATTTCTATGGGAAAATGAAGTAATTTCCCCATCATGTGGGTATCAGCAGAGAGGTGAAATTTGGGGCTCTAAGGAGCTGCAGGCTCCTAGTTGCTGCCAGCTTTAGTTTTGGAAGAATCCAGCAGAGTTTGCAAATTTCTCGCTTGGCACTGCCCTGCCTGCCAAGCCAAGTGGCCACAAATGAAGGCCATTTTCCATGGGAAAAAGATGTCCTTTCCCCAGAGTCTCAGTAATATGTTCAAGGTGGCGTTTGAGGCTCTAAGTACTTCCAGGGCCCTAGTTGCTGCCAGCTTTTCTTTTGGAAAAATCCAGCAAAGATCGCATCATTCTAGCTAGGCTCCCACTTTCTGCCAGGGTGAGTGGCTGCCAAGGGAGGCCATTTGCCATGGGAAAAAGAAGTCCTTTCCCCAGGGTCTGGGTGTCAGATGAAAGGTGGCCTTTGGGGTTCTGAGGACTTGTAGGGTAGTACTTACTGGCTAGAGTAGAGGAAATGGATTCTATTTGAATATCTGTCTAGAGGCTTTGCCCCACAGGTCCTGGTTGTCCTTGATGGGCTGCAGCTGTGAGCATTGAAGAGAACTGGGATAAAAGGGGGCGGCGTAGCCATTCAGGGAGAGCCTTGAAGGAGCCCTGAACTGGGAAAGAACAGCATGCAGAAGAAAGCGTCTGTGCTGTGAAGATCTGCAGCCATAAGAACACACCGAGGAGGCATGGACTTTAGCAATCTGAGAACAGCATGATGGGACTCTAGAGAAATAGAACAACAACAAGTGGCAGCTTTAGATTTGGAGCAATCCAGCAAAGATTGCAAATTTCTTGCTGGGCACCACCCTCTTGGTCAGGGTGAGAGGCCAGAAATGGAGGCCATTTTCCATGGGGAAAACGAAGTCATTGGCCCAGGCTCTGGGTGTCAGATGAAAGGTGGCGTCTGGGGCTCTAAGGACTTGCAGGGTCCTAGTTGCTGGCAGCTTTCGTTCTGGAAGGATCCAGCAGAGTTTGTAGATTCCTGGCTTGGCACTGCCCTGCCTGCCAGGCCAAGTGGCCACAAATGAAGGCCATTTCCCATGGGAAAAAGAAGTCCTTTCCCCACGGTCTTCAAATGAAATGAAAGGTGGCCTTTGGGGCTCTAAGGACATGCAGGGTACTTCTTACTGGCAGCGTTAGATTTGGAGCAATCCAGCAAAGATTGCAAATTTCTTGCTGGGCACCACCCTATTGGCCAGGGTGAGAGGCCAGAAATGGAGGCCATTTTCCATGGGGAAAATGAAGTCATTGGCCCAGGCTCTGGGTATCAGATGAAAGGTGGCGTCTGGGGCTCTAAGGACTTGCAGGGTCCTAGTTGCTGCCAGCTTTAGGTTTGGAGAAATCCAGCAGAATTTTCAAATTTCCTGCTTGGCACCTTACTTTCTGCCAGGGCAAGTTGCAGCACAGGGATACTATTTCTATGGGAAAATGAAGTAATTTCCCCATCATGTGGGTATCAGCAGAGAGGTGAAATTTGGGGCTCTAAGGAGCTGCAGGCTCCTAGTTGCTGCCAGCTTTAGTTTTGGAAGAATCCAGCAGAGTTTGCAAATTTCTCGCTTGGCACTGCCCTGCCTGCCAAGCCAAGTGGCCACAAATGAAGGCCATTTTCCATGGGAAAAAGATGTCCTTTCCCCAGAGTCTCAGTAATATGTTCAAGGTGGCGTTTGAGGCTCTAAGTACTTCCAGGGCCCTAGTTGCTGCCAGCTTTTCTTTTGGAAAAATCCAGCAAAGATCGCATCATTCTAGCTAGGCTCCCACTTTCTGCCAGGGTGAGTGGCTGCCAAGGGAGGCCATTTGCCATGGGAAAAAGAAGTCCTTTCCCCAGGGTCTGGGTGTCAGATGAAAGGTGGCCTTTGGGGTTCTGAGGACTTGTAGGGTAGTACTTACTGGCTAGAGTAGAGGAAATGGATTCTATTTGAATATCTGTCTAGAGGCTTTGCCCCACAGGTCCTGGTTGTCCTTGATGGGCTGCAGCTGTGAGCATTGAAGAGAACTGGGATAAAAGGGGGCGGCTTAGCCATTCAGGGAGAGCCTTGAAGGAGCCCTGAACTGGGAAAGAACAGCATGCAGAAGAAAGCGTCTGTGCTGTGAAGATCTGCAGCCATAAGAACACACCGAGGAGGCATGGACTTTAGAAATCTGAGAACAGCATGATGGGACTCTAGAGAAATAGAACAACAACAAGTGGCAGCTTTAGATTTGGAGCAATCCAGCAAAGATTGCAAATTTCTTGCTGGGCACCACCCTCTTGGTCAGGGTGAGAGGCCAGAAATGGAGGCCATTTTCCATGGGGAAAACGAAGTCATTGGCCCAGGCTCTGGGTGTCAGATGAAAGGTGGCGTCTGGGGCTCTAAGGACTTGCAGGGTCCTAGTTGCTGGCAGCTTTCGTTCTGGAAGGATCCAGCAGAGTTTGTAGATTCCTGGCTTGGCACTGCCCTGCCTGCCAGGCCAAGTGGCCACAAATGAAGGCCATTTCCCATGGGAAAAAGAAGTCCTTTCCCCACGGTCTTCAAATGAAATGAAAGGTGGCCTTTGGGGCTCTAAGGACATGCAGGGTACTTCTTACTGGCAGCGTTAGATTTGGAGCAATCCAGCAAAGATTGCAAATTTCTTGCTGGGCACCACCCTATTGGCCAGGGTGAGAGGCCAGAAATGGAGGCCATTTTCCATGGGGAAAATGAAGTCATTGGCCCAGGCTCTGGGTATCAGATGAAAGGTGGCGTCTGGGGCTCTAAGGACTTGCAGGGTCCTAGTTGCTGCCAGCTTTAGGTTTGGAGAAATCCAGCAGAATTTTCAAATTTCCTGCTTGGCACCCTACTTTGTGCCAGGGCAAGTTGCAGCACAGGGATACTATTTCTATGGGAAAATGAAGTAATTTCCCCATCATGTGGGTATCAGCAGAGAGGTGAAATTTGGGGCTCTAAGGAGCTGCAGGCTCCTAGTTGCTGCCAGCTTTAGTTCTGGCAGGATCCAGCACCGTTTGTAGATTCCTGGCTTGGCACTGCCCTGCCTGCCAGGCCAAGTGGCCACAAATGAAGGCCATTTTCCATGGGAAAAAGAAGTCCTTTCCCCAGGGTCTCAGTAATATGTTCAAGGTGGCGTTTGAGGCTCTAAGTACTTCCAGGGCCCTAGTTGCTGCCAGCTTTTCTTTTGGAAAAATCCAGCAACGATTGCATCATTCTAGCTAGGCTCCCACTTTCTGCCAGGGTGGGTGGCTGCCAAGGGAGGCCATTTGCCATGGGAAAAAGAAGTCCTTTCCCCAGGGTCTGGGTGTCAGATGAAAGGTGGCCTTTGGGGTTCTGAGGACTTGTAGGGTAGTACTTACTGGCTAGAGTAGAGGAAATGGATTCTATTTGAATATCTGTCTAGAGGCTTTGCCCCACAGGTCCTGGTTGTCCTTGATGGGCTGCAGCTGTGAGCATTGAAGAGAACTGGGATAAAAGGGGGCGGCTTAGCCATTCAGGGAGAGCCTTGAAGGAGCCCTGAACTGGGAAAGAACAGCATGCAGAAGAAAGCGTCTGTGCTGTGAAGATCTGCAGCCATAAGAACACACCGAGGAGGTATGGACTTTAGCAATCTGAGAACAGCATTATGGGACTCTAGAGAAATAGAACAAACAAAAGTGGCAGCTTTAGATTTGGAGCAATCCAGCAAAGATTGCAAATTTCTTGCTGGGCACCACCCTCTTGGTCAGGGTGAGAGGCCAGAAATGGAGGTCATTTTCCATGGGGAAAACGAAGTCATTGGCCCAGGCTCTGGGTATCAGATGAAAGGTGGCGTCTGGGGCTCTAAGGACTTGCAGGGTCCTAGTTGCTGGCAGCTTTCGTTCTGGAAGGATCCAGCAGAGTTTGTAGATTCCTGGCTTGGCACTGCCCTGCCTGCCAGGCCAAGTGGCCACAAATGAAGGCCATTTCCCATGGGAAAAAGAAGTCCTTTCCCAGGGTCTCAGTAATATTTTCAAGGTGGCGTTTGAGGCTCTAAGTACTTCCAGGGCCCTAGTTGCTGCCAGCTTTTCTTTTGGAAAAATCCAGCAACGATTGCATCATTCTAGCTAGGCTCCCACTTTCTGCCAGGGTGAGTGGCTGCCAAGGGAGGCCATTTGCCATGGGAAAAAGAAGTCCTTTCCCCAGGGTCTGGGTGTCAGATGAAAGGTGGCCTTTGGGGCTCTAAGGACTTGTAGGGTAGTACTTACTGGGTAGAGTAGAGGAAATGGATTCTATTTGAATATCTGTCTAGAGGCTTTGCCCCACAGGTCCTGGTTGTCCTTGATGGGCTGCAGCTGTGAGCATTGAAGAGAACTGGGATAAAAGGGGGCGGCTTAGCCATTCAGGGAGAGCCTTGAAGGAGCCCTGAACTGGGAAAGAACAGCATGCAGAAGAAAGCGTCTGTGCTGTGAAGATCTGCAGCCATAAGAACACACCGAGGAGGCATGGACTTTAGCAATCTGAGAACAGCATGATGGGACTCTAGAGAAATAGAACAACAACAAGTGGCAGCTTTAGATTTGGAGCAATCCAGCAAAGATTGCAAATTTCTTGCTGGGCACCACCCTCTTGGTCAGGGTGAGAGGCCAGAAATGGAGGCCATTTTCCATGGGGAAAACGAAGTCATTGGCCCAGGCTCTGGGTGTCAGATGAAAGGTGGCGTCTGGGGCTCTAAGGACTTGCAGGGTCCTAGTTGCTGGCAGCTTTCGTTCTGGAAGGATCCAGCAGAGTTTGTAGATTCCTGGCTTGGCACTGCCCTGCCTGCCAGGCCAAGTGGCCACAAATGAAGGCCATTTCCCATGGGAAAAAGAAGTCCTTTCCCCACGGTCTTCAAATGAAATGAAAGGTGGCCTTTGGGGCTCTAAGGACATGCAGGGTACTTCTTACTGGCAGCGTTAGATTTGGAGCAATCCAGCAAAGATTGCAAATTTCTTGCTGGGCACCACCCTATTGGCCAGGGTGAGAGGCCAGAAATGGAGGCCATTTTCCATGGGGAAAATGAAGTCATTGGCCCAGGCTCTGGGTATCAGATGAAAGGTGGTGTCTGGGGCTCTAAGGACTTGCAGGGTCCTAGTTGCTGCCAGCTTTAGGTTTGGAGAAATCCAGCAGAATTTTCAAATTTCCTGCTTGGCACCCTACTTTCTGCCAGGGCAAGTTGCAGCACAGGGATACTATTTCTATGGGAAAATGAAGTAATTTCCCCATCATGTGGGTATCAGCAGAGAGGTGAAATTTGGGGCTCTAAGGAGCTGCAGGCTCCTAGTTGCTGCCAGCTTTAGTTTTGGAAGAATCCAGCAGAGTTTGCAAATTTCTCGCTTGGCACTGCCCTGCCTGCCAAGCCAAGTGGCCACAAATGAAGGCCATTTTCCATGGGAAAAAGATGTCCTTTCCCCAGAGTCTCAGTAATATGTTCAAGGTGGCGTTTGAGGCTCTAAGTACTTCCAGGGCCCTAGTTGCTGCCAGCTTTTCTTTTGGAAAAATCCAGCAACGATTGCATCATTCTAGCTAGGCTCCCACTTTCTGCCAGGGTGAGTGGCTGCCAAGGGAGGCCATTTGCCATGGGAAAAAGAAGTCCTTTCCCCAGGGTCTGGGTGTCAGATGAAAGGTGGCCTTTGGGGTTCTGAGGACTTGTAGGGTAGTACTTACTGGCTAGAGTAGAGGAAATGGATTCTATTTGAATATCTGTCTAGAGGCTTTGCCCCACAGGTCCTGGTTGTCCTTGATGGGCTGCAGCTGTGAGCATTGAAGAGAACTGGGATAAAAGGGGGCGGCGTAGCCATTCAGGGAGAGCCTTGAAGGAGCCCTGAACTGGGAAAGAACAGCATGCAGAAGAAAGCGTCTGTGCTGTGAAGATCTGCAGCCATAAGAACACACCGAGGAGGCATGGACTTTAGCAATCTGAGAACAGCATGATGGGACTCTAGAGAAATAGAACAACAACAAGTGGCAGCTTTAGATTTGGAGCAATCCAGCAAAGATTGCAAATTTCTTGCTGGGCACCACCCTCTTGGTCAGGGTGAGAGGCCAGAAATGGAGGCCATTTTCCATGGGGAAAACGAAGTCATTGGCCCAGGCTCTGGGTGTCAGATGAAAGGTGGCGTCTGGGGCTCTAAGGACTTGCAGGGTCCTAGTTGCTGGCAGCTTTCGTTCTGGAAGGATCCAGCAGAGTTTGTAGATTCCTGGCTTGGCACTGCCCTGCCTGCCAGGCCAAGTGGCCACAAATGAAGGCCATTTCCCATGGGAAAAAGAAGTCCTTTCCCCACGGTCTTCAAATGAAATGAAAGGTGGCCTTTGGGGCTCTAAGGACATGCAGGGTACTTCTTACTGGCAGCGTTAGATTTGGAGCAATCCAGCAAAGATTGCAAATTTCTTGCTGGGCACCACCCTATTGGCCAGGGTGAGAGGCCAGAAATGGAGGCCATTTTCCATGGGGAAAATGAAGTCATTGGCCCAGGCTCTGGGTATCAGATGAAAGGTGGCGTCTGGGGCTCTAAGGACTTGCAGGGTCCTAGTTGCTGCCAGCTTTAGGTTTGGAGAAATCCAGCAGAATTTTCAAATTTCCTGCTTGGCACCTTACTTTCTGCCAGGGCAAGTTGCAGCACAGGGATACTATTTCTATGGGAAAATGAAGTAATTTCCCCATCATGTGGGTATCAGCAGAGAGGTGAAATTTGGGGCTCTAAGGAGCTGCAGGCTCCTAGTTGCTGCCAGCTTTAGTTTTGGAAGAATCCAGCAGAGTTTGCAAATTTCTCGCTTGGCACTGCCCTGCCTGCCAAGCCAAGTGGCCACAAATGAAGGCCATTTTCCATGGGAAAAAGATGTCCTTTCCCCAGAGTCTCAGTAATATGTTCAAGGTGGCGTTTGAGGCTCTAAGTACTTCCAGGGCCCTAGTTGCTGCCAGCTTTTCTTTTGGAAAAATCCAGCAAAGATCGCATCATTCTAGCTAGGCTCCCACTTTCTGCCAGGGTGAGTGGCTGCCAAGGGAGGCCATTTGCCATGGGAAAAAGAAGTCCTTTCCCCAGGGTCTGGGTGTCAGATGAAAGGTGGCCTTTGGGGTTCTGAGGACTTGTAGGGTAGTACTTACTGGCTAGAGTAGAGGAAATGGATTCTATTTGAATATCTGTCTAGAGGCTTTGCCCCACAGGTCCTGGTTGTCCTTGATGGGCTGCAGCTGTGAGCATTGAAGAGAACTGGGATAAAAGGGGGCGGCGTAGCCATTCAGGGAGAGCCTTGAAGGAGCCCTGAACTGGGAAAGAACAGCATGCAGAAGAAAGCGTCTGTGCTGTGAAGATCTGCAGCCATAAGAACACACCGAGGAGGCATGGACTTTAGCAATCTGAGAACAGCATGATGGGACTCTAGAGAAATAGAACAACAACAAGTGGCAGCTTTAGATTTGGAGCAATCCAGCAAAGATTGCAAATTTCTTGCTGGGCACCACCCTCTTGGTCAGGGTGAGAGGCCAGAAATGGAGGCCATTTTCCATGGGGAAAACGAAGTCATTGGCCCAGGCTCTGGGTGTCAGATGAAAGGTGGCGTCTGGGGCTCTAAGGACTTGCAGGGTCCTAGTTGCTGGCAGCTTTCGTTCTGGAAGGATCCAGCAGAGTTTGTAGATTCCTGGCTTGGCACTGCCCTGCCTGCCAGGCCAAGTGGCCACAAATGAAGGCCATTTCCCATGGGAAAAAGAAGTCCTTTCCCCACGGTCTTCAAATGAAATGAAAGGTGGCCTTTGGGGCTCTAAGGACATGCAGGGTACTTCTTACTGGCAGCGTTAGATTTGGAGCAATCCAGCAAAGATTGCAAATTTCTTGCTGGGCACCACCCTATTGGCCAGGGTGAGAGGCCAGAAATGGAGGCCATTTTCCATGGGGAAAATGAAGTCATTGGCCCAGGCTCTGGGTATCAGATGAAAGGTGGCGTCTGGGGCTCTAAGGACTTGCAGGGTCCTAGTTGCTGCCAGCTTTAGGTTTGGAGAAATCCAGCAGAATTTTCAAATTTCCTGCTTGGCACCTTACTTTCTGCCAGGGCAAGTTGCAGCACAGGGATACTATTTCTATGGGAAAATGAAGTAATTTCCCCATCATGTGGGTATCAGCAGAGAGGTGAAATTTGGGGCTCTAAGGAGCTGCAGGCTCCTAGTTGCTGCCAGCTTTAGTTTTGGAAGAATCCAGCAGAGTTTGCAAATTTCTCGCTTGGCACTGCCCTGCCTGCCAAGCCAAGTGGCCACAAATGAAGGCCATTTTCCATGGGAAAAAGATGTCCTTTCCCCAGAGTCTCAGTAATATGTTCAAGGTGGCGTTTGAGGCTCTAAGTACTTCCAGGGCCCTAGTTGCTGCCAGCTTTTCTTTTGGAAAAATCCAGCAAAGATCGCATCATTCTAGCTAGGCTCCCACTTTCTGCCAGGGTGAGTGGCTGCCAAGGGAGGCCATTTGCCATGGGAAAAAGAAGTCCTTTCCCCAGGGTCTGGGTGTCAGATGAAAGGTGGCCTTTGGGGTTCTGAGGACTTGTAGGGTAGTACTTACTGGCTAGAGTAGAGGAAATGGATTCTATTTGAATATCTGTCTAGAGGCTTTGCCCCACAGGTCCTGGTTGTCCTTGATGGGCTGCAGCTGTGAGCATTGAAGAGAACTGGGATAAAAGGGGGCGGCTTAGCCATTCAGGGAGAGCCTTGAAGGAGCCCTGAACTGGGAAAGAACAGCATGCAGAAGAAAGCGTCTGTGCTGTGAAGATCTGCAGCCATAAGAACACACCGAGGAGGCATGGACTTTAGAAATCTGAGAACAGCATGATGGGACTCTAGAGAAATAGAACAACAACAAGTGGCAGCTTTAGATTTGGAGCAATCCAGCAAAGATTGCAAATTTCTTGCTGGGCACCACCCTCTTGGTCAGGGTGAGAGGCCAGAAATGGAGGCCATTTTCCATGGGGAAAACGAAGTCATTGGCCCAGGCTCTGGGTGTCAGATGAAAGGTGGCGTCTGGGGCTCTAAGGACTTGCAGGGTCCTAGTTGCTGGCAGCTTTCGTTCTGGAAGGATCCAGCAGAGTTTGTAGATTCCTGGCTTGGCACTGCCCTGCCTGCCAGGCCAAGTGGCCACAAATGAAGGCCATTTCCCATGGGAAAAAGAAGTCCTTTCCCCACGGTCTTCAAATGAAATGAAAGGTGGCCTTTGGGGCTCTAAGGACATGCAGGGTACTTCTTACTGGCAGCGTTAGATTTGGAGCAATCCAGCAAAGATTGCAAATTTCTTGCTGGGCACCACCCTATTGGCCAGGGTGAGAGGCCAGAAATGGAGGCCATTTTCCATGGGGAAAATGAAGTCATTGGCCCAGGCTCTGGGTATCAGATGAAAGGTGGCGTCTGGGGCTCTAAGGACTTGCAGGGTCCTAGTTGCTGCCAGCTTTAGGTTTGGAGAAATCCAGCAGAATTTTCAAATTTCCTGCTTGGCACCCTACTTTGTGCCAGGGCAAGTTGCAGCACAGGGATACTATTTCTATGGGAAAATGAAGTAATTTCCCCATCATGTGGGTATCAGCAGAGAGGTGAAATTTGGGGCTCTAAGGAGCTGCAGGCTCCTAGTTGCTGCCAGCTTTAGTTCTGGCAGGATCCAGCACCGTTTGTAGATTCCTGGCTTGGCACTGCCCTGCCTGCCAGGCCAAGTGGCCACAAATGAAGGCCATTTTCCATGGGAAAAAGAAGTCCTTTCCCCAGGGTCTCAGTAATATGTTCAAGGTGGCGTTTGAGGCTCTAAGTACTTCCAGGGCCCTAGTTGCTGCCAGCTTTTCTTTTGGAAAAATCCAGCAACGATTGCATCATTCTAGCTAGGCTCCCACTTTCTGCCAGGGTGGGTGGCTGCCAAGGGAGGCCATTTGCCATGGGAAAAAGAAGTCCTTTCCCCAGGGTCTGGGTGTCAGATGAAAGGTGGCCTTTGGGGCTCTGAGGACTTGTAGGGTAGTACTTACTGGCTAGAGTAGAGGAAATGGATTCTATTTGAATATCTGTCTAGAGGCTTTGCCCCACAGGTCCTGGTTGTCCTTGATGGGCTGCAGCTGTGAGCATTGAAGAGAACTGGGATAAAAGGGGGCGGCTTAGCCATTCAGGGAGAGCCTTGAAGGAGCCCTGAACTGGGAAAGAACAGCATGCAGAAGAAAGCGTCTGTGCTGTGAAGATCTGCAGCCATAAGAACACACCGAGGAGGCATGGACTTTAGCAATCTGAGAACAGCATTATGGGACTCTAGAGAAATAGAACAACAACAAGTGGCAGCTTTAGATTTGGAGCAATCCAGCAAAGATTGCAAATTTCTTGCTGGGCACCACCCTCTTGGTCAGGGTGAGAGGCCAGAAATGGAGGCCATTTTCCATGGGGAAAACGAAGTCATTGGCCCAGGCTCTGGGTGTCAGATGAAAGGTGGCATCTGGGGCTCTAAGGACTTGCAGGGTCCTAGTTGCTGGCAGCTTTCGTTCTGGAAGGATCCAGCAGAGTTTGTAGATTCCTGGCTTGGCACTGCCCTGCCTGCCAGGCCAAGTGGCCACAAATGAAGGCCATTTCCCATGGGAAAAAGAAGTCCTTTCCCCACGGTCTTCAAATGAAATGAAAGGTGGCCTTTGGGGCTCTAAGGACATGCAGGGTAGTTCTTACTGGCAGCGTTAGATTTGGAGCAATCCAGCAAAGATTGCAAATTTCTTGCTGGGCACCACCCTATTGGCCAGGGTGAGAGGCCAGAAATGGAGGCCATTTTCCATGGGGAAAATGAAGTCATTGGCCCAGGCTCTGGGTATCAGATGAAAGGTGGCGTCTGGGGCTCTAAGGACTTGCAGGGTCCTAGTTGCTGCCAGCTTTAGGTTTGGAGAAATCCAGCAGAATTTTCAAATTTCCTGCTTGGCACCCTACTTTCTGCCAGGGCAAGTTGCAGCACAGGGATACTATTTCTATGGGAAAATGAAGTAATTTCCCCATCATGTGGGTATCAGCAGAGAGGTGAAATTTGGGGCTCTAAGGAGCTGCAGGCTCCTAGTTGCTGCCAGCTTTAGTTTTGGAAGAATCCAGCAGAGTTTGCAAATTTCTCGCTTGGCACTGCCCTGCCTGCCAAGCCAAGTGGCCACAAATGAAGGCCATTTTCCATGGGAAAAAGATGTCCTTTCCCCAGAGTCTCAGTAATATGTTCAAGGTGGCGTTTGAGGCTCTAAGTACTTCCAGGGCCCTAGTTGCTGCCAGCTTTTCTTTTGGAAAAATCCAGCAAAGATCGCATCATTCTAGCTAGGCTCCCACTTTCTGCCAGGGTGAGTGGCTGCCAAGGGAGGCCATTTGCCATGGGAAAAAGAAGTCCTTTCCCCAGGGTCTGGGTGTCAGATGAAAGGTGGCCTTTGGGGTTCTGAGGACTTGTAGGGTAGTACTTACTGGCTAGAGTAGAGGAAATGGATTCTATTTGAATATCTGTCTAGAGGCTTTGCCCCACAGGTCCTGGTTGTCCTTGATGGGCTGCAGCTGTGAGCATTGAAGAGAACTGGGATAAAAGGGGGCGGCTTAGCCATTCAGGGAGAGCCTTGAAGGAGCCCTGAACTGGGAAAGAACAGCATGCAGAAGAAAGCGTCTGTGCTGTGAAGATCTGCAGCCATAAGAACACACCGAGGAGGCATGGACTTTAGCAATCTGAGAACAGCATTATGGGACTCTAGAGAAATAGAACAACAACAAGTGGCAGCTTTAGATTTGGAGCAATCCAGCAAAGATTGCAAATTTCTTGCTGGGCACCACCCTCTTGGTCAGGGTGAGAGGCCAGAAATGGAGGCCATTTTCCATGGGGAAAACGAAGTCATTGGCCCAGGCTCTGGGTGTCAGATGAAAGGTGGCATCTGGGGCTCTAAGGACTTGCAGGGTCCTAGTTGCTGGCAGCTTTCGTTCTGGAAGGATCCAGCAGAGTTTGTAGATTCCTGGCTTGGCACTGCCCTGCCTGCCAGGCCAAGTGGCCACAAATGAAGGCCATTTCCCATGGGAAAAACGAAGTCCTTTCCCCACGGTCTTCAAATGAAATGAAAGGTGGCCTTTGGGGCTCTAAGGACATGCAGGGTACTTCTTACTGGCAGCGTTAGATTTGGAGCAATCCAGCAAAGATTGCAAATTTCTTGCTGGGCACCACCCTATTGGCCAGGGTGAGAGGCCAGAAATGGAGGCCATTTTCCATGGGGAAAATGAAGTCATTGGCCCAGGCTCTGGGTGTCAGATGAAAGGTGGCGTCTGGGGCTCTAAGGACTTGCAGGGTCCTAGTTGCTGCCAGCTTTAGGTTTGGAGAAATCCAGCAGAATTTTCAAATTTCCTGCTTGGCACCCTACTTTGTGCCAGGGCAAGTTGCAGCACAGGGATACTATTTCTATGGGAAAATGAAGTAATTTCCCCATCATGTGGGTATCAGCAGAGAGGTGAAATTTGGGGCTCTAAGGAGCTGCAGGCTCCTAGTTGCTGGCAGCTTTCGTTCTGGAAGGATCCAGCACAGTTTGTAGATTCCTGGCTTGGCACTGCCCTGCCTGCCAGGCCAAGTGGCCACAAATGAAGGCCATTTCCCATGGGAAAAACGAAGTCCTTTCCCCAGGGTCTCAGGAATATGTTCAAGGTGGCGTTTGAGGCTCTAAGTTCTTCCAGGGCCCTAGTTGCTGCCAGCTTTTCTTTTGGAAAAATCCAGCAACGATTGCATCATTCTAGCTAGGCTCCCACTTTCTGCCAGGGTGGGTGGCTGCCAAGGGAGGCCATTTGCCATGGGAAAAAGAAGTCCTTTCCCCAGGGTCTGGGTGTCAGATGAAAGGTGGCCTTTGGGGCTCTGAGGACTTGTAGGGTAGTACTTACTGGCTAGAGTAGAGGAAATGGATTCTATTTGAATATCTGTCTAGAGGCTTTGCCCCACAGGTCCTGGTTGTCCTTGATGGGCTGCAGCTGTGAGCATTGAAGAGAACTGGGATAAAAGGGGGCGGCTTAGCCATTCAGGGAGAGCCTTGAAGGAGCCCTGAACTGGGAAAGAACAGCATGCAGAAGAAAGCGTCTGTGCTGTGAAGATCTGCAGCCATAAGAACACACCGAGGAGGCATGGACTTTAGCAATCTGAGAACAGCATGATGGGACTCTAGAGAAATAGAACAACAACAAGTGGCAGCTTTAGATTTGGAGCAATCCAGCAAAGATTGCAAATTTCTTGCTGGGCACCACCCTCTTGGTCAGGGTGAGAGGCCAGAAATGGAGGCCATTTTCCATGGGGAAAACGAAGTCATTGGCCCAGGCTCTGGGTGTCAGATGAAAGGTGGCATCTGGGGCTCTAAGGACTTGCAGGGTCCTAGTTGCTGGCAGCTTTCGTTCTGGAAGGATCCAGCAGAGTTTGTAGATTCCTGGCTTGGCACTGCCCTGCCTGCCAGGCCAAGTGGCCACAAATGAAGGCCATTTCCCATGGGAAAAAGAAGTCCTTTCCCCACGGTCTTCAAATGAAATGAAAGGTGGCCTTTGGGGCTCTAAGGACATGCAGGGTAGTTCTTACTGGCAGCGTTAGATTTGGAGCAATCCAGCAAAGATTGCAAATTTCTTGCTGGGCACCACCCTATTGGCCAGGGTGAGAGGCCAGAAATGGAGGCCATTTTCCATGGGGAAAATGAAGTCATTGGCCCAGGCTCTGGGTATCAGATGAAAGGTGGCGTCTGGGGCTCTAAGGACTTGCAGGGTCCTAGTTGCTGCCAGCTTTAGGTTTGGAGAAATCCAGCAGAATTTTCAAATTTCCTGCTTGGCACCCTACTTTGTGCCAGGGCAAGTTGCAGCACAGGGATACTATTTCTATGGGAAAATGAAGTAATTTCCCCATCATGTGGGTATCAGCAGAGAGGTGAAATTTGGGGCTCTAAGGAGCTGCAGGCTCCTAGTTGCTGCCAGCTTTAGTTTTGGAAGAATCCAGCAGAGTTTGCAAATTTCTCGCTTGGCACTGCCCTGCCTGCCAAGCCAAGTGGCCACAAATGAAGGCCATTTTCCATGGGAAAAAGATGTCCTTTCCCCAGAGTCTCAGTAATATGTTCAAGGTGGCGTTTGAGGCTCTAAGTACTTCCAGGGCCCTAGTTGCTGCCAGCTTTTCTTTTGGAAAAATCCAGCAAAGATCGCATCATTCTAGCTAGGCTCCCACTTTCTGCCAGGGTGAGTGGCTGCCAAGGGAGGCCATTTGCCATGGGAAAAAGAAGTCCTTTCCCCAGGGTCTGGGTGTCAGATGAAAGGTGGCCTTTGGGGTTCTGAGGACTTGTAGGGTAGTACTTACTGGCTAGAGTAGAGGAAATGGATTCTATTTGAATATCTGTCTAGAGGCTTTGCCCCACAGGTCCTGGTTGTCCTTGATGGGCTGCAGCTGTGAGCATTGAAGAGAACTGGGATAAAAGGGGGCGGCTTAGCCATTCAGGGAGAGCCTTGAAGGAGCCCTGAACTGGGAAAGAACAGCATGCAGAAGAAAGCGTCTGTGCTGTGAAGATCTGCAGCCATAAGAACACACCGAGGAGGCATGGACTTTAGCAATCTGAGAACAGCATTATGGGACTCTAGAGAAATAGAACAACAACAAGTGGCAGCTTTAGATTTGGAGCAATCCAGCAAAGATTGCAAATTTCTTGCTGGGCACCACCCTCTTGGTCAGGGTGAGAGGCCAGAAATGGAGGCCATTTTCCATGGGGAAAACGAAGTCATTGGCCCAGGCTCTGGGTGTCAGATGAAAGGTGGCGTCTGGGGCTCTAAGGACTTGCAGGGTCCTAGTTGCTGGCAGCTTTCGTTCTGGAAGGATCCAGCAGAGTTTGTAGATTCCTGGCTTGGCACTGCCCTGCCTGCCAGGCCAAGTGGCCACAAATGAAGGCCATTTCCCATGGGAAAAAGAAGTCCTTTCCCAGGGTCTCAGTAATATGTTCAAGGTGGCGTTTGAGGCTCTAAGTACTTCCAGGGCCCTAGTTGCTGCCAGCTTTTCTTTTGGAAAAATCCAGCAACGATTGCATCATTCTAGCTAGGCTCCCACTTTCTGCCAGGGTGAGTGGCTGCCAAGGGAGGCCATTTGCCATGGGAAAAAGAAGTCCTTTCCCCAGGGTCTGGGTGTCAGATGAAAGGTGGCCTTTGGGGCTCTAAGGACTTGTAGGGTAGTACTTACTGGCTAGAGTAGAGGAAATGGATTCTATTTGAATATCTGTCTAGAGGCTTTGCCCCACAGGTCCTGGTTGTCCTTGATGGGCTGCAGCTGTGAGCATTGAAGAGAACTGGGATAAAAGGGGGCGGCTTAGCCATTCAGGGAGAGCCTTGAAGGAGCCCTGAACTGGGAAAGAACAGCATGCAGAAGAAAGCGTCTGTGCTGTGAAGATCTGCAGCCATAAGAACACACCGAGGAGGCATGGACTTTAGCAATCTGAGAACAGCATTACTGGACTCTAGAGAAATAGAACAACAACAAGTGGCAGCTTTAGATTTGGAGCAATCCAGCAAAGATTGCAAATTTCTTGCTGGGCACCACCCTCTTGGTCAGGGTGAGAGGCCAGAAATGGAGGCCATTTTCCATGGGGAAAACGAAGTCATTGGCCCAGGCTCTGGGTGTCAGATGAAAGGTGGCGTCTGGGGCTCTAAGGACTTGCAGGGTCCTAGTTGCTGGCAGCTTTCGTTCTGGAAGGATCCAGCAGAGTTTGTAGATTCCTGGCTTGGCACTGCCCTGCCTGCCAGGCCAAGTGGCCACAAATGAAGGCCATTTCCCATGGGAAAAAGAAGTCCTTTCCCCACGGTCTTCAAATGAAATGAAAGGTGGCCTTTGGGGCTCTAAGGACATGCAGGGTACTTCTTACTGGCAGCGTTAGATTTGGAGCAATCCAGCAAAGATTGCAAATTTCTTGCTGGGCACCACCCTATTGGCCAGGGTGAGAGGCCAGAAATGGAGGCCATTTTCCATGGGGAAAATGAAGTCATTGGCCCAGGCTCTGGGTATCAGATGAAAGGTGGCGTCTGGGGCTCTAAGGACTTGCAGGGTCCTAGTTGCTGCCAGCTTTAGGTTTGGAGAAATCCAGCAGAATTTTCAAATTTCCTGCTTGGCACCTTACTTTCTGCCAGGGCAAGTTGCAGCACAGGGATACTATTTCTATGGGAAAATGAAGTAATTTCCCCATCATGTGGGTATCAGCAGAGAGGTGAAATTTGGGGCTCTAAGGAGCTGCAGGCTCCTAGTTGCTGCCAGCTTTAGTTTTGGAAGAATCCAGCAGAGTTTGCAAATTTCTCGCTTGGCACTGCCCTGCCTGCCAAGCCAAGTGGCCACAAATGAAGGCCATTTTCCATGGGAAAAAGATGTCCTTTCCCCAGAGTCTCAGTAATATGTTCAAGGTGGCGTTTGAGGCTCTAAGTACTTCCAGGGCCCTAGTTGCTGCCAGCTTTTCTTTTGGAAAAATCCAGCAAAGATCGCATCATTCTAGCTAGGCTCCCACTTTCTGCCAGGGTGAGTGGCTGCCAAGGGAGGCCATTTGCCATGGGAAAAAGAAGTCCTTTCCCCAGGGTCTGGGTGTCAGATGAAAGGTGGCCTTTGGGGTTCTGAGGACTTGTAGGGTAGTACTTACTGGCTAGAGTAGAGGAAATGGATTCTATTTGAATATCTGTCTAGAGGCTTTGCCCCACAGGTCCTGGTTGTCCTTGATGGGCTGCAGCTGTGAGCATTGAAGAGAACTGGGATAAAAGGGGGCGGCTTAGCCATTCAGGGAGAGCCTTGAAGGAGCCCTGAACTGGGAAAGAACAGCATGCAGAAGAAAGCGTCTGTGCTGTGAAGATCTGCAGCCATAAGAACACACCGAGGAGGCATGGACTTTAGCAATCTGAGAACAGCATTATGGGACTCTAGAGAAATAGAACAACAACAAGTGGCAGCTTTAGATTTGGAGCAATCCAGCAAAGATTGCAAATTTCTTGCTGGGCACCACCCTCTTGGTCAGGGTGAGAGGCCAGAAATGGAGGCCATTTTCCATGGGGAAAACGAAGTCATTGGCCCAGGCTCTGGGTGTCAGATGAAAGGTGGCGTCTGGGGCTCTAAGGACTTGCAGGGTCCTAGTTGCTGGCAGCTTTCGTTCTGGAAGGATCCAGCAGAGTTTGTAGATTCCTGGCTTGGCACTGCCCTGCCTGCCAGGCCAAGTGGCCACAAATGAAGGCCATTTCCCATGGGAAAAAGAAGTCCTTTCCCCACGGTCTTCAAATGAAATGAAAGGTGGCCTTTGGGGCTCTAAGGACATGCAGGGTACTTCTTACTGGCAGCGTTAGATTTGGAGCAATCCAGCAAAGATTGCAAATTTCTTGCTGGGCACCACCCTATTGGCCAGGGTGAGAGGCCAGAAATGGAGGCCATTTTCCATGGGGAAAATGAAGTCATTGGCCCAGGCTCTGGGTATCAGATGAAAGGTGGCGTCTGGGGCTCTAAGGACTTGCAGGGTCCTAGTTGCTGCCAGCTTTAGGTTTGGAGAAATCCAGCAGAATTTTCAAATTTCCTGCTTGGCACCCTACTTTCTGCCAGGGCAAGTTGCAGCACAGGGATACTATTTCTATGGGAAAATGAAGTAATTTCCCCATCATGTGGGTATCAGCAGAGAGGTGAAATTTGGGGCTCTAAGGAGCTGCAGGTTCCTAGTTGCTGCCAGCTTTAGTTCTGGAAGGATCCAGCACAGTTTGTAGATTCCTGGCTTGGCACTGCCCTGCCTGCCAGGCCAAGTGGCCACAAATGAAGGCCATTTCCCATGGGAAAAAGAAGTCCTTTCCCAGGGTCTCAGTAATATGTTCAAGGTGGCGTTTGAGGCTCTAAGTACTTCCAGGGCCCTAGTTGCTGCCAGCTTTTCTTTTGGAAAAATCCAGCAACGATTGCATCATTCTAGCTAGGCTCCCACTTTCTGCCAGGGTGAGTGGCTGCCAAGGGAGGCCATTTGCCATGGGAAAAAGAAGTCCTTTCCCCAGGGTCTGGGTGTCAGATGAAAGGTGGCCTTTGGGGCTCTGAGGACTTGTAGGGTAGTACTTACTGGCTAGAGTAGAGGAAATGGATTCTATTTGAATATCTGTCTAGAGGCTTTGCCCCACAGGTCCTGGTTGTCCTTGATGGGCTGCAGCTGTGAGCATTGAAGAGAACTGGGATAAAAGGGGGCGGCTTAGCCATTCAGGGAGAGCCTTGAAGGAGCCCTGAACTGGGAAAGAACAGCATGCAGAAGAAAGCGTCTGTGCTGTGAAGATCTGCAGCCATAAGAACACACCGAGGAGGCATGGACTTTAGCAATCTGAGAACAGCATTATGGGACTCTAGAGAAATAGAACAACAACAAGTGGCAGCTTTAGATTTGGAGCAATCCAGCAAAGATTGCAAATTTCTTGCTGGGCACCACCCTCTTGGTCAGGGTGAGAGGCCAGAAATGGAGGCCATTTTCCATGGGGAAAACGAAGTCATTGGCCCAGGCTCTGGGTGTCAGATGAAAGGTGGCGTCTGGGGCTCTAAGGACTTGCAGGGTCCTAGTTGCTGGCAGCTTTCGTTCTGGAAGGATCCAGCAGAGTTTGTAGATTCCTGGCTTGGCACTGCCCTGCCTGCCAGGCCAAGTGGCCACAAATGAAGGCCATTTCCCATGGGAAAAAGAAGTCCTTTCCCCACGGTCTTCAAATGAAATGAAAGGTGGCCTTTGGGGCTCTAAGGACATGCAGGGTACTTCTTACTGGCAGCGTTAGATTTGGAGCAATCCAGCAAAGATTGCAAATTTCTTGCTGGGCACCACCCTATTGGCCAGGGTGAGAGGCCAGAAATGGAGGCCATTTTCCATGGGGAAAATGAAGTCATTGGCCCAGGCTCTGGGTGTCAGATGAAAGGTGGCGTCTGGGGCTCTAAGGACTTGCAGGGTCCTAGTTGCTGCCAGCTTTAGGTTTGGAGAAATCCAGCAGAATTTTCAAATTTCCTGCTTGGCACCCTACTTTGTGCCAGGGCAAGTTGCAGCACAGGGATACTATTTCTATGGGAAAATGAAGTAATTTCCCCATCATGTGGGTATCAGCAGAGAGGTGAAATTTGGGGCTCTAAGGAGCTGCAGGCTCCTAGTTGCTGGCAGCTTTCGTTCTGGAAGGATCCAGCACAGTTTGTAGATTCCTGGCTTGGCACTGCCCTGCCTGCCAGGCCAAGTGGCCACAAATGAAGGCCATTTCCCATGGGAAAAACGAAGTCCTTTCCCCAGGGTCTCAGGAATATGTTCAAGGTGGCGTTTGAGGCTCTAAGTTCTTCCAGGGCCCTAGTTGCTGCCAGCTTTTCTTTTGGAAAAATCCAGCAACGATTGCATCATTCTAGCTAGGCCCCCACTTTCTGCCAGGGTGAGTGGCTGCCAAGGGAGGCCATTTGCCATGGGAAAAAGAAGTCCTTTCCCCAGGGTCTGGGTGTCAGATGAAAGGTGGCCTTTGGGGCTCTAAGGACTTGTAGGGTAGTACTTACTGGCTAGAGTAGAGGAAATGGATTCTATTTGAATATCTGTCTAGAGGCTTTGCCCCACAGGTCCTGGTTGTCCTTGATGGGCTGCAGCTGTGAGCATTGAAGAGAACTGGGATAAAAGGGGGCGGCTTAGCCATTCAGGGAGAGCCTTGAAGGAGCCCTGAACTGGGAAAGAACAGCATGCAGAAGAAAGCGTCTGTGCTGTGAAGATCTGCAGCCATAAGAACACACCGAGGAGGCATGGACTTTAGCAATCTGAGAACAGTATTATGGGACTCTAGAGAAATAGAACAACAACAAGTGGCAGCTTTAGATTTGGAGCAATCCAGCAAAGATTGCAAATTTCTTGCTGGGCACCACCCTCTTGGTCAGGGTGAGAGGCCAGAAATGGAGGCCATTTTCCATGGGGAAAACGAAGTCATTGGCCCAGGCTCTGGGTGTCAGATGAAAGGTGGCGTCTGGGGCTCTAAGGACTTGCAGGGTCCTAGTTGCTGGCAGCTTTCGTTCTGGAAGGATCCAGCAGAGTTTGTAGATTCCTGGCTTGGCACTGCCCTGCCTGCCAGGCCAAGTGGCCACAAATGAAGGCCATTTCCCATGGGAAAAATATGTCCTTTCCCCAGGGTCTCAGTAATATGTTCAAGGTGGCGTTTGAGGCTCTAAGTACTTCCAGGGCCCTAGTTGCTGCCAGCTTTTCTTTTGGAAAAATCCAGCAACGATTGCATCATTCTAGCTAGGCTCCCACTTTCTGCCAGGGTGAGTGGCTGCCAAGGGAGGCCATTTGCCATGGGAAAAAGAAGTCCTTTCCCCAGGGTCTGGGTGTCAGATGAAAGGTGGCCTTTGGGGTTCTGAGGACTTGTAGGGTAGTACTTACTGGCTAGAGTAGAGGAAATGGATTCTATTTGAATATCTGTCTAGAGGCTTTGCCCCACAGGTCCTGGTTGTCCTTGATGGGCTGCAGCTGTGAGCATTGAAGAGAACTGGGATAAAAGGGGGCGGCTTAGCCATTCAGGGAGAGCCTTGAAGGAGCCCTGAACTGGGAAAGAACAGCATGCAGAAGAAAGCGTCTGTGCTGTGAAGATCTGCAGCCATAAGAACACACCGAGGAGGTATGGACTTTAGCAATCTGAGAACAGCATTATGGGACTCTAGAGAAATAGAACAACAACAAGTGGCAGCTTTAGATTTGGAGCAATCCAGCAAAGATTGCAAATTTCTTGCTGGGCACCACCCTCTTGGTCAGGGTGAGAGGCCAGAAATGGAGGCCATTTTCCATGGGGAAAACGAAGTCATTGGCCCAGGCTCTGGGTGTCAGATGAAAGGTGGCGTCTGGGGCTCTAAGGACTTGCAGGGTCCTAGTTGCTGGCAGCTTTCGTTCTGGAAGGATCCAGCAGAGTTTGTAGATTCCTGGCTTGGCACTGCCCTGCCTGCCAGGCCAAGTGGCCACAAATGAAGGCCATTTCCCATGGGAAAAAGAAGTCCTTTCCCCACGGTCTTCAAATGAAATGAAAGGTGGCCTTTGGGGCTCTAAGGACATGCAGGGTACTTCTTACTGGCAGCGTTAGATTTGGAGCAATCCAGCAAAGATTGCAAATTTCTTGCTGGGCACCACCCTATTGGCCAGGGTGAGAGGCCAGAAATGGAGGCCATTTTCCATGGGGAAAATGAAGTCATTGGCCCAGGCTCTGGGTATCAGATGAAAGGTGGCGTCTGGGGCTCTAAGGACTTGCAGGGTCCTAGTTGCTGCCAGCTTTAGGTTTGGAGAAATCCAGCAGAATTTTCAAATTTCCTGCTTGGCACCCTACTTTGTGCCAGGGCAAGTTGCAGCACAGGGATACTATTTCTATGGGAAAATGAAGTAATTTCCCCATCATGTGGGTATCAGCAGAGAGGTGAAATTTGGGGCTCTAAGGAGCTGCAGGTTCCTAGTTGCTGCCAGCTTTAGTTCTGGCAGGATCCAGCACAGTTTGTAGATTCCTGGCTTGGCACTGCCCTGCCTGCCAGGCCAAGTGGCCACAAATGAAGGCCATTTTCCATGGGAAAAAGAAGTCCTTTCCCCAGGGTCTCAGTAATATGTTCAAGGTGGCGTTTGAGGCTCTAAGTACTTCCAGGGCCCTAGTTGCTGCCAGCTTTTCTTTTGGAAAAATCCAGCAACGATTGCATCATTCTAGCTAGGCTCCCACTTTCTGCCAGGGTGGGTGGCTGCCAAGGGAGGCCATTTGCCATGGGAAAAAGAAGTCCTTTCCCCAGGGTCTGGGTGTCAGATGAAAGGTGGCCTTTGGGGCTCTGAGGACTTGTAGGGTAGTACTTACTGGCTAGAGTAGAGGAAATGGATTCTATTTGAATATCTGTCTAGAGGCTTTGCCCCACAGGTCCTGGTTGTCCTTGATGGGCTGCAGCTGTGAGCATTGAAGAGAACTGGGATAAAAGGGGGCGGCTTAGCCATTCAGGGAGAGCCTTGAAGGAGCCCTGAACTGGGAAAGAACAGCATGCAGAAGAAAGCGTCTGTGCTGTGAAGATCTGCAGCCATAAGAACACACCGAGGAGGCATGGACTTTAGCAATCTGAGAACAGCATTATGGGACTCTAGAGAAATAGAACAACAACAAGTGGCAGCTTTAGATTTGGAGCAATCCAGCAAAGATTGCAAATTTCTTGCTGGGCACCACCCTCTTGGTCAGGGTGAGAGGCCAGAAATGGAGGCCATTTTCCATGGGGAAAACGAAGTCATTGGCCCAGGCTCTGGGTGTCAGATGAAAGGTGGCATCTGGGGCTCTAAGGACTTGCAGGGTCCTAGTTGCTGGCAGCTTTCGTTCTGGAAGGATCCAGCAGAGTTTGTAGATTCCTGGCTTGGCACTGCCCTGCCTGCCAGGCCAAGTGGCCACAAATGAAGGCCATTTCCCATGGGAAAAAGAAGTCCTTTCCCCACGGTCTTCAAATGAAATGAAAGGTGGCCTTTGGGGCTCTAAGGACATGCAGGGTAGTTCTTACTGGCAGCGTTAGATTTGGAGCAATCCAGCAAAGATTGCAAATTTCTTGCTGGGCACCACCCTATTGGCCAGGGTGAGAGGCCAGAAATGGAGGCCATTTTCCATGGGGAAAATGAAGTCATTGGCCCAGGCTCTGGGTATCAGATGAAAGGTGGCGTCTGGGGCTCTAAGGACTTGCAGGGTCCTAGTTGCTGCCAGCTTTAGGTTTGGAGAAATCCAGCAGAATTTTCAAATTTCCTGCTTGGCACCCTACTTTGTGCCAGGGCAAGTTGCAGCACAGGGATACTATTTCTATGGGAAAATGAAGTAATTTCCCCATCATGTGGGTATCAGCAGAGAGGTGAAATTTGGGGCTCTAAGGAGCTGCAGGCTCCTAGTTGCTGCCAGCTTTAGTTTTGGAAGAATCCAGCAGAGTTTGCAAATTTCTCGCTTGGCACTGCCCTGCCTGCCAAGCCAAGTGGCCACAAATGAAGGCCATTTTCCATGGGAAAAAGATGTCCTTTCCCCAGAGTCTCAGTAATATGTTCAAGGTGGCGTTTGAGGCTCTAAGTACTTCCAGGGCCCTAGTTGCTGCCAGCTTTTCTTTTGGAAAAATCCAGCAAAGATCGCATCATTCTAGCTAGGCTCCCACTTTCTGCCAGGGTGAGTGGCTGCCAAGGGAGGCCATTTGCCATGGGAAAAAGAAGTCCTTTCCCCAGGGTCTGGGTGTCAGATGAAAGGTGGCCTTTGGGGTTCTGAGGACTTGTAGGGTAGTACTTACTGGCTAGAGTAGAGGAAATGGATTCTATTTGAATATCTGTCTAGAGGCTTTGCCCCACAGGTCCTGGTTGTCCTTGATGGGCTGCAGCTGTGAGCATTGAAGAGAACTGGGATAAAAGGGGGCGGCTTAGCCATTCAGGGAGAGCCTTGAAGGAGCCCTGAACTGGGAAAGAACAGCATGCAGAAGAAAGCGTCTGTGCTGTGAAGATCTGCAGCCATAAGAACACACCGAGGAGGCATGGACTTTAGCAATCTGAGAACAGCATTATGGGACTCTAGAGAAATAGAACAACAACAAGTGGCAGCTTTAGATTTGGAGCAATCCAGCAAAGATTGCAAATTTCTTGCTGGGCACCACCCTCTTGGTCAGGGTGAGAGGCCAGAAATGGAGGTCATTTTCCATGGGGAAAACGAAGTCATTGGCCCAGGCTCTGGGTGTCAGATGAAAGGTGGCGTCTGGGGCTCTAAGGACTTGCAGGGTCCTAGTTGCTGGCAGCTTTCGTTCTGGAAGGATCCAGCAGAGTTTGTAGATTCCTGGCTTGGCACTGCCCTGCCTGCCAGGCCAAGTGGCCACAAATGAAGGCCATTTCCCATGGGAAAAAGAAGTCCTTTCCCAGGGTCTCAGTAATATGTTCAAGGTGGCGTTTGAGGCTCTAAGTACTTCCAGGGCCCTAGTTGCTGCCAGCTTTTCTTTTGGAAAAATCCAGCAACGATTGCATCATTCTAGCTAGGCTCCCACTTTCTGCCAGGGTGAGTGGCTGCCAAGGGAGGCCATTTGCCATGGGAAAAAGAAGTCCTTTCCCCAGGGTCTGGGTGTCAGATGAAAGGTGGCCTTTGGGGCTCTAAGGACTTGTAGGGTAGTACTTACTGGCTAGAGTAGAGGAAATGGATTCTATTTGAATATCTGTCTAGAGGCTTTGCCCCACAGGTCCTGGTTGTCCTTGATGGGCTGCAGCTGTGAGCATTGAAGAGAACTGGGATAAAAGGGGGCGGCTTAGCCATTCAGGGAGAGCCTTGAAGGAGCCCTGAACTGGGAAAGAACAGCATGCAGAAGAAAGCGTCTGTGCTGTGAAGATCTGCAGCCATAAGAACACACCGAGGAGGCATGGACTTTAGCAATCTGGGAACAGCATTACTGGACTCTAGAGAAATAGAACAACAACAAGTGGCAGCTTTAGATTTGGAGCAATCCAGCAAAGCTTGCAAATTTCTTGCTGGGCACCACCCTCTTGGTCAGGGTGAGAGGCCAGAAATGGAGGCCATTTTCCATGGGGAAAACGAAGTCATTGGCCCAGGCTCTGGGTGTCAGATGAAAGGTGGCGTCTGGGGCTCTAAGGACTTGCAGGGTCCTAGTTGCTGGCAGCTTTCGTTCTGGAAGGATCCAGCAGAGTTTGTAGATTCCTGGCTTGGCACTGCCCTGCCTGCCAGGCCAAGTGGCCACAAATGAAGGCCATTTCCCATGGGAAAAAGAAGTCCTTTCCCCACGGTCTTCAAATGAAATGAAAGGTGGCCTTTGGGGCTCTAAGGACATGCAGGGTAGTTCTTACTGGCAGCGTTAGATTTGGAGCAATCCAGCAAAGATTGCAAATTTCTTGCTGGGCACCACCCTATTGGCCAGGGTGAGAGGCCAGAAATGGAGGCCATTTTCCATGGGGAAAATGAAGTCATTGGCCCAGGCTCTGGGTATCAGATGAAAGGTGGTGTCTGGGGCTCTAAGGACTTGCAGGGTCCTAGTTGCTGCCAGCTTTAGGTTTGGAGAAATCCAGCAGAATTTTCAAATTTCCTGCTTGGCACCCTACTTTCTGCCAGGGCAAGTTGCAGCACAGGGATACTATTTCTATGGGAAAATGAAGTAATTTCCCCATCATGTGGGTATCAGCAGAGAGGTGAAATTTGGGGCTCTAAGGAGCTGCAGGCTCCTAGTTGCTGCCAGCTTTAGTTTTGGAAGAATCCAGCAGAGTTTGCAAATTTCTCGCTTGGCACTGCCCTGCCTGCCAAGCCAAGTGGCCACAAATGAAGGCCATTTTCCATGGGAAAAAGATGTCCTTTCCCCAGGGTCTCAGTAATATGTTCAAGGTGGCGTTTGAGGCTCTAAGTACTTCCAGGGCCCTAGTTGCTGCCAGCTTTTCTTTTGGAAAAATCCAGCAACGATTGCATCATTCTAGCTAGGCTCCCACTTTCTGCCAGGGTGAGTGGCTGCCAAGGGAGGCCATTTGCCATGGGAAAAAGAAGTCCTTTCCCCAGGGTCTGGGTGTCAGATGAAAGGTGGCCTTTGGGGCTCTAAGGACTTGTAGGGTAGTTCTTACTGGCTAGAGTAGAGGAAATGGATTCTATTTGAATATCTGTCTAGAGGCTTTGCCCCACAGGTCCTGGTTGTCCTTGATGGGCTGCAGCTGTGAGCATTGAAGAGAACTGGGATAAAAGGGGGCGGCTTAGCCATTCAGGGAGAGCCTTGAAGGAGCCCTGAACTGGGAAAGAACAGCATGCAGAAGAAAGCGTCTGTGCTGTGAAGATCTGCAGCCATAAGAACACACCGAGGAGGCATGGACTTTAGCAATCTGAGAACAGCATGATGGGACTCTAGAGAAATAGAACAACAACAAGTGGCAGCTTTAGATTTGGAGCAATCCAGCAAAGCTTGCAAATTTCTTGCTGGGCACCACCCTCTTGGTCAGGGTGAGAGGCCAGAAATGGAGGCCATTTTCCATGGGGAAAACGAAGTCATTGGCCCAGGCTCTGGGTGTCAGATGAAAGGTGGCGTCTGGGGCTCTAAGGACTTGCAGGGTCCTAGTTGCTGGCAGCTTTCGTTCTGGAAGGATCCAGCAGAGTTTGTAGATTCCTGGCTTGGCACTGCCCTGCCTGCCAGGCCAAGTGGCCACAAATGAAGGCCATTTCCCATGGGAAAAAGAAGTCCTTTCCCCACGGTCTTCAAATGAAATGAAAGGTGGCCTTTGGGGCTCTAAGGACATGCAGGGTACTTCTTACTGGCAGCGTTAGATTTGGAGCAATCCAGCAAAGATTGCAAATTTCTTGCTGGGCACCACCCTATTGGCCAGGGTGAGAGGCCAGAAATGGAGGCCATTTTCCATGGGGAAAATGAAGTCATTGGCCCAGGCTCTGGGTATCAGATGAAAGGTGGCGTCTGGGGCTCTAAGGACTTGCAGGGTCCTAGTTGCTGCCAGCTTTAGGTTTGGAGAAATCCAGCAGAATTTTCAAATTTCCTGCTTGGCACCCTACTTTGTGCCAGGGCAAGTTGCAGCACAGGGATACTATTTCTATGGGAAAATGAAGTAATTTCCCCATCATGTGGGTATCAGCAGAGAGGTGAAATTTGGGGCTCTAAGGAGCTGCAGGCTCCTAGTTGCTGCCAGCTTTAGTTTTGGAAGAATCCAGCAGAGTTTGCAAATTTCTCGCTTGGCACTGCCCTGCCTGCCAAGCCAAGTGGCCACAAATGAAGGCCATTTTCCATGGGAAAAAGATGTCCTTTCCCCAGGGTCTCAGTAATATGTTCAAGGTGGCGTTTGAGGCTCTAAGTACTTCCAGGGCCCTAGTTGCTGCCAGCTTTTCTTTTGGAAAAATCCAGCAACGATTGCATCATTCTAGCTAGGCTCCCACTTTCTGCCAGGGTGAGTGGCTGCCAAGGGAGGCCATTTGCCATGGGAAAAAGAAGTCCTTTCCCCAGGGTCTGGGTGTCAGATGAAAGGTGGCCTTTGGGGTTCTGAGGACTTGTAGGGTAGTACTTACTGGCTAGAGTAGAGGAAATGGATTCTATTTGAATATCTGTCTAGAGGCTTTGCCCCACAGGTCCTGGTTGTCCTTGATGGGCTGCAGCTGTGAGCATTGAAGAGAACTGGGATAAAAGGGGGCGGCTTAGCCATTCAGGGAGAGCCTTGAAGGAGCCCTGAACTGGGAAAGAACAGCATGCAGAAGAAAGCGTCTGTGCTGTGAAGATCTGCAGCCATAAGAACACACCGAGGAGGTATGGACTTTAGCAATCTGAGAACAGCATGATGGGACTCTAGAGAAATAGAACAACAACAAGTGGCAGCTTTAGATTTGGAGCAATCCAGCAAAGATTGCAAATTTCTTGCTGGGCACCACCCTCTTGGTCAGGGTGAGAGGCCAGAAATGGAGGCCATTTTCCATGGGGAAAACGAAGTCATTGGCCCAGGCTCTGGGTGTCAGATGAAAGGTGGCGTCTGGGGCTCTAAGGACTTGCAGGGTCCTAGTTGCTGGCAGCTTTCGTTCTGGAAGGATCCAGCAGAGTTTGTAGATTCCTGGCTTGGCACTGCCCTGCCTGCCAGGCCAAGTGGCCAGAAATGAAGGCCATTTCCCATGGGAAAAAGAAGTCCTTTCCCCACGGTCTTCAAATGAAATGAAAGGTGGCCTTTGGGGCTCTAAGGACATGCAGGGTACTTCTTACTGGCAGCGTTAGATTTGGAGCAATCCAGCAAAGATTGCAAATTTCTTGCTGGGCACCACCCTATTGGCCAGGGTGAGAGGCCAGAAATGGAGGCCATTTTCCATGGGGAAAATGAAGTCATTGGCCCAGGCTCTGGGTATCAGATGAAAGGTGTCGTCTGGGGCTCTAAGGACTTGCAGGGTCCTAGTTGCTGCCAGCTTTAGGTTTGGAGAAATCCAGCAGAATTTTCAAATTTCCTGCTTGGCACCCTACTTTCTGCCAGGGCAAGTTGCAGCACAGGGATACTATTTCTATGGGAAAATGAAGTAATTTCCCCATCATGTGGGTATCAGCAGAGAGGTGAAATTTGGGGCTCTAAGGAGCTGCAGGCTCCTAGTTGCTGCCAGCTTTAGTTTTGGAAGAATCCAGCAGAGTTTGCAAATTTCTCGCTTGGCACTGCCCTGCCTGCCAAGCCAAGTGGCCACAAATGAAGGCCATTTTCCATGGGAAAAAGATGTCCTTTCCCCAGGGTCTCAGTAATATGTTCAAGGTGGCGTTTGAGGCTCTAAGTACTTCCAGGGCCCTAGTTGCTGCCAGCTTTTCTTTTGGAAAAATCCAGCAAAGATCGCATCATTCTAGCTAGGCTCCCACTTTCTGCCAGGGTGAGTGGCTGCCAAGGGAGGCCATTTGCCATGGGAAAAAGAAGTCCTTTCCCCAGGGTCTGGGTGTCAGATGAAAGGTGGCCTTTGGGGTTCTGAGGACTTGTAGGGTAGTACTTACTGGCTAGAGTAGAGGAAATGGATTCTATTTGAATATCTGTCTAGAGGCTTTGCCCCACAGGTCCTGGTTGTCCTTGATGGGCTGCAGCTGTGAGCATTGAAGAGAACTGGGATAAAAGGGGGCGGCTTAGCCATTCAGGGAGAGCCTTGAAGGAGCCCCGAACTGGGAAAGAACAGCATGCAGAAGAAAGCGTCTGTGCTGTGAAGATCTGCAGCCATAAGAACACACCGAGGAGGTATGGACTTTAGCAATCTGAGAACAGCATTATGGGACTCTAGAGAAATAGAACAACAACAAGTGGCAGCTTTAGATTTGGAGCAATCCAGCAAAGATTGCAAATTTCTTGCTGGGCACCACCCTATTGGCCAGGGTGAGAGGCCAGAAATGGAGGCCATTTTCCATGGGGAAAATGAAGTCATTGGCCCAGGCTCTGGGTATCAGATGAAAGGTGGCGTCTGGGGCTCTAAGGACTTGCAGGGTCCTAGTTGCTGCCAGCTTTAGGTTTGGAGAAATCCAGCAGAATTTTCAAATTTCCTGCTTGGCACCCTACTTTCTGCCAGGGCAAGTTGCAGCACAGGGATACTATTTCTATGGGAAAATGAAGTAATTTCCCCATCATGTGGGTATCAGCAGAGAGGTGAAATTTGGGGCTCTAAGGAGCTGCAGGCTCCTAGTTGCTGCCAGCTTTAGTTTTGGAAGAATCCAGCAGAGTTTGCAAATTTCTCGCTTGGCACTGCCCTACCTGCCAAGCCAAGTGGCCACAAATGAAGGCCATTTTCCATGGGAAAAAGATGTCCTTTCCCCAGGGTCTCAGTAATATGTTCAAGGTGGCGTTTGAGGCTCTAAGTACTTCCAGGGCCCTAGTTGCTGCCAGCTTTTCTTTTGGAAAAATCCAGCAAAGATCGCATCATTCTAGCTAGGCTCCCACTTTCTGCCAGGGTGAGTGGCTGCCAAGGGAGGCCATTTGCCATGGGAAAAAGAAGTCCTTTCCCCAGGGTCTGGGTGTCAGATGAAAGGTGGCCTTTGGGGTTCTGAGGACTTGTAGGGTAGTACTTACTGGCTAGAGTAGAGGAAATGGATTCTATTTGAATATCTGTCTAGAGGCTTTGCCCCACAGGTCCTGGTTGTCCTTGATGGGCTGCAGCTGTGAGCATTGAAGAGAACTGGGATAAAAGGGGGCGGCTTAGCCATTCAGGGAGAGCCTTGAAGGAGCCCTGAACTGGGAAAGAACAGCATGCAGAAGAAAGCGTCTGTGCTGTGAAGATCTGCAGCCATAAGAACACACCGAGGAGGTATGGACTTTAGCAATCTGAGAACAGCATTATGGGACTCTAGAGAAATAGAACAACAACAAGTGGCAGCTTTAGATTTGGAGCAATCCAGCAAAGATTGCAAATTTCTTGCTGGGCACCACCCTCTTGGTCAGGGTGAGAGGCCAGAAATGGAGGCCATTTTCCATGGGGAAAACGAAGTCATTGGCCCAGGCTCTGGGTGTCAGATGAAAGGTGGCGTCTGGGGCTCTAAGGACTTGCAGGGTCCTAGTTGCTGGCAGCTTTCATTCTGGAAGGATCCAGCAGAGTTTGTAGATTCCTGGCTTGGCACTGCCCTGCCTGCCAGGCCAAGTGGCCACAAATGAAGGCCATTTCCCATGGGAAAAAGAAGTCCTTTCCCCACGGTCTTCAAATGAAATGAAAGGTGGCCTTTGGGGCTCTAAGGACATGCAGGGTACTTCTTACTGGCAGCGTTAGATTTGGAGCAATCCAGCAAAGATTGCAAATTTCTTGCTGGGCACCACCCTATTGGCCAGGGTGAGAGGCCAGAAATGGAGGCCATTTTCCATGGGGAAAATGAAGTCATTGGCCCAGGCTCTGGGTATCAGATGAAAGGTGGCGTCTGGGGCTCTAAGGACTTGCAGGGTCCTAGTTGCTGCCAGCTTTAGGTTTGGAGAAATCCAGCAGAATTTTCAAATTTCCTGCTTGGCACCCTACTTTCTGCCAGGGCAAGTTGCAGCACAGGGATACTATTTCTATGGGAAAATGAAGTAATTTCCCCATCATGTGGGTATCAGCAGAGAGGTGAAATTTGGGGCTCTAAGGAGCTGCAGGCTCCTAGTTGCTGCCAGCTTTAGTTTTGGAAGAATCCAGCAGAGTTTGCAAATTTCTCGCTTGGCACTGCCCTGCCTGCCAGGCCAAGTGGCCACAAATGAAGGCCATTTTCCATGGGAAAAAGATGTCCTTTCCCCAGGGTCTCAGTAATATGTTCAAGGTGGCGTTTGAGGCTCTAAGTACTTCCAGGGCCCTAGTTGCTGCCAGCTTTTCTTTTGGAAAAATCCAGCAACGATTGCATCATTCTAGCTAGGCTCCCACTTTCTGCCAGGGTGAGTGGCTGCCAAGGGAGGCCATTTGCCATGGGAAAAAGAAGTCCTTTCCCCAGGGTCTGGGTGTCAGATGAAAGGTGGCCTTTGGGGCTCTAAGGACTTGTAGGGTAGTACTTACTGGCTAGAGTAGAGGAAATGGATTCTATTTGAATATCTGTCTAGAGGCTTTGCCCCACAGGTCCTGGTTGTCCTTGATGGGCTGCAGCTGTGAGCATTGAAGAGAACTGGGATAAAAGGGGGCGGCTTAGCCATTCAGGGAGAGCCTTGAAGGAGCCCCGAACTGGGAAAGAACAGCATGCAGAAGAAAGCGTCTGTGCTGTGAAGATCTGCAGCCATAAGAACACACCGAGGAGGCATGGACTTTAGCAATCTGAGAACAGCATGATGGGACTCTAGAGAAATAGAACAACAACAAGTGGCAGCTTTAGATTTGGAGCAATCCAGCAAAGATTGCAAATTTCTTGCTGGGCACCACCCTCTTGGTCAGGGTGAGAGGCCAGAAATGGAGGCCATTTTCCATGGGGAAAA
Source organism: Agelaius phoeniceus (assembly GCF_051311805.1). Taxonomy (NCBI): domain Eukaryota; kingdom Metazoa; phylum Chordata; class Aves; order Passeriformes; family Icteridae; genus Agelaius; species Agelaius phoeniceus. The sequence goes on from NC_135295.1 coordinate 6,477,444, forward strand.
CGAAGTCATTGGCCCAGGCTCTGGGTGTCAGATGAAAGGTGGCGTCTGGGGCTCTAAGGACTTGCAGGGTCCTAGTTGCTGGCAGCTTTCGTTCTGGAAGGATCCAGCAGAGTTTGTAGATTCCTGGCTTGGCACTGCCCTGCCTGCCAGGCCAAGTGGCCACAAATGAAGGCCATTTCCCATGGGAAAAAGAAGTCCTTTCCCCACGGTCTTCAAATGAAATGAAAGGTGGCCTTTGGGGCTCTAAGGACATGCAGGGTACTTCTTACTGGCAGCGTTAGATTTGGAGCAATCCAGCAAAGATTGCAAATTTCTTGCTGGGCACCACCCTATTGGCCAGGGTGAGAGGCCAGAAATGGAGGCCATTTTCCATGGGGAAAATGAAGTCATTGGCCCAGGCTCTGGGTATCAGATGAAAGGTGGCGTCTGGGGCTCTAAGGACTTGCAGGGTCCTAGTTGCTGCCAGCTTTAGGTTTGGAGAAATCCAGCAGAATTTTCAAATTTCCTGCTTGGCACCCTACTTTCTGCCAGGGCAAGTTGCAGCACAGGGATACTATTTCTATGGGAAAATGAAGTAATTTCCCCATCATGTGGGTATCAGCAGAGAGGTGAAATTTGGGGCTCTAAGGAGCTGCAGGCTCCTAGTTGCTGCCAGCTTTAGTTTTGGAAGAATCCAGCAGAGTTTGCAAATTTCTCGCTTGGCACTGCCCTACCTGCCAAGCCAAGTGGCCACAAATGAAGGCCATTTTCCATGGGAAAAAGATGTCCTTTCCCCAGGGTCTCAGTAATATGTTCAAGGTGGCGTTTGAGGCTCTAAGTACTTCCAGGGCCCTAGTTGCTGCCAGCTTTTCTTTTGGAAAAATCCAGCAACGATTGCATCATTCTAGCTAGGCTCCCACTTTCTGCCAGGGTGAGTGGCTGCCAAGGGAGGCCATTTGCCATGGGAAAAAGAAGTCCTTTCCCAGGGTCTGGGTGTCAGATGAAAGGTGGCCTTTGGGGTTCTGAGGACTTGTAGGGTAGTACTTACTGGCTAGAGTAGAGGAAATGGATTCTATTTGAATATCTGTCTAGAGGCTTTGCCCCACAGGTCCTGGTTGTCCTTGATGGGCTGCAGCTGTGAGCATTGAAGAGAACTGGGATAAAAGGGGGCGGCTTAGCCATTCAGGGAGAGCCTTGAAGGAGCCCTGAACTGGGAAAGAACAGCATGCAGAAGAAAGCGTCTGTGCTGTGAAGATCTGCAGCCATAAGAACACACCGAGGAGGTATGGACTTTAGCAATCTGAGAACAGCATTATGGGACTCTAGAGAAATAGAACAACAACAAGTGGCAGCTTTAGATTTGGAGCAATCCAGCAAAGATTGCAAATTTCTTGCTGGGCACCACCCTCTTGGTCAGGGTGAGAGGCCAGAAATGGAGGCCATTTTCCATGGGGAAAACGAAGTCATTGGCCCAGGCTCTGGGTGTCAGATGAAAGGTGGCGTCTGGGGCTCTAAGGACTTGCAGGGTCCTAGTTGCTGGCAGCTTTCGTTCTGGAAGGATCCAGCAGAGTTTGTAGATTCCTGGCTTGGCACTGCCCTGCCTGCCAGGCCAAGTGGCCACAAATGAAGGCCATTTCCCATGGGAAAAACGAAGTCCTTTCCCCACGGTCTTCAAATGAAATGAAAGGTGGCCTTTGGGGCTCTAAGGACATGCAGGGTACTTCTTACTGGCAGCGTTAGATTTGGAGCAATCCAGCAAAGATTGCAAATTTCTTGCTGGGCACCACCCTATTGGCCAGGGTGAGAGGCCAGAAATGGAGGCCATTTTCCATGGGGAAAATGAAGTCATTGGCCCAGGCTCTGGGTATCAGATGAAAGGTGGCGTCTGGGGCTCTAAGGACTTGCAGGGTCCTAGTTGCTGCCAGCTTTAGGTTTGGAGAAATCCAGCAGAATTTTCAAATTTCCTGCTTGGCACCCTACTTTCTGCCAGGGCAAGTTGCAGCACAGGGATACTATTTCTATGGGAAAATGAAGTAATTTCCCCATCATGTGGGTATCAGCAGAGAGGTGAAATTTGGGGCTCTAAGGAGCTGCAGGCTCCTAGTTGCTGCCAGCTTTAGTTTTGGAAGAATCCAGCAGAGTTTGCAAATTTCTCGCTTGGCACTGCCCTGCCTGCCAAGCCAAGTGGCCACAAATGAAGGCCATTTTCCATGGGAAAAAGATGTCCTTTCCCCAGGGTCTCAGTAATATGTTCAAGGTGGCGTTTGAGGCTCTAAGTACTTCCAGGGCCCTAGTTGCTGCCAGCTTTTCTTTTGGAAAAATCCAGCAAAGATCGCATCATTCTAGCTAGGCTCCCACTTTCTGCCAGGGTGAGTGGCTGCCAAGGGAGGCCATTTGCCATGGGAAAAAGAAGTCCTTTCCCCAGGGTCTGGGTGTCAGATGAAAGGTGGCCTTTGGGGTTCTGAGGACTTGTAGGGTAGTACTTACTGGCTAGAGTAGAGGAAATGGATTCTATTTGAATATCTGTCTAGAGGCTTTGCCCCACAGGTCCTGGTTGTCCTTGATGGGCTGCAGCTGTGAGCATTGAAGAGAACTGGGATAAAAGGGGGCGGCTTAGCCATTCAGGGAGAGCCTTGAAGGAGCCCTGAACTGGGAAAGAACAGCATGCAGAAGAAAGCGTCTGTGCTGTGAAGATCTGCAGCCATAAGAACACACCGAGGAGGTATGGACTTTAGCAATCTGAGAACAGCATGATGGGACTCTAGAGAAATAGAACAACAACAAGTGGCAGCTTTAGATTTGGAGCAATCCAGCAAAGATTGCAAATTTCTTGCTGGGCACCACCCTCTTGGTCAGGGTGAGAGGCCAGAAATGGAGGCCATTTTCCATGGGGAAAACGAAGTCATTGGCCCAGGCTCTGGGTGTCAGATGAAAGGTGGCGTCTGGGGCTCTAAGGACTTGCAGGGTCCTAGTTGCTGGCAGCTTTCGTTCTGGAAGGATCCAGCAGAGTTTGTAGATTCCTGGCTTGGCACTGCCCTGCCTGCCAGGCCAAGTGGCCACAAATGAAGGGCATTTTCCATGGGAAAAATATGTCCTTTCCCCAGGGTCTCAGTAATATGTTCAAGGTGGCGTTTGAGGCTCTAAGTACTTCCAGGGCCCTAGTTGCTGCCAGCTTTTCTTTTGGAAAAATCCAGCAACGATTGCATCATTCTAGCTAGGCTCCCACTTTCTGCCAGGGTGAGTGGCTGCCAAGGGAGGCCATTTGCCATGGGAAAAAGAAGTCCTTTCCCCAGGGTCTGGGTGTCAGATGAAAGGTGGCCTTTGGGGCTCTAAGGACTTGTAGGGTAGTACTTACTGGCTAGAGTAGAGGAAATGGATTCTATTTGAATATCTGTCTAGAGGCTTTGCCCCACAGGTCCTGGTTGTCCTTGATGGGCTGCAGCTGTGAGCATTGAAGAGAACTGGGATAAAAGGGGGCGGCTTAGCCATTCAGGGAGAGCCTTGAAGGAGCCCTGAACTGGGAAAGAACAGCATGCAGAAGAAAGCGTCTGTGCTGTGAAGATCTGCAGCCATAAGAACACACCGAGGAGGCATGGACTTTAGCAATCTGAGAACAGCATGATGGGACTCTAGAGAAATAGAACAACAACAAGTGGCAGCTTTAGATTTGGAGCAATCCAGCAAAGATTGCAAATTTCTTGCTGGGCACCACCCTCTTGGTCAGGGTGAGAGGCCAGAAATGGAGGCCATTTTCCATGGGGAAAACGAAGTCATTGGCCCAGGCTCTGGGTGTCAGATGAAAGGTGGCGTCTGGGGCTCTAAGGACTTGCAGGGTCCTAGTTGCTGGCAGCTTTCGTTCTGGAAGGATCCAGCAGAGTTTGTAGATTCCTGGCTTGGCACTGCCCTGCCTGCCAGGCCAAGTGGCCACAAATGAAGGCCATTTCCCATGGGAAAAACGAAGTCCTTTCCCCACGGTCTTCAAATGAAATGAAAGGTGGCCTTTGGGGCTCTAAGGACATGCAGGGTACTTCTTACTGGCAGCGTTAGATTTGGAGCAATCCAGCAAAGATTGCAAATTTCTTGCTGGGCACCACCCTATTGGCCAGGGTGAGAGGCCAGAAATGGAGGCCATTTTCCATGGGGAAAATGAAGTCATTGGCCCAGGCTCTGGGTATCAGATGAAAGGTGGCGTCTGGGGCTCTAAGGACTTGCAGGGTCCTAGTTGCTGCCAGCTTTAGGTTTGGAGAAATCCAGCAGAATTTTCAAATTTCCTGCTTGGCACCCTACTTTCTGCCAGGGCAAGTTGCAGCACAGGGATACTATTTCTATGGGAAAATGAAGTAATTTCCCCATCATGTGGGTATCAGCAGAGAGGTGAAATTTGGGGCTCTAAGGAGCTGCAGGCTCCTAGTTGCTGCCAGCTTTAGTTTTGGAAGAATCCAGCAGAGTTTGCAAATTTCTCGCTTGGCACTGCCCTGCCTGCCAAGCCAAGTGGCCACAAATGAAGGCCATTTTCCATGGGAAAAAGATGTCCTTTCCCCAGGGTCTCAGTAATATGTTCAAGGTGGCGTTTGAGGCTCTAAGTACTTCCAGGGCCCTAGTTGCTGCCAGCTTTTCTTTTGGAAAAATCCAGCAAAGATCGCATCATTCTAGCTAGGCTCCCACTTTCTGCCAGGGTGAGTGGCTGCCAAGGGAGGCCATTTGCCATGGGAAAAAGAAGTCCTTTCCCCAGGGTCTGGGTGTCAGATGAAAGGTGGCCTTTGGGGTTCTGAGGACTTGTAGGGTAGTACTTACTGGCTAGAGTAGAGGAAATGGATTCTATTTGAATATCTGTCTAGAGGCTTTGCCCCACAGGTCCTGGTTGTCCTTGATGGGCTGCAGCTGTGAGCATTGAAGAGAACTGGGATAAAAGGGGGCGGCTTAGCCATTCAGGGAGAGCCTTGAAGGAGCCCTGAACTGGGAAAGAACAGCATGCAGAAGAAAGCGTCTGTGCTGTGAAGATCTGCAGCCATAAGAACACACCGAGGAGGTATGGACTTTAGCAATCTGAGAACAGCATTATGGGACTCTAGAGAAATAGAACAACAACAAGTGGCAGCTTTAGATTTGGAGCAATCCAGCAAAGATTGCAAATTTCTTGCTGGGCACCACCCTCTTGGTCAGGGTGAGAGGCCAGAAATGGAGGCCATTTTCCATGGGGAAAACGAAGTCATTGGCCCAGGCTCTGGGTGTCAGATGAAAGGTGGCGTCTGGGGCTCTAAGGACTTGCAGGGTCCTAGTTGCTGGCAGCTTTCATTCTGGAAGGATCCAGCAGAGTTTGTAGATTCCTGGCTTGGCACTGCCCTGCCTGCCAGGCCAAGTGGCCACAAATGAAGGCCATTTCCCATGGGAAAAAGAAGTCCTTTCCCCACGGTCTTCAAATGAAATGAAAGGTGGCCTTTGGGGCTCTAAGGACATGCAGGGTACTTCTTACTGGCAGCGTTAGATTTGGAGCAATCCAGCAAAGATTGCAAATTTCTTGCTGGGCACCACCCTATTGGCCAGGGTGAGAGGCCAGAAATGGAGGCCATTTTCCATGGGGAAAATGAAGTCATTGGCCCAGGCTCTGGGTATCAGATGAAAGGTGGCGTCTGGGGCTCTAAGGACTTGCAGGGTCCTAGTTGCTGCCAGCTTTAGGTTTGGAGAAATCCAGCAGAATTTTCAAATTTCCTGCTTGGCACCCTACTTTCTGCCAGGGCAAGTTGCAGCACAGGGATACTATTTCTATGGGAAAATGAAGTAATTTCCCCATCATGTGGGTATCAGCAGAGAGGTGAAATTTGGGGCTCTAAGGAGCTGCAGGCTCCTAGTTGCTGCCAGCTTTAGTTTTGGAAGAATCCAGCAGAGTTTGCAAATTTCTCGCTTGGCACTGCCCTACCTGCCAAGCCAAGTGGCCACAAATGAAGGCCATTTTCCATGGGAAAAAGATGTCCTTTCCCCAGGGTCTCAGTAATATGTTCAAGGTGGCGTTTGAGGCTCTAAGTACTTCCAGGGCCCTAGTTGCTGCCAGCTTTTCTTTTGGAAAAATCCAGCAACGATTGCATCATTCTAGCTAGGCTCCCACTTTCTGCCAGGGTGAGTGGCTGCCAAGGGAGGCCATTTGCCATGGGAAAAAGAAGTCCTTTCCCAGGGTCTGGGTGTCAGATGAAAGGTGGCCTTTGGGGTTCTGAGGACTTGTAGGGTAGTACTTACTGGCTAGAGTAGAGGAAATGGATTCTATTTGAATATCTGTCTAGAGGCTTTGCCCCACAGGTCCTGGTTGTCCTTGATGGGCTGCAGCTGTGAGCATTGAAGAGAACTGGGATAAAAGGGGGCGGCTTAGCCATTCAGGGAGAGCCTTGAAGGAGCCCTGAACTGGGAAAGAACAGCATGCAGAAGAAAGCGTCTGTGCTGTGAAGATCTGCAGCCATAAGAACACACCGAGGAGGTATGGACTTTAGCAATCTGAGAACAGCATTATGGGACTCTAGAGAAATAGAACAACAACAAGTGGCAGCTTTCGATTTGGAGCAATCCAGCAAAGATTGCAAATTTCTTGCTGGGCACCACCCTCTTGGTCAGGGTGAGAGGCCAGAAATGGAGGCCATTTTCCATGGGGAAAACGAAGTCATTGGCCCAGGCTCTGGGTGTCAGATGAAAGGTGGCGTCTGGGGCTCTAAGGACTTGCAGGGTCCTAGTTGCTGGCAGCTTTCGTTCTGGAAGGATCCAGCAGAGTTTGTAGATTCCTGGCTTGGCACTGCCCTGCCTGCCAGGCCAAGTGGCCACAAATGAAGGGCATTTTCCATGGGAAAAATATGTCCTTTCCCCAGGGTCTCAGTAATATGTTCAAGGTGGCGTTTGAGGCTCTAAGTACTTCCAGGGCCCTAGTTGCTGCCAGCTTTTCTTTTGGAAAAATCCAGCAACGATTGCATCATTCTAGCTAGGCTCCCACTTTCTGCCAGGGTGAGTGGCTGCCAAGGGAGGCCATTTGCCATGGGAAAAAGAAGTCCTTTCCCCAGGGTCTGGGTGTCAGATGAAAGGTGGCCTTTGGGGCTCTAAGGACTTGTAGGGTAGTACTTACTGGCTAGAGTAGAGGAAATGGATTCTATTTGAATATCTGTCTAGAGGCTTTGCCCCACAGGTCCTGGTTGTCCTTGATGGGCTGCAGCTGTGAGCATTGAAGAGAACTGGGATAAAAGGGGGCGGCTTAGCCATTCAGGGAGAGCCTTGAAGGAGCCCTGAACTGGGAAAGAACAGCATGCAGAAGAAAGCGTCTGTGCTGTGAAGATCTGCAGCCATAAGAACACACCGAGGAGGCATGGACTTTAGCAATCTGAGAACAGCATTATGGGACTCTAGAGAAATAGAACAACAACAAGTGGCAGCTTTAGATTTGGAGCAATCCAGCAAAGCTTGCAAATTTCTTGCTGGGCACCACCCTCTTGGTCAGGGCGAGTGGCCAGAAATGGAGGCCATTTTCCATGGGGAAAACGAAGTCATTGGCCCAGGCTCTGGGTGTCAGATGAAAGGTGGCGTCTGGGGCTCTAAGGACTTGCAGGGTCCTAGTTGCTGGCAGCTTTCATTCTGGAAGGATCCAGCAGAGTTTGTAGATTCCTGGCTTGGCACTGCCCTGCCTGCCAGGCCAAGTGGCCACAAATGAAGGCCATTTCCCATGGGAAAAAGAAGTCCTTTCCCCACGGTCTTCAAATGAAATGAAAGGTGGCCTTTGGGGCTCTAAGGACATGCAGGGTAGTTCTTACTGGCAGCGTTAGATTTGGAGCAATCCAGCAAAGATTGCAAATTTCTTGCTGGGCACCACCCTATTGGCCAGGGTGAGAGGCCAGAAATGGAGGCCATTTTCCATGGGGAAAATGAAGTCATTGGCCCAGGCTCTGGGTGTCAGATGAAAGGTGGCGTCTGGGGCTCTAAGGACTTGCAGGGTCCTAGTTGCTGCCAGCTTTAGGTTTGGAGAAATCCAGCAGAATTTTCAAATTTCCTGCTTGGCACCCTACTTTCTGCCAGGGCAAGTTGCAGCACAGGGATACTATTTCTATGGGAAAATGAAGTAATTTCCCCATCATGTGGGTATCAGCAGAGAGGTGAAATTTGGGGCTCTAAGGAGCTGCAGGCTCCTAGTTGCTGCCAGCTTTAGTTTTGGAAGAATCCAGCAGAGTTTGCAAATTTCTCGCTTGGCACTGCCCTGCCTGCCAAGCCAAGTGGCCACAAATGAAGGCCATTTTCCATGGGAAAAAGATGTCCTTTCCCCAGGGTCTCAGTAATATGTTCAAGGTGGCGTTTGAGGCTCTAAGTACTTCCAGGGCCCTAGTTGCTGCCAGCTTTTCTTTTGGAAAAATCCAGCAAAGATCGCATCATTCTAGCTAGGCTCCCACTTTCTGCCAGGGTGAGTGGCTGCCAAGGGAGGCCATTTGCCATGGGAAAAAGAAGTCCTTTCCCCAGGGTCTGGGTGTCAGATGAAAGGTGGCCTTTGGGGTTCTGAGGACTTGTAGGGTAGTACTTACTGGCTAGAGTAGAGGAAATGGATTCTATTTGAATATCTGTCTAGAGGCTTTGCCCCACAGGTCCTGGTTGTCCTTGATGGGCTGCAGCTGTGAGCATTGAAGAGAACTGGGATAAAAGGGGGCGGCGTAGCCATTCAGGGAGAGCCTTGAAGGAGCCCTGAACTGGGAAAGAACAGCATGCAGAAGAAAGCGTCTGTGCTGTGAAGATCTGCAGCCATAAGAACACACCGAGGAGGCATGGACTTTAGCAATCTGAGAACAGCATTATGGGACTCTAGAGAAATAGAACAACAACAAGTGGCAGCTTTCGATTTGGAGCAATCCAGCAAAGATTGCAAATTTCTTGCTGGGCACCACCCTCTTGGTCAGGGTGAGAGGCCAGAAATGGAGGCCATTTTCCATGGGGAAAACGAAGTCATTGGCCCAGGCTCTGGGTGTCAGATGAAAGGTGGCGTCTGGGGCTCTAAGGACTTGCAGGGTCCTAGTTGCTGGCAGCTTTCATTCTGGAAGGATCCAGCAGAGTTTGTAGATTCCTGGCTTGGCACTGCCCTGCCTGCCAGGCCAAGTGGCCACAAATGAAGGCCATTTCCCATGGGAAAAAGAAGTCCTTTCCCCACGGTCTTCAAATGAAATGAAAGGTGGCCTTTGGGGCTCTAAGGACATGCAGGGTACTTCTTACTGGCAGCGTTAGATTTGGAGCAATCCAGCAAAGATTGCAAATTTCTTGCTGGGCACCACCCTATTGGCCAGGGTGAGAGGCCAGAAATGGAGGCCATTTTCCATGGGGAAAATGAAGTCATTGGCCCAGGCTCTGGGTGTCAGATGAAAGGTGGCGTCTGGGGCTCTAAGGACTTGCAGGGTCCTAGTTGCTGCCAGCTTTAGGTTTGGAGAAATCCAGCAGAATTTTCAAATTTCCTGCTTGGCACCCTACTTTCTGCCAGGGCAAGTTGCAGCACAGGGATACTATTTCTATGGGAAAATGAAGTAATTTCCCCATCATGTGGGTATCAGCAGAGAGGTGAAATTTGGGGCTCTAAGGAGCTGCAGGCTCCTAGTTGCTGCCAGCTTTAGTTTTGGAAGAATCCAGCAGAGTTTGCAAATTTCTCGCTTGGCACTGCCCTGCCTGCCAAGCCAAGTGGCCACAAATGAAGGCCATTTTCCATGGGAAAAATATGTCCTTTCCCCAGGGTCTCAGTAATATGTTCAAGGTGGCGTTTGAGGCTCTAAGTACTTCCAGGGCCCTAGTTGCTGCCAGCTTTTCTTTTGGAAAAATCCAGCAAAGATCGCATCATTCTAGCTAGGCTCCCACTTTCTGCCAGGGTGAGTGGCTGCCAAGGGAGGCCATTTGCCATGGGAAAAAGAAGTCCTTTCCCCAGGGTCTGGGTGTCAGATGAAAGGTGGCCTTTGGGGTTCTGAGGACTTGTAGGGTAGTACTTACTGGCTAGAGTAGAGGAAATGGATTCTATTTGAATATCTGTCTAGAGGCTTTGCCCCACAGGTCCTGGTTGTCCTTGATGGGCTGCAGCTGTGAGCATTGAAGAGAACTGGGATAAAAGGGGGCGGCTTAGCCATTCAGGGAGAGCCTTGAAGGAGCCCTGAACTGGGAAAGAACAGCATGCAGAAGAAAGCGTCTGTGCTGTGAAGATCTGCAGCCATAAGAACACACCGAGGAGGTATGGACTTTAGCAATCTGAGAACAGCATTATGGGACTCTAGAGAAATAGAACAACAACAAGTGGCAGCTTTAGATTTGGAGCAATCCAGCAAAGATTGCAAATTTCTTGCTGGGCACCACCCTCTTGGTCAGGGTGAGAGGCCAGAAATGGAGGCCATTTTCCATGGGGAAAACGAAGTCATTGGCCCAGGCTCTGGGTGTCAGATGAAAGGTGGCGTCTGGGGCTCTAAGGACTTGCAGGGTCCTAGTTGCTGGCAGCTTTCATTCTGGAAGGATCCAGCAGAGTTTGTAGATTCCTGGCTTGGCACTGCCCTGCCTGCCAGGCCAAGTGGCCACAAATGAAGGCCATTTCCCATGGGAAAAAGAAGTCCTTTCCCCACGGTCTTCAAATGAAATGAAAGGTGGCCTTTGGGGCTCTAAGGACATGCAGGGTACTTCTTACTGGCAGCGTTAGATTTGGAGCAATCCAGCAAAGATTGCAAATTTCTTGCTGGGCACCACCCTATTGGCCAGGGTGAGAGGCCAGAAATGGAGGCCATTTTCCATGGGGAAAATGAAGTCATTGGCCCAGGCTCTGGGTATCAGATGAAAGGTGGCGTCTGGGGCTCTAAGGACTTGCAGGGTCCTAGTTGCTGCCAGCTTTAGGTTTGGAGAAATCCAGCAGAATTTTCAAATTTCCTGCTTGGCACCCTACTTTCTGCCAGGGCAAGTTGCAGCACAGGGATACTATTTCTATGGGAAAATGAAGTAATTTCCCCATCATGTGGGTATCAGCAGAGAGGTGAAATTTGGGGCTCTAAGGAGCTGCAGGCTCCTAGTTGCTGCCAGCTTTAGTTTTGGAAGAATCCAGCAGAGTTTGCAAATTTCTCGCTTGGCACTGCCCTACCTGCCAAGCCAAGTGGCCACAAATGAAGGCCATTTTCCATGGGAAAAAGATGTCCTTTCCCCAGGGTCTCAGTAATATGTTCAAGGTGGCGTTTGAGGCTCTAAGTACTTCCAGGGCCCTAGTTGCTGCCAGCTTTTCTTTTGGAAAAATCCAGCAACGATTGCATCATTCTAGCTAGGCTCCCACTTTCTGCCAGGGTGAGTGGCTGCCAAGGGAGGCCATTTGCCATGGGAAAAAGAAGTCCTTTCCCAGGGTCTGGGTGTCAGATGAAAGGTGGCCTTTGGGGTTCTGAGGACTTGTAGGGTAGTACTTACTGGCTAGAGTAGAGGAAATGGATTCTATTTGAATATCTGTCTAGAGGCTTTGCCCCACAGGTCCTGGTTGTCCTTGATGGGCTGCAGCTGTGAGCATTGAAGAGAACTGGGATAAAAGGGGGCGGCTTAGCCATTCAGGGAGAGCCTTGAAGGAGCCCTGAACTGGGAAAGAACAGCATGCAGAAGAAAGCGTCTGTGCTGTGAAGATCTGCAGCCATAAGAACACACCGAGGAGGTATGGACTTTAGCAATCTGAGAACAGCATGATGGGACTCTAGAGAAATAGAACAACAACAAGTGGCAGCTTTAGATTTGGAGCAATCCAGCAAAGATTGCAAATTTCTTGCTGGGCACCACCCTCTTGGTCAGGGTGAGAGGCCAGAAATGGAGGCCATTTTCCATGGGGAAAACGAAGTCATTGGCCCAGGCTCTGGGTGTCAGATGAAAGGTGGCGTCTGGGGCTCTAAGGACTTGCAGGGTCCTAGTTGCTGGCAGCTTTCATTCTGGAAGGATCCAGCAGAGTTTGTAGATTCCTGGCTTGGCACTGCCCTGCCTGCCAGGCCAAGTGGCCACAAATGAAGGCCATTTCCCATGGGAAAAAGAAGTCCTTTCCCCACGGTCTTCAAATGAAATGAAAGGTGGCCTTTGGGGCTCTAAGGACATGCAGGGTAGTTCTTACTGGCAGCGTTAGATTTGGAGCAATCCAGCAAAGATTGCAAATTTCTTGCTGGGCACCACCCTATTGGCCAGGGTGAGAGGCCAGAAATGGAGGCCATTTTCCATGGGGAAAATGAAGTCATTGGCCCAGGCTCTGGGTGTCAGATGAAAGGTGGCGTCTGGGGCTCTAAGGACTTGCAGGGTCCTAGTTGCTGCCAGCTTTAGGTTTGGAGAAATCCAGCAGAATTTTCAAATTTCCTGCTTGGCACCCTACTTTCTGCCAGGGCAAGTTGCAGCACAGGGATACTATTTCGATGGGAAAATGAAGTAATTTCCCCATCATGTGGGTATCAGCAGAGAGGTGAAATTTGGGGCTCTAAGGAGCTGCAGGCTCCTAGTTGCTGCCAGCTTTAGTTTTGGAAGAATCCAGCAGAGTTTGCAAATTTCTCGCTTGGCACTGCCCTGCCTGCCAAGCCAAGTGGCCACAAATGAAGGCCATTTTCCATGGGAAAAAGATGTCCTTTCCCCAGGGTCTCAGTAATATGTTCAAGGTGGCGTTTGAGGCTCTAAGTACTTCCAGGGCCCTAGTTGCTGCCAGCTTTTCTTTTGGAAAAATCCAGCAAAGATCGCATCATTCTAGCTAGGCTCCCACTTTCTGCCAGGGTGAGTGGCTGCCAAGGGAGGCCATTTGCCATGGGAAAAAGAAGTCCTTTCCCCAGGGTCTGGGTGTCAGATGAAAGGTGGCCTTTGGGGTTCTGAGGACTTGTAGGGTAGTACTTACTGGCTAGAGTAGAGGAAATGGATTCTATTTGAATATCTGTCTAGAGGCTTTGCCCCACAGGTCCTGGTTGTCCTTGATGGGCTGCAGCTGTGAGCATTGAAGAGAACTGGGATAAAAGGGGGCGGCTTAGCCATTCAGGGAGAGCCTTGAAGGAGCCCTGAACTGGGAAAGAACAGCATGCAGAAGAAAGCGTCTGTGCTGTGAAGATCTGCAGCCATAAGAACACACCGAGGAGGTATGGACTTTAGCAATCTGAGAACAGCATTATGGGACTCTAGAGAAATAGAACAACAACAAGTGGCAGCTTTAGATTTGGAGCAATCCAGCAAAGATTGCAAATTTCTTGCTGGGCACCACCCTCTTGGTCAGGGTGAGAGGCCAGAAATGGAGGTCATTTTCCATGGGGAAAACGAAGTCATTGGCCCAGGCTCTGGGTGTCAGATGAAAGGTGGCGTCTGGGGCTCTAAGGACTTGCAGGGTCCTAGTTGCTGGCAGCTTTCGTTCTGGAAGGATCCAGCAGAGTTTGTAGATTCCTGGCTTGGCACTGCCCTGCCTGCCAGGCCAAGTGGCCACAAATGAAGGCCATTTCCCATGGGAAAAAGAAGTCCTTTCCCCACGGTCTTCAAATGAAATGAAAGGTGGCCTTTGGGGCTCTAAGGACATGCAGGGTACTTCTTACTGGCAGCGTTAGATTTGGAGCAATCCAGCAAAGATTGCAAATTTCTTGCTGGGCACCACCCTATTGGCCAGGGTGAGAGGCCAGAAATGGAGGCCATTTTCCATGGGGAAAATGAAGTCATTGGCCCAGGCTCTGGGTATCAGATGAAAGGTGGCGTCTGGGGCTCTAAGGACTTGCAGGGTCCTAGTTGCTGCCAGCTTTAGGTTTGGAGAAATCCAGCAGAATTTTCAAATTTCCTGCTTGGCACCCTACTTTGTGCCAGGGCAAGTTGCAGCACAGGGATACTATTTCTATGGGAAAATGAAGTAATTTCCCCATCATGTGGGTATCAGCAGAGAGGTGAAATTTGGGGCTCTAAGGAGCTGCACGCTCCTAGTTGCTGCCAGCTTTAGTTTTGGAAGAATCCAGCAGAGTTTGCAAATTTCTCGCTTGGCACTGCCCTACCTGCCAAGCCAAGTGGCCACAAATGAAGGCCATTTTCCATGGGAAAAAGATGTCCTTTCCCCAGGGTCTCAGTAATATGTTCAAGGTGGCGTTTGAGGCTCTAAGTACTTCCAGGGCCCTAGTTGCTGCCAGCTTTTCTTTTGGAAAAATCCAGCAACGATTGCATCATTCTAGCTAGGCTCCCACTTTCTGCCAGGGTGAGTGGCTGCCAAGGGAGGCCATTTGCCATGGGAAAAAGAAGTCCTTTCCCAGGGTCTGGGTGTCAGATGAAAGGTGGCCTTTGGGGTTCTGAGGACTTGTAGGGTAGTACTTACTGGCTAGAGTAGAGGAAATGGATTCTATTTGAATATCTGTCTAGAGGCTTTGCCCCACAGGTCCTGGTTGTCCTTGATGGGCTGCAGCTGTGAGCATTGAAGAGAACTGGGATAAAAGGGGGCGGCTTAGCCATTCAGGGAGAGCCTTGAAGGAGCCCTGAACTGGGAAAGAACAGCATGCAGAAGAAAGCGTCTGTGCTGTGAAGATCTGCAGCCATAAGAACACACCGAGGAGGCATGGACTTTAGCAATCTGAGAACAGCATGATGGGACTCTAGAGAAATAGAACAACAACAAGTGGCAGCTTTAGATTTGGAGCAATCCAGCAAAGATTGCAAATTTCTTGCTGGGCACCACCCTCTTGGTCAGGGTGAGAGGCCAGAAATGGAGGTCATTTTCCATGGGGAAAACGAAGTCATTGGCCCAGGCTCTGGGTGTCAGATGAAAGGTGGCGTCTGGGGCTCTAAGGACTTGCAGGGTCCTAGTTGCTGGCAGCTTTCGTTCTGGAAGGATCCAGCAGAGTTTGTAGATTCCTGGCTTGGCACTGCCCTGCCTGCCAGGCCAAGTGGCCACAAATGAAGGCCATTTTCCATGGGAAAAATATGTCCTTTCCCCAGGGTCTCAGTAATATGTTCAAGGTGGCGTTTGAGGCTCTAAGTACTTCCAGGGCCCTAGTTGCTGCCAGCTTTTCTTTTGGAAAAATCCAGCAACGATTGCATCATTCTAGCTAGGCTCCCACTTTCTGCCAGGGTGAGTGGCTGCCAAGGGAGGCCATTTGCCATGGGAAAAAGAAGTCCTTTCCCCAGGGTCTGGGTGTCAGATGAAAGGTGGCCTTTGGGGCTCTAAGGACTTGTAGGGTAGTACTTACTGGCTAGAGTAGAGGAAATGGATTCTATTTGAATATCTGTCTAGAGGCTTTGCCCCACAGGTCCTGGTTGTCCTTGATGGGCTGCAGCTGTGAGCATTGAAGAGAACTGGGATAAAAGGGGGCGGCTTAGCCATTCAGGGAGAGCCTTGAAGGAGCCCTGAACTGGGAAAGAACAGTATGCAGAAGAAAGCGTCTGTGCTGTGAAGATCTGCAGCCATAAGAACACACCGAGGAGGCATGGACTTTAGCAATCTGAGAACAGCATTATGGGACTCTAGAGAAATAGAACAACAACAAGTGGCAGCTTTAGATTTGGAGCAATCCAGCAAAGATTGCAAATTTCTTGCTGGGCACCACCCTCTTGGTCAGGGTGAGAGGCCAGAAATGGAGGCCATTTTCCATGGGGAAAACGAAGTCATTGGCCCAGGCTCTGGGTGTCAGATGAAAGGTGGCGTCTGGGGCTCTAAGGACTTGCAGGGTCCTAGTTGCTGGCAGCTTTCGTTCTGGAAGGATCCAGCAGAGTTTGTAGATTCCTGGCTTGGCACTGCCCTGCCTGCCAGGCCAAGTGGCCACAAATGAAGGCCATTTCCCATGGGAAAAAGAAGTCCTTTCCCCACGGTCTTCAAATGAAATGAAAGGTGGCCTTTGGGGCTCTAAGGACATGCAGGGTAGTTCTTACTGGCAGCGTTAGATTTGGAGCAATCCAGCAAAGATTGCAAATTTCTTGCTGGGCACCACCCTATTGGCCAGGGTGAGAGGCCAGAAATGGAGGCCATTTTCCATGGGGAAAATGAAGTCATTGGCCCAGGCTCTGGGTATCAGATGAAAGGTGGCGTCTGGGGCTCTAAGGACTTGCAGGGTCCTAGTTGCTGCCAGCTTTAGGTTTGGAGAAATCCAGCAGAATTTTCAAATTTCCTGCTTGGCACCCTACTTTCTGCCAGGGCAAGTTGCAGCACAGGGATACTATTTCTATGGGAAAATGAAGTAATTTCCCCATCATGTGGGTATCAGCAGAGAGGTGAAATTTGGGGCTCTAAGGAGCTGCAGGCTCCTAGTTGCTGCCAGCTTTAGTTTTGGAAGAATCCAGCAGAGTTTGCAAATTTCTCGCTTGGCACTGCCCTGCCTGCCAAGCCAAGTGGCCACAAATGAAGGCCATTTTCCATGGGAAAAAGATGTCCTTTCCCCAGGGTCTCAGTAATATGTTCAAGGTGGCGTTTGAGGCTCTAAGTACTTCCAGGGCCCTAGTTGCTGCCAGCTTTTCTTTTGGAAAAATCCAGCAAAGATCGCATCATTCTAGCTAGGCTCCCACTTTCTGCCAGGGTGAGTGGCTGCCAAGGGAGGCCATTTGCCATGGGAAAAAGAAGTCCTTTCCCCAGGGTCTGGGTGTCAGATGAAAGGTGGCCTTTGGGGTTCTGAGGACTTGTAGGGTAGTACTTACTGGCTAGAGTAGAGGAAATGGATTCTATTTGAATATCTGTCTAGAGGCTTTGCCCCACAGGTCCTGGTTGTCCTTGATGGGCTGCAGCTGTGAGCATTGAAGAGAACTGGGATAAAAGGGGGCGGCTTAGCCATTCAGGGAGAGCCTTGAAGGAGCCCTGAACTGGGAAAGAACAGCATGCAGAAGAAAGCGTCTGTGCTGTGAAGATCTGCAGCCATAAGAACACACCGAGGAGGTATGGACTTTAGCAATCTGAGAACAGCATTATGGGACTCTAGAGAAATAGAACAACAACAAGTGGCAGCTTTAGATTTGGAGCAATCCAGCAAAGATTGCAAATTTCTTGCTGGGCACCACCCTCTTGGTCAGGGTGAGAGGCCAGAAATGGAGGCCATTTTCCATGGGGAAAACGAAGTCATTGGCCCAGGCTCTGGGTGTCAGATGAAAGGTGGCGTCTGGGGCTCTAAGGACTTGCAGGGTCCTAGTTGCTGGCAGCTTTCGTTCTGGAAGGATCCAGCAGAGTTTGTAGATTCCTGGCTTGGCACTGCCCTGCCTGCCAGGCCAAGTGGCCACAAATGAAGGCCATTTCCCATGGGAAAAAGAAGTCCTTTCCCCACGGTCTTCAAATGAAATGAAAGGTGGCCTTTGGGGCTCTAAGGACATGCAGGGTACTTCTTACTGGCAGCGTTAGATTTGGAGCAATCCAGCAAAGATTGCAAATTTCTTGCTGGGCACCACCCTATTGGCCAGGGTGAGAGGCCAGAAATGGAGGCCATTTTCCATGGGGAAAATGAAGTCATTGGCCCAGGCTCTGGGTATCAGATGAAAGGTGGCGTCTGGGGCTCTAAGGACTTGCAGGGTCCTAGTTGCTGCCAGCTTTAGGTTTGGAGAAATCCAGCAGAATTTTCAAATTTCCTGCTTGGCACCCTACTTTCTGCCAGGGCAAGTTGCAGCACAGGGATACTATTTCTATGGGAAAATGAAGTAATTTCCCCATCATGTGGGTATCAGCAGAGAGGTGAAATTTGGGGCTCTAAGGAGCTGCAGGCTCCTAGTTGCTGCCAGCTTTAGTTTTGGAAGAATCCAGCAGAGTTTGCAAATTTCTCGCTTGGCACTGCCCTACCTGCCAAGCCAAGTGGCCACAAATGAAGGCCATTTTCCATGGGAAAAATATGTCCTTTCCCCAGGGTCTCAGTAATATGTTCAAGGTGGCGTTTGAGGCTCTAAGTACTTCCAGGGCCCTAGTTGCTGCCAGCTTTTCTTTTGGAAAAATCCAGCAACGATTGCATCATTCTAGCTAGGCTCCCACTTTCTGCCAGGGTGAGTGGCTGCCAAGGGAGGCCATTTGCCATGGGAAAAAGAAGTCCTTTCCCCAGGGTCTGGGTGTCAGATGAAAGGTGGCCTTTGGGGTTCTGAGGACTTGTAGGGTAGTACTTACTGGCTAGAGTAGAGGAAATGGATTCTATTTGAATATCTGTCTAGAGGCTTTGCCCCACAGGTCCTGGTTGTCCTTGATGGGCTGCAGCTGTGAGCATTGAAGAGAACTGGGATAAAAGGGGGCGGCTTAGCCATTCAGGGAGAGCCTTGAAGGAGCCCTGAACTGGGAAAGAACAGCATGCAGAAGAAAGCGTCTGTGCTGTGAAGATCTGCAGCCATAAGAACACACCGAGGAGGTATGGACTTTAGCAATCTGAGAACAGCATTATGGGACTCTAGAGAAATAGAACAACAACAAGTGGCAGCTTTAGATTTGGAGCAATCCAGCAAAGATTGCAAATTTCTTGCTGGGCACCACCCTCTTGGTCAGGGTGAGAGGCCAGAAATGGAGGCCATTTTCCATGGGGAAAACGAAGTCATTGGCCCAGGCTCTGGGTGTCAGATGAAAGGTGGCGTCTGGGGCTCTAAGGACTTGCAGGGTCCTAGTTGCTGGCAGCTTTCGTTCTGGAAGGATCCAGCAGAGTTTGTAGATTCCTGGCTTGGCACTGCCCTGCCTGCCAGGCCAAGTGGCCACAAATGAAGGCCATTTTCCATGGGAAAAATATGTCCTTTCCCCAGGGTCTCAGTAATATGTTCAAGGTGGCGTTTGAGGCTCTAAGTACTTCCAGGGCCCTAGTTGCTGCCAGCTTTTCTTTTGGAAAAATCCAGCAACGATTGCATCATTCTAGCTAGGCTCCCACTTTCTGCCAGGGTGAGTGGCTGCCAAGGGAGGCCATTTGCCATGGGAAAAAGAAGTCCTTTCCCCAGGGTCTGGGTGTCAGATGAAAGGTGGCCTTTGGGGCTCTAAGGACTTGTAGGGTAGTACTTACTGGCTAGAGTAGAGGAAATGGATTCTATTTGAATATCTGTCTAGAGGCTTTGCCCCACAGGTCCTGGTTGTCCTTGATGGGCTGCCGCTGTGAGCATTGAAGAGAACTGGGATAAAAGGGGGCGGCTTAGCCATTCAGGGAGAGCCTTGAAGGAGCCCTGAACTGGGAAAGAACAGCATGCAGAAGAAAGCGTCTGTGCTGTGAAGATCTGCAGCCATAAGAACACACCGAGGAGGCATGGACTTTAGCAATCTGAGAACAGCATTATGGGACTCTAGAGAAATAGAACAACAACAAGTGGCAGCTTTAGATTTGGAGCAATCCAGCAAAGATTGCAAATTTCTTGCTGGGCACCACCCTCTTGGTCAGGGTGAGAGGCCAGAAATGGAGGCCATTTTCCATGGGGAAAACGAAGTCATTGGCCCAGGCTCTGGGTGTCAGATGAAAGGTGGCGTCTGGGGCTCTAAGGACTTGCAGGGTCCTAGTTGCTGCCAGCTTTCGTTCTGGAAGGATCCAGCAGAGTTTGTAGATTCCTGGCTTGGCACTGCCCTGCCTGCCAGGCCAAGTGGCCACAAATGAAGGCCATTTCCCATGGGAAAAAGAAGTCCTTTCCCCACGGTCTTCAAATGAAATGAAAGGTGGCCTTTGGGGCTCTAAGGACATGCAGGGTAGTTCTTACTGGCAGCGTTAGATTTGGAGCAATCCAGCAAAGATTGCAAATTTCTTGCTGGGCACCACCCTATTGGCCAGGGTGAGAGGCCAGAAATGGAGGCCATTTTCCATGGGGAAAATGAAGTCATTGGCCCAGGCTCTGGGTATCAGATGAAAGGTGGCGTCTGGGGCTCTAAGGACTTGCAGGGTCCTAGTTGCTGCCAGCTTTAGGTTTGGAGAAATCCAGCAGAATTTTCAAATTTCCTGCTTGGCACCCTACTTTGTGCCAGGGCAAGTTGCAGCACAGGGATACTATTTCTATGGGAAAATGAAGTAATTTCCCCATCATGTGGGTATCAGCAGAGAGGTGAAATTTGGGGCTCTAAGGAGCTGCAGGCTCCTAGTTGCTGCCAGCTTTAGTTTTGGAAGAATCCAGCAGAGTTTGCAAATTTCTCGCTTGGCACTGCCCTACCTGCCAAGCCAAGTGGCCACAAATGAAGGCCATTTTCCATGGGAAAAAGATGTCCTTTCCCCAGGGTCTCAGTAATATGTTCAAGGTGGCGTTTGAGGCTCTAAGTACTTCCAGGGCCCTAGTTGCTGCCAGCTTTTCTTTTGGAAAAATCCAGCAACGATTGCATCATTCTAGCTAGGCTCCCACTTTCTGCCAGGGTGAGTGGCTGCCAAGGGAGGCCATTTGCCATGGGAAAAAGAAGTCCTTTCCCCAGGGTCTGGGTGTCAGATGAACGGTGGCCTTTGGGGTTCTGAGGACTTGTAGGGTAGTACTTACTGGCTAGAGTAGAGGAAATGGATTCTATTTGAATATCTGTCTAGAGGCTTTGCCCCACAGGTCCTGGTTGTCCTTGATGGGCTGCAGCTGTGAGCATTGAAGAGAACTGGGATAAAAGGGGGCGGCTTAGCCATTCAGGGAGAGCCTTGAAGGAGCCCTGAACTGGGAAAGAACAGCATGCAGAAGAAAGCGTCTGTGCTGTGAAGATCTGCAGCCATAAGAACACACCGAGGAGGTATGGACTTTAGCAATCTGAGAACAGCATTATGGGACTCTAGAGAAATAGAACAACAACAAGTGGCAGCTTTAGATTTGGAGCAATCCAGCAAAGATTGCAAATTTCTTGCTGGGCACCACCCTCTTGGTCAGGGTGAGAGGCCAGAAATGGAGGTCATTTTCCATGGGGAAAACGAAGTCATTGGCCCAGGCTCTGGGTGTCAGATGAAAGGTGGCGTCTGGGGCTCTAAGGACTTGCAGGGTCCTAGTTGCTGGCAGCTTTCATTCTGGAAGGATCCAGCAGAGTTTGTAGATTCCTGGCTTGGCACTGCCCTGCCTGCCAGGCCAAGTGGCCACAAATGAAGGCCATTTCCCATGGGAAAAAGAAGTCCTTTCCCCACGGTCTTCAAATGAAATGAAAGGTGGCCTTTGGGGCTCTAAGGACATGCAGGGTACTTCTTACTGGCAGCGTTAGATTTGGAGCAATCCAGCAAAGATTGCAAATTTCTTGCTGGGCACCACCCTATTGGCCAGGGTGAGAGGCCAGAAATGGAGGCCATTTTCCATGGGGAAAATGAAGTCATTGGCCCAGGCTCTGGGTATCAGATGAAAGGTGGCGTCTGGGGCTCTAAGGACTTGCAGGGTCCTAGTTGCTGCCAGCTTTAGGTTTGGAGAAATCCAGCAGAATTTTCAAATTTCCTGCTTGGCACCCTACTTTCTGCCAGGGCAAGTTGCAGCACAGGGATACTATTTCTATGGGAAAATGAAGTAATTTCCCCATCATGTGGGTATCAGCAGAGAGGTGAAATTTGGGGCTCTAAGGAGCTGCAGGCTCCTAGTTGCTGCCAGCTTTAGTTTTGGAAGAATCCAGCAGAGTTTGCAAATTTCTCGCTTGGCACTGCCCTACCTGCCAAGCCAAGTGGCCACAAATGAAGGCCATTTTCCATGGGAAAAAGATGTCCTTTCCCCAGGGTCTCAGTAATATGTTCAAGGTGGCGTTTGAGGCTCTAAGTACTTCCAGGGCCCTAGTTGCTGCCAGCTTTTCTTTTGGAAAAATCCAGCAACGATTGCATCATTCTAGCTAGGCTCCCACTTTCTGCCAGGGTGAGTGGCTGCCAAGGGAGGCCATTTGCCATGGGAAAAAGAAGTCCTTTCCCAGGGTCTGGGTGTCAGATGAAAGGTGGCCTTTGGGGTTCTGAGGACTTGTAGGGTAGTACTTACTGGCTAGAGTAGAGGAAATGGATTCTATTTGAATATCTGTCTAGAGGCTTTGCCACACAGGTCCTGGTTGTCCTTGATGGGCTGCAGCTGTGAGCATTGAAGAGAACTGGGATAAAAGGGGGCGGCTTAGCCATTCAGGGAGAGCCTTGAAGGAGCCCTGAACTGGGAAAGAACAGCATGCAGAAGAAAGCGTCTGTGCTGTGAAGATCTGCAGCCATAAGAACACACCGAGGAGGTATGGACTTTAGCAATCTGAGAACAGCATTATGGGACTCTAGAGAAATAGAACAACAACAAGTGGCAGCTTTAGATTTGGAGCAATCCAGCAAAGATTGCAAATTTCTTGCTGGGCACCACCCTCTTGGTCAGGGTGAGAGGCCAGAAATGGAGGTCATTTTCCATGGGGAAAACGAAGTCATTGGCCCAGGCTCTGGGTGTCAGATGAAAGGTGGCGTCTGGGGCTCTAAGGACTTGCAGGGTCCTAGTTGCTGGCAGCTTTCGTTCTGGAAGGATCCAGCAGAGTTTGTAGATTCCTGGCTTGGCACTGCCCTGCCTGCCAGGCCAAGTGGCCACAAATGAAGGCCATTTTCCATGGGAAAAATATGTCCTTTCCCCAGGGTCTCAGTAATATGTTCAAGGTGGCGTTTGAGGCTCTAAGTACTTCCAGGGCCCTAGTTGCTGCCAGCTTTTCTTTTGGAAAAATCCAGCAACGATTGCATCATTCTAGCTAGGCTCCCACTTTCTGCCAGGGTGAGTGGCTGCCAAGGGAGGCCATTTGCCATGGGAAAAAGAAGTCCTTTCCCCAGGGTCTGGGTGTCAGATGAAAGGTGGCCTTTGGGGCTCTAAGGACTTGTAGGGTAGTACTTACTGGCTAGAGTAGAGGAAATGGATTCTATTTGAATATCTGTCTAGAGGCTTTGCCCCACAGGTCCTGGTTGTCCTTGATGGGCTGCAGCTGTGAGCATTGAAGAGAACTGGGATAAAAGGGGGCGGCTTAGCCATTCAGGGAGAGCCTTGAAGGAGCCCTGAACTGGGAAAGAACAGTATGCAGAAGAAAGCGTCTGTGCTGTGAAGATCTGCAGCCATAAGAACACACCGAGGAGGCATGGACTTTAGCAATCTGAGAACAGCATTATGGGACTCTAGAGAAATAGAACAACAACAAGTGGCAGCTTTAGATTTGGAGCAATCCAGCAAAGATTGCAAATTTCTTGCTGGGCACCACCCTCTTGGTCAGGGTGAGAGGCCAGAAATGGAGGCCATTTTCCATGGGGAAAACGAAGTCATTGGCCCAGGCTCTGGGTGTCAGATGAAAGGTGGCGTCTGGGGCTCTAAGGACTTGCAGGGTCCTAGTTGCTGGCAGCTTTCGTTCTGGAAGGATCCAGCACAGTTTGTAGATTCCTGGCTTGGCACTGCCCTGCCTGCCAGGCCAAGTGGCCACAAATGAAGGCCATTTCCCATGGGAAAAAGAAGTCCTTTCCCCACGGTCTTCAAATGAAATGAAAGGTGGCCTTTGGGGCTCTAAGGACATGCAGGGTAGTTCTTACTGGCAGCGTTAGATTTGGAGCAATCCAGCAAAGATTGCAAATTTCTTGCTGGGCACCACCCTATTGGCCAGGGTGAGAGGCCAGAAATGGAGGCCATTTTCCATGGGGAAAATGAAGTCATTGGCCCAGGCTCTGGGTATCAGATGAAAGGTGGCGTCTGGGGCTCTAAGGACTTGCAGGGTCCTAGTTGCTGCCAGCTTTAGGTTTGGAGAAATCCAGCAGAATTTTCAAATTTCCTGCTTGGCACCCTACTTTCTGCCAGGGCAAGTTGCAGCACAGGGATACTATTTCTATGGGAAAATGAAGTAATTTCCCCATCATGTGGGTATCAGCAGAGAGGTGAAATTTGGGGCTCTAAGGAGCTGCAGGCTCCTAGTTGCTGCCAGCTTTAGTTTTGGAAGAATCCAGCAGAGTTTGCAAATTTCTCGCTTGGCACTGCCCTGCCTGCCAAGCCAAGTGGCCACAAATGAAGGCCATTTTCCATGGGAAAAAGATGTCCTTTCCCCAGGGTCTCAGTAATATGTTCAAGGTGGCGTTTGAGGCTCTAAGTACTTCCAGGGCCCTAGTTGCTGCCAGCTTTTCTTTTGGAAAAATCCAGCAAAGATCGCATCATTCTAGCTAGGCTCCCACTTTCTGCCAGGGTGAGTGGCTGCCAAGGGAGGCCATTTGCCATGGGAAAAAGAAGTCCTTTCCCCAGGGTCTGGGTGTCAGATGAAAGGTGGCCTTTGGGGTTCTGAGGACTTGTAGGGTAGTACTTACTGGCTAGAGTAGAGGAAATGGATTCTATTTGAATATCTGTCTAGAGGCTTTGCCCCACAGGTCCTGGTTGTCCTTGATGGGCTGCAGCTGTGAGCATTGAAGAGAACTGGGATAAAAGGGGGCGGCTTAGCCATTCAGGGAGAGCCTTGAAGGAGCCCTGAACTGGGAAAGAACAGCATGCAGAAGAAAGCGTCTGTGCTGTGAAGATCTGCAGCCATAAGAACACACCGAGGAGGTATGGACTTTAGCAATCTGAGAACAGCATTATGGGACTCTAGAGAAATAGAACAACAACAAGTGGCAGCTTTAGATTTGGAGCAATCCAGCAAAGATTGCAAATTTCTTGCTGGGCACCACCCTCTTGGTCAGGGTGAGAGGCCAGAAATGGAGGCCATTTTCCATGGGGAAAACGAAGTCATTGGCCCAGGCTCTGGGTGTCAGATGAAAGGTGGCGTCTGGGGCTCTAAGGACTTGCAGGGTCCTAGTTGCTGGCAGCTTTCGTTCTGGAAGGATCCAGCAGAGTTTGTAGATTCCTGGCTTGGCACTGCCCTGCCTGCCAGGCCAAGTGGCCACAAATGAAGGCCATTTTCCATGGGAAAAATATGTCCTTTCCCCAGGGTCTCAGTAATATGTTCAAGGTGGCGTTTGAGGCTCTAAGTACTTCCAGGGCCCTAGTTGCTGCCAGCTTTTCTTTTGGAAAAATCCAGCAACGATTGCATCATTCTAGCTAGGCTCCCACTTTCTGCCAGGGTGAGTGGCTGCCAAGGGAGGCCATTTGCCATGGGAAAAAGAAGTCCTTTCCCCAGGGTCTGGGTGTCAGATGAAAGGTGGCCTTTGGGGCTCTAAGGACTTGTAGGGTAGTACTTACTGGCTAGAGTAGAGGAAATGGATTCTATTTGAATATCTGTCTAGAGGCTTTGCCCCACAGGTCCTGGTTGTCCTTGATGGGCTGCCGCTGTGAGCATTGAAGAGAACTGGGATAAAAGGGGGCGGCTTAGCCATTCAGGGAGAGCCTTGAAGGAGCCCTGAACTGGGAAAGAACAGCATGCAGAAGAAAGCGTCTGTGCTGTGAAGATCTGCAGCCATAAGAACACACCGAGGAGGCATGGACTTTAGCAATCTGAGAACAGCATTATGGGACTCTAGAGAAATAGAACAACAACAAGTGGCAGCTTTAGATTTGGAGCAATCCAGCAAAGATTGCAAATTTCTTGCTGGGCACCACCCTCTTGGTCAGGGTGAGAGGCCAGAAATGGAGGCCATTTTCCATGGGGAAAACGAAGTCATTGGCCCAGGCTCTGGGTGTCAGATGAAAGGTGGCGTCTGGGGCTCTAAGGACTTGCAGGGTCCTAGTTGCTGCCAGCTTTCGTTCTGGAAGGATCCAGCAGAGTTTGTAGATTCCTGGCTTGGCACTGCCCTGCCTGCCAGGCCAAGTGGCCACAAATGAAGGCCATTTCCCATGGGAAAAAGAAGTCCTTTCCCCACGGTCTTCAAATGAAATGAAAGGTGGCCTTTGGGGCTCTAAGGACATGCAGGGTAGTTCTTACTGGCAGCGTTAGATTTGGAGCAATCCAGCAAAGATTGCAAATTTCTTGCTGGGCACCACCCTATTGGCCAGGGTGAGAGGCCAGAAATGGAGGCCATTTTCCATGGGGAAAATGAAGTCATTGGCCCAGGCTCTGGGTATCAGATGAAAGGTGGCGTCTGGGGCTCTAAGGACTTGCAGGGTCCTAGTTGCTGCCAGCTTTAGGTTTGGAGAAATCCAGCAGAATTTTCAAATTTCCTGCTTGGCACCCTACTTTCTGCCAGGGCAAGTTGCAGCACAGGGATACTATTTCTATGGGAAAATGAAGTAATTTCCCCATCATGTGGGTATCAGCAGAGAGGTGAAATTTGGGGCTCTAAGGAGCTGCAGGCTCCTAGTTGCTGCCAGCTTTAGTTTTGGAAGAATCCAGCAGAGTTTGCAAATTTCTCGCTTGGCACTGCCCTACCTGCCAAGCCAAGTGGCCACAAATGAAGGCCATTTTCCATGGGAAAAAGATGTCCTTTCCCCAGGGTCTCAGTAATATGTTCAAGGTGGCGTTTGAGGCTCTAAGTACTTCCAGGGCCCTAGTTGCTGCCAGCTTTTCTTTTGGAAAAATCCAGCAACGATTGCATCATTCTAGCTAGGCTCCCACTTTCTGCCAGGGTGAGTGGCTGCCAAGGGAGGCCATTTGCCATGGGAAAAAGAAGTCCTTTCCCCAGGGTCTGGGTGTCAGATGAACGGTGGCCTTTGGGGTTCTGAGGACTTGTAGGGTAGTACTTACTGGCTAGAGTAGAGGAAATGGATTCTATTTGAATATCTGTCTAGAGGCTTTGCCCCACAGGTCCTGGTTGTCCTTGATGGGCTGCAGCTGTGAGCATTGAAGAGAACTGGGATAAAAGGGGGCGGCTTAGCCATTCAGGGAGAGCCTTGAAGGAGCCCTGAACTGGGAAAGAACAGCATGCAGAAGAAAGCGTCTGTGCTGTGAAGATCTGCAGCCATAAGAACACACCGAGGAGGTATGGACTTTAGCAATCTGAGAACAGCATTATGGGACTCTAGAGAAATAGAACAACAACAAGTGGCAGCTTTAGATTTGGAGCAATCCAGCAAAGATTGCAAATTTCTTGCTGGGCACCACCCTCTTGGTCAGGGTGAGAGGCCAGAAATGGAGGTCATTTTCCATGGGGAAAACGAAGTCATTGGCCCAGGCTCTGGGTGTCAGATGAAAGGTGGCGTCTGGGGCTCTAAGGACTTGCAGGGTCCTAGTTGCTGGCAGCTTTCATTCTGGAAGGATCCAGCAGAGTTTGTAGATTCCTGGCTTGGCACTGCCCTGCCTGCCAGGCCAAGTGGCCACAAATGAAGGCCATTTCCCATGGGAAAAAGAAGTCCTTTCCCCACGGTCTTCAAATGAAATGAAAGGTGGCCTTTGGGGCTCTAAGGACATGCAGGGTACTTCTTACTGGCAGCGTTAGATTTGGAGCAATCCAGCAAAGATTGCAAATTTCTTGCTGGGCACCACCCTATTGGCCAGGGTGAGAGGCCAGAAATGGAGGCCATTTTCCATGGGGAAAATGAAGTCATTGGCCCAGGCTCTGGGTATCAGATGAAAGGTGGCGTCTGGGGCTCTAAGGACTTGCAGGGTCCTAGTTGCTGCCAGCTTTAGGTTTGGAGAAATCCAGCAGAATTTTCAAATTTCCTGCTTGGCACCCTACTTTCTGCCAGGGCAAGTTGCAGCACAGGGATACTATTTCTATGGGAAAATGAAGTAATTTCCCCATCATGTGGGTATCAGCAGAGAGGTGAAATTTGGGGCTCTAAGGAGCTGCAGGCTCCTAGTTGCTGCCAGCTTTAGTTTTGGAAGAATCCAGCAGAGTTTGCAAATTTCTCGCTTGGCACTGCCCTACCTGCCAAGCCAAGTGGCCACAAATGAAGGCCATTTTCCATGGGAAAAAGATGTCCTTTCCCCAGGGTCTCAGTAATATGTTCAAGGTGGCGTTTGAGGCTCTAAGTACTTCCAGGGCCCTAGTTGCTGCCAGCTTTTCTTTTGGAAAAATCCAGCAACGATTGCATCATTCTAGCTAGGCTCCCACTTTCTGCCAGGGTGAGTGGCTGCCAAGGGAGGCCATTTGCCATGGGAAAAAGAAGTCCTTTCCCAGGGTCTGGGTGTCAGATGAAAGGTGGCCTTTGGGGTTCTGAGGACTTGTAGGGTAGTACTTACTGGCTAGAGTAGAGGAAATGGATTCTATTTGAATATCTGTCTAGAGGCTTTGCCACACAGGTCCTGGTTGTCCTTGATGGGCTGCAGCTGTGAGCATTGAAGAGAACTGGGATAAAAGGGGGCGGCTTAGCCATTCAGGGAGAGCCTTGAAGGAGCCCTGAACTGGGAAAGAACAGCATGCAGAAGAAAGCGTCTGTGCTGTGAAGATCTGCAGCCATAAGAACACACCGAGGAGGTATGGACTTTAGCAATCTGAGAACAGCATTATGGGACTCTAGAGAAATAGAACAACAACAAGTGGCAGCTTTAGATTTGGAGCAATCCAGCAAAGATTGCAAATTTCTTGCTGGGCACCACCCTCTTGGTCAGGGTGAGAGGCCAGAAATGGAGGTCATTTTCCATGGGGAAAACGAAGTCATTGGCCCAGGCTCTGGGTGTCAGATGAAAGGTGGCGTCTGGGGCTCTAAGGACTTGCAGGGTCCTAGTTGCTGGCAGCTTTCGTTCTGGAAGGATCCAGCAGAGTTTGTAGATTCCTGGCTTGGCACTGCCCTGCCTGCCAGGCCAAGTGGCCACAAATGAAGGCCATTTTCCATGGGAAAAATATGTCCTTTCCCCAGGGTCTCAGTAATATGTTCAAGGTGGCGTTTGAGGCTCTAAGTACTTCCAGGGCCCTAGTTGCTGCCAGCTTTTCTTTTGGAAAAATCCAGCAACGATTGCATCATTCTAGCTAGGCTCCCACTTTCTGCCAGGGTGAGTGGCTGCCAAGGGAGGCCATTTGCCATGGGAAAAAGAAGTCCTTTCCCCAGGGTCTGGGTGTCAGATGAAAGGTGGCCTTTGGGGCTCTAAGGACTTGTAGGGTAGTACTTACTGGCTAGAGTAGAGGAAATGGATTCTATTTGAATATCTGTCTAGAGGCTTTGCCCCACAGGTCCTGGTTGTCCTTGATGGGCTGCAGCTGTGAGCATTGAAGAGAACTGGGATAAAAGGGGGCGGCTTAGCCATTCAGGGAGAGCCTTGAAGGAGCCCTGAACTGGGAAAGAACAGTATGCAGAAGAAAGCGTCTGTGCTGTGAAGATCTGCAGCCATAAGAACACACCGAGGAGGCATGGACTTTAGCAATCTGAGAACAGCATTATGGGACTCTAGAGAAATAGAACAACAACAAGTGGCAGCTTTAGATTTGGAGCAATCCAGCAAAGATTGCAAATTTCTTGCTGGGCACCACCCTCTTGGTCAGGGTGAGAGGCCAGAAATGGAGGCCATTTTCCATGGGGAAAACGAAGTCATTGGCCCAGGCTCTGGGTGTCAGATGAAAGGTGGCGTCTGGGGCTCTAAGGACTTGCAGGGTCCTAGTTGCTGGCAGCTTTCGTTCTGGAAGGATCCAGCACAGTTTGTAGATTCCTGGCTTGGCACTGCCCTGCCTGCCAGGCCAAGTGGCCACAAATGAAGGCCATTTCCCATGGGAAAAAGAAGTCCTTTCCCCACGGTCTTCAAATGAAATGAAAGGTGGCCTTTGGGGCTCTAAGGACATGCAGGGTAGTTCTTACTGGCAGCGTTAGATTTGGAGCAATCCAGCAAAGATTGCAAATTTCTTGCTGGGCACCACCCTATTGGCCAGGGTGAGAGGCCAGAAATGGAGGCCATTTTCCATGGGGAAAATGAAGTCATTGGCCCAGGCTCTGGGTATCAGATGAAAGGTGGCGTCTGGGGCTCTAAGGACTTGCAGGGTCCTAGTTGCTGCCAGCTTTAGGTTTGGAGAAATCCAGCAGAATTTTCAAATTTCCTGCTTGGCACCCTACTTTCTGCCAGGGCAAGTTGCAGCACAGGGATACTATTTCTATGGGAAAATGAAGTAATTTCCCCATCATGTGGGTATCAGCAGAGAGGTGAAATTTGGGGCTCTAAGGAGCTGCAGGCTCCTAGTTGCTGCCAGCTTTAGTTTTGGAAGAATCCAGCAGAGTTTGCAAATTTCTCGCTTGGCACTGCCCTGCCTGCCAAGCCAAGTGGCCACAAATGAAGGCCATTTTCCATGGGAAAAAGATGTCCTTTCCCCAGGGTCTCAGTAATATGTTCAAGGTGGCGTTTGAGGCTCTAAGTACTTCCAGGGCCCTAGTTGCTGCCAGCTTTTCTTTTGGAAAAATCCAGCAAAGATCGCATCATTCTAGCTAGGCTCCCACTTTCTGCCAGGGTGAGTGGCTGCCAAGGGAGGCCATTTGCCATGGGAAAAAGAAGTCCTTTCCCCAGGGTCTGGGTGTCAGATGAAAGGTGGCCTTTGGGGTTCTGAGGACTTGTAGGGTAGTACTTACTGGCTAGAGTAGAGGAAATGGATTCTATTTGAATATCTGTCTAGAGGCTTTGCCCCACAGGTCCTGGTTGTCCTTGATGGGCTGCAGCTGTGAGCATTGAAGAGAACTGGGATAAAAGGGGGCGGCTTAGCCATTCAGGGAGAGCCTTGAAGGAGCCCTGAACTGGGAAAGAACAGCATGCAGAAGAAAGCGTCTGTGCTGTGAAGATCTGCAGCCATAAGAACACACCGAGGAGGTATGGACTTTAGCAATCTGAGAACAGCATTATGGGACTCTAGAGAAATAGAACAACAACAAGTGGCAGCTTTAGATTTGGAGCAATCCAGCAAAGATTGCAAATTTCTTGCTGGGCACCACCCTCTTGGTCAGGGTGAGAGGCCAGAAATGGAGGCCATTTTCCATGGGGAAAACGAAGTCATTGGCCCAGGCTCTGGGTGTCAGATGAAAGGTGGCGTCTGGGGCTCTAAGGACTTGCAGGGTCCTAGTTGCTGGCAGCTTTCGTTCTGGAAGGATCCAGCAGAGTTTGTAGATTCCTGGCTTGGCACTGCCCTGCCTGCCAGGCCAAGTGGCCACAAATGAAGGCCATTTCCCATGGGAAAAAGAAGTCCTTTCCCCACGGTCTTCAAATGAAATGAAAGGTGGCCTTTGGGGCTCTAAGGACATGCAGGGTACTTCTTACTGGCAGCGTTAGATTTGGAGCAATCCAGCAAAGATTGCAAATTTCTTGCTGGGCACCACCCTATTGGCCAGGGTGAGAGGCCAGAAATGGAGGCCATTTTCCATGGGGAAAATGAAGTCATTGGCCCAGGCTCTGGGTATCAGATGAAAGGTGGCGTCTGGGGCTCTAAGGACTTGCAGGGTCCTAGTTGCTGCCAGCTTTAGGTTTGGAGAAATCCAGCAGAATTTTCAAATTTCCTGCTTGGCACCCTACTTTCTGCCAGGGCAAGTTGCAGCACAGGGATACTATTTCTATGGGAAAATGAAGTAATTTCCCCATCATGTGGGTATCAGCAGAGAGGTGAAATTTGGGGCTCTAAGGAGCTGCAGGCTCCTAGTTGCTGCCAGCTTTAGTTTTGGAAGAATCCAGCAGAGTTTGCAAATTTCTCGCTTGGCACTGCCCTACCTGCCAAGCCAAGTGGCCACAAATGAAGGCCATTTTCCATGGGAAAAATATGTCCTTTCCCCAGGGTCTCAGTAATATGTTCAAGGTGGCGTTTGAGGCTCTAAGTACTTCCAGGGCCCTAGTTGCTGCCAGCTTTTCTTTTGGAAAAATCCAGCAACGATTGCATCATTCTAGCTAGGCTCCCACTTTCTGCCAGGGTGAGTGGCTGCCAAGGGAGGCCATTTGCCATGGGAAAAAGAAGTCCTTTCCCCAGGGTCTGGGTGTCAGATGAAAGGTGGCCTTTGGGGTTCTGAGGACTTGTAGGGTAGTACTTACTGGCTAGAGTAGAGGAAATGGATTCTATTTGAATATCTGTCTAGAGGCTTTGCCCCACAGGTCCTGGTTGTCCTTGATGGGCTGCAGCTGTGAGCATTGAAGAGAACTGGGATAAAAGGGGGCGGCTTAGCCATTCAGGGAGAGCCTTGAAGGAGCCCTGAACTGGGAAAGAACAGCATGCAGAAGAAAGCGTCTGTGCTGTGAAGATCTGCAGCCATAAGAACACACCGAGGAGGTATGGACTTTAGCAATCTGAGAACAGCATTATGGGACTCTAGAGAAATAGAACAACAACAAGTGGCAGCTTTAGATTTGGAGCAATCCAGCAAAGATTGCAAATTTCTTGCTGGGCACCACCCTCTTGGTCAGGGTGAGAGGCCAGAAATGGAGGCCATTTTCCATGGGGAAAACGAAGTCATTGGCCCAGGCTCTGGGTGTCAGATGAAAGGTGGCGTCTGGGGCTCTAAGGACTTGCAGGGTCCTAGTTGCTGGCAGCTTTCGTTCTGGAAGGATCCAGCAGAGTTTGTAGATTCCTGGCTTGGCACTGCCCTGCCTGCCAGGCCAAGTGGCCACAAATGAAGGCCATTTTCCATGGGAAAAATATGTCCTTTCCCCAGGGTCTCAGTAATATGTTCAAGGTGGCGTTTGAGGCTCTAAGTACTTCCAGGGCCCTAGTTGCTGCCAGCTTTTCTTTTGGAAAAATCCAGCAACGATTGCATCATTCTAGCTAGGCTCCCACTTTCTGCCAGGGTGAGTGGCTGCCAAGGGAGGCCATTTGCCATGGGAAAAAGAAGTCCTTTCCCCAGGGTCTGGGTGTCAGATGAAAGGTGGCCTTTGGGGCTCTAAGGACTTGTAGGGTAGTACTTACTGGCTAGAGTAGAGGAAATGGATTCTATTTGAATATCTGTCTAGAGGCTTTGCCCCACAGGTCCTGGTTGTCCTTGATGGGCTGCCGCTGTGAGCATTGAAGAGAACTGGGATAAAAGGGGGCGGCTTAGCCATTCAGGGAGAGCCTTGAAGGAGCCCTGAACTGGGAAAGAACAGCATGCAGAAGAAAGCGTCTGTGCTGTGAAGATCTGCAGCCATAAGAACACACCGAGGAGGCATGGACTTTAGCAATCTGAGAACAGCATTATGGGACTCTAGAGAAATAGAACAACAACAAGTGGCAGCTTTAGATTTGGAGCAATCCAGCAAAGATTGCAAATTTCTTGCTGGGCACCACCCTCTTGGTCAGGGTGAGAGGCCAGAAATGGAGGCCATTTTCCATGGGGAAAACGAAGTCATTGGCCCAGGCTCTGGGTGTCAGATGAAAGGTGGCGTCTGGGGCTCTAAGGACTTGCAGGGTCCTAGTTGCTGCCAGCTTTCGTTCTGGAAGGATCCAGCAGAGTTTGTAGATTCCTGGCTTGGCACTGCCCTGCCTGCCAGGCCAAGTGGCCACAAATGAAGGCCATTTCCCATGGGAAAAAGAAGTCCTTTCCCCACGGTCTTCAAATGAAATGAAAGGTGGCCTTTGGGGCTCTAAGGACATGCAGGGTAGTTCTTACTGGCAGCGTTAGATTTGGAGCAATCCAGCAAAGATTGCAAATTTCTTGCTGGGCACCACCCTATTGGCCAGGGTGAGAGGCCAGAAATGGAGGCCATTTTCCATGGGGAAAATGAAGTCATTGGCCCAGGCTCTGGGTATCAGATGAAAGGTGGCGTCTGGGGCTCTAAGGACTTGCAGGGTCCTAGTTGCTGCCAGCTTTAGGTTTGGAGAAATCCAGCAGAATTTTCAAATTTCCTGCTTGGCACCCTACTTTCTGCCAGGGCAAGTTGCAGCACAGGGATACTATTTCTATGGGAAAATGAAGTAATTTCCCCATCATGTGGGTATCAGCAGAGAGGTGAAATTTGGGGCTCTAAGGAGCTGCAGGCTCCTAGTTGCTGCCAGCTTTAGTTTTGGAAGAATCCAGCAGAGTTTGCAAATTTCTCGCTTGGCACTGCCCTACCTGCCAAGCCAAGTGGCCACAAATGAAGGCCATTTTCCATGGGAAAAAGATGTCCTTTCCCCAGGGTCTCAGTAATATGTTCAAGGTGGCGTTTGAGGCTCTAAGTACTTCCAGGGCCCTAGTTGCTGCCAGCTTTTCTTTTGGAAAAATCCAGCAACGATTGCATCATTCTAGCTAGGCTCCCACTTTCTGCCAGGGTGAGTGGCTGCCAAGGGAGGCCATTTGCCATGGGAAAAAGAAGTCCTTTCCCCAGGGTCTGGGTGTCAGATGAACGGTGGCCTTTGGGGTTCTGAGGACTTGTAGGGTAGTACTTACTGGCTAGAGTAGAGGAAATGGATTCTATTTGAATATCTGTCTAGAGGCTTTGCCCCACAGGTCCTGGTTGTCCTTGATGGGCTGCAGCTGTGAGCATTGAAGAGAACTGGGATAAAAGGGGGCGGCTTAGCCATTCAGGGAGAGCCTTGAAGGAGCCCTGAACTGGGAAAGAACAGCATGCAGAAGAAAGCGTCTGTGCTGTGAAGATCTGCAGCCATAAGAACACACCGAGGAGGTATGGACTTTAGCAATCTGAGAACAGCATTATGGGACTCTAGAGAAATAGAACAACAACAAGTGGCAGCTTTAGATTTGGAGCAATCCAGCAAAGATTGCAAATT
This sequence comes from Agelaius phoeniceus, assembly GCF_051311805.1. Lineage (NCBI taxonomy): Eukaryota > Metazoa > Chordata > Aves > Passeriformes > Icteridae > Agelaius > Agelaius phoeniceus. Next base: position 6,511,637 of record NC_135295.1, read on the forward strand.
TCTTGCTGGGCACCACCCTCTTGGTCAGGGTGAGAGGCCAGAAATGGAGGTCATTTTCCATGGGGAAAACGAAGTCATTGGCCCAGGCTCTGGGTGTCAGATGAAAGGTGGCGTCTGGGGCTCTAAGGACTTGCAGGGTCCTAGTTGCTGGCAGCTTTCGTTCTGGAAGGATCCAGCAGAGTTTGTAGATTCCTGGCTTGGCACTGCCCTGCCTGCCAGGCCAAGTGGCCACAAATGAAGGCCATTTCCCATGGGAAAAAGAAGTCCTTTCCCCAGGGTCTCAGTAATATATTCAAGGTGGCGTTTGAGGCTCTAAGTACTTCCAGGGCCCTAGTTGCTGCCAGCTTTTCTTTTGGAAAAATCCAGCAACGATTGCATCATTCTAGCTAGGCTCCCACTTTCTGCCAGGGTGAGTGGCTGCCAAGGGAGGCCATTTGCCATGGGAAAAAGAAGTCCTTTCCCCAGGGTCTGGGTGTCAGATGAAAGGTGGCCTTTGGGGCTCTAAGGACTTGTAGGGTACTACTTACTGGCTAGAGTAGAGGAAATGGATTCTATTTGAATATCTGTCTAGAGGCTTTGCCCCACAGGTCCTGGTTGTCCTTGATGGGCTGCAGCTGTGAGCATTGAAGAGAACTGGGATAAAAGGGGGCGGCTTAGCCATTCAGGGAGAGCCTTGAAGGAGCCCTGAACTGGGAAAGAACAGCATGCAGAAGAAAGCGTCTGTGCTGTGAAGATCTGCAGCCATAAGAACACACCGAGGAGGCATGGACTTTAGCAATCTGAGAACAGCATTATGGGACTCTAGAGAAATAGAACAACAACAAGTGGCAGCTTTAGATTTGGAGCAATCCAGCAAAGATTGCAAATTTCTTGCTGGGCACCACCCTCTTGGTCAGGGTGAGAGGCCAGAAATGGAGGCCATTTTCCATGGGGAAAATAAAGTCATTGGCCCAGGCTCTGGGTGTCAGATGAAAGGTGGCATCTGGGGCTCTAAGGAGCTGCAGGCTCCTAGTTGCTGGCAGCTTTCGTTCTGGAAGGATCCAGCAGAGTTTGTAGATTCCTGGCTTGGCACTGCCCTGCCTGCCAGGCCAAGTGGCCACAAATGAAGGCCATTTCCCATGGGAAAAAGAAGTCCTTTCCCCACGGTCTTCAAATGAAATGAAAGGTGGCCTTTGGGGCTCTAAGGACATGCAGGGTACTTCTTACTGGCAGCGTTAGATTTGGAGCAATCCAGCAAAGATTGCAAATTTCTTGCTGGGCACCACCCTATTGGCCAGGGTGAGAGGCCAGAAATGGAGGCCATTTTCCATGGGGAAAATGAAGTCATTGGCCCAGGCTCTGGGTATCAGATGAAAGGTGGCGTCTGGGGCTCTAAGGACTTGCAGGGTCCTAGTTGCTGCCAGCTTTAGGTTTGGAGAAATCCAGCAGAATTTTCAAATTTCCTGCTTGGCACCCTACTTTCTGCCAGGGCAAGTTGCAGCACAGGGATACTATTTCTATGGGAAAATGAAGTAATTTCCCCATCATGTGGGTATCAGCAGAGAGGTGAAATTTGGGGCTCTAAGGAGCTGCAGGCTCCTAGTTGCTGCCAGCTTTAGTTTTGGAAGAATCCAGCAGAGTTTGCAAATTTCTCGCTTGGCACTGCCCTGCCTGCCAAGCCAAGTGGCCACAAATGAAGGCCATTTTCCATGGGAAAAAGATGTCCTTTCCCCAGGGTCTCAGTAATATGTTCAAGGTGGCGTTTGAGGCTCTAAGTACTTCCAGGGCCCTAGTTGCTGCCAGCTTTTCTTTTGGAAAAATCCAGCAAAGATCGCATCATTCTAGCTAGGCTCCCACTTTCTGCCAGGGTGAGTGGCTGCCAAGGGAGGCCATTTGCCATGGGAAAAAGAAGTCCTTTCCCCAGGGTCTGGGTGTCAGATGAAAGGTGGCCTTTGGGGTTCTGAGGACTTGTAGGGTAGTACTTACTGGCTAGAGTAGAGGAAATGGATTCTATTTGAATATCTGTCTAGAGGCTTTGCCCCACAGGTCCTGGTTGTCCTTGATGGGCTGCAGCTGTGAGCATTGAAGAGAACTGGGATAAAAGGGGGCGGCTTAGCCATTCAGGGAGAGCCTTGAAGGAGCCCTGAACTGGGAAAGAACAGCATGCAGAAGAAAGCGTCTGTGCTGTGAAGATCTGCAGCCATAAGAACACACCGAGGAGGTATGGACTTTAGCAATCTGAGAACAGCATTATGGGACTCTAGAGAAATAGAACAACAACAAGTGGCAGCTTTAGATTTGGAGCAATCCAGCAAAGCTTGCAAATTTCTTGCTGGGCACCACCCTCTTGGTCAGGGTGAGAGGCCAGAAATGGAGGCCATTTTCCATGGGGAAAACGAAGTCATTGGCCCAGGCTCTGGGTGTCAGATGAAAGGTGGCGTCTGGGGCTCTAAGGACTTGCAGGGTCCTAGTTGCTGGCAGCTTTCGTTCTGGAAGAATCCAGCAGAGTTTGTAGATTCCTGGCTTGGCACTGCCCTGCCTGCCAGGCCAAGTGGCCACAAATGAAGGCCATTTCCCATGGGAAAAAGAAGTCCTTTCCCCACGGTCTTCAAATGAAATGAAAGGTGGCCTTTGGGGCTCTAAGGACATGCAGGGTACTTCTTACTGGCAGCGTTAGATTTGGAGCAATCCAGCAAAGATTGCAAATTTCTTGCTGGGCACCACCCTATTGGCCAGGGTGAGAGGCCAGAAATGGAGGCCATTTTCCATGGGGAAAATGAAGTCATTGGCCCAGGCTCTGGGTATCAGATGAAAGGTGGCGTCTGGGGCTCTAAGGACTTGCAGGGTCCTAGTTGCTGCCAGCTTTAGGTTTGGAGAAATCCAGCAGAATTTTCAAATTTCCTGCTTGGCACCCTACTTTCTGCCAGGGCAAGTTGCAGCACAGGGATACTATTTCTATGGGAAAATGAAGTAATTTCCCCATCATGTGGGTATCAGCAGAGAGGTGAAATTTGGGGCTCTAAGGAGCTGCAGGCTCCTAGTTGCTGCCAGCTTTAGTTTTGGAAGAATCCAGCAGAGTTTGCAAATTTCTCGCTTGGCACTGCCCTACCTGCCAAGCCAAGTGGCCACAAATGAAGGCCATTTTCCATGGGAAAAAGATGTCCTTTCCCCAGGGTCTCAGTAATATGTTCAAGGTGGCGTTTGAGGCTCTAAGTACTTCCAGGGCCCTAGTTGCTGCCAGCTTTTCTTTTGGAAAAATCCAGCAACGATTGCATCATTCTAGCTAGGCTCCCACTTTCTGCCAGGGTGAGTGGCTGCCAAGGGAGGCCATTTGCCATGGGAAAAAGAAGTCCTTTCCCCAGGGTCTGGGTGTCAGATGAAAGGTGGCCTTTGGGGTTCTGAGGACTTGTAGGGTAGTACTTACTGGCTAGAGTAGAGGAAATGGATTCTATTTGAATATCTGTCTAGAGGCTTTGCCCCACAGGTCCTGGTTGTCCTTGATGGGCTGCAGCTGTGAGCATTGAAGAGAACTGGGATAAAAGGGGGCGGCTTAGCCATTCAGGGAGAGCCTTGAAGGAGCCCTGAACTGGGAAAGAACAGCATGCAGAAGAAAGCGTCTGTGCTGTGAAGATCTGCAGCCATAAGAACACACCGAGGAGGTATGGACTTTAGCAATCTGAGAACAGCATTATGGGACTCTAGAGAAATAGAACAACAACAAGTGGCAGCTTTCGATTTGGAGCAATCCAGCAAAGATTGCAAATTTCTTGCTGGGCACCACCCTCTTGGTCAGGGTGAGAGGCCAGAAATGGAGGTCATTTTCCATGGGGAAAACGAAGTCATTGGCCCAGGCTCTGGGTGTCAGATGAAAGGTGGCGTCTGGGGCTCTAAGGACTTGCAGGGTCCTAGTTGCTGGCAGCTTTCGTTCTGGAAGGATCCAGCAGAGTTTGTAGATTCCTGGCTTGGCACTGCCCTGCCTGCCAGGCCAAGTGGCCACAAATGAAGGGCATTTTCCATGGGAAAAATATGTCCTTTCCCCAGGGTCTCAGTAATATGTTCAAGGTGGCGTTTGAGGCTCTAAGTACTTCCAGGGCCCTAGTTGCTGCCAGCTTTTCTTTTGGAAAAATCCAGCAACGATTGCATCATTCTAGCTAGGCTCCCACTTTCTGCCAGGGTGAGTGGCTGCCAAGGGAGGCCATTTGCCATGGGAAAAAGAAGTCCTTTCCCCAGGGTCTGGGTGTCAGATGAAAGGTGGCCTTTGGGGCTCTAAGGACTTGTAGGGTAGTACTTACTGGCTAGAGTAGAGGAAATGGATTCTATTTGAATATCTGTCTAGAGGCTTTGCCCCACAGGTCCTGGTTGTCCTTGATGGGCTGCAGCTGTGAGCATTGAAGAGAACTGGGATAAAAGGGGGCGGCTTAGCCATTCAGGGAGAGCCTTGAAGGAGCCCTGAACTGGGAAAGAACAGCATGCAGAAGAAAGCGTCTGTGCTGTGAAGATCTGCAGCCATAAGAACACACCGAGGAGGCATGGACTTTAGCAATCTGAGAACAGCATTATGGGACTCTAGAGAAATAGAACAACAACAAGTGGCAGCTTTAGATTTGGAGCAATCCAGCAAAGCTTGCAAATTTCTTGCTGGGCACCACCCTCTTGGTCAGGGCGAGTGGCCAGAAATGGAGGCCATTTTCCATGGGGAAAACGAAGTCATTGGCCCAGGCTCTGGGTGTCAGATGAAAGGTGGCGTCTGGGGCTCTAAGGACTTGCAGGGTCCTAGTTGCTGGCAGCTTTCATTCTGGAAGGATCCAGCAGAGTTTGTAGATTCCTGGCTTGGCACTGCCCTGCCTGCCAGGCCAAGTGGCCACAAATGAAGGCCATTTCCCATGGGAAAAAGAAGTCCTTTCCCCACGGTCTTCAAATGAAATGAAAGGTGGCCTTTGGGGCTCTAAGGACATGCAGGGTAGTTCTTACTGGCAGCGTTAGATTTGGAGCAATCCAGCAAAGATTGCAAATTTCTTGCTGGGCACCACCCTATTGGCCAGGGTGAGAGGCCAGAAATGGAGGCCATTTTCCATGGGGAAAATGAAGTCATTGGCCCAGGCTCTGGGTGTCAGATGAAAGGTGGCGTCTGGGGCTCTAAGGACTTGCAGGGTCCTAGTTGCTGCCAGCTTTAGGTTTGGAGAAATCCAGCAGAATTTTCAAATTTCCTGCTTGGCACCCTACTTTCTGCCAGGGCAAGTTGCAGCACAGGGATACTATTTCTATGGGAAAATGAAGTAATTTCCCCATCATGTGGGTATCAGCAGAGAGGTGAAATTTGGGGCTCTAAGGAGCTGCAGGCTCCTAGTTGCTGCCAGCTTTAGTTTTGGAAGAATCCAGCAGAGTTTGCAAATTTCTCGCTTGGCACTGCCCTGCCTGCCAAGCCAAGTGGCCACAAATGAAGGCCATTTTCCATGGGAAAAAGATGTCCTTTCCCCAGGGTCTCAGTAATATGTTCAAGGTGGCGTTTGAGGCTCTAAGTACTTCCAGGGCCCTAGTTGCTGCCAGCTTTTCTTTTGGAAAAATCCAGCAAAGATCGCATCATTCTAGCTAGGCTCCCACTTTCTGCCAGGGTGAGTGGCTGCCAAGGGAGGCCATTTGCCATGGGAAAAAGAAGTCCTTTCCCCAGGGTCTGGGTGTCAGATGAAAGGTGGCCTTTGGGGTTCTGAGGACTTGTAGGGTAGTACTTACTGGCTAGAGTAGAGGAAATGGATTCTATTTGAATATCTGTCTAGAGGCTTTGCCCCACAGGTCCTGGTTGTCCTTGATGGGCTGCAGCTGTGAGCATTGAAGAGAACTGGGATAAAAGGGGGCGGCGTAGCCATTCAGGGAGAGCCTTGAAGGAGCCCTGAACTGGGAAAGAACAGCATGCAGAAGAAAGCGTCTGTGCTGTGAAGATCTGCAGCCATAAGAACACACCGAGGAGGCATGGACTTTAGCAATCTGAGAACAGCATTATGGGACTCTAGAGAAATAGAACAACAACAAGTGGCAGCTTTCGATTTGGAGCAATCCAGCAAAGATTGCAAATTTCTTGCTGGGCACCACCCTCTTGGTCAGGGTGAGAGGCCAGAAATGGAGGCCATTTTCCATGGGGAAAACGAAGTCATTGGCCCAGGCTCTGGGTGTCAGATGAAAGGTGGCGTCTGGGGCTCTAAGGACTTGCAGGGTCCTAGTTGCTGGCAGCTTTCATTCTGGAAGGATCCAGCAGAGTTTGTAGATTCCTGGCTTGGCACTGCCCTGCCTGCCAGGCCAAGTGGCCACAAATGAAGGCCATTTCCCATGGGAAAAAGAAGTCCTTTCCCCACGGTCTTCAAATGAAATGAAAGGTGGCCTTTGGGGCTCTAAGGACATGCAGGGTACTTCTTACTGGCAGCGTTAGATTTGGAGCAATCCAGCAAAGATTGCAAATTTCTTGCTGGGCACCACCCTATTGGCCAGGGTGAGAGGCCAGAAATGGAGGCCATTTTCCATGGGGAAAATGAAGTCATTGGCCCAGGCTCTGGGTGTCAGATGAAAGGTGGCGTCTGGGGCTCTAAGGACTTGCAGGGTCCTAGTTGCTGCCAGCTTTAGGTTTGGAGAAATCCAGCAGAATTTTCAAATTTCCTGCTTGGCACCCTACTTTCTGCCAGGGCAAGTTGCAGCACAGGGATACTATTTCTATGGGAAAATGAAGTAATTTCCCCATCATGTGGGTATCAGCAGAGAGGTGAAATTTGGGGCTCTAAGGAGCTGCAGGCTCCTAGTTGCTGCCAGCTTTAGTTTTGGAAGAATCCAGCAGAGTTTGCAAATTTCTCGCTTGGCACTGCCCTGCCTGCCAAGCCAAGTGGCCACAAATGAAGGCCATTTTCCATGGGAAAAATATGTCCTTTCCCCAGGGTCTCAGTAATATGTTCAAGGTGGCGTTTGAGGCTCTAAGTACTTCCAGGGCCCTAGTTGCTGCCAGCTTTTCTTTTGGAAAAATCCAGCAAAGATCGCATCATTCTAGCTAGGCTCCCACTTTCTGCCAGGGTGAGTGGCTGCCAAGGGAGGCCATTTGCCATGGGAAAAAGAAGTCCTTTCCCCAGGGTCTGGGTGTCAGATGAAAGGTGGCCTTTGGGGTTCTGAGGACTTGTAGGGTAGTACTTACTGGCTAGAGTAGAGGAAATGGATTCTATTTGAATATCTGTCTAGAGGCTTTGCCCCACAGGTCCTGGTTGTCCTTGATGGGCTGCAGCTGTGAGCATTGAAGAGAACTGGGATAAAAGGGGGCGGCTTAGCCATTCAGGGAGAGCCTTGAAGGAGCCCTGAACTGGGAAAGAACAGCATGCAGAAGAAAGCGTCTGTGCTGTGAAGATCTGCAGCCATAAGAACACACCGAGGAGGTATGGACTTTAGCAATCTGAGAACAGCATTATGGGACTCTAGAGAAATAGAACAACAACAAGTGGCAGCTTTAGATTTGGAGCAATCCAGCAAAGATTGCAAATTTCTTGCTGGGCACCACCCTCTTGGTCAGGGTGAGAGGCCAGAAATGGAGGCCATTTTCCATGGGGAAAACGAAGTCATTGGCCCAGGCTCTGGGTGTCAGATGAAAGGTGGCGTCTGGGGCTCTAAGGACTTGCAGGGTCCTAGTTGCTGGCAGCTTTCATTCTGGAAGGATCCAGCAGAGTTTGTAGATTCCTGGCTTGGCACTGCCCTGCCTGCCAGGCCAAGTGGCCACAAATGAAGGCCATTTCCCATGGGAAAAAGAAGTCCTTTCCCCACGGTCTTCAAATGAAATGAAAGGTGGCCTTTGGGGCTCTAAGGACATGCAGGGTACTTCTTACTGGCAGCGTTAGATTTGGAGCAATCCAGCAAAGATTGCAAATTTCTTGCTGGGCACCACCCTATTGGCCAGGGTGAGAGGCCAGAAATGGAGGCCATTTTCCATGGGGAAAATGAAGTCATTGGCCCAGGCTCTGGGTATCAGATGAAAGGTGGCGTCTGGGGCTCTAAGGACTTGCAGGGTCCTAGTTGCTGCCAGCTTTAGGTTTGGAGAAATCCAGCAGAATTTTCAAATTTCCTGCTTGGCACCCTACTTTCTGCCAGGGCAAGTTGCAGCACAGGGATACTATTTCTATGGGAAAATGAAGTAATTTCCCCATCATGTGGGTATCAGCAGAGAGGTGAAATTTGGGGCTCTAAGGAGCTGCAGGCTCCTAGTTGCTGCCAGCTTTAGTTTTGGAAGAATCCAGCAGAGTTTGCAAATTTCTCGCTTGGCACTGCCCTACCTGCCAAGCCAAGTGGCCACAAATGAAGGCCATTTTCCATGGGAAAAAGATGTCCTTTCCCCAGGGTCTCAGTAATATGTTCAAGGTGGCGTTTGAGGCTCTAAGTACTTCCAGGGCCCTAGTTGCTGCCAGCTTTTCTTTTGGAAAAATCCAGCAACGATTGCATCATTCTAGCTAGGCTCCCACTTTCTGCCAGGGTGAGTGGCTGCCAAGGGAGGCCATTTGCCATGGGAAAAAGAAGTCCTTTCCCAGGGTCTGGGTGTCAGATGAAAGGTGGCCTTTGGGGTTCTGAGGACTTGTAGGGTAGTACTTACTGGCTAGAGTAGAGGAAATGGATTCTATTTGAATATCTGTCTAGAGGCTTTGCCCCACAGGTCCTGGTTGTCCTTGATGGGCTGCAGCTGTGAGCATTGAAGAGAACTGGGATAAAAGGGGGCGGCTTAGCCATTCAGGGAGAGCCTTGAAGGAGCCCTGAACTGGGAAAGAACAGCATGCAGAAGAAAGCGTCTGTGCTGTGAAGATCTGCAGCCATAAGAACACACCGAGGAGGTATGGACTTTAGCAATCTGAGAACAGCATGATGGGACTCTAGAGAAATAGAACAACAACAAGTGGCAGCTTTAGATTTGGAGCAATCCAGCAAAGATTGCAAATTTCTTGCTGGGCACCACCCTCTTGGTCAGGGTGAGAGGCCAGAAATGGAGGCCATTTTCCATGGGGAAAACGAAGTCATTGGCCCAGGCTCTGGGTGTCAGATGAAAGGTGGCGTCTGGGGCTCTAAGGACTTGCAGGGTCCTAGTTGCTGGCAGCTTTCATTCTGGAAGGATCCAGCAGAGTTTGTAGATTCCTGGCTTGGCACTGCCCTGCCTGCCAGGCCAAGTGGCCACAAATGAAGGCCATTTCCCATGGGAAAAAGAAGTCCTTTCCCCACGGTCTTCAAATGAAATGAAAGGTGGCCTTTGGGGCTCTAAGGACATGCAGGGTAGTTCTTACTGGCAGCGTTAGATTTGGAGCAATCCAGCAAAGATTGCAAATTTCTTGCTGGGCACCACCCTATTGGCCAGGGTGAGAGGCCAGAAATGGAGGCCATTTTCCATGGGGAAAATGAAGTCATTGGCCCAGGCTCTGGGTGTCAGATGAAAGGTGGCGTCTGGGGCTCTAAGGACTTGCAGGGTCCTAGTTGCTGCCAGCTTTAGGTTTGGAGAAATCCAGCAGAATTTTCAAATTTCCTGCTTGGCACCCTACTTTCTGCCAGGGCAAGTTGCAGCACAGGGATACTATTTCGATGGGAAAATGAAGTAATTTCCCCATCATGTGGGTATCAGCAGAGAGGTGAAATTTGGGGCTCTAAGGAGCTGCAGGCTCCTAGTTGCTGCCAGCTTTAGTTTTGGAAGAATCCAGCAGAGTTTGCAAATTTCTCGCTTGGCACTGCCCTGCCTGCCAAGCCAAGTGGCCACAAATGAAGGCCATTTTCCATGGGAAAAATATGTCCTTTCCCCAGGGTCTCAGTAATATGTTCAAGGTGGCGTTTGAGGCTCTAAGTACTTCCAGGGCCCTAGTTGCTGCCAGCTTTTCTTTTGGAAAAATCCAGCAAAGATCGCATCATTCTAGCTAGGCTCCCACTTTCTGCCAGGGTGAGTGGCTGCCAAGGGAGGCCATTTGCCATGGGAAAAAGAAGTCCTTTCCCCAGGGTCTGGGTGTCAGATGAAAGGTGGCCTTTGGGGTTCTGAGGACTTGTAGGGTAGTACTTACTGGCTAGAGTAGAGGAAATGGATTCTATTTGAATATCTGTCTAGAGGCTTTGCCCCACAGGTCCTGGTTGTCCTTGATGGGCTGCAGCTGTGAGCATTGAAGAGAACTGGGATAAAAGGGGGCGGCTTAGCCATTCAGGGAGAGCCTTGAAGGAGCCCTGAACTGGGAAAGAACAGCATGCAGAAGAAAGCGTCTGTGCTGTGAAGATCTGCAGCCATAAGAACACACCGAGGAGGTATGGACTTTAGCAATCTGAGAACAGCATTATGGGACTCTAGAGAAATAGAACAACAACAAGTGGCAGCTTTAGATTTGGAGCAATCCAGCAAAGATTGCAAATTTCTTGCTGGGCACCACCCTCTTGGTCAGGGTGAGAGGCCAGAAATGGAGGCCATTTTCCATGGGGAAAACGAAGTCATTGGCCCAGGCTCTGGGTGTCAGATGAAAGGTGGCGTCTGGGGCTCTAAGGACTTGCAGGGTCCTAGTTGCTGGCAGCTTTCATTCTGGAAGGATCCAGCAGAGTTTGTAGATTCCTGGCTTGGCACTGCCCTGCCTGCCAGGCCAAGTGGCCACAAATGAAGGCCATTTCCCATGGGAAAAAGAAGTCCTTTCCCCACGGTCTTCAAATGAAATGAAAGGTGGCCTTTGGGGCTCTAAGGACATGCAGGGTACTTCTTACTGGCAGCGTTAGATTTGGAGCAATCCAGCAAAGATTGCAAATTTCTTGCTGGGCACCACCCTATTGGCCAGGGTGAGAGGCCAGAAATGGAGGCCATTTTCCATGGGGAAAATGAAGTCATTGGCCCAGGCTCTGGGTATCAGATGAAAGGTGGCGTCTGGGGCTCTAAGGACTTGCAGGGTCCTAGTTGCTGCCAGCTTTAGGTTTGGAGAAATCCAGCAGAATTTTCAAATTTCCTGCTTGGCACCCTACTTTCTGCCAGGGCAAGTTGCAGCACAGGGATACTATTTCTATGGGAAAATGAAGTAATTTCCCCATCATGTGGGTATCAGCAGAGAGGTGAAATTTGGGGCTCTAAGGAGCTGCAGGCTCCTAGTTGCTGCCAGCTTTAGTTTTGGAAGAATCCAGCAGAGTTTGCAAATTTCTCGCTTGGCACTGCCCTACCTGCCAAGCCAAGTGGCCACAAATGAAGGCCATTTTCCATGGGAAAAAGATGTCCTTTCCCCAGGGTCTCAGTAATATGTTCAAGGTGGCGTTTGAGGCTCTAAGTACTTCCAGGGCCCTAGTTGCTGCCAGCTTTTCTTTTGGAAAAATCCAGCAACGATTGCATCATTCTAGCTAGGCTCCCACTTTCTGCCAGGGTGAGTGGCTGCCAAGGGAGGCCATTTGCCATGGGAAAAAGAAGTCCTTTCCCAGGGTCTGGGTGTCAGATGAAAGGTGGCCTTTGGGGTTCTGAGGACTTGTAGGGTAGTACTTACTGGCTAGAGTAGAGGAAATGGATTCTATTTGAATATCTGTCTAGAGGCTTTGCCCCACAGGTCCTGGTTGTCCTTGATGGGCTGCAGCTGTGAGCATTGAAGAGAACTGGGATAAAAGGGGGCGGCTTAGCCATTCAGGGAGAGCCTTGAAGGAGCCCTGAACTGGGAAAGAACAGCATGCAGAAGAAAGCGTCTGTGCTGTGAAGATCTGCAGCCATAAGAACACACCGAGGAGGTATGGACTTTAGCAATCTGAGAACAGCATGATGGGACTCTAGAGAAATAGAACAACAACAAGTGGCAGCTTTAGATTTGGAGCAATCCAGCAAAGATTGCAAATTTCTTGCTGGGCACCACCCTCTTGGTCAGGGTGAGAGGCCAGAAATGGAGGCCATTTTCCATGGGGAAAACGAAGTCATTGGCCCAGGCTCTGGGTGTCAGATGAAAGGTGGCGTCTGGGGCTCTAAGGACTTGCAGGGTCCTAGTTGCTGGCAGCTTTCATTCTGGAAGGATCCAGCAGAGTTTGTAGATTCCTGGCTTGGCACTGCCCTGCCTGCCAGGCCAAGTGGCCACAAATGAAGGCCATTTCCCATGGGAAAAAGAAGTCCTTTCCCCACGGTCTTCAAATGAAATGAAAGGTGGCCTTTGGGGCTCTAAGGACATGCAGGGTAGTTCTTACTGGCAGCGTTAGATTTGGAGCAATCCAGCAAAGATTGCAAATTTCTTGCTGGGCACCACCCTATTGGCCAGGGTGAGAGGCCAGAAATGGAGGCCATTTTCCATGGGGAAAATGAAGTCATTGGCCCAGGCTCTGGGTGTCAGATGAAAGGTGGCGTCTGGGGCTCTAAGGACTTGCAGGGTCCTAGTTGCTGCCAGCTTTAGGTTTGGAGAAATCCAGCAGAATTTTCAAATTTCCTGCTTGGCACCCTACTTTCTGCCAGGGCAAGTTGCAGCACAGGGATACTATTTCGATGGGAAAATGAAGTAATTTCCCCATCATGTGGGTATCAGCAGAGAGGTGAAATTTGGGGCTCTAAGGAGCTGCAGGCTCCTAGTTGCTGCCAGCTTTAGTTTTGGAAGAATCCAGCAGAGTTTGCAAATTTCTCGCTTGGCACTGCCCTGCCTGCCAAGCCAAGTGGCCACAAATGAAGGCCATTTTCCATGGGAAAAAGATGTCCTTTCCCCAGGGTCTCAGTAATATGTTCAAGGTGGCGTTTGAGGCTCTAAGTACTTCCAGGGCCCTAGTTGCTGCCAGCTTTTCTTTTGGAAAAATCCAGCAAAGATCGCATCATTCTAGCTAGGCTCCCACTTTCTGCCAGGGTGAGTGGCTGCCAAGGGAGGCCATTTGCCATGGGAAAAAGAAGTCCTTTCCCCAGGGTCTGGGTGTCAGATGAAAGGTGGCCTTTGGGGTTCTGAGGACTTGTAGGGTAGTACTTACTGGCTAGAGTAGAGGAAATGGATTCTATTTGAATATCTGTCTAGAGGCTTTGCCCCACAGGTCCTGGTTGTCCTTGATGGGCTGCAGCTGTGAGCATTGAAGAGAACTGGGATAAAAGGGGGCGGCTTAGCCATTCAGGGAGAGCCTTGAAGGAGCCCTGAACTGGGAAAGAACAGCATGCAGAAGAAAGCGTCTGTGCTGTGAAGATCTGCAGCCATAAGAACACACCGAGGAGGTATGGACTTTAGCAATCTGAGAACAGCATTATGGGACTCTAGAGAAATAGAACAACAACAAGTGGCAGCTTTAGATTTGGAGCAATCCAGCAAAGATTGCAAATTTCTTGCTGGGCACCACCCTCTTGGTCAGGGTGAGAGGCCAGAAATGGAGGTCATTTTCCATGGGGAAAACGAAGTCATTGGCCCAGGCTCTGGGTGTCAGATGAAAGGTGGCGTCTGGGGCTCTAAGGACTTGCAGGGTCCTAGTTGCTGGCAGCTTTCGTTCTGGAAGGATCCAGCAGAGTTTGTAGATTCCTGGCTTGGCACTGCCCTGCCTGCCAGGCCAAGTGGCCACAAATGAAGGCCATTTCCCATGGGAAAAAGAAGTCCTTTCCCCACGGTCTTCAAATGAAATGAAAGGTGGCCTTTGGGGCTCTAAGGACATGCAGGGTACTTCTTACTGGCAGCGTTAGATTTGGAGCAATCCAGCAAAGATTGCAAATTTCTTGCTGGGCACCACCCTATTGGCCAGGGTGAGAGGCCAGAAATGGAGGCCATTTTCCATGGGGAAAATGAAGTCATTGGCCCAGGCTCTGGGTATCAGATGAAAGGTGGCGTCTGGGGCTCTAAGGACTTGCAGGGTCCTAGTTGCTGCCAGCTTTAGGTTTGGAGAAATCCAGCAGAATTTTCAAATTTCCTGCTTGGCACCCTACTTTCTGCCAGGGCAAGTTGCAGCACAGGGATACTATTTCTATGGGAAAATGAAGTAATTTCCCCATCATGTGGGTATCAGCAGAGAGGTGAAATTTGGGGCTCTAAGGAGCTGCACGCTCCTAGTTGCTGCCAGCTTTAGTTTTGGAAGAATCCAGCAGAGTTTGCAAATTTCTCGCTTGGCACTGCCCTACCTGCCAAGCCAAGTGGCCACAAATGAAGGCCATTTTCCATGGGAAAAAGATGTCCTTTCCCCAGGGTCTCAGTAATATGTTCAAGGTGGCGTTTGAGGCTCTAAGTACTTCCAGGGCCCTAGTTGCTGCCAGCTTTTCTTTTGGAAAAATCCAGCAACGATTGCATCATTCTAGCTAGGCTCCCACTTTCTGCCAGGGTGAGTGGCTGCCAAGGGAGGCCATTTGCCATGGGAAAAAGAAGTCCTTTCCCAGGGTCTGGGTGTCAGATGAAAGGTGGCCTTTGGGGTTCTGAGGACTTGTAGGGTAGTACTTACTGGCTAGAGTAGAGGAAATGGATTCTATTTGAATATCTGTCTAGAGGCTTTGCCCCACAGGTCCTGGTTGTCCTTGATGGGCTGCAGCTGTGAGCATTGAAGAGAACTGGGATAAAAGGGGGCGGCTTAGCCATTCAGGGAGAGCCTTGAAGGAGCCCTGAACTGGGAAAGAACAGCATGCAGAAGAAAGCGTCTGTGCTGTGAAGATCTGCAGCCATAAGAACACACCGAGGAGGTATGGACTTTAGCAATCTGAGAACAGCATTATGGGACTCTAGAGAAATAGAACAACAACAAGTGGCAGCTTTAGATTTGGAGCAATCCAGCAAAGATTGCAAATTTCTTGCTGGGCACCACCCTCTTGGTCAGGGTGAGAGGCCAGAAATGGAGGTCATTTTCCATGGGGAAAACGAAGTCATTGGCCCAGGCTCTGGGTGTCAGATGAAAGGTGGCGTCTGGGGCTCTAAGGACTTGCAGGGTCCTAGTTGCTGGCAGCTTTCGTTCTGGAAGGATCCAGCAGAGTTTGTAGATTCCTGGCTTGGCACTGCCCTGCCTGCCAGGCCAAGTGGCCACAAATGAAGGCCATTTTCCATGGGAAAAATATGTCCTTTCCCCAGG